>NC_059329.1:86209154-86830046 GCF_018350155.1 Leopardus geoffroyi | reverse complement strand
ACAGTTTTCTGCTTATTTTGAAAAACATGAGATCACTAAAGTTCTTGATATATGCTGGACATTCTGCAAAGAAACTCAGAGAAAATAAATGGGATTCTAACTTATTACCTAAAGGACTCATAGTCAAAAAGGAAAGTCATTGCCAATGCCTTGACTGCAAAGTCTTTCCTATGTGGAGTGAGATTTCAATGTGGTACAGGTGAATTTAAAAGAAGATGGGACTTTTTTTCTGTGTGTGCTCAGAATCATGCTGTAATTCAAGTTCTTGGTGGCTGATCTGTTTTTTGAAGTAAATTAATATTCTCTGATTAAACAAACTAAAAATTTAAGAACTACCATTTATTGATTTCTGACTACATGCCAAGCACCACGCAGGCACTTGACAAGCATTGTGTTAATCTGTTCTCAAAACAGCTCTGTGAAATGAATGTATCATTAGCTCCGTTTTTACAGTTATGAACCTTAAGCCTCAGGGACAACAAAGAATAAAGAGATGATCAGAGCCATCTGATCTCTAAGCCCTGCTCTTTATACTATTTCATACTGCCACAGTAAAAAAACTATCAGTGTGAAAACGTAAAGCTCAGCTCTGGGAGCAAGGAGAATGGCCAGAGAAAGATAACAATAATAGTAACAGCAGCATTTAGGTAGCAACCACTCTATGCCAGGTAGTTACATATGTCTCATTTAATTCTTGCAACAGTCCTGTGAGAAAGGTACTATGCCCACTTTACAAACAGAGAAACAGGAGAGAAAGTGATATACTCTCCAGCGCCCTGTAGCATTTCTTGCCCTGGTTAGTTCCCATGTTACAAGTGGTCTTGATGTTTCTCTGTGTGTGTTGCTTAGCATTTTGCAGTTTTTAAATCACTCTGTTTGCTTTATTTCATTCTTACAAGCATCCTCATTTTACAGATAAGGGTATTGAAAAAATCAAGAGCTTAAGCTATTTCCCCAAGGCCATGGCCATTGGGTTATTGGCAGAAACAGGATTTGAGCCCAGGTGTTTGTTTGTTTGTTTGTTTTTAATTTGAGAGAGAGGCAGAAGGAAAGAAAGAGAGAATCCTAAGCAGGTTCCACACTCAGCATGGAGCCCTACACAGGGCTCAATCCCACAACCCTGGGATCATGACCTGAGAGGAAATCAAGAGTCAGATGTTCAACCAATGGAGCCACCCAGGCACCCCAAGCCAAGGTAATTTTATACCTAGCCCAGGATTCTTTATTCTGGACCACACTGTATATCTGAAATGTGGCTGTAAGGAACAGTACAATCCTAAACTTTTCAAGCTGATGCTGACCTATATAGCCTTCTGTACTGAAAGGAATGAATCTAAGCTTGATTTTGAAGCAGAAGTCATATATTTCCTGTTTCAGGCCTGGCTGTAGGACAGAATGATTTCAATTCACTTTAAGGTGGCAACCACTTTGCTTAAGGTCAGACTTGTTAGCAAAGGGCTTCTCTTCCTGCCCTTCTCCCTGATCCAACAACAGTGCAGATTTTCTTAACTCACACCAATATTGATACTAAGTGTAGAACTTACCAACTAATTAGAAGCAAAGGAAAACAGAGTCTATATGAATACAGGTAACAGTCACCATTTATAGAGTGCTCTCCATGAACTAGGAAATTTACATGCCTTTCCTCATCCAGTTCTCTCAACTTGAATAGGTGCTGTTGTTTTTATCTTGAAGAGGAGAAAATGGAGTGTTGCACAGGTAACTTTCACACTCAGCTGGTGGTGGTGATTTTAATCCAGCCCTATAGAAACTGCCACCCTCCTGATTCCATAAGTCCAGCCCCCTGATAGGCAGAGATCTGTCCAGAGCAAACATTCCAAATCCTTCAAGCCCTTCTTGCCCCTCGACAGTAAGGTAGGATACTAACAAACACATTAAGATAGGGCAGTGCAGGTAAAAGATGGGAAGAAGCAGGAGTATATTTGTTCCCATCCCTGTCTTACTTTTAGTCCTCTAGTCTAGAAAATCTCCTTGTTCCTTCCTAGCAGTTATCCCTATCTGAAAGCATCTGCCTTGTTTGCGTGTAATTTTTCTGTCATCCCTACTGGAATGTAACCTCTGTGTGAGCAGAGTAGAGCCTGTCCTCTTACTCCTGTCTTTCCGGTCCCTGCCACAATGCTTGGCACAACGAAAGTGCCAGTAAATAGTTTGCCCCATAGTGAATGAACTGATAGCACGCAAAAGCTGAGATGTCCCTGCTGAAAAAAGGGGGACTATTCCCTTTCTCTGGTAAACTCCTTGATGAGAGAGAGAGAGAGAGAGAGAGAGAGGGAGAAAGCTTTGGAACAATCATTTCTAAAAGGCAAAGAAAGCCTTGGTTTGCCAAAATTTACAGAGAGCTGTGATTATGAGCTTTGCAAGCCATTGCTCCTTAAACATTGTCAGATTTTTTTGTCTTGGTAAACCTCTGCTAGGAATTCTGACAACTCCCCTTCCTCACCCCTCCACCCCTCTTCTCCCAGTCCACTTCTAGTGAATACACATCCTTCTCCTGCCGACCAGCTACATATCCGGGTTCACAGACGAAGGCCCAGGTGGCTCTTCACTAATGGCTCATCCGTTATCTGTATGAAGAGTCAGTGCCTTTTCTGAGTAGATTTTTTTTTTTAAAGCTAAATTGACCTTCGGGGCGGGGGGGGGGGGGGGGGGGGAAGCATTCTACAGATAGCAATGTTTTGCTCTCTATTCATCTCTTCTTTCCTTATTTCTTGTCTTCTCTTCGAATCTATCCTGCATACCTTTCTTCAAAAATTGTCTACTGAGTATTACTAATGCAGACTGTGGAGATTTTTTCCTTTCTGCCTCACTTTTCAAGCCACCACAGCGCTAACAGGCTGCTCTGAAGAACATACCCTTCCTGCCCTGCCATTGCCCCCATATTCCTTACTCAACATTTGGATATTTTTACGGCATATATTCAGTTTGAAAGATAATACTGATACTTTGTTTTATATGAACATTTATACACCAGGACCCTTGTGAGGCACTGACTTCATTGGGATACTTTATGGCTTAATACACTGAATGATTTATATCTCATTTTGTCTAAGCATTTATGCTAATAAATTTAACAGATTCCCCAGTACTGCCTGGTCCTTCATTTTCTTCAGAGGGTCAAAGCGAGAGGAAAATAAAGCAGCATGTTACTAAAGAAAGAAGGAAGAAATTGGCCTAACCGATTTAGAACACAAATAAAATTAAACACAAATAAAATCTCTGATTACAGTTTAGCTGGAGCAAGTCAAGTTCCTAGATCTAGATAGATTTCTGTAATTAAGCTGCTTCTCAAAGGCAGAATCACAAAATGACAGAATATTTAGCAAGCTAATTTACTGAGGTATATATTTTGGTCCCATATAATTAAATCCAACACTTAGGAAAAACACGGGGGAAAAAAAGCCCTGACAACTATTAAACTGAGTGCAGCCGGGAGAAGGAAAGGGATAAGATAAAATCCAGTCTATAAAATATATTCCATTATCTTTTATAGGTTAAAAAAAAACACAAAAGAATACTTGGAAAGAATCTTCTAAGCTGGGAAGATTTTAAGATTGTGTGGAGATTTTTTTTTTTTTTTTACAGGTGCAGAATAAGTTGGGTTTTTTTTTTTTTTTTTTCTTTTCCCCATTTTTTCCCCTGTTGTTTGCAAAGTTGAATCTGGGGTCAGGAGTTCTAATTGTAACCTCAGACTAGAATTCCAGATGGTGCGCTGAGGACTGCGAGCAACTCTCAGTTCATCAATTTCATGGGCCTACGTATCTGCTCTGGCCACGGCCCGGCCTCCATCCCCACTGTGGCATTAATGCAGAACAAATTGAGACATATCCTCTATATAATTAGTTCCAGAATTTAAAAAGATTTACGGTATAATAATAGAGGCAGCGCTGCGGAATCCTTCCAATGGGGACTCTGGGAGCTTGGGGACCATCATCTCGCGGTGGCATCAGAACAGACGGGTAACTCTGGCGATTCCAAGAACTGCACGCTGGGGGAGAGGGGATATTTTTGCAAGGCCCAGGTGGTGGTTCTCGCCGGTCCTGAACACCAAACTGGGTCAGAGAACGGAGTCTGAACTGTAGACGAGTGGTTGTTCAAAAACATCGGGTTATTTTTTCAAAGGAGCAGAGGAGAGACCAGGGTGGAGGGCAAGGGGAAGGTGGACTCCGACAAAAGTCCCTCCTTGACTTTTTTTTTTTTTTTTTTTTTAATTTAAAGAAATGAAGCTGGGGTTTCTACCGCCAGCACCGGGCTGGAAACGGGCTTAAGCGCCTGCCGGGAGGCCGGGGGTAAGCAGATACCTAAGAGTTGGAGTCTTCAGGGTGGAGAGGAGCAGCCGGTAAGGCTGCCCGTCCTGCGCTCGGAGCTCCCGGCTCTAGCTCCTGCGCGAGATGCTAACCCAGCGCCAGTTCCTTGGGGCGGCTGGCGGTCGAGCCACTCCTCTTCGGCGTCTGCGGCCCCAGCCCTTGACAGATCGCAGTGCTTCGGTGTGTTTATTCAGTTGTCGGCGGCCGCGGGGTGACGCCCGGAGCGCAGCCTGGGAGTATGCGCTGCCCCCTGGGGCCGCGGCTGCTCCGCCGGGCCCGGCTCTTGGTCAGAGCCCAGGTCAAAGTGGGGGGTTTAGAGGTCCTCAGTACCCCCTCCCACTCAGCAGCGATTTTTTTGATCTTGCAATAATTAAGCACTTTCCAGGCCAGGATGCGTTTTACCAACGTACCAAAGCCATATGGATTGTCAGCTTCTCTCTCCCCCTCCTTTCTTTACTCCTCATTCCATTTGCTCTAGGGAGGCAGAGGGGTCGTGGGGGTAAAGCCCCGAGCTAGACGTTGAGCGACCTGGGTTTAAGCTCGGCTTTGCCACTATCTTGCTACGCATCCTTAAACAAGAATAGTGACAAAATTGTAACGTTTATTGGACGCATAAACCAACACTATCCTCCTGTCTAATCCTTATGACCCCATGAGGTGGACGCTAGGATTCCACTCTCCCCTTTGATCAATAAGAAAACTAAGCCTCAGAGAGGCTGTGGAACTCATCCAGGGTTACACAGCTGTTACCTGGTGGACCTGAGGTTCCGTTCTCCTACCACCAGTTCCTTGCTCTTAACCACTGAGCTCCACAGCTGCCTTTCCTCCGCTGCCTGGGCCTCAGTTTACTTCTCTGTAGACGGGGAGTTGAACTTCCATCTCTGCCAAACGGTGATTCAGACCAGCTCCTCTGTGCCACAGGTCTCAGCGCTGACGTTGAGTGGGAACGTGGATGAGAGAAGTGCGCGGCCAGGTCTACGCAGCCCTCATTTCCTTGGGCCTCGAGCTCCGGAGGTGCAGGACAGCGCCTACATGCGGGGGCGGGCTACAGAGTGGACGTTCCTCCCGGCCAGACTGTCTGTCTCTCCCTCCGGCAGGCTCAGGGTGCCGAGGCCAGCGTAGCGGGCGCAGCTGCGCGGTTAACCGCCGAGCTCCCGCAGAGAACGTTACCCAACGGAGGAAGTGGGACCTCAGTTGGCTGGTTCCCCAGAGGTGGCTCAGGCGCTCCAGGGCTTCCGGGCGTGGGGATGGGCAGGGGGCATTCGAGTGAGGCCCTCTGGGGTGAGGCCCTCCGACTTCGAGCGGATCCGGACGCACAGCACTTACTTCTTGACCCCGCGGGTTGCAGGGAACTCCTCCCACTCCTTCGGACTACTAAATCGGGGTAAGGAGGCACCCCAGGATTGAAGCGGGGATCGCACTACGGTTCCTCTCTCCCTCTAGGAATCTCAGACAACAAATGGCGGTGGAGAGAGGAGTCCTAAATTTTCTCGGCCCCCCCTTTCCTCTCCACCCCACCCCACCGGTGAACTTCTTCTGCAAAACATAAAGGCAGGGAATTAAGCACTTCTGCCCTATCTGGGATTCAAAAGCACAAAATCTCCCGTTCAAACCACCTCCCCCCAAGTACCCACCAAAAAACTTTGCAATGTTGCGTGAAAGAGAAACAACCTGGATCTTTTCGTTTGCAAATGAAAATCCCTGACTTTTCATAAAGGGCTTTCCTTCCCTCGTGGCGCCTGAGTGAGTCCTAGTTAAGAAAAATTCCTTCGAAGTAGAAATAAAAGTGGGAAGTATGAGACAGGGGTCTGGGGCATTCTAAGGGCAAAATGGCCTGAGAAGTTTCGTCTCGCGGGGCCTTTCTGCACCAAAAGGACCAAACGTCCTTGCCCTCTGCCTAGCCCTCAGCCCAGCTGCAGGTTTAGAGATGGCACTTGTGGGAGCGTGGTGGACAATCCACAGAGTGTAGGGGGAGGAAGAGATGGTCTCCAGAGCCTTTTCATTTCTTTAAAAATACATAAAGCTTCTGAGTGGAAACAAGCACAGTCAAGCACTAAAGTAGCGCAGAGAGGGGTGCAGGACCTCGTAGGTGGCCTGGGGAACAACCCGGTAGCGCCTGTGCCCGACCTTTGCCCTCACCGTCTCCTGTGCCTCTAGGACTAGCGACCCCAAGAGGAGGGAATTTTGTTTGGCGTGTGGGCCCTGAGCGTGCTAACGCAACTCCCACTTCCTTCGTTTTACTCAGTGCAGATTAAAAGCAAAGAGCAAGAAAGGGAGAGTAAGTCAAAGCTTTTTAAAACGTTCTGTTTCTTTGTAAAACTGCGGCTACCTTGGTTGTCGCTTCGCTGGAGCTGCGGGCCCTATCCGCGGCCAGCCTGGAATAAGAGGCCTGGCGGCAACCGGCCGCTGCCCGCCCGCGCTCCAGGCGGTTCCAGGTTGCGCCGTCGCCGCTACCCCCTGCCTCTCCCGGGCTTTTCCACGTGCCCCGAAACGCACTCCAACCCGGGTTCCCAGCGCTTCCCCTTGCTTAGGGTCTGCATCCCCTTAAATCCTGACTGTTCTGGAAGAACCAAAAACAAAACAAAACAAAACAAAACCCCAAACACCTGCCCTGAGGCGCGGGGCTCCCAAAGAGTGACTGGTTGGAGGGAGGAGTCTGTTGCGGCGATGCCCGGATCTCAGAGCTCCAAACCACGCGAACGCTGCCACCGACTGTGGGCCACTGTGTGCTTTCCTTCGTGGTCCTCCTAGCCGGTTTGCGCCTTCTTATCAGTTACTGCTTATCCAGAATGGTACTCTTGACCGTGAGCAGAGGCCGAGCTAGGTGGGATTAACTCTAGGATCCAACCTCTCCCCGCGTGCTTGTCTTCGAATCCTTCCCACCCCTCACCCTCCAAAACGGGCTCTGAGATTCTCCAGTCAGAATATGTGCAGGCTCTGGGTGTTTCCCTAAGGGTATTCTTCCCTCCCAGACTAGCCGCTGTTCACTGGAAAGGAAGATTAAGTGCCGCTGGCACCGATTTTTAGGCAGGCGGCAACTGCCCTCCTCTGGGCGCAAATGTCACCAAGTTAACCAACTACCAAACGATCGAAACATGCCGTTTATCACAGCTGATGCACCCCGCCCCCCAAGTCACCCACGTTCACCTTGAGTCTGGCCTCTGGAACCCACAAGGTGTCACCCCCACCCCAGTGAACCTGAGATTACGGCCACCACTCCTGCCCGGCGGCTCTATAAACGAAGCAAGAGCCGGGCTTGCGGGCGTAGAACGAAGGAATTCGCCTCTCTGAAGCCCGGGAAAGTTTTCCGTGCTTTCCTGAAGTTCCCACCGTCTGGGAGCTCACCTGCCCCTCCCTTGAGCCCGCCCTCTCACATTAACAACCCCATCCCGCCCGCCCCCCCCCCCCCATCACAAATGGACGTAGTGGGGACATTCACTGCTCACCTGGAGAGGCTCTCCCAGAGGCGCCCACACTTGAGAAGGCCGAGAAGGGGAGGTGGGGGGAGGGCTGTGTCCCACAGGCCAGCTGGGAGCGCGTGGCGGGTAGGAGAGGAGGGTGTTTCCTAGAGGTAGGCTCCCTCAGGCCCGCCCCCACCCCCGCCGCGAGGGCGCCCCCGCCGAGCCGCGCGCGCCGCCCGGCCAGGCTTGGGCTGCGGTGTGAATGAAACTGCCGAGGCTCCTGGCTCCTCCTCCTCCCCCGCCGCCGGCCCCTCTTATTTGAGCTTTGGGAAGCTGGGGGCAGCCAGGCAGCTGGGGTAAGGAGTTCAAGGCAGCGCCCACACCCGGGGGCTCTCCGCAACCCGACCGCCAGTCCGCTCCCCCTTTCCCGCCCTCCCTCCCACTCATTCAGTCACCCACCCACCCAGAGCCGGGACGGCAGCCCAGGAGCCGGGGCCCCGCTGCCTCCTTGCCGCGATCCTGGACTTCCTTCTGCCGCAGGAACCGGCTTCCACGTGTGCCCCGGAGCCGGCGTCTTCTCACTCGCTCCGCTCCGGGCCAGGGTGCTTTCCGCAGCCCGAACAGCCGGGGCTCCGGGGCCCGGGTGGCATCTGGGGCAAGTTAGGAGCGGCCGAGTCCAGTGCCCAGCATCTGCAAGGCCGAAGGAGCGGCGGGGCGTCCGGGGCTGAGCCGCAGCAAATGGGCTCTGACGTGCGGGACCTGAATGCACTGCTGCCAGCGGTACCCTCGCTGGGTGGCGGGGGTGGCTGCGCCCTGCCCGTGAGCGGCGCCGCGCAGTGGGCGCCAGTGCTGGATTTTGCACCCCCGGGCGCCTCGGCTTACGGTTCCTTGGGCGGACCCGCGCCGCCGCCGGCGCCGCCGCCACCCCCGCCGCCGCCGCCGCCTCACTCCTTCATCAAACAAGAGCCGAGCTGGGGCGGCGCGGAGCCGCATGAGGAGCAGTGCTTGAGCGCCTTCACCGTGCATTTCTCCGGCCAGTTCACCGGCACAGCTGGAGCCTGTCGCTACGGACCCTTCGGTCCTCCTCCGCCCAGCCAGGCGTCCTCCAGCCAGGCCAGGATGTTCCCCAATGCGCCCTACCTGCCCAGCTGCCTCGAGAGCCAGCCGGCTATTCGCAACCAGGGTAAGCAGGCCGGGGAGCGCCCCCTATACGCGGGGTGGTGGCGCCGGGGCTACCGTCCCGCGCTGGCACTCCCCTGTCCTACCCCTTCCCTGACCCCAGCGCTTACCCGGCTGCCTCCCCAAGGACTGTGTGGGTAGCGGAAGCAGCGGCTAAGGGAGAGGAGGCCCGGGAGAGGGAGAGGGAGTATGTGCCGGCATAGGCCCCCGACATCCTCCTGAACCAGGAGCCGGACTGGTTCTCGAGAGCCTGGAGGTCATCTGGAGCCCCTTGCACCCCGGGAGATTCCGGGACTTAGAGTCTCTGTGGGAGTGGGAAGGGGGAACGGGTGTGGTGTCTGGCGCTGTCTCAGGAAGGTGTTTTGTGATTCAAGGCACCACCAAACTGTTAGGAGGCACTGGACCTTTTTAGCTTTTAAATTGAGGGACCAGCACCGGGTGTGCAGGTGTTCCTACCCTGAGCCAAAATGTCAGGAGCCGCTCCAGCCCCTAATACGGTGATGGCACACATTAGACGTGTGATAAGTATCACGGAGCAAAGAACGAGGCAAGGAATCCGCTAGCAAGTAAACAGTGGCTTTCCTGGAACCGTGTCCCTATGGTAGTATAAGAAGCAGATGTCTCCTGGCGTCCAGCTCAGGCGACGTCCATGAGGGCTCCAGGGCTGGAAGAGAACTCTTGTTTATCCTATTCCAAGCTGTGTGGGACCGGGTCCTCCCTACCGTAGGGCCCAAGCACAGGCCCTCCTTTCAGCGCGCCTTGCCTCCTTCTTGTCGTTAAACTCGGGGCTCAGATGAGGAAAGATTTTTGCAAAGCATGGGAGTTAGAACAAGAACAATTTACTTGCCCACTTCAGTCGGTGTACACATAGGGACACAGCCAATAGTTTTCTCATCCCTCTCTGGCGCCCGCACACCTACTCCCCTCAGGAACTAGCGTGGAACAAATCGTGCCGAGCCCCTGTAGTTTGTTTTACAAATTTATCCTAATTGGACTTCTGTGCTGTGTGAGAAACTATATCAATTTGAGTTGATTCACTGTTTTAGGAAACGCCTTGCGAATTCAATGGCGGAGGGTTTTGCTGGAACAAAATTTCCCGCTAGCTTAGGGACTGGGATGCTTCTGGAATGCGTGGGATGGGAGAAGTAGAGCGCGGACAGTTTGCAAGAGGTGCCAGGGCTTTCAAGGCACTGAAGGGCTCTATGCTTCCCGAAGATTCCTGCAACTTCTAAAGGAGTATCTTCAGGCCGTTCCTAACTTAACCCAGCCTGGAGCACCTGGCTCGCCAGAAGCCCTGGTGAAATCGAAACCGTCTTCCCCTCTTCGTTCAGGGAATCTGGGATCTGTGTTTTGAGGAGCAACCGCAGGCAGGCTCACGGGGGGCCCCTCCACTCAAGGTCTTTCTAAGTGAAGTTCTTGATTCGCCCCAAGGGATGTTGGAACAAGTCGGTGTCGATTCAGAGGCTTGTGTTCTCTGATCGTGTCACCTCTAATTAGCAGGTTGTTACCGTTTGCAAATCTCCAGGTCTCAGTTTCCCCATCTGTAAGAGGAAAGCTGAAATGGGCAACTTGGGGGCTGGGCCTCACCTGAAGTTCTGTGCCACTGGAGCAGAAATCCAACTTTCCTCTGACTTGGGGTTCTAAATTCAGAAGGCAGGAGACCACCTAAAATTGACTGGACCAGAAACCCACAAGACTGGCAGGCAGGGGTGTGATGTGAGTCTGTGTGTGGATGTGTGCTCTTTGCAGAGTCTGAGAAGCCATTTGGTCTATTTCTGGGGCTCAAAATACTACCATGCTGTTATCATTTATTTGAGTTCATCTAGATTCTGTGATGACTTTTGGAACCAGGGCTCTCTCACTTTGTTTGGACCCCTTCTATAGGCAGGTCTGGTGCCTGGGATCCCATCAGGTTAGCATAGGGTTGGGGGGCGGTGAGACTGTGGGCTTCTTAGCCAGCAGGCACTACATTTAAGGGAAACGTCTGAATTCCTGTCTAGTAGGTAGGCCCAGCCGCTGAAGAGATAAAAGTCTTGGGAGTTGGGACCAGGATTGGCAGGTGGAGTTCTCTTCTCAACTCTGGGAAAACCCAGTGGAGAGCCACCCCCAGACATGTACCACAACCTGTAAGGAGGTTCCTGTCTGTGAACTTAGGTTTTTCTTGCATTGAAAATGTAAAACGGGTCATGCTTGGCTGGCTGTTGGGACTTACTGGGCAGCTGGGAGCTGGGGTGGGAATGTCAGAAGCTGCTCAGCCCTGGCCTTGGGAACCCTGAGATTCTAGATTTATCCTCTTGATTTCTGGTGTTCCTGTGGCTCCCCCCAGGAATGCAGGGCCTGGCGGTGTGTGTGTGTGTTGGGAGAATCAGGGGCATCAGCTCCTTCCCTAAAGTATGGGAATGGCCATCAGCTGACCCAGGCCAAACTCCAGCAGAGAGGAGTCAAGACTCTGAATCCCCGTTCCTAGGTAAGGCAGCCTTGCCGCGGCCCACACGAGAGGACAATTGGCACCCTCTCCCGCCCCCCCCTCCAAGGGATCATACCATCACCTCCCCGTTTTTTTTTTTTTTTATAATTTCTTAAATAGTATAGGTGGTTTCCTAATATCATAAACATTAACTCGGCAAACATTTGTTGAGCCTCTACTCTGTGCAAGGCACTGGGAAGTATTAAGACAGAGTGCATCTTTTATTTTTTATTTTTATTTTTTTTTAATTTTTTTTCAACGTTTATTTATTTTTGGGACAGAGAGAGAGAGACAGAGTATGAACGGGGGAGGGGCAGAGAGAGAGGGAGACACAGAATCGGAAACAGGCTCCAGGCTCCGAGCCATCAGCCCAGAGCCCGACGCGGGGCTCGAACTCACGGACCGCGAGATCGTGACCTGGCTGAAGTCGGACGCTTAACCGACTGCGCCACCCAGGCGCCCCCAGAGTGCATCTTTTAAATATCTCACAGCCTGACGGAGAAGTTGCTTATTTCTGGATGACAAAATCTAGGCTCTAAGAGATTATGTGTGCAAGAGGTCCCTCTGTGGCAGAGCTGGGACTCGAACCCAGACCATATTAGGTTACTTCTACCTCCTTTTCCAGGGATCTTGGCCCCTCTGTTGAGATGGATTTCCTTTGCTCCGTTGGATGGGCACTGAACTAATTAATAGTGGTCTGGGCGTGAGGGCTCATGGTTTGTAAGGGCAGTCAGTAGTGGAGTGAGGACTGGGGTAGTCTCAGACTTAATGCGCAGGGGGCATCACCAAGCCACCCTAGGGTCAGTGTAGAGACCAGCTCTAGAGAAGGGCCAAGGGCACTTCTCTTTGAGTCACTTGAGTATTTCGTTGGGGGACAGATTTTCCCCTATTCTGCCACAGCTATGGAGTCATCATTTCCAGCCTTCTGACCCCCTTCCTAACTGAGCCTCCATTCTACCCCTCAGCTCTCAGGAGGCCCGGCGGCCAGGCGGTTCCTGGGTTCCTCCAATGCCTCGAGCAGGGAAAAGACGTGCAGAGCGTGTCTCGCCTCTCCTTGCGGTCAAGGTTGCACTCCATTCCCTAGCACGGACTAACCGTGGGAAAAGCGCTACCTTGGCCGATTAGAGCCTCTCCCTCTCGGGCATGTACAAGGAGCCTTTGAATACGCTGCCCTTTTTCGCCAACAACTGTCCCTCCCTAGGTCCCCGCCCCCATGCTCTCAACGCCTAGACCAGCACGAGGCCCCAGGACAGCGCGATCTAATCACTCCCGCGTCGGATAAGCTTCTAATTAAAAGAGCCCTCCCTCCCCTCCGCTGACGCTTTCGCCTCGGCCCCTCTGGGGGGTCTTGAGGGAGGGGGTTGGAGGCTGGCCTTTGTCCCCGGGTCTTCGTGTCCTGTAAGGTGGGGGGCCTTGGGAACCTCGCTGGACGCGGAGCCGACGCGGCGGGTGCGGGAGCTGCAGCCTGCAATCCCACAGTTGGCGGAGCCCGCCTTCAAGAACAGCACCGTGCCCTGGGCCACAGCTTCTACTCATCAGTTCAGAAATGGAGAAGGGTTTGTCTAGGGACAATTTCTTTGCGGCTTCTGTTTCTCCTGTTTAAAAAGTTTTCTTTCAAAATTCAGCCTTTTTTCTGCAAAATGTGGCACTGAGAGCCAAATTTCGTTCCTAAGCTGACAGGCCTCAATCAGGGCTGTGCCTTTGCTCCCAAAAGGAAGCCCAAGGTTCTCACCCAGCCCTGACAGCTAATGGGGCGGGGGGTTATCTTTGCCTACTTAGCAGGCGATAGATTGAGGACTCTGAGGTCATGCAAATTATAAAAGCTTCTTAAGTTGTCAACTTGTGGCACCAAGCAGTGTGCGAGACTTGGCCTGCCTAGTACAATCCGGTAATTGGGACCTGTACCCACCCTCTTCCCCACTCCACTCCAACACGTAACACTGCCCGGTGTGGGTAGGAGAGGCTGGGTTTTTGTTTTTCTTTGGGGGGTTATGTTTCAAAGATTGGGGTAATGGTCTCCTTCCTCTTTCCATTCTAAGTCTTCACAGACACTTGTCACAGAGCCTCTGTCACGCCTGGGGCAAGAGTAGGGGGTGAGGGGCCTTTTCACCCACCCACTCCCCGGAAATTGAATGGAGTTTAGAGATCCAGTGCAGGGACTGGGTGGGGGTGGGCCGGCACTGTGGCCCTGCATGAAGGCCTTGTGAGCGTCAGGGCAGATCTCATTCACCTCCTGTCCTGGACCCTCAGTCCTGAGACTCTTGGGGACTGCGTGTATAGAAGGAGGGAATCCCACTAGTCAGTCTGTTCAGGGTTCCAGGACTGATCTTTATCTTAGCTGGAGGATGCTTTTTCCCCAGAGATGGCAACAGTTTCCCAAAAGCTGGTGAGGAATAGATTTAAAGCAATTTAATAACAATTACAGAAAGAGATTACATTTTTCAATCAAGACACTAATCAAGACTTTTTTTTTTTTTTTTTTTTTTTTTTAACCCAGCCTTCGGGGAGTTGGGGAAGAACACAGTTGCCCTTAGTTTTTCCGCAGGGAAACTGTAGCAGGGGGCCCGGGCACTGCCATGAAGGGAAACGGAGGTACAGTCCGGCACACTCTAAAACAAGCGCCCTTCCCCGCCTGGAGCGCAAGGAACGTGGCCCCCACAGTGGTAGAGTTAGGGACGCACTGGGCGCGAGTTGGGTCCGAGGGGGTAAGGAGGAGGGCATAGGACAGAGGCCGGCGGGGCCATCTGGAAGGGCCTCACCAGCTTTCCTGAGGGCCGTGGGTGTCGTGGTGTAGGGTCGCGCAGCTTCAGATAACATTACTCGGTAATTACTCTTCCCATTTAAAGCCCATGCCGTTTAACTGGCTCCGAGTAATTAATGAAAGTTGGTGCGCGGTCCCCTGATTTACGGCTCCGAGTCAGCTCGGGGTCAGCCGAACAGATTCATTTCGCTCGCCCGCGCTGCCCCGAGCAAGAGCCGCGGTGTTTGTTTTTGAAGAAGAACTTTCTCTGGCGAGCGGTTGGCGGTTTTCATACTTCACTTGCCCGAGGTTCGGCTCAGAAGCAGAAGGCAAGGTGGAAGAAGACAAGGGCGTAAATGAATTGGAAAAGGCGGGGAGGTCAGGGTTTTTCTTGAGAAAAGGCGGGGAGCCGCTCCGAGGTCACACATTTGGGCTTGGACCAGGCTCCCCGCCGAAAGTTCTGGAGACCGGTGGGGTGGCATCACCCTATGCTGGGGTTTCGAGTACGGGGGCCAGGCGCTTCTCTACCCTGGTTCTGCTTCAGAATCACCGACCCAGTCTCACCCCTGACGCTGTGCTTCTCTCCGCCGCGCTCGCAGGATACAGCACAGTCACCTTCGACGGGACGCCCAGCTACGGTCACACGCCCTCGCACCACGCGGCGCAGTTCCCTAACCACTCTTTCAAGCACGAGGACCCCATGGGCCAGCAGGGCTCTCTGGGTAAGCAGGCGGGAATGAGGTGGGGTCCTTCTCTCTTTCTTCCATGCCACTCCCATCCCCATAATTTCCAAACCACAGCAAATCGGGAAAGGGAGAAGAGGACATCTAAAGGGATTTTTAGAAATAATCAGCCCAATCTCACTCAGTTTAAAAGAAAAGATTGAGTTTTGCCCCGCCCCCCCAGGTATGTTAGCACAGCTCCACTCAAACAAGCCTACGAATATGTCTACGTGTTCTACGAAGTGGCTAATAAAGGACTGTGCAGTGAGAAGCTGATTAGCTCCTTACGATCTGCACGCCCTCTCTCGGCACGCGCCGGCATCCAGACCCCTTGCCCCCAGTTTAGCCGAGGAGACTAGCTGGGGATGCTCTCTGTCCCAGCCCCTGCCCTCGGCCTCGCCCCGCGCGTCCCCACTCCCACCCGGGGCCCTTGCGGCGCGCTCACTCCGCTCTCCTCGGCTCTCCGCAGGCGAGCAGCAGTACTCTGTGCCGCCCCCCGTCTATGGCTGCCACACCCCCACCGACAGCTGCACTGGCAGCCAGGCCCTTCTGCTGAGGACGCCCTACAGCAGGTAGGAAGGCGCTCGCCACGGTGTCTGGGGCGCGCGAGCCGGCGGGAGCGGGAACGTCCGACGCGGGCAGCTCCGACCGCGGGCATGCAGGGTCCTGCAGGCAAAGGACACCTTTAGCTACTTAAAGCAAATTAAAGCAGATCTCCAGGCTCTGATTTGAAAGAAGTAGGTTTCCTCGTCTCCTGGTGTTCTTGGTTGTTTGTTTGTTTGTTTGTTTGTTTGTTTTAATATAAGTGAGGGCGATTACTGTTTGAGCTGAAGAAGAGTGGGGCTTCAAGAAGTTATTTTTTAAAGGGCTCCTTATTTTTTAAAGTCCCTTTTAAAGGACTTGAACTCGCTCGCGACCAAAGATTAAACATGGACTCGACTCGCACTCCGGTCTTCTCCCGTCTCAGCCCCCTCCTCGCCCACTAGCCACACGGGCCGGCCTTCTCTGGGAGTAATTCGAGGGCGCGTACACTCTGACCGCAGCCTTCTCCCTACCCCTGTGCCCCAGAGTGTCCCGCTGCGGCGGCGCTCGGTGGGCGTGGTTCCCAGCTCCAGGCTCCGGGCAGGGACCGGACCCGGACTGTGTGCCGGGCTGCGGTCGGGTCGCAGCAGCGTCCTCCGGGGACACGGCTCCAGCCCGCGCCCGCCCTCCTTCCTGTTCCTGGGAGGCAGAAGACCAGCTTTTTTTTTCCTTCCAAGCTTTTTTCCCGTCCCTTGTGCGTTCTCCCGGCTCTCCCTCCACCCTCCACCTTCTCTCCCCCAAATTTATTCTTCAACTTTGGGTGAACTTGGCCGGCATCCCGCTTCTCCGATAGCGTTGCCTAGTAACTGGTGCACACACCGGCGCGCGCGGGGCTGGAAGGTGGAGCGGGGGGAGGGAAGTGGCCGCTCTCGGCCTTCGAGGCGGGGGATTGGGCGCGCATTACCTCATATTCCGCCCCTCCCCCTCCCCCCACCCCGGTGCTACGGGGATCCTGATACCGACTGCCCCCAAATGCATCTCCATCCTCCCCCCTCTGCTCGAGGACCCGGGGCTGACGTCAAGGGAAGGAGGTAGTGAGGTAATGAAGGAAGGAAAAGCGCCTGCCCTGGGAGATTGGGTGGGGGGAATGGCCGCGCCTGGGGGACTTCTAGTCCCACAGGTGGAGGAGGGGAAGGAATCTTCGTTCCCGAGCGGGCGGCGCATCCCAAAGGCCGGGTGTGCTTATGAACTTGAGCCTGGAACTGGTCTGATTGCCCTATCCGGTGGAAGTACAGGGTCGAGCCCCTTCTATTATGTATGCTTGAGACCCACGGACTTCGGAAACCTTTCCGTTTGATGGGAAAATCCAGCATACCTAATCGGATCTTGGATTCGAGATCACTCTTTTTTTCTTTCTTTTCCTTTCTTTTCCTTTCTTTTCCTTTCCTTTCTTTCCCCTTCCCCTTCCCCTCCCCTTCTTTCGTCTTTCTTTCTTTCTTTGAGTGAGAGGAAGCAAAGAAATGCACAAAGGTTGTACAGAGAGAGGTAGAATGACCACACCTTGTCGTCTTCCTTTTCATTCTCACTAGCTAGAATCGAGTTCTATTCTTTGGCACGGCGGGCCCAGTGTTCAGCCCCAAGCTCTCTGTTTCTGTGCTTCCCCTTGGTGGGTCAGTCACTGGAATGGGTGTAGAACTCAACAACCATTCTCTGTTGTGGACACCCCTACTCCCACCCCAGCAAAATTGTGGTGGCAGGGTCATCGTCATCTTTGAGGAGCTGCTCCTGCCGGTTGCCAGGGTGGCATTGCTGTTATTCTGGTAGCCATTGGGGGCGCAGTTGGAATGGTTCCCCATGGAATGACTTTAGCCCACTCCTCCCTCCGTGGTTCCTGGTTGGTGTCTTATCCCAGGCAGAGAGAAAGACCTTGATGCTGCTGGAGTGAGTGTCGTTTAGATGCACTGGGATACGTCCATGGGGCTTGGGGACTGGGAGATGTTGGAAGGGGACGATCAGAGGGGCTGAGCAACCTAGAAAGTGAAGAAGGTGGGGATGAAGTGATCACAGCCACTGGTTTCATAATTCTCTGCCCCTGTGGTGGATTCTGACTTAGTGCTGAAATTGTGGTTGTCTTGGATGTAGGAAAAGTCACTTGGGTTGCATTTTATAGGTGAAACTCTCACATTTTCTAATCCAGCTTTTGATCGGCCACTGTATAAAGCAATTTTGTTAGGTTCATCTTTTGGAAATCTTTGCTTATCCCTTTCTTCTTTTACGTAATTGGATCTTTTTTCTTTTTTCTTTTCTTTTTTTTTTTTTTTTTGCCATTTATCCATTTTTGAGAGACAGAGCACAAGCAGGGTAGGGACAGAGAGAGAGGGAGACCAGACTGTCATCACAGAGCCCGATGCGGGGCTTGAACTCATGAACCATGACATCATGACCTGAGCCCAAGTCTGACACTCAACAGACTGAGCCACCCAGGCGCCTTGGATCCTTTTTTTGGTTTTCATTTTTATATTTATGTCACAAATATACCATTTTCTTCTGTTAGAGAAAATTTCTTTTTTTTTTTTTTAATGTTTACTTATTTTTGAGAGAGAGAGCACGAGAGAGAGAGAGCAGGGGAGGGGTGGAAAGAGAGGGAGACAAAATCCGAAGCAGGCTTCAGGCTCTGAGCTGTCAGCACAGAGCCCGACATGGGGCTCAAATTCACGAACCGTGAGATCATAACATGAGCCCAAGTCGGAGGCTTTACCGACTGAGCCACCCAGGTGCCCCATGTTAGAGAAGATTTCTAAGCAATAAATCTCCCAAAAAAGGATTTGGGACCCCTGTAGGAAAAAAAGTCTGCTCCCTTGAATTTTGTACTGTCTTTGAAATTCCATTCACCCTACATTCATAACATTTTCAATCACTTTTCAAAGATCAGATACAGTAATAATGATAGAACAGACAGGTATAGGATATTTTAAAACTGGTCATCTGCAATTACTGCAGTTACGTCATTTCCTTTTTTCTTACTCCTAAAAAAAAGTTTGAGAGGGTACCTAAATGCTTTTGTGAATGCAGTGTTTGAAAAAGCATAGGAAACAAGACTAAATTTTAATCACCTAGTGGCTTAACTTTTGGGTTTTAGATAATTATTGGTGCCTCTATTGGCCCCTGGCTCCATTCCCTTCCATCTAAAATTGGGACCTCCTGGGAAAGGCTTGCTTGTATTTTGTTAGCCTCCTTGCACTTGACCCCCTGGGGCCGCCTGCCCAGCCTCTTCCCCACTGCTTTCCAAAGCTTCTGTCTCTCCAGTCTTTAATGTAGTCTCCCTTCCCAGAATAAAATCAAGGTAATGGTACATACACTAATATTAAATAAGCAGTGCACAACATGTATTTGCTTTGAGGAAATTCTCAAAATTCTCTCCTTGTTATACAAGTCTTTTTCCTCTCTCAGGGAACAGATCTGGGGAGTTATGTGTGAACATTTGTGTGTAGATGTGAACAGTAGTGAATAGAAAATGCTCACAGTTAACTTACGGGAGGTGATAGGAGATGGGGTTTTCCCATCCTCTCTGCCCCCATATGAAGGTGGGTAGAGTTCTGTCCAAAGGTTACAGATTTTGGCTTCTCCGTAGGGGCCGTGATCACAGCTGGGTGAACCATGCATGAGTCCTTTTAACATAATGACGAGGATTTATTGCATGCTGACTGTGTGTTGCTGGGCACTGTGCTAAGTCCGTCACTCAGTTTACTCATTTAACTTCTTCTGATGACTTTGTGAGGTAGGTACTCTAATCTTTATCCTACTGAAGAGGAAATAGATTCAGAGACGCAAAGTAACTTGCTTTGGTCACACAGCGAGTCAGAATCAAGACCAGGACTTGATCCTCAGTCTCTCTGACTTCAAAACACATCTGTGCTCTGAATCACTGACGGATTCCAGACCACCAGCATCCTCCACCTGGAATACTCCCCTTATACAATCTGTGACAACACTGTTGCTGATAAGTGTGAAGAGCAAATGCTTATATAGACTTACTTCATCCGGACACCATTCTAAACACTGTATCAGGATTGACTTCTTTAATCCAGATGATGACTTTTTGAGCCAGGTAATAGGTTATCGTCCCCATTTTATAGAGGAAGTCCTGGGAGGTGAATTTGCCCAGTATGACACAGTAAGGTCCCTGATTTCAGGTAGTGAGGTTTCAGAATCCATCCTCTTACCCAGTGCACCCTGCTATCTCTCTTGATGAATAAGTGCCATTTTCTTTCCAAAGGTGGCATCTGTCCGGGGCCTCAGTAGAGAAAGGTCTTTATTTCCCAGTAATGAAAGAAATCCCATTATCCATTAGTTCCACCCATAACTTTCAATAGAAAGCCCTTAATGGATTCGGGGCAGTTTTCTCCCTGGTGAGTGTCGTCAGAAACAGACTTTCTCCTGAAGCCCTTATTCAACAAAGTCTGTCTTTCATACTTCAGACACCTCTAGCTTAGCCTTTACTGCTGGGGTGAACTGCTGGGGGTGAAGTTCAGTCAAGGCACCTAAAGACCTTTCTCCCCATCCCTCCAGACCTAGGAGGAATGACCGCTTATAGGGCCACTGTGATTGTGCTTGCTCACAGGCAATGTTCCAGGAGTGGTTGGACCCCCATGCTCTCCTGAGGGGAGACAGTAGTAAAATTCACACTCACTAAGCACAAAAACTTTCCCTGATTTCTGCGTAAAACAGGAAGCTAGCTGGGCCTTCTCTGCTCGCGTCCTTTGAATCTTCTTCCATAAGGCTTTCTGCCTCTTCTGCTGGCTGACCTCAGTTGAGCCCCCGATCTCTGACTATGCCCAGTTCATGGGTTGATTTTCACAGCTACTTGTGAAAAGGAGTTCTGTGTCCTGTGTTTGAAAAATCCTCCTCTCCACACTATTTTTTAAAAGACATTCTAGTCCTTTCCCTTTCTTCTTGCTCTTTTATTAGGTTTGCATATCCTTATTTTTTTTCCTGGAAGTTTATTTATTTATTTTGACAGAGAGAGAATGAGTGGGGGAGAGACAGAGAGAGAGGGGGACAGAAGATCCAAAGCGAGTTCTTTGCTGACAGCAGAGAGCCCCATGCGGGGCTTGAACACTGGAACTGCAAGATCATGACCTGAGCCGAAGTCCAAGTGGGAAGCTCAACTGACTGAGCCACTCAGGCGCTCCTGCATATCCTTCTTTAGCAAATCTGCTACCAATTTAAATGAGGATATTTGCTTTTGCCCCTTACTAGGTAAAACTGCTCCCAATTTGGGAAGCAATAATTACCGATTCAGATATTTTTAATTGAATGTTAACAATTCAGGGGTGCCTGGGTGGCTCAGTCAGGTAAAGTGTCTGACTCTGGCTGGGGTCATGACCTCACAGTTCGTTGAGTTCGAGCCCCACATGGGGCTCTGTGCTGACACCTGAGAGCCTGGAACCTGCTCTGGATTCTCTCTCTCTCTCTCTCTCTCTCTCTCTGCCCCTCCCCCGCTCACACTCTCTCTGTCTTTCAAAACTGATAAACAAAATTTTTAACAAGTAAAAAAAAATTTAAATGCTTGAATGTTGATTCATGAGCGACGAAGTTGACAGTGGAGGCTTTTACCAGCAGATTGTTTTTCATGTGAGAGAGACTTCCATAGCAGGCATAGAGGTTTCTGGGGAAGCCAGGTCTTTGGGAAGTGTACTATATACTAGTTAGGTGGGCTTTCAACATAGACATGCGCCAGAGGACAGCTCATGCCCAAGGAAATAATATTATATTCAATAACACTTCTTTTCACTTGCGAACATATGTACATTTACATGGTGTACAAGTTTCACTTAAGACAATACTGATATTTGTTTCCCACATAGGTAGTCATGAGGATAGAAAGGTGAAATGGTTTCCAGGGGTGGGCAGTATCAAAACCAAAGACTTGAAACGGACTTGTCTCCAGGGAGGGGGAAAAATCTAGTTTCAAATATTCCTGCAACTCTTGTGCTGACCAAGTGTTTATTAATAGAAATTGAATCCCCAGTGGGTTTTTCTTTGGTGAACTGGTGAGCTGGAGAGAAATAACAATACCAAGAGATTGACTGTAAAATAATTATTCACCAGGGCCTGCTGGGCAGAAATTTCTCAACAGGCAGCCTCTATGGCGCCTTGGGGGGAAGAACGCAGGAAAAGGGCAGTGTGGAAGTCTGGCTGCAGCCTCTTTTCCTGAGCCGTGGTTATCAGGTAGAGAGGTGAACCCACAGGGGCCTCTCTGTTGGTGCGGGACAGGCCTATTGCAGCAAAAGCTGGACATCATGAATTCTGATCACAGATGGCAGTTATATCTGCATTTTTCTTGGTTGGTGTTTTCTTTTCTCATTCATCCATCCATTCATTCATTTTTTCCGTCAGTCTTCTGGGGGAAACTCTTTACTTCCACCAAGGTGCTACTTTGCCAGCTGGCAACCATCTGGCAGAGGAAACGCTGGTCTTAAGCAGGTTCGTCAGCTCCATTCTACTGGTGACATGAATTTTTCTACCTTGTTCTGCTGAATATATAGTAAACACTCTTAAAGATGAAAATGTACTTGAATTACACACACATTTGAAGAGCGGAGGAGTCCCAGCCCAGATACTAGCTGAGGGCTTTCTTTCCTCCTTTCTTTTTGTGTGGAGGTCGAGAACTCAGTAATACTGGAGTCCAGGCCAAAACAAACTCTATATGATCTACTACCGATTTCCTTTTAAGTTCCTCTTCTTGCTAGGACTGACTTCCTTTTATTTTACTCCAACTTGCATTAATCCCAGTTACAGAAGGTTTTTTCCTCTCTCCCTTGCTTCCAACTTCAAACATTTCTTACATAGGAAACAAGGGGCTTTAAAAAAAAGTCTACTTAAAAAAATATAAAGGATACCATGACTTTTGGAATATATTTTGGCAGCCTGCAATTGCAGAGTTCACTTCCGAACAGGGTGAGATGGCGAGCTGAAATGCCTACGTGACCACTGTGGTTGCTTTGAGCCAAACCACCTGCTTATCTGATCTCCTCTGGGAATGAGGTGGTCAACACCTACAGTGGTTATTTAATAATTAGATGCTTTATTTGTCAGAGGCCATATATTCCTTGACCAGCGCTGCCTCTTTCTGTGGGTTTTCACGATGAAAGCTGGGTGTTGACCGATTGCCCAAAGAGATCAGAGCTGGAGCATGCTTGGGTCCAGTATTTTTAGCTCGGGTTCACATTCTGTCTCCTCCCCATCAGAGGAGTTATTGTCATTGCTGTCATTGACTTCCAGTAAAAAGGTGGTGCCAGCCAAAGCTGACGGACGGAACCACTGAGGAACTTCAGCCAGCAGAAGGCAGGATGTGGTTAAAATTGTGCTCTGATCCTATCACTGGACTCAGGAAACCTATTAGTAGGTTGGGGGGTTTCTAAAAGTTCTTCTCCCCTATTGGCCCATCCCATCTTCTCTCCCTTCAAGAGGATTTGCAAGCTGAGCTATCAGGACCACTAAAACAAGAAGTGGGGCTCCTCCTGCAATCTTGGCATAGGATTCTTAGCTGAAAAGGACATATTGGGCATCTTGCATGTTTTAACTTTTCTGGAGACAGAGAAAGTCACAATGCTTCCTGGAACATGTTCTCTTTCACCTCCAGACTTGTCTGTATTATTATTGTATAATGATTACTATTATTTAAATGGTAGACGATGAGCTTAGAGGCCAAATAATGCCAGGATGCCTTCAAAGGGATGCGGCAGGTGAGGTGGGAGCATCAGGCAGGCCAGCATCAGGCATGTCTCTGAGCCTCAGTCTTTCTCTGATAAATGGGGATCATCACTGTACCTGCCTCACAAAGTTGTGGGGCATATTGGGGAATGTGTGAAAAGTACTGTGAAAAATTTGATAGATTAGGAAAAATTAAAATTTATGATCTGTATAGTCTTCAAAGAGCCATTTTTAGGGCTTTACAACATCCCTGTAAAATTAGAATGATTGAGATTAATATTTCCATTTGGCAGATGCGGAAACTGAGGTGCAGTGAGCTGAACTGATTGGCTCAAGGTCTTAAAACTTAACAGAGTAGCACTGTCCAATAAAACCAATGCAAACCATATTTATAATTTGGAATTTTTTAGTAGCTGCATTAAAAAATAAAATGGTGAAATTAATTTTTAATACATTGTATTTAATTCAAAATAGTCAAAATCTTATTTCAGCGTGTAGCACTAGCCACATTTCAAGTGCTCAATATAGCCTTGTCTGACTAGTAACTATCTTATTAGGGCAGTATGGAATATTTATTAAGCACACACTAGGACAATACATACATGGAAGACATAGACCGAATATTTGAGAAAATTTGCTTTCTGGGGGCTGAGAAAATGGCCTTAAAAATATTTTCTCTTTGGGGTACTTCCTGATAGAGACCCTTAGGAATCTACTGGACTACTCTTTAAGTCTGTGAGAAAATTCCTAAATCATAAAGTTAGATATTTGGGACTCATTAACCCGTGTGCATAAACTTCTGTCCCTTGTCTTGCTTCCCAGCTCTCTTGAAAATTATGGTCTTAGTCTTATGCAAGGATGAAATAATTTCAGAAAGACCCCACATCCCAATAGGGCCTAGGAAAATTGTCAACTGGAGCTGAGTGATTTTAGTTGGTGAACAATTTTTTAAAAATCAGTGACAAAAATACAGAGCTGCCTGGGGAATACAATGCCTGTTGGCTGAGATTAATGGCGAGATTAATAAATGGATTGCTTGATGAAAAGGCGCAAGAGAACAAAAACCAGTAGAGATTGTGGAGGAGGCTGCTTATTAATGAGCTGTCAGCCCAAAGAAAGTTCACGAAACTCTTCTGTGTTAAATGCAGCAGGGCTGGCACTTCTAATAAAAATTGGGGTCCTTCAGGAATTAATTACACCAGCCTTACAGCAAGAATTTGTGGAATTGCGAAACGGTAGTGGCACAGACCAGCACGGGCCGCTACTGCAAATGGAGAAGCTGCAGGAGAAACTAATCATGTTTTTTCATTGATATGTAGGATATTGTAGTAGCATAATAGCCAGTCAGACACGAGGATGAATGATGGGGTCCAGATAGACACTGACTAATGAAAGGACACATAGTTCGAGTTTGAAGTCACTTCACGTTTCATATGTAAAATTCCCTCCTGGAATCTGATTTTCCCCTTATCCTGTGTGCCCGCCACGAAGGAGTTCCAAATCATTTTCAGAGTGATTATGTGAACGGCAGAGGGACTGGGCCATGATTTATCAAGCTATGCCTAGAGGGAGCACGGTGTCCATTTATTCCAAGTTGCTGCAATCTCCCTTACCCCCTCCACAAGTTCCCAGTTTGGCTAGCCTGACAATACCTTCTCTTAATTAAAATTTGGTGTTGCCCCTGCCCAATGAAGCAACCCAAAGGCATGCCATGACAAGACAGAGATTGTCTAGGTTTGGGGTCTGATACCGCAGAGTAGATATTGAAAGCTTCTCTCTCTTTGCCGTGAAGGTAGAATGAAGGTATTCCTCTGTAATGTGTTTAGACCAAGGGTTCGCAGACAACCCATTCATCTCTAGGTCTCAAATTTCGTAATTGACCATGTCAGTTCAGGACTAAATGTATTCCTATCACAGCTTGGTAATTAAGGAGATTTCTGCTCATTGATTTATGTGCCGGTTTTCTAGGAGTGAGATAACTATAAGAGGAGAGGAGAGAACAATTTTTGGTTGGTTTACATGAGAGTGTACTTTCTCCTGTGGAGTCTTAATGTAAATGATGTAAATGATCAGAGATTGTTTTCCTTCTTAGAACTTTCTAGAACAAGGGCTGGGGCCTTTTTTTTTTTTTTTTAACTCCATTCAACTTGTACTAGGGTGATAAAATTTCTAGAGAGTGATTCCTTCAGTTGTGCATAGACTTTATCATCCTCTTCCTTTTGCTTGTCACATCCTTGAGTATTAGACCATCCACCACACATCACTCTTTGACTTTTTAGACCCTCATAATCCGCGTGATACTTATCCTCTTGATTAAAACAACTTAATGGCCTTTTCACGAATAATTAATCTGCCATCTTTTTACTTTCAGCTCCAGGCTTTTAACTTTAATGTTGAGTTATCCAGCCTGTGTTGCCTTTCAAGAGTTCTACTCCCTTTAGCCTCTTCCCCTGAAAGGTTTAATACCTCTTTAGAAACTTGTGTTTGCTGTACTCAGGTTTTTAAAAGGCTTCCAGATTACTCTCACATCCTTTCTGCTGTGTGTGAAGTGAATAACTGTGCAGGAATCAGTGGGGTGAGGTGAAAATCGTTTCAGACTCCCATATTCTGTCATTTTGGAAAACATGAAGGCTTTCGTTGCAAAATAAAGGTAAACCTCCATTGATTTTTGAAGAAATAGCTGTATATCTTTTTGTAATTATGTGTTTTTAACTCTGGATGTTTTTCTAACAGTGACAATTTATACCAAATGACCTCCCAGCTTGAATGCATGACCTGGAATCAGATGAACTTAGGAGCCACCTTAAAGGGGTAAGGTTTTCTCTGTTCCATGGCCCTTAAAAAGTACACCTGCTTGAACCGTTTTAAAGGTACTTATAACTCATGAAGAAAGTGCAGCTTTAGAATAGTCATGGCTCTCTGTAGGATTAAAATACTTTCCTCCCTCCCCCGGTTGGTGGCTTGTGGACAGTATTAAATTTTCAGGAACATAAAGAGGGGATTTTTGTATGTGTCTGGAACAAGGGATTGAGAATATTGAGGAAAACGCAATGTGGCCTTTACTTATTGAATGTTTTAGAATTCTTCACAATTGTGTCAATTCAACCTCATTTAATGTTTGTTTTGTTAATGATATCACAGATGTTAACTATTACGTTATCTTATTGAGACATCCTTTCAGTTTATAATGCCCAGGATCCAAATTCGTATTTGAGCGATGAAGATTTGGACACTATAGAGTAAGATGTGCTCACACCTGGTTGTACCAAAAGATTTTCTTCCTGTTTGATGTACAGTCACAATAGGGAGAACACAGCATAGGCATGGGAAATGCTTTGCACCTGAATATTTAAAAAGGCAAACAGGTGGGACTTGCTTCCAACAGCACAAGGATTCACTTTTCATTTTCTAACAAGTCTAAGTTGACAGCATTAGGATAGGACTCTAGTGAAGACATGATATGACATTAGGATATGACACTAGTGACTCTAGTGACATCCCTGTGATGCAGTAGGTGCTCTTCTAGGTCACCTCACTTAATCTTCCTGACAACATTGTAGGGCTTAGGTATTGTCGTCCTGTTTTCCAAATAAGTGAATCAAGCTCAGAGATGTGCATTGTTTCCCATGTTCACATCATGTTAAGTGGTACAGCTGGGATTCCAAGTCTGGATCTAATTCCAAAGCAGAGGCTCTTTCCAGCCTCAATGTGCTGCCTTCCACCCCACCAGCAACCCAAGTGGCACTGGGGATTAAGCTCAACACTCTGGACTAGACAACTAGTTTCACATCTCTGTGTATTAGTGACTTTTCATTGGATTCTGGGATCTGGGGGGGCTTGCTAGAGCCACGCATGCTCCATTCCCCATTCCCCACCTCTTCTTCTCTTCTAGAGTTGCTGCTGGGAGCTCCAGCTCAGTGAAATGGACAGAAGGGCAGAGCAAGTGAGTGGATGATGCGATGATGGCAAAGCCAATGATGTAGGCCTTGTTGACTGGCGCCTGGGGTGATGCAGGAGTTAGGATTGACAGTGGGTAATCAGGGTAGCGTTGTGTAATGGGATGGGAAGAATCTCTCTCCCTCTCTCTCTCTCTCTCTCTTTCCCTCCCTCCCTCTCTTCCTCCCTTTCTCCCTCTTATTTATCATTGACATATTGAGGGCAAAAATGGAGGTGGTGACAATTCTCATCAACATACTCCTAGAAAGCAATTTTTACAATGATGCAGCAGGAACCCTGTTCATTTCCTCTGGAATGTTTTACTAAATACTAAATTTGGGGTATTATACATATTCCTGTTAGATCAGTCAGATCTTTCAGGCATACATAACTTTCTTTTTCTTTATTTGCTTTTAAATCTCTCAGGGAGAACTTAATTTTTACCCCAAGTCTGCCAGAATTCTTGCAAAAACTTTTTTTCATTCTCAACATCTGTGACTTCCCAGCGCTATAGCCTGCACCCTGGGACATACCCGTAGCTCTTTCTTTTGATTTTATTTTCTGGAACCCTGGCACCGGTCTCCCTCTTCTTATCCTTCTTTCTTTTGTTTACTCAGTCCTGGCTTTTGAGTCACCCTTCAATGATCAGCAGAGTTGTTTTTGAGTCTTCCAGGAGTTACTGTTAGATCCTTCTCCCCACGTCCTCCCCCAATTTTTCTATTTTATCCAAATCTCACCTTTCTCTGTCTAGACCCAAAAGTAAAAAAGCCCATTGACTTGAAACTTTCATCTCCACACTTCCATCCAAGGGGCTGCTGACAATTTCAGCATTTTGTCCTTTAGCTTGTCTGATGTCCCTTGGCTTCTTGCTCTCACCCTTTCTTTCTGGACCCTTTCCTTTTCTTCTCTCTCCCATTCTCAGAATTCAGAAACTGTCCCCAAATTAAATGCCAAGAATAGTCAGAACATGATTGTGAAGTGAGCAGTATGTTTCAGTTTTTAAAATTCTTTGTGCTGGAGTACAGGGTTTGTTTGTTTGCTTGATTACAAAAATGACAGATAAGGAATCTTGGTATGTGTTTAACTCTGGGTCTTTCCATAGTAGAGATAATTTTGATACCTTTTAAGGTCTTTAAACACATGATGTTAGTCACTTGCTGGGGAATCAGAAGCTATATTGTAAGGATGAAGCACAAAATGAAGTTTGTTTTGTTCAACCCCATTTAAGAAAAAAAAAAACTAGAAGAGTTTTTATTTGTCTGGTGCTTGCATTTCGGAAAAGGAGTTCTGAAACCAAAATATATTTCTTGAATACTATTTTTATTCAGAAAGCTGAATGAAAAGGATAAGATATCTCCTATAGGTAGTCCTACAGAGGAGCAACTCTTTGAAGAGCAAAAAAAGTTTCAATTGTCTAACTTACTAACATCTTCTTTCACACTGGATTTATCCCTTTAGAACATATTGTAAGTCAACCAATGCCTGTTTCCATTTGTGATTTGTGCCTTATGTGGATGTTAACCTTATTGGGCCCTGTGTAAGGGTCTTTTGATCTCATGACAATCCTAAGATTCTATGGTATGTCCATCTTTCAGATGAGGTGGGTGGAGAGACTAAGCCAGGTAATCCAAGTTCACACAGCAAGTAAGTGGCAGAGCCATGTTGGAATCCACTTCTCTCTGAGTCCAGGGTCTGAGCCCTTGATCAGAGTGTCTTAAACTTTAATTTAGATAGTGACACTTAAAAAACCTTTTACACCAAGATCCAGTATACACACATGCACACACACATACACATACGTTTTCATAAAACAGTGCTTACCCTTACTCCAAGCTGTGCGTGCTGATGTTCTCTACTGTATTCAATTTCATTTTTAAAAATGCTTCTTGTGATGTGTAGATTGATTTTACAACCCACTGATGTGTCATGACCCACAGTTTGCCTCTCTTATGGCTCTTAAAAATGGCTACTCCTTAGTTCTACCCTCCAAGCCCATGAATTGCCAAGAACTGAATTCAGTTGAATCTGTTATTCCAGTAGAAAATTGGGCTTTTGTCCGGGGGAGACACAATCTGGGTTGGTGTCATTCTTCTTTCTGATGCCATATTCACTTACTTTTGTCACGGTACGAAAACACTGTTAATATGGAAAACACATTTGAATAAAGATATTCCATGAAGAAAGATAAATAACTATTTTTTATTTAAACTCACAGCTAGTGTCTTGCCGCTGTTTGAAATCAATGGTAAGAAGAATCATGGTGACACAATAGATATATAACAGAAAAACTGGAGGTTTGACTCCTGTTTTGGAGAAAAAAAGATAATTTCCATATCACTCATAAAAATGAAGTATTATCAAATTTTTTATTAAAAAGATGTGGACTTCAGAATAACCCCCATTAACTATTTGTTCATGTCTTTTTTTCCTTGAAAATTTTACTTAAAAAAAAAAAGAATAGGGTTTTTCCCTGTGCCCTGACCAGTTCCTTGGAGACATCTTTCATTAGATGTCAGGGAGCAGTGTTATTACAATGGTTGGGGATGGGATTTTAGGGAGAGTATGGGCAAGATGAGATGAAAACATGATATAATGGGGAGGAGGGGATACTCTTGACCCTGATTTACTCCTCTCTCTATTCATTTTCTTATATCTGTGTGCCCATTGAGATCAGAACTACTTTTATGACTTCAAATGGGAGAGTATTGTATTTCAATTTAAGTCAGAGAAGGTACTTTATGAACCCACTTTTTTAACTCCGACCCTTTTCGTCACTCACAAATGAAATTAGATTTTTTTAAAGTGGGTCACTGGGAGAGAAAATTGCCAGGAAAAGCATTAGTCTACCTTTATGAATAATACTGTTTATGAGGCCTTTGTGTTGCCTACTTTTTATTTCTTTAAAAACCTTTCCTGTGTGTTCCTAATGGACGCTGAATTCCTAAAGCTGCTCACAAGCCCCAGCTACTCCGTTAGTCTGTTTTGTCTCTTCTGAAGAAAATATCCTACAAAATGGAGTAACACATCAGCCTTGACTGTGGTCCAAGTTATTAAAACAAGGAAGAAGTCACTCTCCAGGGAGCTGGGCAGGGGGAGTGGGAAATCGAATACAATAGAAATGTTGAAGGAGTGCTGAGAAAAATGAATGTCCCTTTGCTGGTCCAAGAAGTTCACAGACTGTTGGGAACACACAGTATCTGACCTGTGGATGGTTGAAAGGAAAAATGAAAGACTCATGATGAGTGATGGATGTATGGTGAAAACAAAGCTGTGCATTTTGGTAGGGCCAAGGCTGTCGAATCTGGAGAAAATCCCCGCTAGACATGGTCTCATCCCTGAGAACCTATGCCAAGAGAGATAACTGTCTTCTCTGGCTGGGAGTTCCAATACACAGCCCAGCACCTTCCCATTCCAGCTCATAAACATAAGGTACTCGTCCAAGAGATTTACTTCTTGAAAATAGATAGCCTGCTTTTAAGTGGCTCCTGGAGCTTAGGATGTAGAGGGAAGGTAGAGAGAAGCAGTTCTGTGAATATCAGCATTCCTGAGTGAAATTCTCCAGCTACACCCCCAGCAAAACTTTGTTAATTTCTTCTTTTAAATGGTTACCTTTATGCCAGGGAAAGTGGTTCTTTGCTTTGATTTGGACTCCACTAGGATCTCCTAGTGGTACTGCCGGCACAAACATGGGACTCCTGGGTCAGCAGGATGGGGATGGAGACTGATTTTGAGTTGTGTCTCCTGTTCCTTGCATCTGGAGTGGACTTGCTTCTTTGCCCTCACTTCTCACTTCCGTGCTACTTCTTTCTTCCCCATCGCCTCCTTTGCTGTTCGCCTTTCCCACCCTTTTCTCTTTGGCCATATATTCAATTAATGTATTAATTTTTTAAATTATTGAAGTAATGTTACAAATTATGGAACACTTAGAAAATACAACCATACAGGGAAGGAAATTAACCCCACCCCCAATATTTCAGATGAAACTACTGTTAATGTTATGTTGCATACACTTTTAGACCTTTTTCTATGCAGACATATACATTTGTATCCTTTTCTTTTTTTTATAACAAATGATTGGGCTTCAGCCTCTGTAGGCCATTGCAAAGTTCTGTGTTTCAATCATCAAGAGAGCGTTTTTGAAAATATTCTCAACTTGTTAAAGAAAATACTTCATTTAAAAAACTATTTGGGGCTGGGGAGCCTGGGTGGTTCAGTTGGTTAAGCATCCGACTTTGGCTCAGGTAGTGATCTCACCGTTCATGAGTTCAAGCCCCACATTGGGCTCTCTGCTGTCAGCACAGAACCGGCTTCAGATCCCCTGGCCCCCTCTCTCTCTACCCCTCTCCCACTGGCACTCTATCTCTCAAAAATAAAATAAACATAAAAAAATATTTTGAGCTTTATAGGCATCCTCTCCACACTATGTTTCTAACTATTTTATTTCTAAGCAAGGAGTTATTTTCATCTTGTAAAGGTGAAAGAAAATGACAGTTTTGTTTAGCTCAGGAGAAGAAAGAGGTCAAGCAGGAATGACAGAAAAGGAAAGTGGTGGTGAAGGGGTCCGAGATGGATATGAAGAGTATGATAGACTCAGCACAAGAAGATGAAGTCAGATTTCAGCCTGTTGATAAGGGTGTGTGTGTGTGTGTGTGCGTGTGCGTGCACACAAGCACACATGAGCACATGCATGTGTGTGGGGCGGTGGGTGTTGGAGGGGGAGAAGTATACTATCATTTACCCAAGAAAAAAATTATAACCTCCAACTAGGAAAACATCGACATAGAAGCTACGCTAGTAAAAGGTCATCCATATAAATGCTTCTGTGAAGTGACGGTTTTTTTTTTTTTCTTATTAAAAGTGAAAATTTTCATTTATCCTAGCTTTATTTCTTCTTAAAAAATTTTAAATGTTTATTGAAAATTTTTTTAATGTTTATTTATTTTTGAAAGCGAGACAGCACAAGCAGGGAGGGGCAGAGCGAGAGGGAGATACAGAATCCGAAGCAGGCCTTTGCCTCAGAGTTGTCAGTACAGATCCCGACGCGGGGCCCAAACTCACAAACCCAACCCCGAGATCATGATCTGAGCCAAAGTTGGGTGCTTAATTGCGCCACCCAAGTGCCCCAATGTTTATTTATTTTTGAGACAGAGAGACAGACAGACAGCACAAGCAGAGAAGGGGCAGAGAAAGACGGAGACACAGAATTCAAACCAGACTCCAGGCTCTGAGCTGTCAGCACAGAGCCCAACACAGGGCTCAAATTCACAAGCCATGAGATTATGACCTGAGCTGAAGTCGGATGCTTAACCAACTGAGCCACCCAGGCATCCCATTCTAGCTTTATTTCTAACTCTTCATTTTAAAAGCAAAGCCACAGATACAATGTTCTTAAGGCTAAGATGGTACTTTATCAAAATGAAAACAACTTTTCCCCCCTTGATTGTAAAAGTAACACAGGCTTACTTATGTATTTAAAAATTCAGGCCAGCACCAAAACGTTATAGAGGAGAAAAGATATCTCTTCTCTCACCACCCAATGATAACTAATTTTTCAACATATTAGGGTGTGTTTGTATCAGCAAAGAGAAACTCCTGGAAACATTTACTGAACTAGTAACTGTAGTTGTATCTGGAAAGATTAGAGGGAGAGAGAGAAAGCCCGATACAGATGTGTGTAGGAGATTCTAGGAGGAGATAAACTGGAGGCATTTGTACGAAGACACTTCGTGGAGTTTTGCTGCAAAAAGGAGCAAAGAAATGATGTTATATATAGCTCAATGAGGATAGAATGTCAGGACAAAGTGGTTTCTTATTGTTTTGCTTTATTTCACCTATTTATATTTAGAGAGAAGTACCTGCATGCTTGTTTACCAATGAGAATGACCAAGAAGAGGGAAAAAGTTATTGGTGGGAGAGCATAGAATTGCTGGAACGGTGTCCTTGAGAGAGAAGAGGCTCCATGGGAAAGTGGTGACTGGTTAGCTAAAAGCTGGGATATTTCATCTAGTAACCTTGATTTACAAGGGTTCTTTGTTGATAAGAATATTAACCCTTTATATGTCGTATGCACTGCAGATATTTTCTCTGGTTTGTATTTTAATTCTTTTAATGGTTTTATCTTTTCCTTGCAGAATTTTTTTTTTGTTTTATGGTAAACATTACCAGTTTTACTGCTTCAGGTTTTTGGCTTTTATATCATGCCTAAAAAGATTTTTCCCATCAGGGCACCTGGGTGGCTCAGTCTGTTAAGTGTCTGACTCTTGATTTCAGCTCAGATCTTGATCTCATGGTTCATGGGATCAAGCCCAGCATTGGGCTCTGTGCTGACAGCATGGAGCTTGCTTGGGTTTCTCTCTCTCTCTCTGCCCCGCCCAACTCACATGCCTGCACGCTCTCTCTCTTTCTCTCAAAATAAATAAACTTAAAAAAATTCTTTAAAAGATTTTTCCCATCTCAAGATTTTAAAAATTTAATTATTTATTAGTATCTTTTTGGTTTATTTTTTAATTTACCTTTTTACATTTACATTTTGTTAATGTTTGTTTATTTTTGAGAGAGACAGATTGCGAGCAGGGGAGGGGCAGAGAGAGGGAGAGACATAGAATCTGAAGCAGGCTCCAGGCTCTGAGCTGTCATCACAGAGCCCGATGCGGGGCTTGACCTCAAGAACTGCGAGATCATGACCTGAGCCGAAGTCGAATGCTCAACCGACCAAGCCACCCAGATGCCCCTTACCTTTCTACATTTAAACATTTAGTTCATCTTACATTTATTTGGCAACTTGATTCCACCTTGATTTGTTTCTAGAAGACTAGCCAGTATTCCCAAACTATTTTGAATAATCCAGTCTTTCCTCATTAACTTCAAATATTACTTTTATCAATCCTTGGATCCTATCAAATTCCTTGGGTCCATTTCTAGACTCTACTCTCTTCTTTTGATCATTCTGGTTCTTTTTGTCAAGCTATCATACTGTTATAGTCTACTTAAATATCTGATAGAAAAGTTTACTAGCATTGTAGATCTTTTTTCAAACTAATTCTGGCTATTATTTCTTGTTTATTCTTCAAGATGAATTTTAGATTTACCTTGTTAATTTCAAAGTCTTTGTCAATATTGGTTCATTAATTGTGACAAATGCACTTATATTAATGTGAGATGTGAATCACAGAGGAACCTGGGTATGAGATATATGGCAACTATCTGTATTATCTTAGAAAAATTTTTGTAAATATAAAATTCTAAAATAACAAGTTTATTTTTAAGTCTTAATTAGAATTTTGAATGGATAGTTTAAAAATTAACTTTGGGGACACCCAAATTTTGGTGACTCAATCAGTTGATCATCTGACTCTTGATCTCAGCTTGGGTCTTGATCTCAGGGTCATGAGTTCAAGCCCTGTGTTGGGCTTTGTGCTGGGCATGGAGCCTACTTAACAAAAGTAATTTTGGAGATGATTGACTTTTGAAAAAGATCTAACCCTTTCTTCAAGAGCGTGGATGGTATTCCTCAACATTTTTTCAAGTCTTGTTCTGTGTCAGATGTCTCTATTTTGAATTTCCTCCTTTTCAAGACTTTTAGCAGTAATGCCTCTGGCTCCGAAATCTCTTTGAGAATGAATGTGATTACACTCATGAATATAGTACAAGGATTTTCTTTTGTTTCTTCACCTTGAAATCCTTTGTTGTGTTACTAACGTTTGTTTGGAGAGTGGGGCCTGTGAAAAAGATGATTATTCACACAGCCTTCCCACCTACAAGCCTCCATTTCAACTGGAGAAGCAGAGGACATCTAATCCTTAAAAAAAAAAAATTTTTTTTTTAGCGTTTTACTTATTTTTGAGAGAGAGAGAGAAAGACAAAACACAAGCGGGGGAGGGGCAGAGAGAGAGGGAAACAGAGAGAATCTGAAGCAGGCTTCAGACTCTGAGCTGTCAGCACAGAGCCCGATGTGGGGCTCAGACTCACAAACCGTGAGATCATGACCTGAGCCAAAGTTGGATGCTTCACCAACTGAGCCACCCAGGCGCCCCTAATTTTTTCTTTAATGTTTATTTATTTACTTTTGAAAGAGAGAGAGAGACAGGGAGAGAGAGGGGGGGGGGAAGAGTGCATGTGGCGTGTGCACGTCAGGGAAGGACAGAGGGAGAGGGTCAGTGCAGAGCCTGACGTGAGCTGTAACTCATGAACCTTGAGATCATGAGCTGGACACTTAACTGAGCCACCTAAGCACCCCAGGGGACATCTAGTCTTAAGAGCCCTGTGCTTAATCCTAGGGTTTTAGGGAGGATAATTTTTTTTAAGTAATTGAGCACAGTTGAGTAAATTTTTCAGATTCAAGGGCATGTAAGCTAGCTGGGTAAGAGCCTTTAGGAATCTAGGCTGAAAAGATCCTGTTCCATCTTTTCCTGTTGGGTTTGTCTCTTGTGTGGATCTGGGACACCCTAGCGGCAATTTCTGGCCGTAGAGCCAAAGCATTGAGAATGGTAAACCCAGTGAGTTAGATGAAATTGGGATTCTGATGAACGATCACCTCGATGTAAGGAGAGATCAGTTATTTATTATATGGTCTGAATAAGGTGGTCTGTGAAAATGTAGTTCCTGTGTTTGTGTGTGTTGAAGTAGGAATGTAAGTCCCACCTAAAAATACCCTTCTGAGTGGTAGGGCCCAGGAAAACTTTGGCGTTTTTGGACTGTGTTCTCTCCAAAAAGTTGTGAGAAACTGGATTTAAATATGTAAAATATCTCTTAGCTCTGCTCTGAGTGTTAAATAAGAGGGAAAAGTTCAGTTGAAGGAGGTTTGTGTACCATTTCAAGTGGTGAGGAAAGCTTGTTGGTTCATAAGGGCTGATTTATACAAGTGTTGTTGTCAGGCTGTTAACCACTCAGCCTGTGTCCCCTGTTAAATAGCGGCTGATGACAGGATTGCATGGGAAGTGAAGACCTAGGAGCCAGAACTATAAAGGAACTTTCAAAAGAGGAATACAACTTAGGTTTTAGTAATGATAACATGTTTGGAACAAGTAGGCATCTTCCAAAAGGTAACACTTTGAAGGGACCATTACTCATTTATAGATACCATGGTCTAAGAAATTTGCTGAAAAAATAAATCCAATTACTTTTAGATAACTGCTAGATTATGTATGAATCAAGACTTTTTCTTTTTTTTTTTTTAATGTTTATTTATTTTTTAAAAATTTTTTTCAACGTTTATTTATTTTTGGGACAGAGAGAGACAGAGCATGAACGGGGGAGGGGCAGAGAGAGAGGGAGACACAGAATCGGAAACAGGCTCCAGGCTCCAAGCCATCAGCCCAGAGCCTGATGCGGGGCTCGAACTCACGGACCGCAAGATCGTGACCTGGCTGAAGTCGGACGCTTAACCGACTGCGCCACCCAGGCGCCCCAATGTTTATTTATTTTTGAGAGAGAGTGAGACAGTGTGAGAGGGGGAGGGTCAGAGAGAGGGAGACACAGAATCAGAAGCAGGCTCCAGGCTCTGAGCTGCCAGCACAGAGCCCGACACGGGGCTTGAACTCACGGACCACGAGATCATGACCTGAGCCGAAGTCGGATGCCCAACCGACTGAGTCACCCAGGTGCCCCAAACCAAGACTTTTTCTATAGCAGGTGGCAGAATCCCAGTTGTAACTGGCATCGATAAAGGAAAAATTTAAATTTGGCAGCTTACTATATTGTATTTTTATTTATCTATTTTTTAACGTTTATTATTGAGAGAGAGACACAGAGCGTGAGCAGAGGAAGGGCAGAGAGAGGGGGAGACACAGAATCTGAAGCAGGCTCTAGGCTCTGAGCCGTCAGCACAGAGCCTGATGCAGGGCTTGAACCCACGAACTGTGAGATCATGACCTGAGCCGAAGTTGGTCGCCTAACCAACTGAGCCACCCAGTCACCCCTGTATTTTTATTTTTTTTTTAAGTTGATTATTCTATTTTGAAAGAGAGGGAGAGAGAGCTGGGGAGCGGCAGAAAGACAGGGACAGAGAATCCCAAGCAGGCTCCGCATGGACATGGGGCTCAAACCCACGAACCAGGAGATCATGACCTGAGTCGAAGTCAGATACTTTACCGACTGAGCCACCCAGGCACCCCTTGCTGTATTGTATTTTAAAACTCCCATGTCTGGATTCAGGGTCTCAGATGGTGTCATTAGGACATGGTTTCCTTGTCTCTTATCTCTACTGTTTTCTGTGCTGGCTGCCTTCTCAGACAGGCTCTCTCCATTGTGGCAAAAATAGCTCTGGTTTTTGGCAATTACAGCCTCAAAAGGAGAAAGCTCTCTATTGGTTCTTTTCCAGCAAAAGACCCAGGGAAGTTTCTAAATGGCCTGGGTTGGGTCATGTGGCTAGAGAATGCACTGGTCTGATTGGCCAGGTCCTGAGCATGTCCTCACTCCTGGAGCCAGAGGGGAGGATTAGAAGAGAAGGATGGTTTCCTAGAAAGGAAAAGGGCCCTGTTTCCAGAGGAAAGTGGGATGGATGTGGAGTGGGCAGAACAAGAGATACTCAACAGAGAATTAAAACAAAGTTAATAAAAGTGGGGTGAGTCCTCCTCCCTTCCAGATAACATGTGAAGCTGGATACCATAGGGATGTTTGAGACCTGGATAGAAAATAAAATGAAGGATGTGCAGAGGAGAAGCCTTCTTTCTAATGCTCATGGGAAAAGTGCTCATTAAAAGGTGTAATAGTTAGAATTACTATAGTATACTTTCCAACTAAAAGTGAGACCACATAGGGGCATCTATGGGGCTTAGTTGGTTAAGCATCCGACTTCAGCTCAGCTCATGATCTCACAGTTTGTGAGTTCGGGTCCCACATCAGGCTCTCTGCTGTCAGCACACCCCCCCCCCACCCCTCTGCCCCTCCCCTGTTCATGCTCACACTCTCTCTCAAAAAAAAACAAAAAAACCCAAAAAACCCATTAAAATAGTGACACAAACTATATTATGTTTTCATTAAAAGTCAAAAATGCATCTTATTCTTTTTTGTATCTGATACATACAACTTATATTTTATTTTTTTTAATATGACATTTATTGTCAAATTGGTTTCGATACAACACCCAATGCTCATCCCAACAGGTGCCCTCCTCAGTGCCCATCACCCACTTTCCCCTCCCTTCCACCCCCAACCAACCCTCAGTTTGTTCTCAGTTTTTAAGAGTCTCTTATGGTTTGGCCCCCTCCCTTTCTAACCTTTTTTCCCCCTCCCCCTCCCCCATGGTCCTCTGTCAAGTTTCTCAGGATCCACATAAGAGTGAAAACATATGGTATCTGTCTTTCTCTGTATGACTTATTTCACTTAGCATAACACTCTCCAGTTCCATCCACGTTGCTACAAAAGGCCATATTTCATTCTTTCTCATTGCCAAGTAGTATTCCATTGTGTATATAAACCACAACTTCTTTATCCATTCATCAGTTGATGGACATTTAGGCTCTTTCCATCATTTGGCTATTGTTGCATCTTATTCTTGAGATCTGAAATGAAACACCTGAAGGGAGGAGGAAGACAAATTTTTCAAGAAAAAAAAATAGCTGATTGTTTTCTGTAGACTATACTTCAGAGGAAATTATATACCCATGATTCACCAGATTGTGGACATTCCCTTTTTTTTTTTTTTTAACTCAATCAACTTTAACTTAGTTGTTTTATTTTTAGGTTCTACTTTCAGTGCTGGATTCATAAAAGAATCTGCATTGCTTGCTCTTTCCCATTATGTTTGCAGGAACAGAATAATCCTTTGACCAATTGATTTGTTAGATTCCCCCTATAAAAGGTGAAATTACTTGAAGAAAGAGATTGGCTAGATGGCATTGCTGATGATGTTTGCGCAGAATTTTATTTAAATATTGCCCTTAGCACATCACATCCAGGCAGAGAATAAAAAAGCACTCACGCTGAGCTAGAGGTGGTTGTGCTTCATTGCCACCACCTCTGACTATGTGCAGAAAGAGAATTCAATATGTATTCATCTTCTCAAGTCACATCTTATAAGTGGATGTGAAAGCGAATTTTGAAATTACCCTGGCTACAGGGAAATTAGGTTTTCAATCAGTGAAGCTTTTAAACGTAAGCATTCTGGTGTGACCACTTAGGCTTCCTAGGTGAAGTTCCTGTTCTTTCAGCTCTGAGTCCTCTAGTTTGAGTCCTCTAGTTCAAGTCCCAACTATCTCTGTGCATGGTGTGTCCTTGTGAATGCTGAGCATTTGTGCACAGGCTTATTGTTTCTTTGGGCTTGGTTTTATTTCTTTGGTTGTCCTCCCTTAAGTTTCTTTTATGCTGTAACTGTCCTTCTCACCCCCACCTCCCACCTCCTCTTTTTTTTTTTTTTTTTTTTTTTTTTTTCCCTCCTCCTGGTATTGATATGTTGGAGATAGCTGGTCAGTTGGCTGGTAAAATATCTCACAACCTGGATTCAGCAGATTGCTTTCTTTTACAGTTTTTTAACTTTAGACCTCCATCCCCTGTATTTCCTATATAAAAAAGTAGTTAGATCTAGAGGCCTGATTAGATTTGGGCTCTTTTCTTTCTTCTTTTTCTTAGCAAGAGTAATTTAAACTGGTGTGTTTAGCCTTATCTCTTGTGTCTAACCTTTAAAGACGCACACTTTTTGAACATGGTTCCAGTGCTCTTTTCCCTCAAAAGTGGCACATGGGACAGGGGTGATGGTTCTCAAGGCTTGCAGCAAAGTTGATTTTCAACACCAAAAAGAATCACGCATTTAAGCATCTTGTATATAAGCCTGAGTATCAAGGACGGACAGAGACCAGAGATTGATGGGTAAATTCAATTTTCTGGATATGCAGGAGTTTGAAGTTTTCCCAGGTGCTTTCCTTCAACCTGATTAACTTTGCAGAGGTGAGAAGACAGAGGTGAAGATAGGGGGATGCCTACCTGGCCAAGGACTAGAGGTGGAAGAGAGAAGTCACAGGTGGAGGTCTCCCCTTTTTGAATATTTATATCAAATGTTAATTACCTTCAAAAGTCTCTTTTCTTTCTTTCCTCCCCCCCCCCCCTTTTTTTTAAACCTCTTCTGTTGATAAGGGATTTCAGGGCAGCTCTGGTTTTCTTCATCTGTAAAACCTCAATTCCTTTTTATTAATCTCCTTGTGCCTGTGGAATATCAAAATTAATCATTTCTAAAGAAGCTACTCTTCTAACATTACGTTTTTTTCTGGGCCAAACCTCAATGTATAGGTTTTTAGCATGAAGAGGGTTCATAATTTGTGTTCTATGAGGGACATTTTTCTCTTTTTGTAAACTTTCTAAGGACACATGTTTACATACTTTAAAGCTGTCTAGGAAAAGCAGAATTTCTCAGGATGCATTTTTATGCATTTTAAAGCTGTTTAGGAAAATGTACAGTCCACACCTCCTCCAAGAATAAAGTCACGAGGTATATGCTCTACTGATAACTGTTCCTGCTCAGTGTACTTTCCCAGTTATGTGGAAAGAATTTTCTTTGTAACAATTGTGCTCAGTTTTGGTTGCTCTGTCACATATAAGCAGGCCGTTTCCATTGTAGTTAGCTTTGTGCTTTCTTTATACCATAATAAAAATAGTGCCTCAGAGCAGAAGCTGGAGTGTACTGAAGACTGACTATCTTAAACTTGTTCCTCCTCACTGCTCCCCTTCTCTTATCTTACCCACTCCCACAACATTTTTAAGCCTTCAGCATGCCTGATTTCATTTATACCACTGGAGAAAAGAGCTGGGAATTAGTCCAGTGTCATGATGATAGACGTGAACCCAGGATGGGGTTATACCACCAGAATTGTCTAGCTAGTTTTGAAGGAAGAAGAGCTGGGCTGTCCTGCATTCAGGCCCCATCTCTGCCACTTGCCATCTGTCTGACTTTGGGCAGATAATTCAATGTCTTCTTAAATCTCAATATTTTTTGCTGCAAAATGCAGATCTTACTAGTAAGTAATAGCAAACATTTACCGAGGGCATACCATGTGCCAAGCACTGTGCTTTATTTACCTAGTTTCATTCACCTAGTCTGATGGGGAGGTGATGTTTTTCTTCAGGACTAGTCATCTAGATTCATCTGGAGATAAAGGATCCAGATTAACTGAGCTCTTTCAAATGTATCTATCTGTAAGAAACTGAGTAAGTCTGATTCCCTTGGTATGGTAGGTTGAATAATGAACCCCCAAAGATATCTAAGTCCTGATTCCTGGAACTTATGAATGATACCTTTTGTAGCACAAATGACTGTGCAGGTGGGATAAAGTTAAGGACCTTGAGATGGGGGAGATTATACTGAATTATCTGGGTTGGCTCCAAATGGAATTAAGTGTCCTTATAAGAAGAAGACAGAAGGGAGATTTGGCTACAGAGGAGTTGTTAGAGATGTGACAAAGGAAGCAAGAGGTCAGAGTGATGTGAGGAAGACACCAAGGAATGCAGGTAATTTCTAGAAACTAGGAAAGACCAGGAAAGAGATTTTTCCCCTCAGCCTCTAGAAGAAAATAGCCCTGCCCACATCTTGCCTTTAGGACATCGAGGCTGATTTTAGACTTCTGATCTGCAGAATTGTAAGGGAGTAAATTTGTGTTTCAAGACCCCAGATTTGTGATAATTTGTTATAGCAGCTGTAGGAAACTGATACACTAGAATTTACAGTCTTCTGTCTATAGCTCCAGTGCTTAAAGCTACTTGCAAGTGGGCCAGTGAAGTTTAGAGGTAAACCGCTGATACCTGTAGATGACGAGTGCTTCTGGATTTTGCCATCGTGGCACTGGTCAAGCTTGCTGTATAGGTGTAGCATCTTTTCACACTTTCAAGGGTTTGGAAGGTTTTGGTGCTCAGTTTTTCAAGAATCAGGTGCATCCCCACCCCTACTTTGTTGCCATATGGAAGGAGAGAACAAAATCAAGACAGAATTTTCCATTTTGCAGCTTAAACTTCCTGCACAACCTTTAAAGCTGAGGTGGCAAACCTCAGGTGGCCCTGAGGCCAGAGATCTTTTGTCTGACCTGACAGTGATTCTGTAAAATCTCAATTATTTGCCAGAATTTGACACTGAAACGATCTCACATAAAGATCTTGGTTTCTGACTTTCTGGAGAATGGAAATATCTGAAAACACTGGGTTCGTATGATTGCCAGTCCTCGGCTGGTAGAGCAGAGTTCTTACTTTCTTCCTCACTGTCTGGGTTGGAGGGGAGGTCTAGCCACTGCATATATTTCTACCCTATGAGAGATTTGGGTCTCTCGATTGCTTGATCTGGTGGGATTCACTCTCCACTCTGGAGTTGCTCCATGAATGATAACATTCTTGTCTCCAAGTCCCGATAAATTTTTACCCCATACTATCCAGGGCTTTGTGAATGCTTTATTTGGAAGGTGCATCTTCGGCTCCAGAAATCTCTTCACTTAGGCAGATAGCTCCTTGCTCTTCTTGGAAGGCTTTATGGCTCCAGACCTCTAAGAACCCTACCCTCACTCCTATTTAGTTCATTTACGGCTTAGTCACTGGAACTTTTTAAGGCTAATTCTCTCAGGGAAAAGCTTGGCGTTACCTGACCATCTAAGCTACCGGCTGGGTCTTAATGGTGGTGACTGTTCCATTTCTGCCTCAGATTAACTCCCACTGATGACATTTGCCCATCCAAATGACTAGATTCTCTGTGATGGCTTCCCTCAGGTTGCTGCATGGACAGACCTTTTACAATCTTACCATTTCCTGAATACCAGAGAACAAGTATAGTATATATATTGTAAATATAATAGTTCCCCACAACAATAAGGAAGATCCTTTTTTTTAATTAAAAAATAATTTAATGTTTATTTATTTTTGAGAGAGAGAGAGAAACACAGAGTGTGAGCTGGGAAGGGGCAGAGAGAGGGAGACAAAGAATCCAAAGCAGACTCCAGGCTCTGAGCTGTCAGCTCAGAGCTTGACGTGGGACTTGAACTCACAAGCTGTGAGATCATGACCTGAGCCGAAGTCAGATGCTTAACTGACTGAGCCACCAAGGAACCCCGATCCTTTTTTTTTTTTAAGTGGAAACACAGAAAAGGTGATTTTTCAAAGGTAGCGGAAATATGAAATGGGATGGAAAGTCAATGTTTTGGAAGCCAAATTGAGTCAAAAAGATTTCAACAGTTGGAAATGACTTCCTAAAAGAAATAAAATGGAATTTGAAGGATAACTGTGTAGTTTTGAACTGGATTAAAAAAAATCATGTCTTCAAGCTCAAGGTTGGAGACATGTGCCTTACTTGCAGTTCTTGCTGTTGTGGATGATGAGGATTCTGTTTGAGGGGGGAAGACCACTGTGACCTGAGTGCTAGAAGCGATGTCCCCTTAGATGCGTTCATTGAGTCCGGATAGCCTATGGGCCCAACGCATTGATTGTGTTGTGTTTGACTAGCATACTGATTTTCAGAAATTTGCAATGGAATCTCTTTGGCTGAGGCATGTACTCTCTGGCCTTACGCATTTATGTTATTTTCATAATTCTTAAACTTTTTGTGTTTATGGATGGTCCTCCTTCCCCACTCTTCTGGGGGCACTGGGATCCATTTTAAGCCCATGCTTTGAGAGAGACGTTACAAAAGGAAGGGAATCAAGAGGTGGATGATACAGACACTAAAGGAATTAGATACCAGTTTGTTATGATCATTGAGAGAACCCCAGCTCTGTACCCTGGAAAGCTGTCTTCAAATATTTGAAGGACTGTCATGTGGAAGAGGAGTTAGATTCCATCCATCTTATGGGACATTATGGACTCTGTGCCTTAACTTCAGTCACCCAGCTGAGAGGATACAGAGAGGGGCAAGCTGGTCTGTTTTCAAGGCCAAGTTTACCACAGAGCAGAGGAGACACGCAGGGTTGGCTGTAAAACACTGACGCTGTGGTTCTCCAGAAGACAGAAAGGAGGCGGCAGATGTCTGCTTGGCTCAGAAAGGCCTTTCTTCACAATTAAAGCACTCCCCAAATGGAATGGGATTCTTTAAAAATTCGCCACCAGTCGTGTTGTGCAACTGTTGATGAGCTAGAAGGGCTTTGAAATGAGGGTTGGAGTAGATACGGTTTCTCCCTCTGTTAGTATACAGTCCCAAGACCACTGACCTGATTTCCTTTACTTATCTAGAGAGAGTTGTCACCATAGTAAATACCTGTGGATTATACTTAGTGTTCTGGGCAGACCACACTGGGAAGAGCTTTGTAGGGTTTCCACAATGTGGAATTACATTGATGTGTTTGTCTTCTGGACAAACCCAGTAGGCAGGACCCAGCTGTAGTTTTTATTCATGGACTTCATGGACTTGATAGAAGAACCTAGGGGTTTATTTGGCAGGTAGAGTCTTGTTTCTGGTTGCTTCTTTTTTTTTTTTTCCCCCTTAAGTTTATTTATTTATTTTTGAGAGAGAGAGAGAGGGAGTGTGCAAGTGGGGGAGGGGCAGAGATAGAGAATCCCAAGAGGGGCTCTGTGCTGTCAGCCTGGAGCCCAATGCGGGACGGGGCTCGAATCCACAAACGTGAGATCATGACCTGAACTGAAATTAACAGTTGGGTACTTTACCGACTGAGCCACCCAGGCACCTCTCTGGTTGCTTCTTGGGTGTGTTGGCTTATATCTGGCTATGAGGTTACCTTTGAGTAGTATAGCACTTCATTTCCTGGAACAAGCATTTTGAGGAAAATCTATTTCTCACACCCTCCAGGAACCCAAGTAACATCCAGAGATCAGCTGCTAAGACAACAGATTCCTAATTCTTCCTCTTTGATAGCAGAACTTAAAAATAATTCAGGGCGCCTGGGTGGCGCAGTCGGTTAAGCGTCCGACTTCAGCCAGGTCACAATCTCGCGGTCTGTGAGTTCGAGCCCCGCATCAGGCTCTGGGCTGATGGCTCAGAGCCTGGAGCCTGTTTCTGATTCTGTGTCTCCCTCTCTCTCTGCCCCTCCCCCGTTCATGCTCTGTCTCTCTCTGTCCCAAAAATAAATAAACGTTGAAAAAAAAAAATTTAAAAAATAATTCAGATTTCTATTGTGTCCCTAGAGAGCCCTCAGCCCCAGAAAATGTGTAAGTCACATTTTGGCTCCATACAGATGATGAAGCCACACAGACGCAGTATGTCTTCATGGCCTTCAAGGCAAAATGTTCTGGCCACATCGTTCTTGTCCTGTCCTCTTTCTGCTACCACATCACCACTGTGCTCAGTTCTTACATCCCCACTGCTTTTATAGTATAACTGTAAACTGCTACCCAGTTCCTGAAACTGCTCTCACTATCTATGCAAGGGAGACAGGCAATTCTTTCTAAAAAGCTTGGAGCCAGAATGAAACATGAAATTCCACAGCTGCTGTGGCTGCGGGATGTGCGGACCATGTCAGTCATCCTGGCAAACACCCTTTCTCTCCAGGAGTTCCTCACCTCCCCCCACCCGGCCCCCCGCCCCCCGCCCCGGCCTTGGAAGTGGGAGTTGAGCCAGCCCCAGGTTTTCCCCACACTCTCAGATGGAGTGGGCTGATCAGCCAAGCTGCCTGCCTCCCACACTGGGACCCCTGGCATCCCTAGAGTAACACAGGCAGAGGGTGGAGGCTCTCAGCCCTGACAGCGAGTTAATTACACCTGGCGGCTTGGGGGGAAAAAGACTGTGCATGGACCTCATTATTCCCCAAGCTAATTTTGTAAAGCAGCTTTATAAATTCCACATACCATACAGTCCACTCGTTTGGAGTAGAGACATCAGTGGTTTTTAGTATATTCACAGAGTTGTACAACCGCTCCCACAGTTCTAGGACATTTTCGGCAATCACTCTCCCATTTCCCTCAGCTTCCCCAGTCCTAGGCAGCCAATCACCAAACCACTTTCTGTCTCTATAAATTTGCCTATTCTGGACATTTTGTTTAAATGGATGCACACACTGGGGCGCCTGGGTGGCTCAGTCGGTTGAGCGTCCAACTTTGGCCCAGGTCATGATCTCTTGGTTTGTGGGTTTGAGCCCTGTGTCGGGCTCTGTGCTGACAGCTCAGAGCCTGGAGCCTGCTTCGGATTCTGTGTCTCCCGCTCTCTCTGCCCCTCCCCTGCTCATGCTCGGTCTCTCTCTGTCTCAAAAATAAATCAAAAAATTTTTAAAAAATTTAAATGGATGCACACAATAGGTGTGCCCTTTGTGGCTGGCTCCTTTCACTTAGTGTGTTTTCAGGGCTTGTCCACATTATCACGTATCAGTACTTCCCACCTTTTTATTGCCAAATAATATTCCAGTTTAGGAATATACTACGTTCATCCATTCATCAGCTGAGAGACATTTGGGTTGATTCCATCTTTTGGCTATTATGAATCATACTGCTAATACACAATGTGTACATGTTTATGTGTAGATACATGTTTTCATGTCTCCTGGGAATGTACCTAGAAGTGGAATTTCTGGGTCAAATTGTAACTTTATGTCTAATCTTTTGAGTAACTGCCAGATGTTTTCCAAAGCAGCTGCACCATTTCACAGAGATGTTTCATAGAAGCTCCTTGTGGTGATTCTAGATGTGATTATAATGTCCTGCCCATGTAGATAAGAATCTTTACTCTGCCTCATTTGGAAGTAAAATAACTGCGGAACAGATACCAGCTTTGACCTAAAGGAGAGAATACTTTCAGAGTATTCGCTTCTCTCAAGTTGTTCATTTCAATGTTCCACATCCCTCAGCCCTTGCTGGAAGGCCAGGATTAGCCTGAGCACCAACTGGAGGACTAGGCAATCTAATGCTAGGGAAGATTATCCAGTGTCCGCTTACGGCACGGGTTGGCTGCAAAGAGTTAAGTTGATCTGGAAAACTTATCTGTCCGTTAAGTGGAGAAGGGTCACTGATGTGTAATCCCCACTTCTGAGAATGTGACATTTCTTCTGTGTCATCACTTTCTTGGGGCTATCTGGTAAAAACTGAGTCACGAGGTGCCAACAAAAATCCATTGAACTTAATGTGAAACTTGAGGTATCTGCTCATTCCGGAGACACTCGCAGCTGTCTGTTCTGCTGGCTAGATGGTAAACAACTTGCTGGGGATGAAAGCCATTGTGACTTTTCCCAGCTTGTCTGAGAGGCATAGACACAGATGGCCTCCCTGAGCACAAGGGAGGGCCGCGTGGTGGTAATGCAAGGGTTGAACAGCCCCCTGCCCTTCACAAAGCCCTGCTTCCAGAGCAGCGAAGGACGCAAAAACCAATGGCTGTTGTCCTGTGAGCTTTTTAAAAACATTCTTCTGCTGCAGACGCTCATTTCTAAAGGGTGCCTGTGGACCGACCTGAGACTTGTTCTTCCCTCTTTGTGTTTGCAGCCACGGCACAGGGTATGAGAGTGATAACCACACCACGCCCATCCTCTGCGGTGCCCAGTACAGAATACACACTCATGGCGTCTTTAGGGGCATTCAGGTGAGAACTCGGGTCGAGGGGAAGGGGGCTGGCTGGAAGGGGACGTCAATGCCTCTTTTCCTTCTCAGCAGCCTTTCACTTGCTTGCTGATGGCCATTTGGCCCTGGTAAGTCTGTTCTTAATTATAGGCTCCTCTGACAATAAAGACCTCTCCTCTCCCACTGGGCAGAGAGGGCAGCCTCCTGTCCACAGGTCATTGTGAACGCGGTCATCTCCCTGACTCAGACCAAGATGCTTCTGGCAGAGTCCCGTCCCTTCCCCCTTCACTGCTTAATTCACTCCTCCAGGTGGGCTTGTGGCTCTTGTAACTAATGACCTGGACTCCTGACTTCCCAAGTCAGACCCTTGAATTGGTCTGCATTGTAAAGTGCCGAAAGGTAGGCTCTGTCTTGCCGAGTGTTCTACTAACCATAATGATGGTAATGGCGCCCACTCTGTTGGTGCTGCCCCCTTTCTATGTGCCAGGCATTGTGCTGACTTTTGTAATGGGCTTTTTGTCTTAATAGATGTAATTTTTGGAGCAGTTTTAGGTTTAAGGAAAAATTGTGCAGAAAGTACAGAGTTCCCATGTTCTCCCTCATCCCCACCCTCCCCCACAATCTTCCCTATTGTTAATATCTTGCATTGGTGTGGTACACTTGTTACAATTGATGAGCCAGTATTGGTGTGTTATTGTTAATGAAAGTCCATAGTTTACACTAGGGTTGACTTTTTGCTGTGTGGTTCCATGGGTTTTGTTAAATGTGTCATGTCACGGGTCTACCGTTACATTATTGCACAGAATAGTTTCACTGCCTAAAAATAAAAATGTCTATGTTCTACCTACTCATCCGTCCCCCCTTCTTCCCCTCCCCCGGACAGCCACTGATCTTCTCATTGTGTCTGTAGTTTCACCTTTCCCCCAAATGTCATATAGTTGGAATCACACAGTTCAGACTCACTTCTGCCGCTTAGCAGTAGGCATTTAAGGTTCTATACTTAAACTTTCTTTTTCCATTTAATCCTTAGTGCACCTCTACGAGGTAGGTATTATTATCTCCACTTTATGGATGAGGAGACTGAAGGCCAGAGATGAGTGGCTTGTCCACAGTCACATAACTACTTATAAAGCAAGCTTCGCCTGACTCCAGAGCCCCTGTTTTTAACTACCACGTTGCATTGCTTAGGGAAACGGGGCTGTGAACAGTTTGGAGGAGAGGGGTCTCCAAGGAGAGTGAGGAAAGAAAAGTAAAAAGGTAAACATTCTGGAGAATTCGGGGAAGTCAATGGAAGGCCACCTCAGCAGAGCCTCTTTGGGGAGGTCAGAACCACACGCAGTGACCAAGGGTTTGCGTGTGTGGCTTTCACTTGTGAGTCCGTGGCTGTAACATGAGTAACTGTGGTTATACTTCACTAGCATAGTCAGTACTCTAGAAAAAAGTTGTGTGTGACCCAGGTCCCCACATGACGTGTGGGGCAGGTAGCAGTGAGATGTTCTGACTGATGTTTCCAGAAGCATCATGGTGACAGAACAGCATGTGCCCTCAGCCCAAACCTTCCAGGGATGAGAATAAAGCCGAGGATTGCAGAAATACGGAAATCTGATGGAAGTATGGGAAGAGTCATCCCAGTCTCTCCTTCAACAAATACCACTGGAATCCTCCGCCGGGACCCTTGACTGACATTGACAACTCAGTTTTATATCCCAGTGCTGTGTGCGCTGCATCTAGATTGAATTAAAGGAAGTGAAGGAAGCTCCATTTGTCTTTCTTTCCACAAAGCCCGGTTTGTCAGACTCGCTGTCATGGCTGCTGATAGACTCCAGATCTCACAGGTGCTGTTTCACTACCGACTCATTTTCTCCTAGAGTCTACCATTCAAACGTAGCCGGCTCACCACTTAAATTTACGCCACCATTTGCCTTGAGACACTGTGGCCTGTCAACAGCAAAGTTGTATGTCACTAAGTACTTTTCCTTCAAAAAAGAAGCTCTCACAGTGCAAGGCAGTGTGAAATAGAAACTAAAACATAAGCATAGTGTGGGAAATGCACAGAGCAGGGGATGGGTTAAGCTCGGAGGCAGTTCCAGGTCTTGAAACGTAGATGTGTTCTTTGGTCTTGACTTTTGCACATCTGTAAGAGAGTGAGGAGGATTCAGTGGCCCCTGGGGCACTCCCACTGCTCCTGTCTAGGGGTCATGGATCCTGAGAGCAGGAAAAATTTGCCTCACTATGTCCTTTTAGCACCTTGTCATGAAGGACTGACCATTCACCTACCCACTGCCACAAGATCAAGGGAATAAACAATGAAGGACATGTAAAGTGCACAGAAGGCAGACAGTGTTTTCTGGTGGTATTACTAAATGTTTACACTGGCTACACCATTGGCCTTTGGTGGTTTTAGCCCCTTCACAAAGAGAACCCTCAAATCTCAGGGGCTCCTCCTTCCTTGTCATTTACTCCCACATGGAAAGTGTGGTCAGCTTGGGGTTCATTTAGTATCCCATATTTCTCTCTAATAAGGACTTCCCTACCTGTTGCAGGTGGGGCCTGAGGTCATGTGGCCATGTGTCCAAATGGGAGGAAGTAGAATAGAACCTGGGACTTTGGACTTCCAGACCTCACTGCCTCAAGTGGAGAAGCTGAGGGATGGGATGGATTGGGAGCTTTTGTAGCACCAGCATTTCTTTGCCAGATCCTCTGGATCAGCGTCCCCAAACAGACAGATGAAGTACTGATTCTGATTGATCAATAGTGATGACGTTGAAGTATTGCATTGTAGAATGTCCTTCTCTGTCACCCGTTAGTGATGCTTGCTGTGGGCATCTGGGGTATGCATGGGAGTGGTTTTAGGTTTTAATATCTGCCATCCCTTCCTCAGGTTTAATCTCAAGCTCACTTTCCCTCAGGACTGACACGAATGTTCACATGTGGCTTAAAGCCTCCATTTCTCTTACACTCTGCCTACAGGATGTGCGACGTGTGCCCGGAGTTGCCCCGACTCTTGTCCGGTCGGCATCAGAGACCAGTGAGAAACGCCCCTTCATGTGTGCTTACCCAGGCTGCAATAAGAGATATTTTAAGCTGTCACACTTACAGATGCACAGCCGGAAGCACACTGGTAAGTGTGTCCGCTGTCCAGCCTCGTTTCTGGTGGCCTTTGGGCAAGGGTGGTTCAGGAGCTCCTACTCCTGGCTGTCACACCTCTAAGGACACAGGAGATTTCTTGGATTGACAGTAGGCAGTGCTTTGAAAGGTCTGGCCAAGGTGATAAAAAAAAAAAAAAAAAAAAAAGGTTGCAGGGGCATTTTGCATCCTGACTGTCCATCCTTTAATAAAAAAGTCAGTAAATTGTCTTCAGGAAGGGCTGAGCAGAGTGATGGAAAGAGAATTCCACAGAACTAAAGAGACTTACTTGTCTTTGAATTCAGGCTACACGACCAAATGGTGAGACATTGAGCATTTGGTCCTCATTTTGCCTTGTGGAAGATGGAAATGACAATGCCTACCTTATATAATTTTTAAGACTAGGTTAACTTTAAAAAATTTTTTCTAATGTTTATTTATTTTTGAGAGAAGGAGAGACAGAGTGTGAGCGGGGGAGGGTCAGAGAGAGAGGGAGACACAGAATCTGAAGCAGGCTCCAGGCTCTGAGCTGTCAGCACAGAGCCCAACGCGGGGCTCAAACTCACAAACCAAGAGATCATGACCTGAGCTGAAGTCGGATGCTTAACCAACTGAGCTACCCAGGTGCCCCCAAACTAGATTATCTTTGAAAATAAAATTGGGTTAAAGGCATTAGATATGAAGCACGTAGTATAGTACGCTATGTCAATGGCCTGAATAAACAATAGTGTCACTGTTGTTTTGTTAAAGAGAGAGGTTCTCTATTAGGCTCTCTAAAGAGAGAGGACCTATTCTGGGAGTTTGGTAATAAGACAGTTTGAGGGATTGATGGGCAAGGTCATCATAAGACTTAAGGAGAGATGGTCCAAAGAAAAACTTTTAACTGCTTGATTAGTAATAACCAACCAGATAGGAATAGGAAAATGGATTTGTAGGGTTAATTTTTGTTTTCAATCTTAAAAAAAAAAACAAACATGATTTTTGATGATGTGTCAAGGAAGGCTGGGTTTTCCCACAGGTCAAGGGATTTGCCTCCCTCTAGGGAAGAGAATTGGCCTCGTCTGGTTCTTGGCCATCTTGGATGTGGTTTTATTATTGATCACCGATGTTTGCTGTTGGCCTTGTGGGCACTGGACGGGAGTGTGGTTGAGTGTCGGCTGCAGGGCAAGAGTGTGGAACACAGCCTTTCCTGCAGGGGGGTTGGTGTCATTTTTTCCCCATAACTGGAAGGACAGCTTCATTGTTACAACTACCCTTACTGTTTTGTTATTACTGCTTATTTTGCTTTGGGGAAGCTGAAGAAGAGAGTGAGTTCGCACTCAGTAGACCACATGCTTTGAGGCTAAAGGTGAGAGAACTAGGGATGTTATATTTTTACATGTTTCCCCCAATATGATCATTTGAAAAGTATCTGTTAAAGTTATAAGGAAAATGATAGAGTAAAATTGTGACTGGAGAAATGCAAGAGAATGCATTGAAGGCAATATGGTTGTTGAAACCTTTAATGGGGAAGAGACACTTAGCAAGCAGTAAAGGGGAGATGTCTGTGTGAAGGGAAAGCAGTGGACAAGCTAACCAAGACCCTCAGAGCCACCTGAGGCTCTAAGAAGCTCTTCTTTGCAGAAGACAGGACAGCAGCCTGGTATTTAACAGTCCTGCAGCCCTTTTCTTGAAAGAATGCCATCTTATCTATATGTAACAATGTTAAGTACTTCTGTATTAAATACTTTTTATGTGCCAGACTCTCCACATGCATTATTTCATTTAATCCTCACACACCAGAACAGTTATCAGGTGGGTAGGATATAGTGGAAGCAGGACCCAAACTCATGCCTTTTAACTCCCAAGTCACAAACTCCCTTCTCAAAAGTTTAGAGTCTGTTTTGGAGCTAGGCTACACACAAATGAAAAGAGATGAAGAGAGCATAGGATAATGTACTAGAACAGAGGCTGGAGGAACTTGAGGAGAGTTGCTGATTTGAGCTAAAGTCATCCCAGAAGGAGGAAGGGCTTAAGCTGACCATCAGAGGGTTGGTAGGGTACGGTAGAGGAAGTCAAGAAGGAGCAGAAGCAGAAAGGCAGGGAAAAGATACTAGACTGAGTAGTGTTGTTGAAGTATAAGGCACCAGGCCAGATGTAAATACAAAGTTAACGGGAGGCTCTTGCCCTCAGGATTTTCCAGCCCACGGTGAAAGGCAGCCCTGGACGTAGCCTCCCACGTTAGGTGTTCTATGATCAATTCTGTACTGAGGGAAGGAAGGGCTTTCAATCTGAACATGAAATTTCCAAGAAGGCATTGAAGAGGAAACAAGGGGCATTAGAGAGGGATGTACGGCAGACTTTTTGATGGGTGGGAACGTGGATGGAGATAGGGACAAATGGCGGTTGGGGTCAGCAAAGTGCAAGGCAGATTTGGGGAAGGGTGAGCTCTGGGATAGCAGGAATGCAGACTAATCAGGGGGAATAGAGGAAGTTATGAGGCCTGAAAGGCAACTAAGGACTGCCCTGCAACAGAAAGACTGACTGGTCCTGGGATAGCTTGCTCTCCATCCCAGAACACTGGTGACTCAGAATTCTCATAAGAAGGTGGGAAGGCCCAAGGTCGCTCAGTGCACTCATGGGGCTTAGTTCCCAGTATTTGGCTGAACCTTCTCTAGCAAGGACAGGGGTGGGGCTTCTGCATTCTGAGGCAGAAGGTTGTGTAATCCCACTACTGATGTCTCTCGGATAAAGGGATACCAGAATCTTTCTAAATGCTTTGGCTCCTGGTTTAACTTGGGTGTCTCACAACCATGGGGCTTTTTGTGCTTGATTCAGGAATGAGAAGTCAGTAGTGGAGAGCACCAAATCTTTAGGCCATAAAACATAAAACACTTATTTCATGAGGCCAGCTCCAAGGCATATCCATTCCAGAATTCTGTCTCCAACTCCGTTTAGGAGTTAACACTTTTTTGGTTTATTATTGATCTAAAGATTCTCTACCAGTATTTAATTTAATTTAATTTAATTTTTATTTTTATTTATTTATTTATTTATTTTTAGCAGTGCTCTGGGCTAAGCTCTTTATGTGGATGGTCTTGGTTTTTTTTTGTTTTTTTTTTTAATTTTTTTTAACATTTATTTATTTTTGAGGCAGAGAGAGACAGAGCACGAATGGGGGAGGGTCAGAGAGAGAGGGAGACACAGAATCTGAAACAGGCTCCAGGCTCTGAGCCATCAGCACAGAGCCTGACTCGGGGCTTGAACTCACGAACCGCGAGATCATGACCTGAGCCGAAGTCGGACGCTTAACTGACTGAGCCACCCAGGCGCCCCTGGATGGTCTTGTTTAATCTGCTCATAAATCCTTTGAAGCTGTCAGATTATCAGCCCCATTTCTCAATAAGGAAATAGCCCCTCACCCAGAGCTTTAAGTGTCAGAGCTGGATGTGACCCTAGTGTCAGACTTCAGAACCCGAGCTCCTGTCCACTTGTAACTTGCAGGTTAGGGACCATCCTCAATCAACCGGTTCCCCATTCTACACCCGGCTTAGTACAGGTGGGCCTTTAGCTTCACATTGCCGTTGGCCTCACCACGCTAGCAAGGTCCATCAAGTGCCTTAGGCATTTTGGGATCCCTTCAGTCCCCTGAGGAGAAGTAGCCTTTAATGACATCCCCATCTCCAGTGTCATTTTCAAATGGAATGTGTGTCTTCCCCAAGGTGAGAAACCATACCAATGTGACTTCAAGGACTGTGAGCGAAGGTTTTCTCGTTCAGACCAGCTCAAAAGACACCAAAGGAGACACACAGGTTTGTAGGCTCACTTCTCCTTGCTGGTAGTATGTTCTGGGTTTCAGCTGCTTTTGTGATTCTCTTTGTTGTTGAATATGGATGGGAGAGGGTTAGCCATTTGTTTAGTTTTTCCAATAATTCCCTCCCCCTCAAATATCTGGGGATTTTCCTGTTCTTAAAAAAAAGAAAGAAAGAAAGAAAAGGAAACATCCCACATTTCTCCAGCAAACCGCGGAACAGTGGGATCCCACCAGCCATCTGCTGATGACACGTTGAGCAGCGGTAAAGAGCAGGGTGGTGGAGAGCATAATCCAATTTATAGTGTGTGATTCACTTTTTCAGTCTCGGACACAGCTGGGACGTTGGTGAGAAGCTGGACGTTTGTGGTTAAGGACTAGTTGTTCCCAAAACACAAGCAGGTCTTCAAGGATTACTGTTGCAGAATCAGGTGGTTTCATGCTAGGCCTGGGGACTTGGGGAAATCTGAGGGTGAGACAGACATCACAGGTGGCTGGAAATGCCCGGCTCTTCGGGCCACCAGGAAGCAGGCCTTGTGGGCCTCGTTATGCTCCCACATTGTTAGGGCTGCGGCTAGACCTTCTCTGTCCGTTTAGGTGTGAAACCATTCCAGTGTAAAACTTGTCAGCGAAAGTTCTCCCGGTCTGACCACCTGAAGACCCACACCAGGACTCATACAGGTAAAACAAGTGCGTAAACTTTTCTTCACATTTATTTTTCATTATTTTTTTTAAAAAAAAAAATACTGTTGAATGAAGTTGTTTGTGATGAGAGAGAGATTGGAAAAGTCTAGTGGAGAAGTTCTGAGCAGGTTTAGAGGCAGTTGAGAGGAAGAACAATGCATGGCTGTCTTTAAATAATAACATTGTTTCAGAAGAGGTGGGGTGGGAACTACTAGCAAAAGGGAGATGTGAAAAGAACTTATTACTGAGCGCCCAGAACAAAAGGAAGAGTTGAAGTAGCCCAGTTTTCTGTCACATCACATTGCATTACTCAGTTTGATAGGATAATCAACTTTACAGAAAAACAGCAGAAGTTCTTCCAAGCCAGATATTTATTCTTTGGAGAGCTCACATTTCATGACACAATTTTCAGAGACCTGAATCCTTGCTGTGCTAAAAGTTAATGTCCCAGGAGCAGTCATGGTTTCTGCCAGACTTGTATCAGCATATGGCTGCTATTTCCTTTCTACTGGTATAGAGAGGGGAAGAAGACATTTATTCCCTGGCTGCTGAAAGTTTTTGCTTTTCCACAAGACGGGTGTGATTCATAATGAAAATAGCTCCATCTTTGTTATGTGTTTTCTAAATTTGGGAGGAGGGCCAAGGCTTAGGGTTATCTCACTGTATTTTTGCAACATCCTTGTAAGAAGAGGAGGGTAGGCATGTTTTATCCCCATTTTCCAGATCAGGAGACTGAGGCACATAGTCATGAAATGACTTGTTTACAGTCCCAAAGCTAGTAAGTAGCAAACCCAATTCTGTCTGCTCCCAGTCCCACAATATCCCACAGCCTTCTTTGTTGGAGAAAGAGCCTGGGTTCATCTCACAGCCCAGGGAATATAGAAATCAGGAAGAGAGTCAATGTCAGCAAAGCTGAATGGCATTGAGAGATGGAGGAGCGTAACTGACCAACAAGAGAAAGGGTTGGGATGTGTCTATTAGGAGATAACCTTTGACAGCCTGGCTGGAGGTCGGGTGGAGGGGCAGGGGCTAGATCAGGAAGAGCAGAGGAACAGTGAGTGGGAGGCGAAGGAAAACGTGAGATCATGAGTCCCAGATTCTCAGCCCAAATAGGCTGCATTTACAGACTCAAGGCATCTGTGCCCCCGAGTTGGTGGGATGGGCATAAATTTTGCCCTACTCAGGTGCCTTTGGTATTGCTTCTTTTCCTTAGTCCCAAGCCTCATAATTTGGTGAGAAACTTATCGTCCCTTGTACCCTGCCCCTTCTGCCCCACTTCCCCATTCCATCCACTGAACCCTGTGCATATCTGCATGTGTGCAAAATGACCTGTGTCTCTGGCAGACTGTTTCACCCTGTATTTGATCAGCCCCCAGTCCTGACGCTGGGACAGTGCCTCCCCCGGGACATTTCTTGGTGCTTGTCCCAAACAATAGTTCTCATAGGAGAGGCAAACTGGAAAGATCTCCCTAGTGGACCAGAGATAGGCTCCTGTAGTATTTTTACTTAGGATAAAGCCACAGCTCTATTTCCATTATGGCCAGGTCTGGGAGGTGGGATACTGCAAAGTGCATGAACCTTGGAATAGACAGACCTGGATTTAAGTCCTGCTTGGGTCTGCCCTCACCAGATGTCCAGCTTCATATCTGGAGTGGGGATACCGATGTTTCTGTTACAGGGCTGTTGCAAGGAATACATGAAATAATGTATATAGATGATGCCTAGCACAAGGCTGGGCATATTTAATTTAAGGCCCTCATTATCCTCCCTATCCAGAATGAAGCTTGGAAGGAACTTCTGAGAGCTCCTTAGATGGAAAAGTCTCAATCTTTTGGCAATCTTGTTAAGAATCTTAAAACTATGATAGGGATTATACTCTGAGTAACACTTTAATGTTAAAGAAGCAAATATCCTGCAAACTGGTGTCAGGGATTTATTTTAAAATACCCAGCCCATTCAGAATATCTACACAGACAGACACAGTAAAGTTACAGTCATAGCTCTGTTATTGGATGGCAATCGATCCGTTAGTATCCAGAGTAATGATCCTGAGCCCCTGCAGCCCAGATGAGCTCAATTCCCTGAAGAGGCAGTGGAGGGGAAGCATTTACACAATTCCCAAAATGGCCTAATAGCAGAGGCCGAAACAAATGTTTCTCCCCCTTGATGACATATGAATTGCCCAGACACTTTCATTAACAAGACTCATTCCTTCTCTGCCATTTCCCCAGTCTTCTGACTGAATAATATTTTATAATTTTTACAGTTTTTTTAATCCTTAACGGCCCAGAGGTGCTGCCGTTTCAAGGCTGCCTATGAAATGAGCCCGATTTGTTAGCCTAGGGAAAGAGCTAGAGGGAATCAGGAGTGGGTGTCTTGGGATAATTTAACTCGGGCCTTTGATAGTTGAACTTGTGCCCAGTCTCTCCGCTGCAAGTGTCTCTGACTGGCAATTGTGTCAACAGGTGAAAAGCCCTTCAGCTGTCGGTGGCCCAGTTGTCAGAAAAAGTTTGCCCGGTCAGACGAACTAGTCCGCCATCACAACATGCACCAGAGAAACATGACCAAACTCCAGCTGGCGCTTTGAGGGGTCCGACCCGGGGACAGTTCTGTGGCCCAGGCAGGACAGTGTGTGAACTGCTTTCCAATCTGACTTTAAAGTTCCTCCACACTCACCTCTCTAAGAAGGAAATGGCAGGTGATCTTCATCCAGCTTCCAAGACAAGATGCCTGTACCACTGGATCCTACCAGGTTTGCCCGGAGGAGTTGGGCTCTGCTTTGCCTGCTTTTAGTCAGCTCGAAGGCCCTGGAGAAGTGGCTAACAATGTCCAGTTAGTTAAAAGCCCATCTCTGCCATTTGGTCTGGATTTTCACTGTAAGAAGAGCCATTGTTGATAATGTCCCCCCCCCCCCCCCCGCCCTCTTCTTCTCCTTTTACGCTCTTTTCACTAGGAATGGAGTCATTGTACCATTTTCCATCATAGAATATTTATAGGCCAGGGCATGTGTATGTGTCTGCTAATGTAAACTTTGTCATGGTTTCCATTTACTAACAGCAAGAAATAAATCAGAGAGCAAGGCACCGGGGGTGAGTCCCGTCCGACATTCCGGAGGTTAGGCAGGCCGCTAACCTGGAAGGCAGGATGTAGGACTACCATGCAACTTTAAAAATTTCGTGTGTTTCAAGCAGCTGAGAAAAGAATCCGAACTAACCAGTACCTCTGTAGAGAAACCTAAAAGAATTTTTCCGTTCAGTTAATACAATGTTAACATTAGCACAATGCTGTTAAGAGACTGTGCTTGAAGATCTGAGATTTTGGTTTTGTTTATTTTTGACTTTTTTGAGCGGTAATCCTATGCATCTTCAGAGATGTACATATTTCCTCACACAAAAAAAGTGGAATTCATTATTATCATTTGGGGTGTCCTTTGAGTGTACCGACCACGCTGGTTATGTGGCTTCAAGTTGTAAAAATTAAAGTGACTCTGAAAGAAAATAGGGCTGGTCCAGGATCTCCACTGATAACTTTGAGTCTACCGGTGTATGTGAAAAAAATGAGACTGGTGTGAGGAAATCCATTGTTTAAAGGTGGTTGGGTGTGTGTATGTGTGCGTGTGTGTGTATGTGTGTGTGCAAACGAAGGTGTTTGTTATTTACTGTTGCTTGAACTTATTGTGTAAATAAAAATACTGATAATGATTTGCTCTTTGACAACTGAAGTTAGGAAATGTATAAATGTTAGATGCATCACTGTTTTGGTGTTGATCTTACAACGTATCAATGATAACACTAAAAATGTAACCTGCATTTTTCACTTCGCTCTCAATTAATTAAAGTCTATTCAAAAGGAAAGTGGCAAGACTGTATCGGCTGTATTGTGTTCAAATCTTAAGGACAGTTGAGATGGTCTTAAACAGGTAAGAAGATGCTACTGACATGGACAATCACGAGCACTAGTGTAGTCTATCCTGGTCCTGACTATTATCTGTTTCTCTCTGTCAAACCTCAGGAGGCAATTATCCATTCTGGAAGCAGCCAGCACCAAAAAGTGATCATGCTCAAGCTGCAGTCAGATGGGTTTGTGGATGGCATGGTCGGAAGTGTGTTTGAGGGTTTATTTTAATCAGGTTATTATTATATCACTTTTTATTCCAAGTCAGCAAAAGAGGGATGCTAATGATACTGGCCTTTTCTGGAAAGTTCACTTTCCAGAATTTTCCAGGACTTTCTGGTATATACTGCAACCAGGAGGCTATAGGTTGGACACCTAGCACAACGGAGTTTCCAGCTGTAGTTGCCATAAATTAGCTCAGCAGGTTGAAAACTGCTTAGACTTTCCAGGGCAGCCAAGTGTAAAAGCACATTATACATTATACATTATCTATAAACTCCCTTTCTGGTTCTAGTGTACGGGTTTTCAGTTGTAAATAAGGAGATTAATTTGGCGCTGCCCCTCTCAGCTCCATTAGCTTGGAGTTTGCATGCATCCAGGTTTCATTTCTTCATTTAAAATGTATCTTGAGCAGACAGCAAAGACTTTTCAGCAGCTCAAAGCTTGGGCCGCCTAAAAGTCAGGTCCTGAGGCCCCTCTACGTTTGCATCTGGCTCTTGCATCACTGTTAATTATAGCGAGTATGGTGACTCATTTGTATCAGCCGTTTTTATCTTTTCCTGCCAGAAGACAGCATTTCTCTGGAGAAGCTCAGGACAAGCATGGCAAACGTCAGCAAGTCAGAGCGAGCCAGGTTTCACAACAAAAGCAAAGCCACATTGTTTCAACTGCAGGAGGAAGACCAGAGATTCTCACACTGCCCTAGTGGTTTAGCTTGCAGTTAAGGTCATGGGCTTTGGAAAGCTGGGAAAGCTTTCCTCATCTGTAAGATGGGGGCAAAAGATTCCCCTGCCTGATAGGATTGTTGTGAAGATGAAATTTAAAAAAGTAGAAGAGGGGCACCTGGGTGTCTCATTGGGTTGGGCATCCGATTCTTGATTTTGGCTCAGGTCATGATTTCACAGTGTGTGAGACTGAGCCCCGAGTTGGGCTCTGTACCGACAGTGTGGAGCCTGCTTGGGATTCTCTCTCTCCTTCTCTCTCTGCCCCTACCCCACTTGTGCGCTTACACTCTCTCAAAATAAATAAATAAATAAATATATTTTTAAAAACAGAAAGAAAAGAAAACATCTACAATATAGCAAAGTCTTAATAAGCATTACCTAGGAAAACTATTACCCAAGCACTCACCTGCTAATTTCCTTTACCTCCCCCTACCCAGGCCGTCCTCTCACACTATCCAGCCATCTTCACAGCTCTGCAAAATGACGAATCCATTTTCATATACTCCCAACCAGGGTTAAGATTTGCAGCAATAGGGCTCTTGCCAGCATCCCCACAGAGACATCTAGCTTTGTGTCTTTTGCAAAGCACTGGGTGGCCCTGACTTTGTGCTTCTGAGAGCCACGGAGTTGACCATCAGTCAACTGTGAGGATGAAAGCTGGTGAAAGTTGGTCAGTGGGAGCTCTCTGCGGCTCCGGCTAGAGGCTCTGTTAGGTGCACTTGTCACAATGTGCATTTTTCCATCTTGCGTTACTGTAGTGTCTAGTTCAGTATGTGGTTCAGTGTCTTAAAGGCCCCCTTCCTCTTTGCCAGATCTTCCCAGACTGTTCCAGACATCTTCAGCGCTCTCATCTCTGAACTTGTGTAGCACTCTAAGAATGGAACATTAAATAGTACCTTATGTGGGTGTAGCACTTTCCCACCTGGGACAATCTGTAAGGTAGACGGGGCAAGTATTATTGCCACTTAACGGGCGAGGAAGCTGAGGCTTGGTGACAGCAAGTGGCTGAGGCAGGACTTGATGTTTTATGTCCACCAAATCACGCTTGATGATGTTGACTTGCACTCTGCTGCATTGTTTCCTATCTTTAAATCCTATCTTCCCAGAGTGTGAACTTCTGGAGGAAAAAATCTCCCCTTCCATGTTACTTAATGAAGGCCTTTGCAGCCTTAAGTGACCACACGTGTTACCTGCAGAGTTGCTAAGGGGCACGCTGAGATTTGGAAGGAATCTGAGGGCCTGAGAGTCTTCATTTCTCCCAAGCTCCCAGCTGGGCTGTGGGCCGCCCTTTATGTAGCAAGGACCTAAAGAGTGGGCTCCATGAATACTTGCTGAACGGTGACTGATGAGATTTGCACCTGCCAGTCGTGGGACCACACTGAGCCTTTCCAGCCCTGAGAGAGCAGGCAGGGAAGATGGCCCAGGGCTGTGCTGCGGTGGCCCATGGGGCTGAGGGCGGGGGCGTTCATCCTGAACGTGGCCAGAAGAACTGCATGTGTTAGCCCTGGTGAATCCGTCCACGGAGAAGCTTGTTTTCCAACACAGTCTCCCCATCTTCTGTTGGTGGCCTCCCACAAGCAGGGAGGCCACCCTCGGTGAGGTGAGGTATGCCCTGTGGTCACACCTGCACATCCAGCCCTTGTACTTTGCTCAGTCCCCATCCCATCAGCAGGCCTCGACCTCCCTGACACTTGTAAATGGAATTCTGTGGCTTTGGAGAGGCCAGCCTCGCTGGCAGGCAGGAATTCCCCATGTCCTGCTCCTACCAGGAACCGCTTGTTTAGCATCTTGGGTACCAACAAGCAAAGGCAGTGGCTTCTAGAACACTATCTTCCCTGCAGGACATTTGCACTTCTGGTCTTGGACCAATAGGTGTGTCAGGGAGAGGTGTGTGTGTGAGGGGAACAGTGGTTCTCAACTGGGGGTGTTTTTCTTCAAAGCTTCGCAGCAGACAGGGTGGCTTCTAAGAATTTCTCACAGGTAGGGGCGCCTGGGTGGCTCAGTTGGTTAGGTGTCCAACTTCGGTTCAGGTCGTGATCTTACGGGTTCATGAGTTTGAGCCCCGCAACCGGCTCTGGTCTGGCACTGTGGAGCCTGCTTCAGCTTCTCTGTCTCCCAATCTCTCTGCCCCTCCCCCACCCCGCGCCAAAAAGAAATAAACATTAAGAAAAAGAATTTCTCACAGGTAAGTGCATAAAGGAAAGTAAGCTTCTCCAGTAAACCAGACAAATCCCTAAGGAAATATAAAGGTGTTGGTCCTTTTCATTTAGGTCTTTGCTTCTAAAGAGTATTTTATATATTGGGTGATTGAAGTCTGTATAAAGCTTAATAAATACATTTTTTTAATGTTTATTTATTTTTGACAGAGAGACAGAGCATGAGTGGGGGAGGGGCAGAGAGAGAGGGAGACACAGAATCCAAAGCAGGCTCCAGGCTCTGAGCTATCAGCACAGAACCCGGTGCGGGGCTCAAACTCACAAACCAAGAGATCATGACCTGAGCCGAAGTCGGACGCTCAACCGACTGAGCCACCCAGGCGCCCCAAAAAGCTTAATAAATACATTTAAATGATTATGATGATGAAGAGCACACCTGGTCTGATTTCTTGCACTGAGAAAGTAGCTGCTTTAGTGGAGGCCTCTGGGCTTTTCTCCATTTTTCAAGCAACCCCCTGATTCTGTTAGTTCTTGAACTGGCCTTGAGAAGGAATGAGAGAGCCAGACAGCACAGGAAGGGGGTAAAAACCCACCAGCCCAGCCAGCAGACAGCCAGCAGACAGCCCAGCCAGTGTAGTCAGGTCCTGGAAAAGGTTGGTTTTCAGGAATAGAAGAGAACACACTGCTGAAAACTTAAGACTCTGGAGAGTCGGTGCCTTTTGTGTCAGACTGAAACTCATCCAGGTATGAGTGGAAGTCTCAGACGGAGAGATTGCTGATGGAAGCAGCTAAGGCAGACGAAATTAGCAAATGCAAGTTTAAGAGATAACAAGATATTTTTGTGGAGCAGGGGAGATTGAAGGCTGGTCCGGGGGAGATGGGGCTGAGATAAATGCAGAGGGTGTGTTGGTTGAAACAAGAGGCTTTTCCCCTCGAAGCGTCCCAGGAGCATTGGTGATGTTGACACTGGGTAAGAAGGATTGCCTGACAAGGCAGGGCTTCTGAGGGCCACTGAGGAGGCAGCTGGACTCCAGGAGAAAGAAGAAGGAGAGATGGAAAGAGGGAGGCAGAAAACTCTGGGAAGAAAGATGAGACAGATGAGGGATGAAGTGCGGATGTCAGGGAGGTCTGACGGGAAGAAGGGACTTCTGTCTGACAGGGCCTGACCCCCATGTGAACCTACGCCAGCTCTGTTAACACACACCCGGGCTCTCCCACATGGGAGATGCTCACGTGCTAACATGCAAGTGCTAATAATGTATGCCATTTATCGGACCTTTGTGTGTGGACTAGTCCACATTTTCCTATTGAGAATGTTCCCATTTTACAGATGAAGAACCTGAGGTTCTAGAAAGTATGTTACTGGGGGTCATACACCTTGTATATGGCAGAGTTGAGATTCTAACCCAACTCTCTCGTTTTAAAAAAGTTATTTTTTTGCTGATGTTTAGAAACATTAGAGAGAGAGAGTGAGAGAGAGTGAGCAGGGAAGGGGCAGAGAGAGGAGACAGAATCCCAAGCAGGCTATGCACTGTCAGCACAGAGCCTGATGCAGGGCTGGAACTCATGAACCATGAGATCATGACCTGAGCTGAAACCAAGAGTTGTACGCTTAACCGACTGAGCCACCCAGGCGCCCCCAATTCTGATTCTTTTTTTTTTTTTTTAATGTTTATTCATTTTTGAGAGAGAGGGAGAGAGAGAGCGAGAGCATTAGTGGAGGAGGGGCAGAGAGAAAGACACAGAATCCAAAGCAGGCTCCAGGCTCTGAGCTGTCAGCACAGAGCCCAACGTGGGGCTCGAACTCACAAACCGTGAGATCATGACTTGAGCCAAAGTTGGACGCTTAACCAACTGAATCACCCAGTCCCCCCCAACTCTGACTCTTAACGCCTGCATTGTACCATATTTATTCTCCTGTCTCAGGGCCTGTTGGCCCCACAAACCGGAGGAACAACAGCAATACCTTGCCTGCTTGTTTGGATACCGGGAATGTTTGTCAAGTGCCCAGAGAAAGGCTAGGAACGATTGGCAAAGTGTTCTCTCCCCACATATCCGATTGTAGAGCTGTTTTGTAAAATATGTTTTCATTCAGTATTTTATATTAAATACCGGAACTTAAGAAATGACATAGCATAATGCTAGCCGGACAGTGATAAAAGGGGAAAATTGAGAAATACATTTTAAAGTTCAAGGTCAATGAGTACTTTTAAAAAGCAGCATCCTGCTTTCCCAAGGAGCTGCATGTCAGAGGGAACAGGCTGAGGAGGAAGCTGTCGCGTCTCGTGATTGTGGGTGAGGGGGAATCTTGGGGATGTGTCCCACAGAGAGGACTCTTCCCTGGTCTCAGCATCAGGCATCCTCCATTTTTCTAAGATGTCGTTGGGTCCTTACTCTCCAAGTGAAGAGGGCCAGGGAGCCTGTCACAGATGTCTCCTGTCCCAATTTTTCTGAGGTCTAAAAATATAATGACCCATGTCAGTGGCCTTTATCACTCAATTTGGGCACAGCTTTACTTCCAGCCCCCACCCTCGCAAACTGTTCCTTTAGCAGAGGAGGAAGGCATGGCGATCCCTGGTCAGAGCTTACGGAGATCTCATGGGGGAAGATAACCACGTGGGACCGCATGGGTCAGCATCTGCCTGCATCCCAGCGGTAGGCTGAGTGAAGCAGGATTTACCTCTTCTCCGAGACTTCTTGATAAAGATGCCTTTGAATTCAGTGGGTGGGTAACACAACTTGTGTTGTGATGCTGCCCTCTGGAGACAAGCTGCCACCACTTTTAGACAGGGACCCCCAGGCCCCAGGGGAAGCAGCTGAAGAAATGTGAATTTTGAAAGATTCCCCCATTCCAACCTCCAACACTAGTGGCAACACCGTGGTTCTGTTTGCTGATCCAGCCACTGGCCAGTCCCTCCTCCATTCCCCTCTGACGAGAGCAGCCTAGAAAAGCCCAGAGCAAAGGATGAGGACTGTGGAAGCAGGCCATGGGGTGAGCACGTCCTCCAGGAGGCAGGAACCTCCCAGCCGTGTGACATAGCCACTAAGAGCACAGGCCCTGCCATCACACCCGTGAGACAGCAAACACCTTCTTAACCTCAGAGTGTCCACTCATAACAAAATTGTTCACTTCCAGGGCTTGTCCAGAAGATGGAAGGGGATGCTTAGCCCACGTACCCTCCGTCAAGGGCAGCCAGGTCTCTGGCTGTGCCTCAAACAGGCTCTGGGTACCCCTCCGCCCCCTGCCGGTGGGCCAGGGTCCTGCCCCATGGCACAGAAGGAGGTGGGTTGCACTGGGCGAAGCTGGCCAAACTCCTCTTGTCACACAGTTGTCTCCATCTTCCTCCTTTGACCTGCCCAAGTCAGTAGATTGAAGGGACTGGGGATACAAGTTCACTTCCCCGCCTGTCAGTCACCTCAGAGAAGGAGGGTGTTGTCAGGTGGGAGTGGCAGGGACCCACCCTCATCGGGTGTCCTACGGCCTCCTTCTCGTAAAGGTCCTCTCCGAACCCATCAGAGTGCCTCCTGCTGGTCCAACTTCCCAGACGAGAGGGAAAAAGCATTCAGAAGACTTAGCACAGGTGCAGCTTTTTCCCTGGGAGTGTGCCTCCAGGGGGGACGGTGTCAGGAAACTGGGAATTCCACGGGTCCCGGTTGGCAGGCCGTTTGGGAGTCAGTCAGGAGGTCTCAGGTCTCAGTTAGGTCTCAGTTTGCAGGCCTGTTAGCAGATAACTTGCCTCCTGAGTTAAGTTGCTGGCTGCATGACTTGGCGAGGCGCCCCAAACGAGCAGAACGGTGGCTCCACTGACCCAAAGCAGCAGTGATTAAAAACTTCTGGTGCTGGGTTCTGAGATGAATTTATGGCGTGTGTGTGTTTAATCCATAATAGTAGATTCGTCTCTCCAGTTATGGTCATCTGCATGATGCCACCAAACCTGGATGAAACAGAAACCTTCGCTGGTTTATCTGACCATCGGCTGCCCCAGTCGCCAGAAACTTCATTTCACTTTGCCTGCTTTCCTCCACACTTGTCCTTTTAGGATCACAGTCTCTATGAATAGATGGAACTCGGTTTCATTCCCCAGATCTGCCACTTACCAGCCCTGTGACTCTGGACCGGTTGACTTGACCCTCATCTCGCTCATCTGTAAGGTGGGACTATAACACTGACCTCGTAGAACAGGTGTACGGGTTAAATGGGGCAAAGCGCCTGGTGCGGTGCTTGGCACATCGTGGGGAGTTAATAAACAGCAACATTTGCTCTTGTTGTTTTGTCTTTGACACTGTGGATACCCACTGGGTATCGGGTATCTGGGTTAGCATGCCCTGGGGAACCGCTTGGCCTTTCCTGGGCACTGTCTCCAAGCTGAAAGTTAACGAGGTGACCAGGATAATGGCAAGATGGCCCGGTATAGGCAGGGCATTCAGTCCTGGTGAGTCGCAGGCCTTTTTCCTGCTTGCAGGCATTCCTTACCGATTCCAGGAGATGGAATGCAAACACCAGGCGAGTTCGGTACCATGCCCCGGACTGCCAGGATGCACTCCTAGAAGCAGATATGTGTAGGCTCCCACCCGTCGGAAGAACTCATTAGGACAGTCTGTGATATGGTGCTGAAACCGGAGGCTCGCTCAGGCGAGCCAGGGATGGGGAAGTCCTGTCCCTGCTGAACCTCTCTAGCTGATAAAGGCAGCCTCTGCTGGCAGATTTCATTTTTCACCGGGCCATCTGTATCCAGTCAAGGGTAGCTTGTCTTTCTGAAAAACTTCCTCCTCAGCGTCAACCCTGCACAACCTGTCTCCTGAGTTAGCCACCACTCCTGGTGCCCGGGGTCATGGGGACCATGTGGTGTCAACAAACCAGAGTCATCATAAGGTACACGGAAGCATTGAAGTGGATGGGATGTTTATGTGGCTGCTGCAACATTATCAGCCCGAATTATTGCCGAGTTAGCCCTGTGTTAGCTGGTCTATAAACCTTCAGAGCAGTGTTTTTATTTTCTTAATTTTATCATTGCTATTACCCACTTTTATCACCTGTTCATGGAGAGAATGATGCTACTCTCTCCTTTCACTGTTGTTGTTTTTTAAATATTATTTATTTTAAGAGAGAGAGAGAAAGAGTGCATGTGCAAGGGAGGGACAGAGAAAGAGAGAAGGAGAGAGAATCCCAAGCAGGCTCCTTGCTGTCAGCACAGAGCCTGACGCAGGACTCGAACCCACGAACTGTGATATCATGACCTGAGCCGAAATCCAGAGTTGGCCACTTAACCGACTGAGCCATCCAGGCGTCCTCTCTTGTCACTGTTGTTCTCCTTCCTTTCTATATCACTCTCTCCCTGTCCATTCTTTCCTTCTACTTTCTTCTTGCAGGTTGGAAGTTCCCAGTTTGAGATAGTCGGTCTGAGATAGCCCTTCCCTCTGATGCTTGGGTTTTCATGGCAGTCCTGAGGGGACACCCTGACGGACTCTCTTCTTGCTTGCAGTGGATCGTTATAGAAGGCTTATAGGTTTGAGGTGAACTTAAGAGAAAGATCAACTTCCAACCTTAAAGTTCCCCACTTTTTTTTATCACCAATATGTTTAAGGTAAACTGTAGCCGTCTGGGTCTTCCCAGAACATCCCTTCAGAACTGGGATTGGCCAGAGAAGCTCTGTCCCCTGCAGGGGTCAGTTCCTGCTCATAGCCGGAGAATGGCCACTACCAGTCACTGTTACCCAGTGACTACCATTAGAACTGCCTTCATGGGTCTTCTGGAGATGCAGACATTTAATCTAGGTTAAGGAGTAATGTTATTCACTGCTGAGTTTGAAATCAGAGGTAAGTTTATAATTTTATTTATTTAGCAAACACATATTGTGAGCCTTCTATGTGTCTGACCCCCAGTTCAGAGATGAAGCAAGTGTGGCCTTCTCCCCTGGGGCCTCAGAAGTCCCGTGGGGCAGGCAGAAACTTAAACAGATGTACAAGCTTGGGCAAGAGATCAAGAATGAGCTTTGCTTAAAGGGGCTTGGGATAATAGTCAGAATGTTTCTCAGCCTGGTCTTGAAGGATGCATAGGAGTTTCTGAGAAGGAAGAGGAGGGAAGAACATTCAGAGGGGACTGCAAGAATGAAAAGGATGGCAAATATCTTACTGTACCTAAAGCCATAGTGGGGAAGGAGGGAACCAGGCCATTGTTCAAAAAGACTCCCGCTTTCCCAGGATGGCGTGCCCTCAGATCTGATTACCAGTGGTGCATGTGGCTGGCTTCCACTCGCTTGTGAGCCAGTTATTACATAGCTAGAATTTTGCAAGCCGGTTGCTGAAACCTGAGTAGCTTGGATGGGGAGTATTTATACCATAGACATTGGCAAGTGCTACAAAACGGGACTGACTGCTTTTGTTGGTTTGTTTTCTGGAGAGCCAGTTGGGCCCATACCACTTCCTGTAGGCTCCTCTGGTGCATAGTTACATCCCAAGAGAGCCTGCACAACGTGTCTTCATACTCAAAGTCAGTTATTCCCCTTTTCCAGGAAGGCCCTGCTGTGGTTCTTCTTAAGCATCTGGTCTTCAAAGATGGGGTCAAGAGACAAGTAGAACAACAATCCGATTCTTTCTGTTTTGAAGATGGCTTCGTTTGTGCAGGCCAGGTGCCTGCCTCACACCATATCCTTCTACCTCCTCCCACATGCCTGCTCTAAAGCCTCGTTGGGGCCCAACCTAAAGTCAGCCCCACTGGGATCAGTCACAGGCCCTGATTTCCTCCTTCTTGTTCAGAAAGAGCTCCTGCAGGGGGACTGGGCCTCAGATGCAGATCTCGGTTGGGCACCATTGCCAAGAAAAGACTGACTTTTTAAAAATTTTTTTAATGTTTCTTTATTTTTGAGAGAGAGAGAGAGAGAGACAGAACACAAGTGGGGGAGGGGCAGAGAGAGAGAGGGAGACACAAAATCTGAAGCAGGATCCAGGTTCTGAGCTGTCAGCACAGAGCCTGATGCGGAGCTCAAACTCACGAACCGTGAGATCATGACCTGAGCTGAGGTTGGACGCTTAACCCACTGAGCCACCCTGGCGGCCCAGGAAAGGACTGACTTTTTAAAGAAACATTGTTTTTTCTTCCTTTTCACTAAATCAACCAGTTATTTCATTGTTGACACAGCCTTGGCCTTGATAAATCTGTATCTGGTTGCTCAGGCCCCGAAATCTCTGGCCACAATCAATCGTCTCAATGTAGTGTGATGGAAGGAGTCAAACAAGACATGTTCAGATCACAGCTTTGCTGGTGGCCAGTGGTGGTAAGTGTATACATGTCACTTCACTTCTCAGAACCTCATTTTCCTCATCTGTGTCGTGGGAGGGACAAGCTCACCTCACGTGGTTGCTATAAGAACTCAACTAGACCATGTGTGTAAGGGGCCTGGCTTTGATGTTTAAGGCCTTTTTCCCTCTGCTTCAGCTCTCACTATACTCCTGACTACTCCCACCCACTGCCTTATCCTCATTTGGTTAGTGGAGTCTGATCCTGACTTAAAAAAAACCCTCAATGATGGATCTCCCTACATTCTTCAGCTGGACCCTATTTGGAGTGTATTCATTAGGTGAGGAAAAGCTCAGTGACCCTTCTTGGGAGAGGACTTGTGGCTGTGGCTTTATTGCTTCCACGCTTGAATCTCTCTGAACCTGCAAAATACGGATAACAACAGTGCTCACCTCATAGGTTTATAGGGAGAATCAAATGAGATAATACACTTAAGGTGTGTAGCAATTTGCCAGGTGCACTGTGGGCATTCAGTGAGGAGAGCTGTCAACGTTTTGCTTGCTATGGCTAAATAATCTTGAAGGGAGTCTAAGGGTCAAAGGACTAGAACTGGAAGGAAGCTTTGAATCCAGTTCTCTTATTTACAAAGAGACAAAGGGCCACATAATGAGTGGCAAAGCCAGGACTCCAATCTAGGGATCCTAATTCGGAGTTCAGAGTCCACCACATCTCATCAGCAGGAAGTGGTTAATCCTCGCACTGGATTTTTTTTTCCTACCAAAGCTGGAAGACCAGAACAACCCTCAAGGAAGATCATTAATATTGGGGTTTGTTATTTTGAGACTAATTAGGACTCACATTGCTTTGATCCCCAAGGGAGAAACTCTGAGAGGAGGCGGGGGGCCTCCTTTCCAGGAATATGGAAGCTGTTACATGTTGCCTCTGAGCACAACCCCAGTGGGGACCAGAGTCCCTGAGAGCTGATGGGACATACATCATCCAGAAATCTTGCTGCTTTGAGCCAAATGCAAATATCGGCAAGACCCAAAACTGGGATTTTAGCTCTCTCTTTAGGAAAATAAGGCATTTTAGCAGATAAGACAAAGCTGGAGAAATTGGCAAAAATCAAATATCAGCCTCATAATAAATGTATTTGGAGAAGAATATTAAGCATATGTAAAATATGTGAAAATGATTTTTAAGTAGATTTCTTTTTCTTTTTTCTTCTGCATGTTTATGTTGGCCATTAGAGGACTATTGACATTCTTCACTGTTGAAAACCTTCCTCTAGGAGCTGGCCTCTTTTTGCATTTTTTGCCCTTGTTTTAATCTGAAACACCCAGGACATAAAAGCATGGGAAAGGAGGGGTGAGGAGAGAGGCAAGCCCATTTCTCTGTCCTATGTGATGTCTTTCTGCCAACTCCTAGTTAGTGCAGCAGAGTGATGAAAATCAAAGGCTTAAGGCTTTGGAACCAATGGGCGTGGGTTTGCGTTCAGCTCTGCCCCACTCCTCATATGATCCTAAGGAAGTCATTTCCCCTCCACCCAGTGCATTTTCCTATCTCTACAAAGGAAATAATAGTAGTACTTGCCTATATCTGTCTGGGTCCAACCAGGAGGCAGAAACCGCACAGCGATCTGAACAGGGGTGGTTTCGTCTAAAAAAGTATGAGGCATGGATAGGTCAATAACTAGAAAGATGTGAAGAGAATTCTAAAAGGTACATCAGAGCTGAGAAAAGTACCCAAGGAAGGACAAACTTGGGGTGGGGAGACCTTCCCTGAGGCTGGCGTTCAGACTTGGTTGGAGGTTGTAGCCTACCAGATGGCAGAGAAGTTTGCTGGGTTGTTTGGCCCAGAGCTGGTATAAAGTGGCCAGGCAGGAGGAAGCATCCCACGTATGAGTGAGCCCAGGTGGGTGGACAAAGGGTTATAGGGTGTTGGGAGTCTGCTTATTGGCAGGTGACGCTTGGCCTAGGATTTGTGGGGTTGATGTTGGGAAAGCCATGAGGAATAATCCTCTAGGGTGCAGACAAGGCAAGGCTGGTGGGCAAGTGCACAGGGGAGTTAGGGAGCCCGAGGGGAGGCCTGAAGTGTTTGCATCAGGAAAGCCACAGCGAGGTTGCTGTGGCAGGGCTGTGAGGTTGCCGAGGGACTGGGCACGCTGGGTAGAGCAGAGCACCACCGGACGGCCTCACACACGGGAGGAGGCATGGAGCGCCAGGAGCAAATAGCACACCAAAACCGGGAAGAGAAACTTCTTCCTCCTGTAGTGTTTCTCCATTGCCCTCTACTGACAGAGCTTAACACAATGCTCAATATGAAGAAGAAAAGCTCAGAGTCCAGTCATTCATTGTAAAGCATGTACTGAAGGGTGAGTTCAGAGCTGAGAGGCCATAAGTTGATTAACTGGCACATGAGTTCAAGGAGTTTTTTGAGGGATTAAATGAAAGAGGCCCTGTAGGGTCCTTATCACAATGCCTTGTAGCTTTTAGTGAATAGAATCTGTTCTCTTGATTCCTGCTAGGGGGTACCAATCCACATTTTGCAAAATGTGTACTAAAGTCTTTAACTTATGTGGTAATAAACTCCATTATTTAATGAGAAACCAGCTCGGAAGAACAGCCTGAATAGCCTGTAAAGGCCCCCAGATGAAAGCAGTCCCACAGGCTAGAAGCTTTGAATGGTGATAATTAGCAAGTAACACCTTTAGAGATGCTTTCTGGGGAGCTGAAGCCTGGGATGCTCTGGAATAGGATTGCACCTGTCCCCTATCCACCAAGATTTAGTGATGCTGAGGTGCTCCTCAACAGCACCTGTTTGTGTCAATTATACCACTTCTCAGCCTCTGGCATGGTTTCCTAATGGTTTATTCCCACATTTCCCTGCATGAAAACAACTTCATTGGGTCCCCAAATGTTGCCAATGGGTAAATTAAAAAAGACCTTCGAGGCCACCTGTTCTGACTTCATTCTCCAGATGAGGCACAGAAAGGTGAAATAGATGGCCCAAGGTCATTCAGCTCAAGGCAGGACAGTGCCTGGAATCTAGGTCTTTTGAATACATCACACTGTCTGAAAAGGGCATGCATCTAATGAGGCATATGTTTTATAACTGAGATTTCAAAGATGTGTCAATATAGGTGTGTGTATTGGCTTGGATAGTGTGCCCCCCCCCCCCCCCAAATACAAGTCATGTCCTCCCCGGAACCGCAGAATGTGACTTTATTTGGAAATGGCTTCATTACAATGTAATTTGCTAAAATGAGGTTATACTGGAGTAGGGTGAGTCCTTAATCCAATAGGACTTGTGTCCTTACAAGAAGAGGAAAAGAGACAGACACAAAGACACAGGGGAGAATGCCACATGAAGACAGAACAGAGACTGCAGTGAAGGCAAACCAGAGGATGTCAGGCATGGCTGGCAACCACCAAAAGCTAGGAGAGAGGCATGAACAGATTCTCCCTCTGAGCCCCCAAGAAGGACCCAACCCTGCTGGTACCTTTATTTCAGACTTCTAACGCCTATAACTGTGAGATCAATTTCTGTTGTTTTAAGCCACTCCATCATGGGAGACTTAATACAGTGTACAAAGATGAATGCCAGGCGATTCTATGTGCCAGGAGACACTGCACCTGACCTATACCTGCGATTTCTGCTCGCATCGTCAGTCTTGCCATCAGGATCCACCAGGCATCTGTCTTCTATCCATCCATTTGCTCTGTTATGAGGAAGATGCTGAGGCATAGATGGATGGAGTAATTTGCCAGGTCATAAGGCTGATGAGTGGCCTTATGGAGCTTTTCTGTTTGCATCCCAAGTCACTGCTCTTTACATGACACCATAAATAATCCTTTTATTACACAAATTCTTCCAAAACATCAGGGATGGACCTGTTATCTGGGGCTAGTGTATGAATTGAATTTGGTTTTGATCCTTAAATCTGACAAGGACACAGCTCCACATTGACCCTGCTCCCCTTACTACCAAATAATTTAAACTAATTTTACATGGAAATGGTGCAAAAGCTATGTAGCAAATTGTATCAGTTTAGAATAAAACAGCACATATTAAAAGAACTGTCCACTAGGGTAATATGAGGTTTATTCTGGGAATGGAAAATGTAATTTTTAGAAACTATTAATAGTTTCCTGTTCAACAGGAAAAATAATAGTTATCTTATGCCTTAATAAAAAGTATATCATTTTCCTTGATCAAACTTAGAAATTTGATAGGAAGAATTTCTTCACACACATTCGTACACACACACACACACACACACACACATGCAAATTAATCTCAACAACTGTGGAACATCTGGAATTCTCATATGTTGCTATTAGTGTTTAAAATGGTAAAGTCATTTTGGAAGGCTTTTTGACAGTTCCTTATAAAGTCAAATATACACCTATCCTATTACCCAACAATTCCACCTTTTAATACCTACTCAAAAGAGATGAAAACATTCATCACCAATAAGAATTATACAGGAATGTTTATATCACCTCTAATCACGATGTTTAAATTTGAAATAACTCAATGTCCATCAACAAGAAAAGGAATAAATAAATTGTGGCAAATTCATACAAGGAATACTATTCAGCAATGAAAAGGAATGAATGACTGATCAATGCAGCAATCTGGATGAATCTCAAAAGCAGTTTGAATGAAAGAATCCAGACCAAAAGAGACAATGCTTAATGATTCCTTTTATATGAAGTTCAAGAAAAGGCAAAATAACTGGGTAGTAATAGGAACCAGAACAGTGGTTGCCTATGGAAAGGGGGGATTACCTGGAAGAGGGCATAAGAGAATTTTCTAGAGTGATGGAAATGTACTATATCTTGACTGGGGTTTTGATTACTTGGTTGTATACATTTATTAAAAGTTATCAAGTCGTTCACTTAAAAATATATACATCTCATTGCTTTTACCTCAGTTAAAAAAAAAATACTTGAGTCGGCCTTCAGCCTTGAGGAGGAGGAAGAGAAAAGAATGTTTGGAGTAGGGTCAGTAAATAAAACAAGAATGGAGAAATGTTAAAAATTGTTGAGGCTGGGTGTTGAATCCATGACGGTTTAGTATACTTTTCTCTCTAACTTTGTGCGTGTTGAAAATTTCCATGATAAAAACTTTTTGAGAAATTAAATGCAAAAGCCAAAGCATCTTTAATATAGAAGAACCAAGCAATTCTTCCTGAAAAAGAAAGTGGATGGGGCGCCTGGGTGGCGCAGTCGGTTAAGCGTCCGACTTCAGCCAGGTCACGATCTCGCGGCCCGTGAGTTCGAGCCCCGCATCAGGCTCTGGGCTGATGGCTCAGAGCCTGGAGCCTGTTTCCGATTCTGTGTCTCCCTCTCTCTCTGCCCCTCCCCTGTTCATGCTCTGTCTCTCTCTGTCCCAAAAATAAATAAACGTTGAAAAAAAAAATTAAAAAAAAAAAAAGAAAGTGGACAAGGATGTCTTTCACTACAATCTCTTTTTAACAGGAATTAGAAGCACTGGCAAGATCTATTCACATTGCACTTTAAAATAAAATTGCAAAACCGACCATCAACTCTAATAGATCAAGTTCTCTTAAATGTTATACTTAAAGTTCCAAACGTGTACTTATAACACAAAAACATTAATATTTTTGTTTGATTCTCTTACCATTTCTACACTTATGTATAAAAAATCCCCCAGGTTTCAGAATTAAAGAAGCTTTTACTGGGGTGCTTGGGTGGCTCAGTCGGTTAAGCAGTCAACTCTTCATTTCAGTTCAGGTCATGATCTCACAGTTTTGTGAATTAGAGCCCCGCATCAGGCTCTGCACTGGCAGCATGGAGCCTGGTTGGGATTCTCTCTTCCTCTCTCTCTGATCCTTCCCCACTCGTGCTGTCTCTGTATCACTCAAATAAATAAATAAGCTTTAAAAAAAAAAAAGAAGCTTTTACCCTCTGAGGAAACAATTTCATTACCCCAAACATTTTGGGGGTTATCTTTGGCAGGGTTGATGGAGTCTGAATGCTGACTACAAAACTGTCCACCAGACTGATCAGACCCACTGAGCCTTATTTGCAATCCTGTATCTCCGTCTCCCTTGGATACAAGTCAGGATTCTTAAACATTCTCTCTACTCAAGAAGTCTGCACACCTCCTAGCCTGCTACTTCACTTGACTGGATTTTGCATTTCTTTGATTCTTGAGATATTTAAATGTGTCTGGTCTAGTTTTAAAGAACTTTAAACTTGGTAGAATCCCTCATTCTTTGAATATTTTTCCAGTCTTGAAGTCCAACAACACATAAAAGATAGTAAAACAACAACCAACTGGATTCTGGATATTTCTCATTGCATTGTCTGACCTCGTGCCTATGACTTCCAAAGTTATCCTATTAACAATGAAGACAGACCAGAATTTGAAATGCTGTAGATATTTAGAGGTTAATGTTCGTTCAATTCCATTTTTCTCTTATGAAGTTGCTATGTTCATAATGATAATATTTAAAGGAAATGCATTGCCTCTGGTGCCTCATAAATCATAAAATGTTTCCTTGTACCAAATGATACCTTTGCCCAGAAAAAATAATTCCTCTTTCTGAGGGGCAAGTACTAATGAATTCCTCTCTCTGAGGGGAGAGTATTAGTATTAAACTACCAGGAGAAATTGCCTTTGTCTTCTTACAAGTGCCTGTGTGCCCAGATGTGTAGACAGAGAACTCTCTTTGATGGCAATACTAGGTTGAAATCAGAGCTAAGAGAAGAATCAACTCATCGCTGCTGTTGTTGATACCGCTGAGGAAGGACTGCCCCACTCCTCACACCCACCCAGCTTCCCATTATAAACAAACTATGGGGGCACCTGGCTGGCTCAGTCAGAAAAGCATGAAACTCTTGAAATTTGGGGTCATGAGTTTGAGCCCCATGTTGGGTGTAGAGATTACTTTAAAAAATAAAATCTTTAAAAAACAAGCAAAAACCAGCCTTGAGTTAAGCTTAGTAATCAATGTGTTTCCCTCCTGACTGCCCCCAGGAATATTGTGCACTCAGAGTCGTTTTGTTTCCTCTGTATTTGGTTAATGCTAATCAATGCCCCCATTTCAGCAGGCAAACCGCCCACCTTTTCTCTGTTAATCTATGGGACTCAGAATGAGAGCAGCTCATGGACATGTATGCAGTTACAGAATCACCCTTTTCTTTGCTCTCCCCTCAGTTATTTGCCTTCTTTTTGTCCCCATCCCCTACCCCCAGTGGCTCTCAGGGCATGGTTTATTGAAGCATAGCCCAGACCTGAATAGAAAATTATTAATACTAATACCTCACATTTACTAAGTGCCCACTGCTGGGACAAATGCTTTCCATGGACATTTCATTTCATTTAATCTTAACAAAAACCCAGTGACATAGCTGTAGCCAACTGCTTCTCAGGCATCTCCACTGGGATCTCCCACAGGTGCCAATAAGTCGACATTTTCAAAATGGACCCCATCATCTTCTTCCCCAAGCCTCCTTCTCCTCAGTAGCTCCAGCCAGAAACCTGGGAGTCATCCTGGACTCCTCCTTCTTCCTTATGCCATCACCCAACATCCAATCAATCGTGGAACCCTGGCAGTCCTAAATCTAAATTTCTCTGTACTGCCTCCACTTTTCTCCAGGCCCTCACCTCCATCATCCGACTCTAGATTATTGCAAAAAACTCCTGACTGTTCTCTCTACCACCAGTCTTGCTCTTGTCCATCTATACTGGCACAGTAGCCACAAGGGACTTCTTTAAAATAAGTCATCTCACTTCACTGCCCATTGCCCTTAGAATAAAGCCTAAATTCCCAGGGGGTTACTGGCCCTTTGAACACCTGACCCCTACTTTGCAGCCTTGCTCAACAACTCACAGCTCTGAAGATGGACTTCATTCTCTATGATCTTTGAGCGTCTGTTTTGAATTTTGTCTGAATCCCTTCCTCTGTAGCTCCTCTTTCCATTTCCCCCAAGTCTCTAACTCTTACTCATTCTCCAGGTCTCAGGCTAAACAGGGAAGCATTTCTTGGACTCCAAATCTACCATCCCTGAGACCTCTGATACAACCCTACATTTCTCCTATTATTGCTCCTACCACAGCAACTCCAGACTCTAAGCCCTTATTTTAGGCAGAACAATGGCTCTCCAGAGATGTCCTAATCCCTAGGACCTGCGCATGTGTTACCTTACAAAGTAAAAGGTACTTTGCCATTGTGATTAAATTAAGGTTTTTAAAATGGGGAGATTATCTTAGATTATTGAGGTGGACCCTAAGTGTAATAAGGGCCTTGATAAGGAAAAGAGAGAGGAGAGTTAGAATCAGTGAAGGAGATATAATAAAGGAAGTAGAGTTCAGGGTGATGAGGGCCATGGTGCAGAGTGATGAGAGGCCATGGGTCGCCTCTAGAAGCCAGAAAAGGCATGGAAACAGGTTTTCCCCCAAGCCTCCATCGGAATGCAGCCCTGATGATATACTTTGATGTTAGTCTGGTGAGAACCACTTTTCACTGCTGATCTTCAGAACTGTAATATAATACATTTTTGTTGCTTTAAGTCACTAAGTTTGGGGTAACTTGTTATCGCAGCAGTAGAAACCTAATACATCCTCTATGTAGATTTTGTTCATCTTTGTATCCCTAGTACCCAGAGCAGTGACTGGCCCATATTGTGTGCTCAATATTAAGTTGGCCAGTGAAACTACTTTGGAAATGTTATCCTTGTTATTTTTCTTCTAGTATCTGCTTCCTCTCTCCCTACTCTAGCAGCTAGTCCTTGGGTTTCTTTCCTCAGGGAATAGGTATGATAGGAAAAAATGACCAGCTGGTACCTCCTTTGAGTGTTTACGCATATTTGTACTTGTATTTGCCACCATGTAAAAAAAAAATCATGGAGGGAATGACTCTGAAAAAAAATCACATAATTTAAAAGAAAGGATTTCTTCTGAAGACCAGTAAAACATTCCTTTATGCCAAGGGAAGATCTTGGGAAGGGATATGGCAAGACCCTAGGGGGAGGTGGCTGAGTGATGTGTCTTGGGTAGGGTGCCATAGATGGCCCAGCTGAATGTCTAGTGCTCTCCAGGTCTCAAGGGGACAGGCAGACAGGGGAAGTGTCTCAGGGAATACCTGTGTGCACAGATTGCTAGAACAGCAAAAAAAACAATATTTCAGGCTTTTGTAGTGACTCTTCTGAAATTTACATTAGACCCTTTAACATTAGCCAAGATTAGACTCCAGTGACATGGGAGTTTGACATAGGAATTAAGTTCCATTTTAGGAAAATAAAGTTATATGATTTCATATGCTCTTGAATGTGTGGATAGCAATTCAAACCTACCACATGTATCCATACCTGCAAAAGTCAACTCTGTTATTTTAGTAACTGTCCTACCACAACTCAGAACACTTTCTTAGCTGTGGAAGAAAATATATTTTAATAGCCCATACCACAACAAGTGTTTTAAGTCCATCTTGATTTTTGAAATGAAAATTTGGATTTCTAAAGCTCATATTTATGTGTGTTCCTTCATTCATTCAATGCATTCAAATAGTAAGATAGTACAGTATAGCGATTAAGGGCAAACGTCCTGCCGGGTTTAAATTCCTTGCTCTGTCACTTGCTAGCTGTGAGCCTTGGACAAGTCACTTAACCACTTTACAAGAAACCCGTGGGTTAAGCTAATACATGGGCTTCTTGTCAAGAGTATTTGAGTGAATATGTGTAAATGCTTCTGTTTGGGTAGGATGTTACTAAGTTACTTTGTGTTGAACTTTATTTTAAACCTGATATATGCATAGAGATTGAACTAATGTCCCTTGCTGTAATTGGAGATAATGGAGATATCTTCATATAAAAGCACCCGTCTGGCAGCTCAGGCACCTATGTAAGTGCTTATTGTTATCAGCCAGTGCAAGCTCTAGTCTAGGTACTGGAATATCAATGAATAAGACAAAAATTCTGCTCCCATGGAACTTACATTCACTTGGGGGAAATAGACAAGACAGTGACCACAAAACCAAATGAATATTTATTGGGTCAGGTGAAGAACAACAAAGTGGGATAAAGGGGATAGGAGTTCCATTTGGAATAGGGTCATTATTTGAGATTATTTGGGCAGAGACCCGAAGGAAGTCAGGGAGAAGGGAAGAGGGAGTGTTCCAGGCACAACAGCCAAGTGCAGAGGCCCGAGATGGGGCATCATGGTGTACTAGAGGACAGTAGAAGGCTGGTGCGTTGGGGCTAATAGAGAGTAATAGGTGAATTCAGAGAGCTTATAGGAGCCAGACCAAGGAGGATCAACCTTGTAGGGAATTGTAAAGATCTTTGTTTTTGTTGTGGAGCAACAAACCATTGGAGGATTTTGAGCAGAAGAGTAACATGATCTGACTTAAAACTGAAAAGGATCATGATCCAGCAATTCCAATCCTAAATATGTTATGTCAAGTATTTAACAGGTATTCAAACAGAAACTCATATGAAAATGTTCATAGCAGCACTGTTCATAATAGTCAAAAAGTGGAAACAACCAAATGTCCATCAACGGATAACCAGATAAACTAAATGTGGTATATCCACACAATGGAATATTATTTAGCCATAATAAAGAATGAAGTACTGATACATGCTATAACATGAGTGAGACACAAAAACATGGTGAGAGAAGACAGACAAAAATGGTCCCATATTGTATGATTCCTTTTATTTTATTTTATTTTATTTTATTTTATTTTATTTTATTTTATTTTAATTCTATTCTATTCTATTCTAGCGCCCCTGTATGATTCCATTTAAATGACATGTCCAGCATGGTAAAATCCATAGAGACAGAAAGCAGATTTGTGGTTGCTTTCTGGGGCTGCTCCGAAAACTCCATAGCACTCCCTGAACACTCTCCCTGGAAGGTGGAGAGTGGGCAGTGATGGTTTTATGGGTACTGGTTTCCTTTCGGACGATGGAAATGTTTTGGAACTAGAGAGAGGTGATGGTTACACAGCACCCTAAATGGACTAAGAGTCACTAAATTGTATACTTTGAAACGCTTAGTTTGATATTATATGAATTTTATCTCAATAAAGAAATAAATAGTAGGATCTTTCAGGTTGCTGTGTGGGAATAGACTGAAGTGGGTGAGGACAAAGACCGGTGAGTCGGTTTTTGAAACAATCCACCTGAGGCATGATGGTGGCTCGGACAGGCTGGTAGTGGTGGAGGTGGCAAGAAGTAGGCAGATTCTGGAAATATAACTTAAAGGAAAAGCGGCCTGATAGCCTCTCAGAGGCTCAGTGCTTGTGGGACCCCATGCGGTCTATACCTCCTACAGCCCTTGTAATTACTCTCAGCCCCTAGAAGTACTGGATTTAGGAAGCCTGGGTGTTCTCTGTCTTAAAGCAAATACTGATCCTGAGGATGACCACAGGAAATGGGGTGCTGTGTGGGCCACAGAGCCATTGTGCCTGGAACAGTGTATGGTGAGTCCCATTACCCCCGATGAGGGATTACACTCCACTTAAGAGTGGATATCATGTTAAATCACTACATAAACTGTTTTCTTCCTTCCCATCAATAAACATTACTTGAGAGAAAGCCAAATGCACTTACAGGTCTTAATTGTTCAGAACAGTAACTAAGCCCCACTTGGTCAAGATTTTCTTGACTTAGCAGCTGTCCAGAAAGTGACAAATTTATGATTTGAGAGCGATTTCATTTTTTTTTTTCCTGAATCACACAATAATTTGTGGGAATTAGCCACCTGATAAGATAAGGGGTGGGGGCAGAGAGAGGGGGAGAGGGCATTCAATGCCCCTCAGTGTTCCAGGGAGGGCTGTGGAATTTTCGGAGCAGCCCAAACACACTGCAGGGACCATTAAAGGATTAACCAGTCCTGGTCCGGCGGCTGCAAAGCGGTGAGGTTAGTAAATCATGGGAGGCTGGGTCATTATCCTGGGAATTAGTTCAAGTTGTATCCGCAGAGACACCAGCTATCAATCGGAGTCTCCAAGGAGAACAGCAAAACCCGAAGCTGAACTCCGGACTTGACGGGCTGAGACTTCCAGGTCACAGGCAACAGGGTTTGCATTCCCTTTCTGGCACAAACCTCCAAAATCTTAAACCACGCCTTCACTATCAGCACATTTTTGCGGAGGCAATCCGTTGCAAGTTTATTTCTCTCCACCAAATTGTATTACTAACTTTGCACGTAGTTGCTTTAGGGGGGGGAAAAAGGGCTGAAACATGAGAATAAGTATTAGCTGGATAAAAAGAAAGTTTTCTTCCGCAGCGCGTGTCAACAACTGAAGCTTCAGTTTTTGCCTTTTCCCTTTCTTTGTATGTAGTTTTTCTTTTTATTCAGTGAAGGTGGAAAGGGGAGTTTTATTTCACATAACCATGGAACTATTTAAAAAAAAAACAACAACCCTAATCCATCTAGCCTATGGAATATGGAGGCTCCTGACAAAAGCAATAAGTGGAAATAAAAAATGTATTTGAATAGCTTGCGTTTCACTCCCCAGATGCCCAGCAAAACGGCAGCAAATCTTTCCCCCTGACCCTCTTCAGGACATTTATTAATTATGCTGCCGAGTGAGACTCTGTTTGAGGAATCTGTCTCTGTGTCCTCACGGAGTTCGACTGCCATCTGAAAGAGCAATTTTGCAGAAAGAGGGGATTTTGTGTGGCTGGTTTAAGGGCTCTCAGGTCCCTAATGCACCATTGCTAAAGGGGTGTTAATAGACAAGGTGGAAGTATTCGGCTTGATTCAATCAGCTAACCTGCTACCAAGCAAAGGTTCTGAGGGTGTCGGGACCTGGGGAGGGTTGCCTGATAAATGCACTGAGGAGCAAGCCCACTGGGAGAAGGAGGCAAGTGTGGTGGCTAAGAATCAGGACCTCCGCCGAGCCGCAGCTTGGAGGAAATCCTGGTGTTGCTACTCTCTGTGATAAGACGTTTGATGTCCGTGACCTCAGTTTCTCCATTAATAAAATGAATAATGGTGCCTCCTATGTAAAGTAGTTGTGAGGATCAGGAGATAATACTTATGAAGCGTCTGACATAGAGTAAGAGCTAAGAGCATGTAGCTAGCTATTATTACTTTTGTTTCGGAGGGCAAAGGATCGCTTCCTTTGCTATGTCCAAGAGAAACACAGGCCATGCCCAGGGATGCTCACTGGTTCAATACTAGACTGTGCTTTGTGGTTATTTGTCTAATCTCAGCTAGTCAAAGGGAAAAGAGCATTGGACTTGGGGTCAGAAGACCTGGTTTCAAGTAAATTTTCTTCTGCTAATGCGATGAGCAGACCTTGGGAAAAATTCCTTATCCTCTACAAGCCTCAGTTTTCTAATCTGTCAAGTGGGGACACTCATCTGGGCTCACGGATATATCATGAAGATCAAAATAGATAACGAATTCATGTGGCCGTGCTGTACAGTTGGAAAGCACTCTGAATATAAGACGATGGCAGTTGCAGCAGCTAACAATGGAGTCATATGGACTATTGATGTCATGCACTGTCCAAGTACACTCTGATGGCCTTGGTCCCAAGAAGGGACTAGGAATGGGGTCAGAATGATCCCAACCCCATCCATGCTTTTACTCCCTGGAGGTGGGACAGCAGTGTCCCCCTCACCCATTGATGCCAAGGAAGTCTTTGCAGGGCTAGTCTCTGCCTATATCACTAAATTCATGTTTATGATAGCTAACTTAATCACTGCTTCTCCTGCCTCCCCTAGAAGAGCCATTCTGAAGTGTGGTGATTAACCCTGTCCAGCACAAGCTCAAGAGGACTGGCCAAGTACACAGCAGATGGAGTGACTCCAGTAAATGTAACTGGCCTCCATTCCTCAAGGCCAGGGGAAACGGAGCAGAAGCTGGCCCAAGCCTGTTCTCAACAGCTTGTGGTTTCACAGTGGGAGGAAAGCAGTAAACACAGCCCAGGACTTAATTCAGAGGAGAACTTGGTCTCTTTCTTCCTTGCATGGCTGAGCCCCCTTTAATACACTGTGTGATGTGCTAAGCTCTATGGTTTTGCAAAAACCTACCCTTAGAGCAGTAAATGATTCCTGAATGCAAAGTGCTTTACTTTGTACTTTTCTATGTTTTACTCATCACCTTAACAGAGAGCACAGATGGGAAGGGAGTCATGATTTAAAACATGATAGACCGAATTTCTATACCTCTCTATTAGGATACATGTGTGCAGGATCAAATACCCCCAGATGTAAGCCTTCTCTGTGAACTATGCCCAGATATGGAACTCTGGGAGTTAGGTTTATCATTCCTCTCACTTGTTTCAGCTCTGTTCTTTTCTGATGAGGACTCAGTAGAAGACTGGCACTAATTTCTAAGAACAGAGATCTTTGATCCAAATGCTTTATGTGGCAGACCTCTCCAAGGTAACCTAAAATGATCTGATGGGACCATTCTAGACCAATTTGCTCTTTCCTCATTGGAGACAAATTCTTTCAGAAGACATTTTAAATTGTTCCATGGCTACCCTGTCGAGCTTTTAAATCCAGCAACCCAGCATCTAAAGCACCCTGAAACAGACCTTCCACATGACCTTGTATTTGGCCCCTTATATTATGGTCCACACGAGAGCCTCCTGTAAGTATTGGTTCTCAGTCAAGATCAGTTTCCCAGAAATGTTAAGCTCACTGTCTGACTCATGGTCACGATTTCTATTTTTTGAAGGTTTGATTTTTATGAAGATTATTATTACAAAAATAACACATTTGCTACATAAAGTATTTAAAACGGAGTATGTAAAATAAAAGGTAAAAAGTGAACTTTTCACTTGATTCCACTCCCCTTGGGTATCAAATGTTCATTTACATATAACATTGAAAAGAAAAATGGAATCGTGCTATATATACTGTCTGCAATTTATTTATATTTTTTACTTAAAAATATCTTGGATATCTTTCCATGAATATAAATTTTAGAGCAGGAAGCTAGGGTCCATGGATCCTCTGGGAGATCCATGGATGGACTTCAAGAGTTCATGGACCCTGAAATTTTATGTGAATGCACATGTGTGCATTTTCCAGTGTTCAGCGTGTTCTACAGGTCTCAGAGGGTTCTATCACCCCCAAACTGTATAAGCAAAGTCATCCCAATCTTATGTTCAAGGCTTTTTTTTTTTTTTTGTACTGGTTGCTCCAAAAGTCACAGTTAAAACTTACATATCACTGCTGACTTGCCATTGTGATATATTAGTCTAATGATGACTTTTATGAAATTGCCTTTAAATGCTAAGTGTCTTCAAGCGTAGAAACTCACTCTAACTCAGTAACTTGCTCAGTAGACCACATTGTACCTCTCTTTACTCTGTAAATTTTGCAGCAGCCTTGAGCCAAAAACAATAAAATCTGACCTGGACAGATCTGTGCAGTAACAACCGTGCTATTAATGGGGGCCCTGTGCTGTAAGGCTGCATGATGTCCCGTCCAAACAAAACGGAAAGTGAAACGTAGGCAACAGATAGTCCTTAGGCAGGTAACCATTTCAGATGAGGAATAATAAAAAATTGAGAGTCTAAATTGCAAATCAATTTCTAATTCTTTGCTTTCTCCAACCACAACACAGGTTAATGATTGTTAGAAATGCTCCTAGCAACCTCCAGCCCTGTTTCATCACAACCGGAAATTATCTTAATTTATGTGTTTCCTTGTTCATTATTTGTCTCCACTGGCACCCCCCCCAGAATGTATGCTCCATCATCAGTCTTTATCTGTATCTTCAGCTGCCTAAGAAAGTGCCTGGCAAATACTACTTAATCAAAATCACTTAAACGAACAACTAAATCAATAAATCAATGAATGAATGCTGCCCCACTATGGTCAGGGGGAACCGAACACGTGGAAGCTCAGGTTGGAGTTCGCCCACACTTTCTAATTTTCAAAAGCCGTGTGAGGCATAGGCCCAAGTTCCTAAGGGAGGAGCCAAGATAGAAAGATGCCTATTGGAATTCATAACTGAGGCCTGCAGCATCTCAGCAGTCGGCAAGCCGTTAATTCCAGTTGTTGAGGAAGTAACAATGACAAACGTCTTCTCCATTGCCTGATTACGGAACGGGAGAATGCTGCTTTTTTATTTTTAACCTCGTCTTCAGTTTGAGGATGACAAAATGCACCAGCGCGTACCATGCGATGATTTCACCCTCGAACACAAGTGGAAGGGGTTGAGTGGAGACATGAAGCAGCCGCTGTGCTATTCACCAGCCCTCTGACCCTGTTCCAACCCAAGAGGGTCAGCAGCCTGTCCTCTTGGCCTGCCCTGCAGCCCGAAGCTAGGTAAGGCAGCCAAGGCTCCGGAGGGAGAAGAGGCCGCCCCCTGCCCTCCGCCGCCCCCTCTCCAGCACAGCCTTGTCGTTTCTTGGACTCATAAATCCTGAGCCAGTATTTGATCCCACAAAGCAAGATTGTGGTTATCTGGGTGGATGGGCCTGTCATGGGGCCTGTAGACAAACCGCAGCCAGGCTGGGCCGCGCTGGATCATTAGTCACCAGGACAGAAGTTCTGTACCAGGTCAACCCCAGGGCCAGTCCGGCTCTGGCCTCAGACAGGGCCCCAGGAGGACAGCTCATTATTGTTCTCAGGAACTCCAAGTCAAGCCTTCCCGTTCTTTTGCGAGGTGAAGGGGGAGGTAGGTGAATAAATAAATCCTTTGCATCTGTCTGCGGTGCCTCTCAAACTCTAGTGTACGTAGCAATTCTCGTACAGAGTATGTTATAAATATAGGGTACCCAGAGATTCTGGCTCAGTGGGTCTAGTTCTGACATGACTCTGAAAATCAACCAATGACCACCTTATGACTGTCTGTGCTGCATCCCCAACGTTGGTTTCATGCTGTTGAGGCATTGGTCCCCTACTTCCCACCTAGCCACACAACAGCCCCTCTGCAGGAGGCTGGACGACGGTGAGAAAGTCTCTGGGATGCAGGCACAATTGGGCACAATTCAGCACTCAGCCTGTTGCTTCAAGGGACAAAAGACAACCTGCTCCGAGCAGCACTGGCACCAAGGAGCAAGAGAGCAGAGCCTGATGCCCCTGGTATTGGGAGGCAGGTCAGCTTCTCAAATGACAACATTATGGATAATAATGACAATGGCTCCCACTAATGGAGCACTTCCACAAACTGGGTGCTGTGCTGAGTGGTTTCTGTGACTTACAAGGCAAAAACCTTATGTGATGGCTTCCATCATTACGTCCATTTTACAGTTGACGAACTGAGGTTAAATGGCCTTCCAACTACTTCTGAACCTTTGTCTCTCCAGGTATGGACTGAGGACTAGCAGCAGTGTGGTTTTATTATTTTTAAAGAGTTTTTAAAAATTTATTTATTTATTTTGAGAGCGAGCATTGTGTGCATGCTCGTGAGTGGGGGAGGGGCAGAGAAAGAAAGAGAGAATCCCAAGCAGGCTCCGTGCTGTCAGCTCACAGCCTGATGCAGGGCTTCATCCTAGGAATAGTGAGATCATGACCTGAGCCCAAATCAAGAGGCGGACGCTTAACCAACCTGAACCACCTGGGTGCCCCTATCTATCATAGTTTTAAAAATAAGTTCACAGGGGCACCTGGGTGGCTCAGTCGGTTGAGTGTTTGACTTCGGCTCAGGTCATGATCTCACAGTTTGGTTCGTGAGCTTGAACCCTGCGCTGGGGTCGCTGCAGTCAGCACAGAGCCCGCTTCCGGTCCTCCATCCCCTCTCTCTCTCTGCCTCTCACCCGCTTGTGCTCTGTCTCAAAAATAAATAAACATCAAAAAATACGTTCACAAATGTGTTGGTTCTCTTCCTATCAAGGGGTGGGTTTGATTCCTCTCACCTTCTGTGTGGGCTCCTGACATATAGAACACGACAGACCCAAAGGCATGTCACTTTTGGGATTATGCATAAAAAGACTGTGGCTTCCATTTTAGGGGAAGCCGTATCATCAGCAGCCCTCTGGACAGGCCCACATGGTAAGGAACTGGAGCCTCCTGCCGACAGTAACCAGCAAGCCTGAGCCTGGAAGTGGAGGGGCCAGTCCCTTCAGAGACTGCAGCCCACAGGATGGTGTGTTTGTCACTTCATGAGACAGCCCATGCCAGAATCCTTCAGTGAGGCTGCTCCCAGAGTCCTGACCCTCAGAAACTGTGTGAGACTACAAAATTTCGCACTGCTAAATTTCAGGGTAATTTGTTATGCGGCAATAGATAGCCAGCATGGTTATCATCTGGGAGCTTTTTAGAAATGCAGACCTCAAGCCTCACCCCAGATGCACTGAATCGGAAGGTGGAGTTTAGCAAACTGCCCGGGTGATTCATATGCACATGAAGTTTGAGAAACACTGTTAGTCAAGAATACAGATATAAATACATATACATATCTCCCAAGGAAAGCCTTTCAAGTTAGTTCATCTTGCATCATTCCTTTCCCCTCCCCATCTTTTCCCCTTCACTAAGGAAACCGGGGTCTCTGCCCATGGCCCCACCCTGGCTGTCATGTTGCTTGGTTTGCTGAGCATCCCTCCCCTCTGCCCCACACCCAGCACGTCACATGCGTCTTCTTGCCTGAAAAATCTCAGGCATGGATTATGGGAAACAACTCAAGGGAGCGCTCTAGATGGGAACCCATGGAGGCCAGGTAACACACAAATTGGGAAAAGTACCTGAGGGATATGATGCCATATCATAAAAGTGTGAGTCTGATTCATTTCTTGATGCGTGGCCGGCCCGCCTCTAGGGGTCTCCCCCTTTGAGGAGTTCTTAGTGACTTCAAAGGCCAAGTCAACATACTGGAGAGGGGAGCAGGGGGAGGGTGGAAAAGGGTGTTTGGGTTTCAAGTTATGAACATAGGGTCACCAAGAGAACCCACATTTGGAGGATGGTTGCTTTTTTATGTCATTATTTACACTGTGTGCCTGCTGTAGGTTTTGGGGCACAGACACTTTCTGGAGGACTGAACCTGGCTGTCAGGCCTTCAGACAGGGGAGGAAGCCTCACTAGCAGTGGGAATCGAAGGAGGAGCTTTTGCTCTTTCTCAGTCCCCAGATGGTGGCACATGTGACAATGAATTGTTACTATTTCAAACAACTCTTCCTTTGCCTTGTTTCTCCGGCCACGTGCCAGCATCTTCAAGTGTGTTTCAGCCAGTTCAAAAACACCAGAGTAGTTTGAGCAGGTAGGTGAGAGGTGGCTTCAGTCAATCTTTTTAGCTGTATTTCGGGCCAATCCCCATCACGTACCATTTTGACAACAGCCAAATGGCACATTTTCCATTCTGCAAAAAACACTGTGGGTTTCACACCTAGACCTTTGGATACACCACTCCCTCTGCTTGTAATCTTTTCCTCCTTTCTACTCATCCTTCGATTCCTGGCTAAAGTATATCACCTCCTCCGGGAAGCCACCCTAGATTGCTCCAGTCTAGGTCTGGTTTCCCTCCTATGTGCTTTGACAGCACCTACTCAGTCCTTCCTCATACCGTTTATCACTCTGTAATTGCTGATCTCCTTCTCTCCCCTACTAAACTGGAAAGTCTGTGAGTGGCCATGTCTCCACTGTTCCATTTATCACAGTGCCTGGAAGAGAGGAAGTGCTCAATATTTACTGTTGTGCAAATGCACAGATGAATATTACGTGTGCCTAGAAAGGGGCCTGGCCCCTGGTGTGTGTTCAGTAAAGGTTTTTGTAATGAATTGGTATCTGGTGCTTGTTTCTCTGGCGAGGTTAGAAAGTGGTGGAGCTCTTGAAGGAAGACCCCCCGCCCTGGAAACCCCCAGAACCCCCCGCAAACCAGGAGATGAGACGCTCTGCCTAGGTCCCGCCCTCTTTTCCTGGAGGAGTAAAGTTGTGGCCTCCACGGCAGCTTGCTAGTGCCCCGCTTTCATCATGCTTCTGCTTCTCTCACTTCTCTTGACTTGATAAATAGAATTGAACCTTCTGGTCTGAAAGGTGCTGCCTTATTGATTCAAAAGCTGGCAACAGTGACCCCGGCACAGAAACATTTCCTGGGGATCAAGTAACCAGCTTCTCTCAGCCCTCATCAATCTGCAGGCTGGCTACACGTCCACTTACTCTAGGACTTACTACCTGAACCCTAACCCTATGTCCCCCAGGCCAGGGGATGGCCCAGATAATTTACTATCATCTTGATTTCCCAGGGCTGTAATTTAGAAGCGCTTGCTGTTGGAGGCAAAACAAAGCAATGCTTTGGCTCACTCAGGGTTCTGAGTGGTGCTCCTTTCATGGGATTAAATAATAATCCCAAGTCAAAAATGCTTTTTACACAAATCTCCTTATCTGGCTTCCATAAAAAGCTGGAGATAATCATGAATATGTCCAGTTCATAAATGAGGGAATAAGCTAATAGAAACTGAATAGATTGTCCTCTGGCTTGGGATGCAATACCACTCTCGGTGATCATAAGTAAGACAGTGTTAACATTCGGTTCTTTAGTGTTCACTGTGTGCCCATCTAACACGTGATATAGATAATCTGATTAAATTGTCGCACCAATATTATAGATTACGTATTACTATTAAAAATTTTTGGGGCGCCTGGGTGGCGCAGTCGGTTAAGCGTCCGACTTCAGCCAGGTCACGATCTCGCGGTCCGTGGGTTCGAGCCCCGCGTCTGGGCTGATGGCTCAGAGCCTGGAGCCTGGAGCCTGTTTCCGATTCTGTGTCTCCCTCTCTCTCTGCCCCTCCCCCGTTCATGCTCTGTCTCTCTCTGTCCCAAAAATAAATAAACGTTGAAAAAAAAAAAATTAAAAAAAAAAAAAAAGAGTGCACTTGTCATGATGAGCACTGAGTAAGTATAGAATTGTTGGACCACTATATTGTACGCCTGAAACTAATATAACACTGTATGTTAATTATGCTGAAATTAAAATAAAAAAAAACACATCCACAGCAAAAAAAATTTGTTTTGAGTATAGTTGACATACAGATTATGTATTATTTTCATCTGACACTTGCAGATGTTGAATCTTAGAAAAGTTAAACAACTCACCCAGGATTACAAAGCCACTCAACGGTAGTGCCTGCAGTCTGCCTCCAGTCAACTCAGCTCCTGAACTGCTTCTCCTAGTCGTTACCCTGTGAACTCCATGAGGACAGGCACCACATCCACCTAGCCCTTCCTTGTGTCCTCGCTGCCGGAGGATGGTAGGGAGTAAGCGCCTGCTTCTTCTGCTCCCAAATCTGATGTTCTTTTAAACGTTCTGTTCGTGGGACTTCTGGGGGGCTCAGTCAGTTAAGCATCCAATTTCCGCTCAGGTCATGGTCTCACAGCTCATGAGTTCAAGCCCCGTGTCGGGCCCTGTGCTGACAGCTCAGAGCCTGGAGCCTGCTTTGGATTCTGTGTCTCTGTCTCTCTCTGCCCCTCTCCCGCTTGCACTCTGTCTTTCTCTCTCTCAAAAATAAATAAATATTAAAAAAAAATTTTTTTTTAATTTTTTTAACGTTTATTTATTATTGAGAGAGAGAGAGACACAGAGAGTGAGCAGGGGAGGGGTAGAGAAAGGCAGAGACACAGAATCTGAAATAGGCTCCAGGCTCTGAGCTGTCAGCACAGAGCCCGACGTGGGGCTCGAACTCACAAACTGTGAGATCATGACCTGAGCCGAAGTTGGTCACGCAACCAACTGAGCCACCCAGGCGCCCCTAAAAAAAATTTTTTTAAACGTTCTGTTCTGCTTCAAAGAAGGCAATGGAGAAGGTAGATCTGTGCCATGTACAAGCAGGCCAGAGAGGCCCATTTCCCATCCATCACCAAGGCTTTCGATCATCTGGGCCTCAGTGAGCTCAACATCAGAATCGTCATAATCAGAGCCGCCATTTATCAAGCACTAACCACATACGCAGCACACTCCCAGGCACTCTGTGCGCGAGCACTGACTGGTCCTCTGCACCACCCTGCAAGGGAGGCAGTATTATTTCTGACAGAGGTCAGTTGTGATTCAGAAAGCTGAAGTAATGTGGCTAAAGTCATACAGTCACTAAGTGGTAGAGCTGGGATGGAACCCACATTAATGCCAGAAATAGACTCCTCAATGTTACCCTTCTCTTTTTAAAAACAGCTTTCCTGAGATAGAAGAAACCACACAATATGTCTATTTATTAAGATTCACTGGCTTTTAGTATAGTCACAGAGTTGTGCAACCATCACCACAATCAGTTTGGGCATATTTTTGTTACGCACCCCCCCTGCAAAAGAAACCCCTTCCCATTTGTCTCTCTACTACCCCCACCCACCCCACTCCCTCAGCCCTCAGAAACCACCAATCTACTTTGCCTCTATAGCGTTGCCTATTCTGGACATTTCATATAAAGGGAATCATGCAATATGTGTTCCTTTGTGACTGTCTTCTTTTACTTAGTCTAATGCCGTCAAAGTTCATCTCTGTTGTAGCAGGTATCAGAACTTCCTTTTTTCTGCTCAGTAATATCCCATTGTATGGTTATACCACATTTTATTTATCCGTTCATCAGCAGTTAATGGACATGTGGGATGTTTCTGATGTTATCTCCCTTTCCCACCCCATTTGCCTCCCAGGGACGGTTCTCAGGACCAAATAAAAGTTAGGCAAGAAAGCATTTTCTAACTCTCAAGTAGGAGGCGGCCGATTTTATTGAGCTGATGGAAACAAATGAGGGCGAGTTGGCTTATGTTTGTTTATTTGTTTCCAACGAAGGCCAGCAGATCCTGCAGGGGTAGTTGGAAATTTGGTCCTGGCAGAAGAGCTGTGTCCTTATCGTTGCCAGTGCCTCTTCAGCATGCCATTCTGGGATAATAGTTTCTATCTTGACTTTTATTTTTTTGCTGTAAAACAAATGATAGCAAGTGGCTCTTTAAGGGAATAGTTTTTATGTGGAATGATTCAAAAGTCTGGCATCTAACTTTAATGGAAAACAGATCTATCTTCTGCCACTAAACTAGGGAATTGTTGACTGGAAATAATCTTACTAAACCAATTAAAAAAACTCTTCATGGATCTTTCTCATCAGCAGCTCAGCAATTCATATATCTTTCAGATATCAGAAGGGGCTAATCGTGTGTGTGTGTTACTAAGGAATCCATTGACTATATTTTGTAAACACACTTAGATGAATCCAAGAAGAAAACCAGGACAGTTAGGAAACTTGCATCCCTCTCTTCTTCCTTATCCTGGGGTGAAATGAAACAGAAGTGGGAGACGATGTTCTTTTCCTCATGTTAATTTAGCAAACGAGGACTTGTTTCAGCTACGTCCTATAAAGATTGCATATGCTGTACGAGTATTTCTCGTACATAACACACTTCGGGGTTAGGTTTTTCAGCAACCAATCCGAAGGCAGTATACAAATATCCACGTAAAATCTTCCCTGTTTTCAGCTAAAGGGTGCTTCTATTATTTTCAAAAGGGTCTCTACACAATTCGACAGATTTATTGAGTGCTGACTGCGTCTGGCAAAGGACATGGAGACAGGCCCATAGAGAGGTGCCAGCCAGAGCATAAGAAAAGTGACATCAAGACAGGAACGCAGGACGAGAGCGGGCGGGGGTTGAGGGGGAAGGGTCTATATGGGCAGGAACACTAACAACTAATACTTCCGTTTCTACATTTTCTGTTTGCTAGACACTATGCTAAACACTTTACACGTATTTTCTGGCCCAGTCACTGCAATTTAAGGGTGGTGTGCCCTAACCCCTCTTTGAGGGTGGAGACTGACTTGCCCAAGGTATCGGGCCAAGGTCCTAACCACTGCTCAAACCACCTCTCAGTCAAACAGAAACCAGTCTATTCAGGACACTCCATATCAGAAAGTAGATAATGATTTTTTTTTTTTTTTAAAGGAAAATGAAGTCAGATTTTCTCACCAAAATTATACAATTTAGTTCTGAAATCTGAGTGTTGAACATGCAGAGATCGGAGTTTTACATGTTTACCCTTTCAGCATTCTTGGGCTGGGCATGTTATTTCAGTGGCCCCAGGCAAGGCTGGGAACTGGATGACTTTTATCTGTGATACTCCCACACCACACCCCTTCTCCAGCGTTTGGGCCCCTTCTCTCTCACCTTTCACGGTACCATCCGGCTGCCATTACATCCAAGCTGTCCTATGTTCCAGATCTGATACGTGTTTCCTTAGATGAAAAAGGAAGTAGACTCCGGAGCTGGAAAAGACTGGGAGACATCATCTGGTCTCACTCTCCCATTTTGTGGGTGAGGAAAACTGAAGCCCAGAGAAGTGAATCACTCCAACTCACAGAGCTGGACAATAGGTCTCTGGTGAATTGTTCCTCCGTGTGTGTAACTGTGTTGGTTTTTGGAGAAACATAAAAGGGGCCCAAAGAACTCCCCTGGGTCTGGGATGAAGACCACTGGCTGTTCTTAAGATGATTTAGGTGATGTTCAACAGCATTTAACTTCTCTGTCAATCCTTCTGGTTTAGGTCAAGGAGACAATTTCCATTTGGCCCTGCCTTTAACACCTAACACTTGGTAATCTCTCTTTTTAACAAAAAGAGAACAAAGCTCAGGCTCAGTGCCTTTGGCTGACAGCTACTAGCTCCTAATAACATTGTATTGTTTTCATTGTATTTACTATTACGTCTCTATTTTGGGCAAGTGACACTGACTTTCCATTTACACTACTGAGCAAAGTTTTCCCTAAAACGTATCCATTTGTTTTTTAAAATAGGTCTAAACCATTAAGCAAGTAATGCAGATGGTTCACAAATATGACAAAAATCTTCACAATGGTAAGCAAATGCCTTAAAAGCAAGAGATGTTGCTGTAAACCATTTGAGTGGCAACGATTTGGGGCCCTACACAGGCCCCTGAGGTAAACATATCGCAGATCACACTGCCCAGCCCCTTGCCTACTTTGAGAAGGGTCATCTTTGCCTGAGGATTGGGAATAAATTGATGAATCACTTAGCACCGTCCACCCCTTGCCCCATGATTCTACCGCTACCAGTGGGCTTCTCTGTTGTGGGCTCATCCGTAGCTCTGCCCCTTCACTCCCACTTCTCCCTCCAGTCCTGCAATGGCCTCCAGGTTTCCCTCTCTTCTCCTTATAGACAGAGACACGAAAGATGGCAGCGGACTCACAGGGAATTGCTTCACATTGAAGAATGGTGATTCACTGTGGCCTCCTTGAACAAGCTTGGGTGAATGAAAAAAGGTTGCGCCCCATAGTGGAACAATGCTGGTGTGGGGGCTTCTGGCCCTGCCTCCTCTGAACTTGAAGGGCCTTATAGGGCAAGTCCCTCTCTGTCTCTAGGCCTCCGTTTCCTCATCTTGGAGCAACTGTCCCATCAGCCCCGAAACTCTGAGTTCAAATGATCTTTCCTCCATTTACCTGACCTCTTTGCTTGCAGGGAAGGTGGGCTGAAGAAAGGAGGAAGAAGGAGAAAGGATGTGGTGAGGACACCAGGAGTTTCCCGACTGGTGAAATGAGAGAGTTGTGTGTAGATAGGGGCCCAAATGCATAGAGTTGTTGTGAGGATTAATTAAGATAATGTCTGAAAATGTCTTACCACAATACCCAGCACACAGTAGGTTCATAAATGTGGTGGCTAGTCTCATTGTCATGGGTTTGCTGAAGAGGTGAGCCAGCTTCTAGAGACAGGGGAGGCTGCTGAGGGGCGGCAGGCTTCACCCAGGGTTGGTGTATGAAGGAGTCACATCTCATGCTGGCTTCTCCCAGGGCTGGACTGGAGACCGGGCCGATTCCCTTGCCCTAGGTCTGACCAGGGATAGAGGGTACAGTCAGAAAAAAAAGAACCAGGGAGAGAGTGAGGGGAATAGAGGCCTCTGTGCAGAGAGAGAGGGAAAAAAAAAAAAAAAAAAAAATGACAAGGAACCAGTCAAAGGTCAGGAAATCAATTTTTTTCTCCTTACAGATCTATAAGTTTAGAGGCTTGTAAAGGTCAACGTTGTCCTTTTAAAGTACCTCCAGGATTTACATCCTGAGTAACACTTGGTTTCCTCCATGGTAAACATGAAGATCCAATTAGTTTTCCCTATAATTCAAAGAGATCCGAGAAACAGGGACCTTTCCGGTCGGGAGTCAGCTTGGCTATAAAGTTTCTTGCTACACTATTCTGAGGATGAACTTTAATCCATATCTTATCTCCTGTTTGAAAATGAACATCCCTTCTCTTCTTATCATAATGTTTCTGCTTTCTTTTTCACTTTTTTCCCCTTTCCTGAGAAGATTTGGCCATATTCCTTTTTGGCAATTAGAGTAAATTCTTCATACTTAGTTATTTGCTGCACTCAGTTACCTTAAGAATTTTTCTCCCTGACTTGACTCCAGAAGGCATTTTAAGGTCCTGTCAAAGCAGAATGTTGCTGGAACCCAAGCTTTCTGGGCCCTGATTCTAAGTCTTTTACAGTGATGTGAAACGGGGATCACTGAATATTTCTCTTTTTTATGGCTTCCCTGACCAGGGATGAAGTCACTGATGCAACCGTTCCATGAACCCTGCTTAGAGGCTGCTTCTCAGTCTCTCGGTTTCTCCCTTTTCCTCTGGGTCTACTAATCCATCCTGGTCTTTCCTGGGGGGCCAAGGGGGTGGGGTGGCAACTGCCAAATACAAACATGCCCCAGGCTGGGCTTCCTCCTCATGCTGGGCGTGGTGCTAATGTGCTGTCATGAAGGGTCTCATTCTGGATTCCTGGGGTAAGGGGATACAGAGGGTGAGAACCTCCTTTTGTGGAGGGTGAAAATTAATAGTGTTTAAATACTCCACATCCTTCTGAAAGGCAGGACTGAGCTTTGAGTAAGAGATCTGTGTGAGCTAAGGAGTTGTGGGGCCTTTTTAGAAACCTGGAGGAATCTTATTTTGCTCTCTTTTGACTAAAAGAAGAGGAGTGAGCTCTTTAACAATGAGATGATATCGTGTAGAAAGACCATTGGGAATATTTGGTAGGAGACATCGGTCTCTTCAGAGCAATCCCTAGTTAACAGGGGACTCCTGATCACCATAAGAACCAACATCTACTGACTACTATGATGAACAGGCCTTAGCAGAGGCGCTTACGTGAATTATTTCATTTAATCTCAGAGCCACCTTATAAGACAGGTGCTGTTATCATCTCCATTTCACCTATACAGAAGCTAAAACACAGAGAAGCTAACCAATTTGCTCAAAGCCCAACCAAGTAAGTGGCAGGGCACAATACATGTGACAGTTCAGCACATCATTTTTTTCCTCTGGCTTTGGTGAGTGAAAAAAAGGATGAATGACCATACACCCTACCTAAGATGGTTGAGATATGGAGAGATGATTTTGCTTTTGCCTCTTTTTTTTTTTAATTTTTTTTTCAACATTTATTTATTTTTTGGGGGACAGAGAGAGACAGAGCATGAACAGGGGAGGGGCAGAGAGAGAGGGAGACACAGAATCGGAAACAGGCTCCAGGCTCTGAGCCATCAGCCCAGAGCCTGACGCGGGGCTCGAACTCACGGACTGCGAGATCGTGACCTGGCTGAAGTCGGACGCTTAACCGACTGCGCCACCCAGGCGCCCCATGCTTTTGCCTCTTAAGAGATTGCCATTTGGCTTTCCTCTTTGTTGCTTATCAGTCCAGATAAGAGTTGTATCCAATCAGAATTCATTCTGAAGTTGCAAAGAACAAAAGATGCAACTTAAACGGACTTTAATAAAGGAGATTTATGAGCTCATGTAACGGCCAGTCCAAAACTCGGGTGATACAGCACCTCAATGACGTTATCATGGACTTAGTTTCTTTATGTCTTTCTGTTCTGCCTTCTGTTTGCACTCCAGACTTCATATGTGAGTAGTTGAGACGGTGAGAGCACACTTCTTTTCTAGTATTCCAAGCAAGAATCCAAAGATTCATCCTGGTTGGACAATTTAAAGTTGCAGCTATTCCTTGAGTCAATTGCCACTCCAGGCCAGGAGAATGGAATTTGTTGATTGACTTAAGTCAACCAATAATCACCCCTGGAAATGGGGCAGAATCTGCTTCCACTGGCTACATGAAAGACACAGGAAGACTGGATACCCGAATAAAAATCTGAGTATAGTCAGGAAGGGGAGAGCAGAGAATGGTTAGTGGATAAATTATTCATAATTTACAAGTGGAACCTTTGAATTACTTAAAGATAAAGCATGTCTTTGGTTAAAAGTGATAGAATACCCAATGGCTGAAATATAGATTATTAGTCATACTTAGTATGAAATGTGAAGGTGGGCCATTCCAGTTGGTATGGAGGTTCAATGAGGTCCCTGGTAATCTGGACTTTTTCTGTTTTGTCACACTCAGTGTTTTAGCAACAGTCACAAATGGCGGCTAGAGCTCTAGGTATTACATTCTCAAATGTTAAGGAGGAAGCAGCTGTGACCCAAACAAGAAGGAAGCAGCAAGGATGAAAACAAAAGGACTCTCTTCCCACGAATCTTGTCTTTTACTGAGGTAGGAAAATCTTTCCCCAAATCCCCTCTTTCTCTTCCATCTGACTGGCCTTAACTGGATCGTATGGCTATCTAGCTGCAGAGAAGTCTGAGAAAGTAAATACCTGGAATTTTCAGTCTCTGTAGTGGGGAGCTGGTGAGGAAAAAGTAGATTGAGAATGGCCTTGGGTAATCATCCAGTAATGTCTTGTTTTGGTAATTTTGTGCTAACAAAGTAGGGGCTGTGTCCTAAGATTCTGTTAGTATCCATTACAGAGAACATTACCAAGATCTGGCTTAAGGCTTTTTTTAGTAAAACCCTGACTCACAGGTAGTTAGCTTTTATCCATACTACCTTTGATGTGTATTTATTTTTGAGAGAGTGAGAGACAGAGTGTGAGTCGGGGAGGGGCAGGAGGAGGGGCAGGGAGACTGGGAGACACAGAATCCAAAGCAGGCTCCAGGCTCCGAGCTGTCAGCACAGAGCCCGACGTGGGGCTCAAACCCACAAACCTGACCATGACCTGAGCTGAAGTCAGACCGACTGGGCCACCCAGGCGCCTCATCCATACTACCTTTGAATACGAAGTTCAATGTAGCATTAGGTATTCAAGTATTGACAAGAGGCTTATCAGAAGCAAATTTAGGCAGCACCCTACTTCACATTGTCAGCAGTAAATTAACACCTCACACTTAATTAAAAATCAGATGTCTAAAGAAACCTTACAAAAACTGGAAATTCCAATATAGACGGTTAATTAATCTGAAATTTGTGGGGTTTTTTTCTAGATGGAAAAAATATTTCTCTGCTAATTAATTGCCTAATCTTCGGGGCTCTAAGCTCGCTCTCAAAGTACATTACAAATATCCTATCACTCAATAAATTGCAGCTAGTATCAGCAAAATATTTTTGGCTTATTTGAGGACTAGAGCAACAAGGCCAAGAAAGTGACTCAATAGATTAAGGAAACGGTAGAGTGAAAGATGCTGAGAACAATCTGATTACACACACATACATCTATTATGTTTTCAGTTTCAAACTATTCCAACTTTGGACATTTTTTTTTTCCCCTTCTGACTTCCTTTGAAAAACGACATGAGCAAATTTTTCACTGCAGTTGGAAGCAGACTCTGTTAGAAGAAAGAGGCCAGTACACCGGGAAACTGTGACAAATGTATCTGCTAGGAGGAAAGAAAAACTTGAAACATTCAGAGAGCTAAGGATCCAGGAGTAATTGCCGTTTGGCTGTGCAGGGCCGATGTAGACTTACATTTAGTACTGACTCACAACCAACATTTCATGGTGCTTTAGCATTTATGAGGCATTTTTACTTACACTGCCAATTGGCCCAGGCTCTAATAAATCTCCACTAGAGCATATTTGGTATGTACAATTACACAGGGATGTAATAGGTTTTATTTTTGGCACCCCAGCAGTTTATTCCCCATCTTCCCTTTTCTGGCAGCTGATTCAGGCCTAGCCAAATCATAGTACCCATTCACCTGAACCATAGGAGGACCACTCAGGGTCTTCCCCTGGGATTTTGATGAATAGCCAATAAAGTTATCCACCCACCCCATCAGCACCGTATGTTGCAAAGCTGGAAGGGTAAGACTGGAGCTACAGAGGGGAGCAATGGAGATGGAGAGAGCTTAGCATCACTCTGGACCCAGGATCAATCTTTGCCTGAAGCCAGTCTCTTGGGATGTCTTAGGTGAACCAAAATTCTTTTTCTGGCTTACCTAGTTTGGCTTGAGTGTCTGTCACTTGCATAAGGAGTCCTGATTGATACCACTGTTTACACAAGCTACAATCCGTCTTTGCAGGTTCAGCTTGAATTGAGCCTCCTTGACGAAGCCTTCCCCAGTGACTGCCCCCTAGCCATTACTCTTTCCAGTAGCCACCCGCTCACTGACTCTACCAAACAATTGGAATGGTGTTGAATACAATCACAATATTCTCTGATTTTTCTTTTTTTTTAAAAAAATTTTTTTTTTTCAACGTTTATTTATTTTTGGGACAGAGAGACAGAGCATGAACGGGGGAGGGGCAGAGAGAGAGGGAGACACAGAATCGGAAACAGGCTCCAGGCTCTGAGCCATCAGCCCAGAGCCCAACGCGGGGCTCGAACTCACGGACCGCGAGATCATGACCTGGCTGAAGTCGGACGCTCAACCGACTGCGTCACCCAGGCGCCCCTATTCTCTGATTTTTCAAATGTCTTTTCAGTTGTATTGTAAAGTCTTATGGGATTGGATAGTACAGTCCCCAATAAAGAAACAGAAGTTCTAAAAGTTTTTTCGGAAGTTGTTTGGTTAGAACTTGAGCTACATTTCTCTGGAGAAGTAATATTAGCAATGGGTGAGTTCCTAGGCTAGCTCACGAAAGCCTATTTTATGAAAATGTGTGACGATGACAGAGGATAATAGAAGAGGCATATAGAAAACTACTGCTTGAAAAAAAGTAAGTTCGATTTGAGAAAACCAGGAGGGAGAAACAGATTATCTGAAGGAGTTTGGAGTTGTGTTAGTTTTTTTTTTTTTTTAATTGGTTTTTATTTTTACCAAACTTCCATGTCCACATGGTTTGAAGAGTCAAAGAATTCGACAAGGCTTATCACCAAAAATAGCGGTTTCCAAACCATTCTGTCTCTTCAATTTTAAAAAAAAGTTTTAACATTTATTCATTTTTGAGAGACAGAGAGAGACAGAGCATGAGTGGGAGAGGGGCAGAGAGAGAGGGAGACAAATTCTGAAGCAGGCTCCAGGATCTGAGTTGTCAGCACAGAGCCCCACATGACGCTCAAACCCATGAACCGTGAGATTCTGAACCGGGAACCTAAGCCAAGCTTGGATACTTAACCACCAAGCCACCCAGGCACCCCTCTGCCTCCTCAATTTTAAAAAGATGCTGCATTTAAATTTTTTAGTTGTTTATTTGGGTACTTAACACATGTGTCTAAGCCACTTCTTGATTTTTCTCTTTTCGGCATTGTCTACTGACTTCCATTAAAGCATATAAGAATTTAGCTTTCACAATCATTTGCACTGCCCGCCCCCGCCCCCCCCCAGCTGGTACACACCACCCACCTTCTCAGTGTAATTCCATCATGATTTTGGTTCCATCAACGTTTAGCGGTCACATTGTCTTGACGAGATACATGCCGTTCACTGCCGAGCCATGCAGTACAAAGGAGTTCTGAGATTATTTTTTGATTTCTGTCCCAACTTGAAGTTTCCCCCCAAATAATGATCATCTTATTTGTTTGTTTGCTTAGGTTTTCACATCATTATTAATTTAGCCTCAAATTCTCTCCCGGTTGGCTACATACCTTCTCAATAAGTTCAAAAAAACACTATGTCTTTCATCAATTCATCTTTTGGGAGACATCACACCCAGAACCTTGTGACCTGCTCGGGGTTCTAGAATGGTTGTTCTCTGTGCCTACCGCACAGCTGCTATCTGAGGACACCCTATTATTATCCTGGGGATCCTTTTACCTTACTCTTGAATTAGGTTTCTTGCTTCCTGTATCCCAGCTTTCCTCTTTCTTGCTCTACTCCCTCATTTTGGCGGCATACCTTCTCCTCTAGTACCTTTTTTTTTCTTTTGGGAAACACAGCATAAAATTTATCAGTCTAACCATTTATAAGTGTAAAGTTCAGTGGGATTAAGTATATTGACATTGTGAAACCATCACCACTGTCCATCTCCAGAGCTCTTTTCATCTCCCCAGACCGACACTCTGTACCCATTAAACAACAATCCCTGTTCTCACCTCCCCACACATCCTGGCAACCAATGTTCTATTTTCTGTCTCTATGCATTTGACTATTCTAGTCATTTAAGTGGAAATATAATACTTGTCCTTAAGAAAGTGTATATGAAAGGTATATTTCTTGAGAACATGCATATCTAAAAATGTCTCTGGGGTGCCTGGGTGACTCAGTCAGTTGAGTGTCTGACTCTCGATTTCGGCTCAGGTCGTGATCCCAGGGTTATGGGAGCGGGCCCTGCATGGGGCTCCTTGCTGAGTGTGGAGCCTGCATAAGATTCTCTCTCTCTCTGCTCCACTCCCCAACTTGCACTTTCTCGCTTGTAAAAAAACAAAAAAACAAAAAGTTTAAAAAATGTCTTTATTTCTCACTGATTGATAATTTGGCTGGATATACAAATTTGTGCTCATTGTACTTTTCCCTTCTAATTTTGAAAGCACTGTTTCAGTATGATATACCAATTAGATCATGGACTCTGGAGCCAGACTGCCTGGTTCCAATCCCAGCTCTTACCATTTATTCACTGTGCTATTTGGGCAAATTTGTACTTTGCTCCCTTGTACCTCAGATTTCTCACCTGTAAAATGGAGATCGTCATAGTACCTATGTCATAGGGCTGTGGTAAGGATGAACTGTAAAGCACTTACTTTAGTACAGTAGAGTTAAAGTCTACCCTGAATATCAGCCACCACTGCCTTCCAACTTGTAGTGTTGTCAAGGAGTCTGAAGCTGTTTTGATTCTTGATCCTTTCTAGGTCACTCATTTTCTTTTTCTTTAGAAGTGGCTAAAAGTCTATTTGTACCACTATTCTGAAATTTCATAATGATGTTCTTTAGTGTAGGCTCATTTTAAATCATTTTTTCCTGAGCACTCAAGAGATTTTTTCAGTCAGGAAACTCATGTCATTCAATTTGGGGAGATCCCATTGATTAATGAAACAATTACGTATTTAATGATCCAGTCTTTCCTTTTTTCCCATGTATTTTCACCTATATCTTTTATGCCTTATATTTTCATATATTTAATGTTGAAGAGCTCTGCCTCGTTCTTATGTCCTTTTTTTAAAAATAGCCTGTTCTTGTTTGATAGATTCATATCTTCTTTTACCTCTCTGAGGATTGTAATTAAAAAACCACTTTTCCCCTGCTCCTTTTATAGTCTTCATTTTCTCTGTTCTTACCACATCTTTAATATTAGAATCTTCCTTCTAACATCTGGTGATTCTTGGTATCTGCCAAGTAGGCAGAAAAACACTGATTAGAAGCTCTGTGTGTGGATGGGTTTTGTCAACTGTGGGTTTCACCACGAAGCAGTTTTTTTTTTTTTATGTTTTTATTTATTTTTTGAAGGAGAGAGAGAGAGAGACAGAGTATGAATGGGGGAGGAGGAGAGAGGGAGACACAGAATTTGAAGCAGGCTCCAGGCTCTGAGCTGTCAGCACAGAGCCCAATGCGGGGCTCAAACTCACAAACTGTGAGATCATGACCTGAGCTGAAGTTGGTCGCTCAACAGACTGAGCCACCCAGGCGACCCTTACCACAAAGCAGTTTTACTGGATCTGATCAGGAGCCGTTCATGTCACAGAGAAGAAATCTTGCAATCTCCTCTCTGGAGGACGTATATCAGGCTTCCAGCCTGCTGGGAAAGAGGGTTTGGGCAGTATTTACATTTTAATTTCATCCTCTTGTTTTTTAATGCACTTTCCCTTTCTAGAAAGTAAGCCTTCAGTGTTTTTGCTGCCGCGGAGGACAGTAACCCAGCTGTAATGACCTGGAGAGGATATCTAGTTACTCTTCAACAGATTTCCAACCAAAGCTCTGTTTTCTGCTCTATTTCCCAGTTCTGTACTTCAAACTGGGATTCTCTTTTGGTGTTCGTATCACTCATTTAGAAGTTGCTTTCGTGGGTCTTCTGTCAGTGCCACTAGACTTTTTTTTTTTAAACAAGAAGGGAGCAATTGTTCATGCTGCTGTTTTCACTTTACTCACCAAGAACATCTTTCCAGGTCAATAAATATTCTCTGAACTATGTTAATAGACGTCTTGTATTCCTTCATATAAATGTGCCATTATTTATTTAATCAAGTTTTTACTGCTGGGCAAATTTAGGTTATTTCCAAATTCTTCGGGTGCCTAGGTGGGTCAGTCAGGTAGTGATTGACTCTTGATTTAGGCTCAGGTCATGATCTTGCATTTCTGTGCTGGTGGCACAGAGCCTGCTTGGGATTCTGTCTCCCAGTCTCTCTGCCCCTTCTGCACACACACACACACACACACACACACACACACACACGCACACACACGCACTCTCTCTCTCAAAAATAAATAAATGAAACTTAAAAAAAACCCTACAACAAATTCTTTATAAGCAAGAACGTGTTAAATGTTTTTGTTGCAAAAATTCTGTCTACACCCTTAATTATTTCCTCAAATTCAATTCACTGCTCCTTATGACAGTACCACTTTTGACAGGTCATTCATCCCATGAGGTGCTTTGTGAAATTATATACTTTTTGCAAACAAATATGTTTGGGATTGCTGACATTCTGTGTGGGTCAGTTTAAAAAGCTCCACAGCTGATTTTGTTGTACAGTTCAGTTTGGAAACCACCACAATCACAGACTCACTCCTATTTTACCCAGGAAAGCTGTGCTCATTGAGGCCTGAGTGAAGCAGAAGAAAAACCGGCAGGTGTCTTAGACCATGTGGGCTTGCTACAACAGAATACCATAGACTCAGTGGCTCATAAACAACAGAGATTTCACACAGTTCTGGAGGCTAGGATATCAAGGCACTTGATTTGGTGTTTGGTGAGAGCCCATTTCCTGGTTCACAGGGTCATTTATTAGCTGTGTCTTCACATGGTGGGAGGGGTAAGAAGCTTTCTGCAGCCTCTTTTCATAAAGTCACTAATCCCATTAGGTTCTGCCTTCATGACCTGATCACCTCCCAAATGCCCCACCTCCAAATACCATCAGAGTGGGGATGAGGTCTCAACATGAATTTGGGGAGACACAAACATTAAGTCAGTAGCAGCACTGCAGGAGGATGTCTGGCTCAGGATGACAAATAGCCCAACGTTAGTAGAAGGCACGCAGCATAACCCACCTACTTTTTTATCATCCGGATGTGCTCGGGGGCCTATACGGTGGGAAGTAATGCCTTTGGAATAATTTTATTTAAACAAATCCACGAATTAAGGCACAGTTTGTTTGGAAGCCAAACTTTGTAGCCTACACTCAACAAAAAAAGAATGTTTAACACTGTTGAGAATTTTGAGGGAGGCCTCTAGAGGGAAGAAACAAGCATCATTTCAGCAATGTCAATTAAAGGGCCAAATCTATTAATTCTCAAGCCTTAATGAGCAGAAATCTCACAAGACCAGCTTGTTAAAATGCAGATTCCTGGGCCTCATCATTCTTAATCTAACTGGTCAGCTATAACGTAGGCCCTAAATACTGAATCTGTAGTGAGGCTCTCTGGAAATCTGATCCAGGTAGTCCCTGGACTACGATTTGACAAATTGGCTTTAATGTTTCGCCAGGAATTACTAGGGTTGCTTGAACTGAAAACATCTCTAGAATTCTCGTTGGCTGTCACAGGATCTCGCGGGGGGGGGGGGGGGCGGTGAGGCTGAGAAAACTTTTCCCCATCAAACAGGGCATCAAGGCCAGAAGGCACGCTGGTGATCCAGTTTGGAGTGGTTTTCATGGAGCTGAATGTGCGGGCAAACGTTTGGGAAGTTAGGCCTTCTAACCGTCTGACCGACTGTTTCCTGGGGTTACTGAAAATTCATGCAACCCCTTTAGACAGCAAAGCTGTCGGGCTGGAAGCTACACAGAGCCTCGGAAAGGGCTTTTAAAAACAGTAATTAGAGAAAAGGAAAAAACAAGTCGGCTTGCCCTTTGGTCCCAGGAAGAGGAAATGGCCGCTCAAAATTTGGAACCATAGTTTTGGGAGTCCCTGTTGTCTGCCCCTTAACTGTTTGTAACCTAATAACGCTCCCCTTTCTTTCTTTCAGGCCCGCGGTCTCTACTCTGAATAGCTCTAGTGTCTGATTAAGGCGCCCACACTCGGATCTCTGACCCGCACAAATAGCCGACCGCCCACCCCCTCACGGGCTGGGCCGGGAGCCGGGGTTCAGGCCGAGAGGGGTAAAAGTCTCCCAGGACTTTCACTGCGCGCTTGAGAGGGGGCGCGGTCCTCGCCGGCCCAGTCCCGACGGCGGGTCGAAGGTCGCGGGCGGAGAGGCCCGCGCCGCGCAGCCCCGAGTCTCCCTGCTGCAGCTCAGGATCCGGGCGCCGGGCTGCCGCGTGCTTGGCGGGCGCACGGAGCGCTCGGGCCGCCGCGCCCCGCGCCCCGCGCCGGGCCCACCCGCTCCCTGGAGACGCGAGCGCCATCGGCCGCCCACGGTAAGCGCCAGGTGCCCCGCGGACGTTCCGGAAGCCGGCGGCGAGCGAGCTCTGCGGCTCCGCCGGCTCCTCCGCGCCCCGGCTTTCAAGCTCAGATCCGAGGCGGCTTCGCGGCTGCTCTTCCGCGCCTTCTCTTCCGCCGCGGGGCGAGCTGTGGTTTGGAGGCTTCCCCAGCGCGCGGACCACACTCTTGGGGCCGGGGCGCAGCGTCCCCCGACCCCGGCCTCACTTTTTGCCCTTACACACTTGGCCCTGGCACAGACAGGCTGCGTGTCTTCCTTGACAAGTACGCCCCGTTTGCCCGGCCAGGACGAGCTGCCCGCTTTCTCTTTGCTCAGCTCACGGATCCCTTCTAGAAAACACACCGGAAGGGGGAGTTTTGGGCCAAGCGCTGCCTTTTCTGTCCAAAACGCCCGCCTCCTGCACACCTGGTTTTAATAAGAGCCTAGGGAGAAATATGGCTAGGGGCTCGAAGGATCCCCAAGAAATTCCGTCCACAGAGAGAAAGAAGGGTGCACATGGGTTGCACGTGAGCAGACGCACTCAACTGTTACAAGGGTTTGTGAATACCTCGTGCACTTTTCAACTCTATTTGTAGTTGGGAGAGGATGTAAGTGGTAGTGATGTTGGAAATGGGATATTAACAGCAGTAAAGACCACATTTATTAACACTGAAGACGGGAAGATGGCACAGTTAGGCACAATGTATTCTTTTCTTCCCAGTTTTAATAACAAAACAGGAATTTTGAAAAACAACTGCCACCCCTTCCTGTACTCCCACCGGCTTAAGCCATGTGCACACGTATTTTTTTTTTTTTACATAGTTGCAATTAGGGGTACATGGCCTTCTTACTTCAAATTCTGGAACAAGGGAGGTAGATTACATCCCGACAGAACGGATGTCTTCATTAGTTCTAGGAGAAAGATCTTTCAGTGCATGAGCTGGAAGTTAAAGATTGTATCATGCTTTCAACCTATATTACAAAAGTTTAAAGGATAGACATGAAAGGCTTTTTAAAAAGATCCTTGTGAGACACATAAATGTAAATATATATTCACACACATTCTTTTTGCGTCTTCATTTAAAGCCAGGAACAATTTTTTTTTCCCAACATAGTTCTTTGATCTTTATACTCTTAAGGAAATAACTACCCTGTACTAGAATTTTGAAAGCACTAGTTTTTCATCATTTTTTAACCCCCTAATGAGTATTTAATCAGAGGCCTCAGGGTCTTGCACTTCTGTTCTCTCTGCCTGGAATGCTTTTCCCTTGCCTTTGCTTTGCTAGCTCCTCCTTATTTAGATCTTAGCTCATATCCATTTCCGTGCCCACCCACATGCTTGGACAAGGATATTTTGTGTTTTTCAAAGCACTAACCACGATCTGAAATTACTAATTGATTATTCCTGGCCCCTCACCGCGGTAATGTAGGGGACATTGCTGTTTTACTTGCTGTTCCATCCCAGAGCCATATCCCCCACTCCCAGAGTCTGCCAGGACTGGTATTTAGTGACTAAATTTACTGAAAACCCGATCATTGTAGTATAGTGTAGCCTTGGGAGCACTTGCTGAAATGTGACCCTGGAGGAAACATCTTTAGTCTCCTGTTGCCCACCCCTTTTTCCCCTTGGTGACTTGGGTGCAGCTGCTTTCTGATCTGCTGGCCCTTCTTGGGGCCCCACCCACAGTGACCCAGGCCAGCCCCAGGAAGTGGGCCCTGGAGGCAGATGGGGCCTCAGGCAGTTTTTCTGGGGCTGGATTTTGGACTAGAGAGTGGCTGGGATTCTCCCCCAGAGGCCTGGGACTGCTGGTCGCACAACCCCCCTGACCCTTTAGCACTTCCCAGTGCTTGGCTGTACGCATGAGGCTCCAAGGTTCGTGGTGGGAGCTGCTCATGAAAGATGCTCTGTTATTGTTGGACTCCAGGCACAGGGAATAATTAGGGGGGTGACATGCGCTAAAGCAGAGGTCTTTCCTTGTGGGCTGGGCTACAAGGCTGCAACTGGCCTGCTTGCTGGCAAAGGCCGTGGATTCCTGCAGATTCCTACGTGGTTCACTTCTCAGAGGAAGCCTTGATGAGGAAGAGGCTGGGAGCGGGGGCAGAAAGTTCGGAATTTCCCGTGGTTCCTTGGGGATTGATTGTTGTAGAGAACCACCGGGCCAACACCAAGGTGAAGTGGCTGGGCCTGCTTGCCTTTCCTCAAGGCCCCATGCGGCTCCCAGGGGCTTACAGCCTGCATGTTGAATGGGCAGAGCCGGAGCCTGCAGCTGTGGGAGGAACCAATGTTCTGGGAACTGTTGGGTGCCAGAGCGAGAAGTTTCTTAAGTTCCTCAGTGCTGAGCATGGTGCCTGGCACATGGTGGGTGTTTAGTAAGTGTTCGTTCAAGTACGAAGGATGAGAATGCCCTTAGCGCTGTGTTTCAAGCCTGAGTGTGTCCAAGAATGTAGACTCTGGAGGCTCACTGCCTGGGTTCAAATCCTGGCAGCTCCACTTATAAACTGTGAGCACACCATCATACTTCCCTGTGCCACACTCCGCATCTGCAGGATGCAGCTAATAATGTTCTCCACTTCGTGGGGTTGTTGGGAAGTCGAGATGTGGACGTTTTGGAAAGTACATAGAACAGAACCTGGTGCATAGTCATAGGGTTAGTGCTAAACAAAAATTAAAGATAAAATATGGAGAAGGTAACAGTTCCCTCATGGGGAATGGACAAAGAATGGAACCAGGGAGGGGCATATAAATTGTAATTGTCATTTTCTTAACCTGGGTGGGTACATAGGTTTTGTTATACTGCTATTCTGTATACTTTACACATATAAATGCTTTAATAACTGTTCAATATATAAAACATTAAAAATTCAGTGTATCCTGTACTGCATTTTAACACACTGAAGACTATTGCAGCATTAATTTGTACAACCTATCTTATTCTTGAACAACCTTATGAGGGAAGAACTATATTATTTCCAGTTTGTAGATCCAGAAACTGAGGCTGAATAACTTGCTTAAGGTCTGCACCGTTAAAAAAATTTTTTTAAATATTTATTTCTGTTTTTGAGAGAGAGAAAGAGAGAGAGCACAAGTGGGAGAGGGAGAGAGAGGGGTAGGTACAGGATCCAAAGCAGGCTCCAGGCTCTGAGCCATCAGCATAGAGCCCAATGTGGGCCTCAAACCCATGAACCGTGAGATCATGACCTGTGCTGAAGTCAGATGCTTAACTGACAGAGCCACCCAGGTGCCCCAAGTCTGCACTGTTAAATAGGAAAGCCAGGATTTAAATCAGAGTCTGGGTTCTTAGTTCCTGTGTATGGCTTTCTTAACGTGTCACAGATATAGCAGGTTGTATCAGAGCTTTAAAAAAATGGAATTCATTACTCTGCCTATGTCCACTCACATAAAATTGCACACTGAGACTTAGCTGTCAGAATTTTCAGTCATGTGAAACCAAGTCAAAATACAGAAATAAGCTGGATACAGAAATAGCTGACTGCAAATGGCCACTCCTGACCCTCTACTTCAAATTTTATATTCATTGAAACAGCCTCCTATTCTCATAGTTCACTTAATAATAAGAAATGTTATACATTTTAACTTAAAATAAATGTATACAAAATGAGATGTCACTTATATGTGCTTTACTCTGTATATAGAGCACATATAAAATCTTTATAAAACATATATTGGGATTCCATCTAAGATTTCATTAGAAAAAAGGTCTGGGATGCAAGAAAGAAAAAAAGAAAATTGACTATCACTGGCTTAAGGGTATAACTGAGGTTTAGGAATTTGATGGTGTGTGTTAAATTGTTATTCAACATTTTTTAAATGCTTTTATGTATGAAGCATTGTGTTATGCACTTAGGAAAACTAAGAGATGATAGAACAGTTTGATATTCAAAGTTGTTTGTAGTCCTTCAATATGTAATACATTAATATATAGTTGACTTTTGAACTATAGGGGTTTGAACTGTGTGGGTTCACATATATGTGGATATTTTTCGGTAAATATAATACAGAACTGTAAATGTATTTTCCCTTCTTTAATAATGTTTTCTCTCTACTTGCTTTACTGTAAGAACACAGTATATAATATATATATGTGTGTGTATATATATATATATATATATATGTAACATAACATACAAAATATGTGTTCATTGACAAAATCTGGTGTTTGTATGTTATCAGTAAAGCTTACATGGAATTTTGACTTCACAGGTTGGAACCCCTAACTCCTGTGTTGCTCAAGGGTCAACTGTACTATTGACCATTTTGGAACTTATGATACTATACCAAGCTGAGTGTATTATGAACTATGAGATTCCTATAATCAAAGTGTTTGGGAGAATTCAAGGAAAATGTCAGTGATTTCACAGTCTCAGCATTTGAGCTGAACTTCAAAGTTGGAAAAGACAAGGGGGAAAGGAGGGAGGCTCAAATCTGATTGAGGATGAACAAATGGCAGTGGAGGGAGGCAGGGTGTGATAGCAAACCTTGAGGTCCATTCAGGGAATGGAAAATAGTTGACTATAGTGATAGGTTCTCTGTAGTGGGGATGCCTATAGGAGGGCAGGTGGAAAGAATTTCACATGCCAGACTAAGGGGTAGGTAATGGGGAGCCATCGAAGGTTTCTAAGCATAGTTGTGATAGGCTCAGTACTGTGATCTGGAACATTCTTCCGATACTTGCTGTTAAGAGGAAAGAAAACAGAGATATGAAGACCAGGGAGTAGGCTATTGGGATAGTCATAAGGATTTAAACTAGTATGATGGCAGGGGACAAGGGAAAAAAGGGTGATGAAAGAGGTATGGCTGGAGCTAAATTTATAGTTTGATGATGATGGAATGTGTGGACAGAAGGAGAGGTAAAAAAGACTAACCATTTGAGATTGGATGCCACTTACAAAATAGAGAAGCCAAGAGGGGGAGGAGCTGGGCATATTTTAAAAATGATGAATGGGTGAAGATCTGAGGAATTCAAATTTCTATTCTATAGGACTTCTCTGAGCCTTTAGAGAGAATGTATCATACGGCATTTCCCAGGTTGTCCACAGAAACCCCCTCTCCTCCTACTTAAACTTCAAGTAAGAAGCAAGCCTAGTGCCTTGGACCTTTAACAACCCTAGTCCTACATTACAGCAAGGAAACATCATCCAGGAAGGACACTGTGTTCTGGAACCGAGGTGAGTTTGCATTTGCCTGTCTCTTCAAGCAGCTTTTGTAGGTCCTATTTCATCATGCCTGTAATTTATAGCATAGGGAAAGTGTATTATAAGCTTTGAAGGAAAAAGGAGTGAGAATTTCACACTCCTGCCTGTAAGGTTGGGAAATCATGGGGAAATTTTGAATTTTCTTGGGAATACTTCGCTCTTCCTTCTGAAGGCTTGGAGGAGGTGGAAGCTCTTTTCTGTTATTGGTGCTCTGCTACAGCTCTTGCTTGTACATGGTTTCCTTTGGAACAGGTCCTTGGGTTTTGAGACATCATGTAGGCATTTTATACCAGATCATCCGAATTGACTCATGTCGAGGTCTGCTGCAAGCTGTTCCAAGTGACATTGAAGGACATGATTCCAGTTAAATCAAAGACTTCCCTTACTGGAAAGTCATCGCTGTGATAAAAAAAAAAAAAAGAAATTATATACATAACGTAAAAGTTAGCATTTCAGCTTTTAAGTATACAATTCAGTGGCGTGCAGCATGTTCACATTATTGAGCAGCTATTACCACCATCCGTCTCCAGAACTTTTCCAGCTCCCCAAACTGAAACCCCATACTCACTAAACAGTGACTCCATATTCCTCACTTCCCACCCACCCCTGGTGCCCACCATTCTATTTTCTCTTTATGAATTTGACTACTCTAGGGGCCTCACATAAGTGGAATCATACACTTTTATGTGGCTAGCTTACTTCACTTAGCATAATGTCTTCAAAATTCATCCACACTGTAGCATGGGTCAGAATTTCTTTTCCTTTTAAGGCTAAATAATACGCCATTGTATGGACAGACCGTACTTTTTTATCCATTTATGTGCCTATGGACCTTTGTGTTGTTTCCACTTCTCTGTGATCTTGATTCAGTTCTTAAAGTAGTCCCTGCATGGAATTTCCATATAAGTTGGAGATGCCTTTCAAGTTTGTTTTAGTTATGTTTGAGTTGATAATAGAAAATGACAAACCATCTCACTAAATCAAGATGTGAAATTGAGTTCATTAAACTTTAGAGAAAAAAATACTCTCTAACCCAGACTTCAAGTGGATTTGGATAGCAACAGTTCTGTACTTGACTGGGGGGCTTGGCTTGGTCCCAGGAGCCCACCGGGGATGGATGGGCGCTAACTCTGCAGTCTCTAGTATTGGGGCTTTGCTGTGCTTTCCTACATCCTTGCAAAGCCTAAAGCTTTAGGGGTGGGGGGGGGGGTGGTGGGGAGGGAGCAGGGAGTAGTAGGTTGGCTTGAGATCCAGGCCTAGACACCATGGTCAAGAATTCAGCTGTTGACCAGGAACATGCTGCTTTGGAGGTCGCTATTGGTTCTTAGTTTTGCGTAGGGGCAACATTAGCAGAGGACTTTGGTGCAATGTGGAGACAGGGAGAGACCACCAGAGTCCAGAGCTCAGCTCAGCTTCCCACACCACCCTTTCTCCTTCCCTGAGGACTTAGATTTAGAGAAAACAAAATAGTTTTGACTGAGTTACTAGGTTGGAATAATTTCAAGTCTAGTTTAATGAGTTTCTCCTCCTCTGCCAGCCTTATAGGGAATCAGTTTTATCTTTTGAATTTACTGGTTCCCGCATTGTATGCCTTGATGCCTTGGGGTGCTGCAGTAAACTTGCAGGGTGCCATGAGATATATTAAGTTTTTAAGGGAAACACAACTGTACTTGACATTTGTGGGATGCCCTAGAACTACTTGCGCGAGGTGTTCATAGTTTTAACATGAGATTGTGCTACGTTCCTTCCAATGGTGTCATATCTTTGTGAAGCTGGGTTTTTGGTGCAGCTGTGATAAAAACTGAGTGCCTAATGAAAATCAGTGTAAAGTAGGAGATGAGAGCAGCAGTTTCCAATCTGATTCCAAAGTGTAAGAAGTCACACAGTGCCCAATAGGTATACACCATCCATTAAGAAGTAATTGTGACCATTTAAAAAAGAAAATCTGCTTTTTCTTCAATTTACGTGTGTTATTCTTTCAAATGGCCACTCAACTGTTAGGACATAAATACTTATTAGTAAATTGTATGGACTTTAACACTTATTAAATGGAACTGTTAAGTATTTCTTTCATCCAAGGGGTGCCATAAAAAATTACTGAGACGCTAAGGGCACCTTGTACCACGAGAGTTTGGGATTCTTTGCTGTAATTTATCAGAAAATTCCCGAAGTATTTACTTTTAAATATGTCAAGTATGGGACTGGAGATGAGGTAACAAGAGAAATAAAATAAACACTTTGCTTTGAGATTTCCTAAAGTAAATGGCTTTATTTATGTATTTTTGATTATAAAATTAATATGTATTATCGGTTATTTTAAAAATCCAGAAAGATACAGAATAGAAAATAAGACCTCCATATTCCCATTCTCTGTTCCCCTCCCACCCCAGAGATAACAGCTATTAACATTTTGGTGAGTATTCTTCCTGACTTTTATTTCTCTCACATATATTTTAAGATTAGATGTTATATAAAAATTGGATCATATATATTCTATTTTGCTTATTGCTTTTTAAAATTCACTATATCATAGCTATCTTTCCCTGTCAACATGAATAGATTTGTAATCATACTTAATGCGTATATATTTACTTTAAACAGATTTACAAATAGACTTTCAAGAGAAAAAAAGCCTCTCAATTCTAAAACCTAATTTATTACTGACTGGTAACTCAACTGACTGGTTGAGTAGCTCAACCATGCCCCCTTGTGGCATGATACGATATTTAACATTTTTCTTCGAAGAGTTGTGTGTAGGCCTTGTATTCTGACATGGAAGATACAAAGGTGAATGAAATAAGATCTGTTTTAGAAGCTCACAGTCCATAAGAGGAGATGAAATGTATAATTAAGTAACTATGGGAGGACATAAAAAGTAATTAGGTATATCATAGGAGAGCTACATTTAAAACCCCCTTAGGAGCAAGGGGTTAGTCCATCTGTGAAGATTAAAGACTTCATGGCACACGATGGCAGCAGCAACAACAATAATAACGGAAAACATTTACTGAGTTTTTAAGCCAGGCACTGCTCTTTGCACTTTTTATAGCAAAGATGGAATTTCTCTCTTTTAGGCTTTACACATGGGAAAGATTTCAACTCAGAGGGGTTACAAGGAGATGGAATGGGGCAGGGATTAGTACACTATGTGGGGGAGCCGCAGGAACAAATGCAGGAGAGTCTGTACAGAGAGGACTAGGCCTTGCAGATTGCCTGGAGTGAGGTGGGAAACAACATTAAAAGAGGCTAGTGCCTTGAATCCCAGGCTAAGGAATGTGACCTTAATTCTGTTGACAGACATTGGTAACCAATGATTCAAGAGTTTTGATCAGGAGAGTAATTTTATCAGAGGGAGGCTTTTAGAAGATTCACTTTTTCAGCAGCGTGAAAGATGAGAGGCTCATGGTGGAGTGGCCAGCCAAGAGGCTACTGCAATAGTCCAGGCAAGATACAGTGCCACTCTAGAGAGGTGCAGCAGCAAATGGAAAGGAGAAATGAAAACCTTAGTTAGGAAGGCAGCAATGAGAGGATCTCTTTCTTGAATTTCACAGGTTTATTACTGATATAAAGCCACGGTAACTTTCGTGAACTCTGAATGGAGGACTTCCTACCCAATGGTTCATACATGAGCTAAATAGGTTGATTTACCAGTGTTTGCTGAGTCATTTCCTCCCTTTCCTCCAAGAAACTTGTTATTTTAGGGACAACGGCTAGAACGTTATTCAGCATCTCATCTGGTAATTTTGACAGGGCCCAGGTCCTCTGGCAGGGCATACTATTCCTAGCCATTATCTAAATTTGTGATGGTGGCATGGTATTTCGAGAATGTTTTTTTCCAGTGAATATTAAAACAGAGGGAATTTGCTGAACCAGAGCAAACAAAGGCTGGATTAGACCTGAGGAGCTGATTCTAAGGATGGGAGTTAACTGGAATTGCATGATCAAGGGGCTGCAGTGCAACTGCTTTATGGCCAATTAAAAAGATGAGACAGTTGGGGAGCCTGGGTGGCTCAGTCGGTTAAGCGTCCAACTCTTGGTTTTGGCTCAGGCCATAATCTCATGGTTTGTGGGTTCAAGCACTGCATGGGGTTCAGGCACAGAGCCTGCTTGGGATTCTCTCCCTCCTGCTCTCTCTGTCCCTCCCGCACTCACTTTCTCTTTTTCTCAAAATAAATAAATAAACTTCAAAAAAATATGAGAGAATTAAATTAGGTGATGGGAGTTTAGTTTGTCTTCCAAAATAATCTATTTTATTTTATTTATAAATGTATATCAAAGAAATCCAGCCTTTAATATTATAAGCACCTAGTTCAGTGATTCTCAAACAAGGTCACCAATTCATTGGTGAGCCATCAGGATCTTCTTGGTGGGCTCAAGCCCATCCCATAAATGTATAGGGTGTTATAATAAAAAGTAAGGTACATCAGCTCACATTTACCTCTAATAAAGCTAATAATAAATGATTCAGATATCTTCCTCCCAGTTCTTGGTTATCACCAGCTTTCCCCTGCCTATGTGGGAGTGTCCCTACACAGTCTGAGGGTCACTGATGTGGAAAGAAGTGATTATATCGATTGCTCTTTGTGCATTTCCCCAGTAACTAGCGAACTTCTCTGAACTTCATGGGTCCTCTGAAATACTGTTCCTTGAGAAGCTATCTTGAATTATGTCACATTTTAAGGATAAGTAAGTTGAGTGAGGGAAAGTTATGTCAGGTGTTTCTATGGTCTCCAGGACCTAGAATTCAAAAAGATTTACATGGCTTTTCTCTCTGAATGTTAGAGGTTATGCTTTTGCTCGTGGCAAAGAGCTTTGACTGAATATACCATATAACATAATATAAGGCAGTTCTTAAATTTGTGGATCACTAATTAACATGCTTGAGCTATTTCAAACTTTGCTGGAGTCATAATTCAAAACTGATTTGTCATCAGTATATAGCAGTATCATATTTCAGACCCTATCAGATTATAGTTATGCACTTTATCACTTTTTAACCATTTAAATTACATTCCTGTTAATAGGATCTATGTTTTAACATCAACAGGCAGATTGGTGGATTGCATGGTTCGTGTCTAGTTGAGTTTTTATGGCTAATTGGGCACATATGTACTAAACTAACTCCTCTATTTAGAAGTGAGGGATTTTACTAAAAATGAGCATATTTTTATTACAGGCAGTTTAGTTTCATCTGCTTAAGTAGTTTTAAAACATGAACCATTTTTCAGTACAACTGTGTCTTAATGTGTTAACTGTATTTTTTAAATGCAGATTTCTTTCACTAGCTTAATGGGAATTCACAGAAATCATAGCCTTTTAATTAAAGCCAATCTGTTTCAGTACCAGACATTCTGAAAGATTCCAGTGAACCAAAAAAGAACACATTTCTGCACTGGAAGTGTGCATATGGGGCCCTTCAGAAGCCTGACAGAAACGCCTGATGGAAGGATTTGAAACAGGACAAAGATTAATAAAAAGAATGTCAGAGTAGTTTTCAGAATAGCTTAAATAATGTGTGTAGTGAAATAATTTTCTACACCAAAGGATGATTTGATTAAAAAACTGTGACTCTTGCATAGCCTTAATGCTATAAAGTCTAAATCTAACTTCAATCCATTTAAACTAAAAAGAGCCCAAGATAGCTATATTTTTCGACCCTAAAATTTGTATAAGTGACTATATTTTCAAAACTAGTTTAAGAGGTCTGACAAGCAAAAATTGGAAGACAAAGGAACAGAATATTTAACATCGAAAGGACCCTGGAAAATCTGGAATGTATAGTCATTGTAGTGTTAGTTGTAAGGAAATCACAGGGTATGTTTGGGTAGAGTTCGGTCAAACAGAAAGAACCTGAGACCGGAAGTCAGATGCACTTAACTAGCTTTGGGGCTAGACAGGTCACTTAACCTTGCTGTGTTTCTATTTTCTCCATTGTAAAACAGTGATTATATCTACCAAAGCTATCTTGTGGTTAATGTGAAGATCCTAATGAGCTATTAGGTATAAAAGCCTCTGGAAAAGTAATGCTAAAGTGTTATACAAGTGGAATTATTTCTGTGGTTTTGAGTAACCATGGCCAGGCAGAGAACATGTTTTTTTGCTTTTTGTTTTTAATATTTATTTATTTTGAGAGAGAGAGAGACACACACAGAGAGAGAGAGAGAGCAAGTAGGGGAGGGGCAGAGAAAAAGGGAGACAGAATTTCAAGCAGGATAGCGCAGAGCCCGATGTGGGTCTCGAACTCACAAACTGTGAGATCATGACCTGAGCCGAGATCATGAGTGGGATGCTTAACCGGCTGAGCCACCCAGGCACCCTCAGAGAATGTGTCTTATTTGCCATTGCCTCACTCAAGTGCCTAGCACCTGTCTGGTGTAAGGAAAGAGTTACATCAGATTTGAAGGAAGGAAGGAAGGAAGGAAGGAAGGAAGGAAGGAAGGAAGGAGGGAGGGAAGGAAGGAAGGAAGGAAGGATTTTCTTTGCTCTAGTTTTATTTTCTCCTTCAGAGACTTGGGCCAAAAAAATAAAACTAAATGTGTGGTTTGGGATTCCTTAGAGTTTTACACAGGTGCACCGTGCTGGTACCCATCCAAGTCTGAACCACATGTATAAATACAAATATAGTCTGGTAGATATCCTAGTATTACATGTGTACAGGATGTTTTGTGGGATTTCTTTCCGTGGTATTGGATTTGGCAACTAGAACTGTAGTTGCAAACGCAACATTTTAAAGAAAGCCAATAACAACGTGCCCCTGCCCTTCCCTCCATTCCCTCCCTTCTCCTCTCCCCTACTGTGGGGCAGCCTTCTTGGTCCTCCTACCTCTGGTCATTGACCCAAGCCTTTTCTGTCATCCTGAGGGCCTTTTATGGAGGTTATGGGGCGGGGGGGGGGGGCGCGAAGGGAGAGAGAGAGTCTTCTTGGCTATAGTCTTTTGGCGCAGTGGTGTTCATAATTTTCTCCCCTTTATGCAAGGGAGAGGCAGAGAGAGGCTGGGGGGTAATTGCTTCAACAAATTAAATGAGGGGAGAAATTCCTTCTTGCTTGCAAGAAGGGGAAACTGGCATTAGCTTCCCTATTGGACTCCTGCTTGGGTAGCAGCCTTGCAGATGTGTCCCCTGGCTTAATGAGCAGAGGAGAGGACTGGAGAAGGATGGGGCGATGCTGTGGGGCTCACTGCCGGGTTGATGTGGCACTGGTTGATGTGGCAAGGATCCCTGAGTTTACTGTGGTCAGGTGTCCACTATGGATCAGGGCTGTTGGGTGAGGCTCTCTTGCTGGTTTTCTGGCCAAAGAAGAGGGTGGCCCATTGGGCGAGGAAGCACGCTGAAGAGTCACACTCCCAGATGCAGCCTGCCCTGCAGGGGAGGCAGGTGAGGAGGGTCAAATTGAGTCACGTTGACATTTGAAGCTGAATTAACTAGCAATAAGTGACAGTGACCCAGAGGTGATGGAACTTGCTGAGACCCACCGCTCCAATGGGGAAGGGAGGCTTGACAGCACCCAATAGAAAGCAGTGATCACAAGGTAGAGAGACAGAACACGAAGCCAAACCCAAACTGTTCCATGTTGTGCAGCACTGAGCAGAGGCTCTTTCATGAAGGTATGACATTAATTAGAAACTGTCCTTGTGTGGTCTGACTCCAGTTACTTAATCACAGAATCCAGACTCTGAGCAGACAAGACCTTAAAGATAAGTCCTTCTAGGCTAGTGGATTTCAGATGACGTCCTAGGAAGTCTGCGGTGGGGGTGGCAGCCTACAGAGGTTGCTCAGGACCCCTGGGGGAGGGATGAGGATGGGTTTAGATGAAGGGGGTATGGAGGGAGGTAGATATGCTGAGAGGGTGGGACTTCTGGTTTCTCCCCCTTAGCTAGAAAAAGTTTGCTTTTATCTGCTTTGTACATGAGGCTTCATTGCAACATTACTTTTGTCCAAAGGCTTCCCCAATTTAAAGACAAAGCTTCCTTATACTCTACGCCTCTTACTTCTGAGATTAATAAATTGAAGTTCGTACTGGGGGAAGTGGTAAGCCACAGGCCACAGAGCCTTGCGTGGCAGATTCAGGACACAGGTCATTCAGGTCTTTACCCTGTCCCAAACCGAAGAGTGGCATTAGCGTCATGAATTCAAGGTGCATTTACTAAGCAGCTACTAGATAGAGTCATGCAGTAGGTTTTTATTTCTTCTTCTTCCTAAAAGATTCATGCAGTTATTGCGTCCGTTTGGTGCCTTTATTGCCAGAAAAATAACAGCCAGCAGGGGCTTTCTTGGGTTACCTCGGTAAGAGATCTCTGCAAGTCAAACACTATTAACTTTAATGAAGCGGCTTTGATGGTGGGGAAGAGACAGCTGACACCACATTTCCCTAACAATAAACCACTCTGACAGATAAAAACAAACAGGCTCAAGATAACATATAGCATTTCAGAGAACAGAGCCAATAATGAACGCAGACGGATGTGAGTCGGGCTTTCCTCTAAGGCTGTGTCCCTCCATCTGTTGTGGAAACTTCTAAAAGGCAGGGTAGGATGATCTAATCCGGCTTTTACAGAAACCGCTGCCTGCGTTATTATAAGGATGGCCCTGAAGGGAAATCTTAAATAAACCTAGTACTACCCTGGGCTCTTTCTGAAGACTCTCTTTGCTCCGTGTTAGGTATTACATCTGAGCACTGATGGTGTGTTTATCCAGTGTTAGCTGCTGTGCTCATGCAGCCCTGCACCTTCCTGGCCATGTGGCGGCCTAACCTGCTGACGTCTCCCCACGGGGTGCACTCTCAGCCACCAGAAGCCAACCAGGGCCCTGTGGTCACTCCCTACGGGGTCACCAGGGCTTTACTCCGTCTTGGCAGATCCCAACAGGGAACTTGGCCTAACAGCAACAACAATAAAAACCAGCCAGCATTAGACCAGGGTTGGTGTTAATGTCTGTTGGAGGCAGCAAAGAGGAAAATGTTGTGCAGTTTGAGCTTGGACATGGTTTGGTTATTGGTCATTAAACCCAGATTTTGGTTAGACTATGAGGAGTAACAAATATCATTTTTGTAAAAAAAAGCTTATTTCAGTTCCCTCACCAGGTGGCCACTTAACAAAACAGCCTACGGTGTATCCTTTCACTGGGGGGGCTGCTTTTATGTGTACAATGGGGGAGGGATGGTTATGATTGTACTTTTGAGTTTTTAAGTCCTTTTCTACATGTATTTTCTCATTGATCTTCACAGCCTTCCTACCGAAGTAGATTTTTGATAGTCTCACTGATTTGCCCAGGGTCATACAGGTAGTAAGCACCAGAGCCAGGAGTGGGTGGATTTCAAGGCTTATTCTGCCCTGATGGAAAGCTCTGAGAGTTCTCCGTGTGTGTGTGTGTGTGTGTGTGTGTGTGTGTGTGTGTGTGTGTGTTTGTGTGTTGAGGGTAGGGCATGGGGGTAATGGCTAGCAAGCAGAAGAGCCTGCCCTGAATTACTGTTGAAATCCACTGATAATTCCAGAGCCCTAGCATAGCCTTAAAGGCCACGCTCTTTCCTTTGGAGCTCTTTCCTTACTAAGACAGTTAACAAGTTGTCCAGGTACTTGCTTTCATAATGGCAGTAATTATTAATGGGACTCTAACTCAGAGTTGGAAAGAAAGAAAATTCCCATTGCCTCTTCCCACACCCTTAGCTGAGATCAGATTTCTCTCTGTTAGACACACTGGATATGGGTTAACGAGGGCCCTTACTGTAGGGGTGGGCGATGATGATGTAATTAGCTCTAGCCTTTGTGTTCAGGTCCTCAGGCAGGGGACAGGGGCCGTGAAGGGACTTGGGGCACCATGAAAACATTCCTCTGTCTTCCAGCCTGAGAAGGCGTCTTAGAGGCCAAGGGGACCGGGTTTTGTGGGAGCCCTCCGTGGTGGCCTTGCACCGATTCAGAGTTGCTCCGGGGATTTCTCCTGGCCCCTTTTCTCTACATCACAGCAGCTCTAAGGATGCTCCCTCCAACTTTGACTCTGGTTGCTGCAGGCTAACAGCCCAACAGAAGACAGAGTTTTAAATGGGGGCTGAAAATAAGGGATGCTTTAGGAGGCCCAGAGTTGATTTTTCTGATTTTTTGGCCTTTTCACCCAATATATATGTATGCATGGATGTATTTATTTATTTATAGTTTATTTATTTATTTTGAGAGAGAGAGAGAGAGAGAGAGAGAGAGAGGAAGACACCATGCACACCACATGGGGGAGGGGCAGAGAGAAAGGGAGAGAGAGAATCCCAAGCAGCTCCACAATGTGGGGCTGGAACTCAAGAACCGTGAGATCATGACCTGAGCCGAAATCAAGAGTCTGACACTTAACTGACTGAGCCACTCAGCGCCCCAGTATTTATTTAGTTTTTAAAGTAGGCTCCACACTGCTGTGGGGTTAAACTCCTGACCTTGAGACCAAGAGTCTCATGCTCTACCAACTGAGATAGCCAAGTGCCCCTCACTCAGTATTTTCTGTGCAGATGAAATCATAGTAACATGAACATCAGGGGCTTGGTCAAAGCAAGGACTGCAGTGAAAGTAGCTTCAGGCGCATGAGGGGAGTGTGTGGTTTGTTTAAGAAAGTGGAGGATGTGGGGCAGATTGGGTGGGTGTCTCTGAGCCTTGGCTCCACCTAGATCCCTTTCAGCTTGGAGCGCCCCCTTCTGGACTGCTCTGTATCAAGCTGTACTTGAGCTCTGCCCTGCCATACATACCTCTAGTTTTCTTCTATCAGGAGGAATGAGGGGGGAAGAGGAGTAGGAGATCTGGGCAGGTTTAACAATTATTAATTTCGGAACATCACAAAGCTCTGCCCTCTAGTGGTTCTTTGGGAAACATTCACATTCTCTTAACAACAACAACAACAACAACAATAAAAAAGACAACATTTAATGCTGATTCTATTTAAAACAGAATGGCCAGAGAGAGAGAGCGAGCAAGATGACTCCAGAGAACAAAATCCCTGAAGCTCCACAGTTGAAAACTCCTTTCTGTTTCAATTGTCACTCCCTGGCCACTGACAAGTTTAGGAACTGTCCAAACAAGTTTAGACTATTTTAATAAAAGAATGAAGCAACACATCCCTAAAAACAAAACTCGGTTTGTATTCCTTGTTCTTGCTCAGGATAGTGCCTCTAAAGCCCTTTTACTTGTGGCCCTTGTTTGTTTACATTACTGACTGATAACAGGGTTGATTCTTGGATGGCAGCAACCTCCTGTCTGTTTCTTTATGAAATAGCTCTTTGGCATTTCTTACCCTCTAACAAGTATTCCTGTTTTCTTGCATGTTGAGAAGAAAACGCCTTTAGTAACATACCCACCTTAAAATTCAATTTTCTCCCATTTCTTCAAAGTAAGGACAGATTTTAATTTATATGGCAAGCTGAACTGTGTGCTCTCTTCCTAAAGTTTTTAACTTTACCCTTAAGTTGACTCTTGCCTACTCGGTGACCTTGCACCCTAATTTTTCCGTTCACTTCCTGTACCGTATTTGAAGAGCCAATAAATCACATCTTAGGTCAGCCCTTTCCTTAACATGAATAATATTTGTATTCTCTCTGTGCAACACAATTTTACAACAATGCCAATTTATTTTTTTGGCAGCCTAGACTTTCATTCTTTTTTCTTTGCTTTTTCAAAGCCCTATTGAATTTCAAGCCTCTCTCTTAGCTCTTGTGGTGATTACTGCTTTAATGCACTAACTTTTCACCTCTTAAGGCTTATCTGGAAAATATCACATGTGAGGTCCTAGGTGGGCTGCCTCAGTTTGATGGGGGTGCAGAGCAGAATTGGGTCCAGTCAGGCTGTGATGTGGAGGCCAACTGGGAAGAAGGGATGGTGAGACTGGCCACGGTGAGTAGATTCTCACCTGGTGCTTGGGTTGACCACTAACAAGTTTACTACCCACCCCCACCCCCTACATAGGACCCTCCTTTAATTAAAATAACATACTTTAATGATCTCGCAATCATTGGTTTGTTTCCAGAAGCTATCAGGTTGCGTGTGGAAAAGTCAGTGGAGCAGAAACGCGATCCACTGACCTCATCACCCAAGCCATGGAGGAGGGAAATTCAGCATCTGGCACAGGGAGGGTAGAACCAGATAGAATTTTTATTTCAGTCATATCTTGTAAGAGCCTGGCTTTTTTATGATAAACTCTGGCTAGTTCTTACTATTCCTCCCCCTTGTGAAAATCATTCAACTGTTAGTTTGTACCCATTTTTGTTTGTGTCTATATGCTGTGCGTGTACGTGTGTGTGTGTGCATGTGTGTGTCCGTGTGTGTCGGTCTGTTGGAGGGCTTAGAATTCTTACTTTTTTATGTTCTTACACAGTGTGAAATTCATTGAGCACCTGCCCAGGCAGTCAGCAGTATTTACAAATCTATGGGAACTCAGAACTTCAAAGTATCATACCTCTCATAAATCATTGGGGGCGGCTGGGTGGCTCAGTCGGTTAAGCGTCCGACTTCAGTTCAGGTCATGATCTTGCAGATCGTGAGTTCGAGCCCTGCATCAGGCTCCGTGCTGACAGCTCAGAGCCTGGAGCCCACTTTGTATTCTGTGTCGCCCTCTCTCTCTACCTCTCCCCCCTCTCTCTTTCTCAAAAATAAATGAACATTAAAAAAATTAAAAATATCAATATTGTGGCCCAGTTTGCCTTTAAGGTAGGTGTAGCGAAATGTTAAGAGAAAGGGCCCTGCAGTCAGTTGAGTTTCCTGTGTGATGGTGGGCACTTTACATATCCTTTTTAAGCCTTACTTTTTCACCTGTAATATGGTAATAGCAATGACACGGGTGAGGAATAAATGAGGTGGTTCACATAAAGCACTTAGCAGCACATAGCGCTCAGTTTTTATAATTGTGAAGATGGAAGAGCCATCTTAGGGGATCAGTTTGTATGGTGTAGATCTGGACTATGGGGTCAGAAAGGCCCGAGTTCAGACTCCTAACTCGGAGGTATTAGCTCATCAACTCTGGAACCTCATATACCACACGAGCCTTTGTGTGCTCCTCCGTCAGCTGATGACCGTATCCTGTCCCCCCAGGGCTGTTGTGAGGCTTTAGTTAGGTACAGGATGTACTGTGCTTGGCACATGGAGCCTAACACGTGTTAGCTGAGTTCCCGTTCTCCAAGTCTTCTAGGATGCTGGGTGTTGTCTCCAGTAGGCATTTCAACCCTAGTTTTACTTGATATGAGTCAGAGATAAAGAAAAGGGGATCTGTTAGAATGACACCACCTCTACCCTCAATTAAAAACAAACATTAAACACTTTCTTTCAGATATCTTCAAAAACCCGGGAGACTTTGGCTCCCCAATTTAAAATACTAAGTCAACGGAAACAAATATTGCTGTTCTGTTAAAAGTAAATGAATGCGTATGTTGTTACGAAACAATGGGTTGAAAGTTCCCCTAATCACTCTGAAGGAGAACAAAACTCCCTGACTGAGAAGTATACAGGGTGCCACAGAAGTTCTTTGGGGCCACCAAGTGCTTTGGATGTTAATAATCTGGTTGGAAAGATGCCATGGTCGTGTGCTTTCTGTGTGTGCCTCAGTCTTCCCCCTTGTACCTACTAATATAGCTCTGGGCCGAATTTTTGGTTGAGTGTCTCAAGAGATTTTTCTTCTTTTGTAAATAAAGAGGTCAGCCTATAATCAGTGCTTTCTCGGGGCTGTAGAGGTGAGAGAAGGGGTCCATTGACATGGGAGCTACACGGAAGCTTCTTTCTGCTTTGCTCAGACGTGGGGCCTGTCTGCTCTGTGGGCAGGTCCGTGAGAAAACAGCAACACCCGCTTTGGTGTGAGCAGTCTGTTTTCTGCTTACATACACAGACTTGATTTATCATCTCAGTCCGGACAGCATCTGAGTCTAATTACCTGGGTATATGAAAGTTCAGGAGATCTCAACTAAGTTTGCAATTCAGGGATGCGCTTTACCAGAAGCAGATGGAAAAAATAAAACACTTTAGTTTATGACTATTTTTCTATTTGGGGGAAGGAGAAAGAACAAAAAGAGTTGCCAAATTGATCCTTGTCAAGCACTAATTAAATATTATTCATGATTAATTCTGATGTTGATGTATTCAGTGTTTTAGCGGTGTCATAAATATCTAAAAGAATGAAATAACTCACTTTGTGTAGCTATAATAAATCATGCATACCACAGTTCCCACGTGGCCTCATGAGCCAGCCCCTTATTATTATGTTTTTAATACATACACTTGTTAGTGACTTTCATGGAATATTATTAGAGATGTGAGAAAATAATTTCCTAATTATGCCTTGCTGTTGGCATTTCATGCAGGTAACAAATACTTTTAAAATTATGAACAGTTTCTAATTGTTTCTATTGTTTAGAGATAGATATTGAAATATTTACAAATGAAATGTCTGGGATCTGCTTAAAAAATACAGCTTGTCTGAAAGAGGGGTGAGTGGGTGGGAATATGGATGCAACAAGAGTAGCCATGAATTGATAATTCTTGAAGCTTAGTGATGGGTCCACGGGAGTTCATTGTAATATCTTCTATTTTTCTGTATTTGTGGACTTTTCCATAATAAAATGTCTAAATGATTTTTCCTTGGGAAGGAGCTCAAGTTTACTTCTCAAGAAAAATTATGGTAATCAGTGTTTGTTGTAAGCGTATGTTCCTTAAATGACAAATCATGGGTCAGAAGAATGTTGTAAATCCAGCTTGGGGTTGATAGACTAACGAAGATGGTGATGATGATGAAAATACCAATAGTAGCTGCTACTTCATCGAACATCAACTGCATTGCAGACGCCGTGCTGTGTGCTTCCCACCTTTATTTAATCCTCAAGATGGCTGTGCAGGTTAAATATTTCTGTCCTTACTTTGTAGATGAGTAAACGGAGACCGAACTTAAGTTACTTGTAAAGGCTGCATGCTCTAGGACAGAAATGAGGCATCCAGGTCCCAAAGTGAATTCTTTTTTTTTTTTTAATTTATAAGGAGACTGCACTTAGTGAGACAGTTGGATTCGAACCATGAATTGAAGCAACTTGATCAAGAAGGGACCTCAGAGATGCTTTAGTCAGAGATGGCAAATAGAGGACATGCTTCATGCTCCCTGCCCCTGTGCCCGTGGTAGCAGATGTTGTCAACAGATTGTGGCTCTTTGCGGCACAGGCTCAGAATCCCACTCAACATAGTGCCCCAAACAGGTCAGCTGGCTCGGAGTTGGCATTCCTTTAGGAACCTGTTCTTCATCTCTTATCCCTCTGACCACCTTACCAGATGAGAAAACTGAGGCCTGGGGAGAGGCAGGACTCACTCAAAATCTCACAGACAATAGGTGTCAAAGTACTCATTTCTCCTGACATCTGTCAGGGCTCCTTCCAGCACAATAGCTAAGGCTCCTTCCATCTCAACCTTCCTGTGATCCTACATGTGTTAATACACGGAGACCTCTTAGAACAATGCCTGGCACATGCTAAGGACTGGATTGATACTGGCTATTGTTACTATTATCGTTATTTGTTATAAGGAGGAAAACCATAAACTATGCCAACTCTAAGATGTAAGAGGTATGAATAAAACCAGGTCAGTTTGCAAAGCATCGGCTAGTTTCCTAAAATGGTAACAGAGCCTTGGGCTGAAGTTGACCAAACAGCTGCAGCTTCAGGCCCCAGTACCCCCCTCCCCCAACCCCCCCCCCCCAACACAGACTACTGGGCCTTTGGTCCCCAGTCACTGCTCCTCAGGAATGTGCGTGGAAAGCACCATCCTGAGGGCTCTGTCGAGTGTAGATTGATGATGCGAAGCAGCCGACCTTAGCATTGCCTTTGTATGGCGCCAGGGACACCCCGCCAGCCTCACCTTGTCCAGGCTTGGCAGATCCATAAATGGCTCGGCCAGCTCGATGAATTCCTGCTCTGCCAGGGCATCCGGATTTGGGCTTTGCTCACAATCTCAGGTCTCCCTCTCCTCCTCTTAAGACTTTTGAATCCTTCGATGATTCTGACTGACATTATTTCCACCACTCGCAGGCACCATTGTCTTACCTACAGAAAATGTCCTTGAATTCTTTGGTGGTTTTGTGGCTTGATTCTGGTTTCCCCGGGAGCTTAGGAATGATGCAGGTATTGTGAGTGGAATTTGTTTTTTTTTAAGTCTGTGAATTAAACAGCTAAGAAGCCCATGTAATTTGTGTGACAAGTGACAGCTTGTGTGAAAATAACTTACCCATATCCTGTTACACATTTGCATCCATTATGCTGGGTAAAGCCGTATGTCACTGGTAGACCATTAAGTCGTAGTCACCAGTGTTTTCCTAGGTGAAAGGGTAATTATTTTTGCTGTTTGTTCATAATTTATTAATAGTCAGTGCAGAACATTAGGGTAGAGGATTATTTCAAACAAAGTGACAGATCAGATGTGTGGAAGGCATAGTGATCTGGCGGTTGATAAGAAAAGCTATTAGTGTAAAGATAAGCTTTCGTTTGGGATCTGCATTTGCTGCTGCTGATTGACACTTCAGATAAAATAGGCGCGTGCAGAAGACTAAAGAGAAACTTATTGAGCATACCAGTAAATAGTTTCGCTTTGGACGGAATCAGCTGTGTTCTAGAGTACAAGCACGGTTTCCTAGAATGGTATGTGCATACTGGTACACGGGTGATTTTAAGGGGCTCACGAGTATTTTTTTTCTTTTAACAGTTACAAATTTACCTTAAATGTGCTAGGAAAATAGTATAACTTACAACATGCGTGATTTTTTGGATTTTTTTATTATTTATTTTTCTTAGGTTGAGGTTAAATTAGATAGTAATGGTTTTTTTAAATGTTTATTTTTGAGGGAGAATGAGAATGAGTGGGGGAGGGGCAGGGAGAGAGGGAGACACAGAATCTGAAGCTGCTTCCAGGCTCCAGGCTCTGAGCTGTCAGAACTCACCAACTGCAAGATCATGACCTGAGCCGAAGTTGGACGCTCAACCGACTGGGCCACCCAGGCACCCCTACATATTTATGTTTTAAAAAGTGAGTTAAAGAAAAGCAAGTCAAAGAAAAGAAATAAGTAAACAATAGTAAAGGTGGTGGTCAAATCTGGCCAAAATTGAGATAATGATATGTGAATTAATGATGTGTCAAGAACATTGGACTACAGATTTGTTGGAACCTTGGGATTAGCTTTTGTTCACTGGGGGTGGCCCCATGTTTTGATGTAACATGTTGTCCATTGAAACCATCTGGAGCTTTTACAATAGTTTACCTTTGATTTAAATTTTCAGCATAATATTGTTCTTTAATTTCTAAGCAAAAAACACCAAATCAAAGCATGGAATATGATTCAAAGCCGATATTGGGAGGAAGTTACTTCTGAGTTTTTTCTTCTTCTGAGTGTGACATGAAAAAATATTAAAGCCTTGAGTGTGTAACTAGCTTAAAGATAACCTGAAATTTTGTCTAACTCTGCCACTAACTTCCTATTGGATCTCTGGGATGACCTCAACTTTCCCTGGACCTCAGTTTCCACATCTGTAAAATGAGGGGTTGAGGTGATGTTCAAGTTACCTCCTGACCCTGACTTTTTAACTCATTCAGAATTCTGAGTGACGGAAGTGATGCCATCTTTAGTGCTATGATGTTCTGGGAAAATTAATGTATTTCTTAGCCTTTGAAGAGGCTTACTGACACCAGAAACTCAGCTGATCTCTTAAATTTTTTTTGGTGTTTATTAAAAAAATTTTTTTTAACGTTTATTTATTATTGAGAGACCGAGCGTGAGCAGGGGAGGGGCAGGGAGAGGGGGAGCACAGAATCTGAAGCAGGCTCCAGGCTCCGAGCTGTCAGCACAGAGCCTGACGCAGGGCTCTGAACTCAGGGACTGTGAGATCATGACCTGAGCTGAAGTTGGACGCTTAACCGACTGAGCCACCCAGGCACCCCTGATGTTTATTTATTTTTGAGAGAGAAAGAGAGAGAGAGAGAGAGAATGGGGGAGGGACAGAGAGAGAGGGAGACACAGAATTTGAAGCAGGCTCTGAGCTGTCAGCACAGAGCCCAAAGTGGGGCTCGAACTCATGAACCTTCAGATCATGACCTGAGCCGAAGTCAGACTGAGCCACCCAGGCACTGCTCAGCACCCCCTCAGATCTCTTAAAGTGGACTAAATAACTTCTTTAAAGGGGACGGCACTCATTTAGAATGTAAATTCAGGTGTGCTTGTTAAAGTAAGACCCAGTCTCAGTTTTTCCTCATCACACACAGGATCTTTTTGGTAATTGGTGTCCCTAACTCAGCTCAGGGAGAGGGTTAAAGATGATGGATTTCCCAAGTGAGCAGAACTCTAAAGTTGATTCTTGTAAATAGAGAGGAAGTTAGAGGAATGGGAAAGAATTCAGTTAGAGACAGTAGTTTGAACTAAGATCTGGAGAGGGAAAAGAACCTGGTTCATTTAGGAAAATACAAGTACTCACCGATACAGCATCTGATCACTGTGGTGCCTGCCTGAGCCAGGCGCTGTGACAGGTGATCAGGACAGGAGGCTGCAGTGCATGGTGGTGGTGGTGGGGAAGGAAGACAGGAGACACTGGTGAGCAGGGCTGTCTCCCGAAGGGCCTCATAAAGGGACCTCAGAGGCCTTGCCAAGGACCGAAGAGTTTGGACTTCCAGCAAGCTACTGCCAACTGCCGCAAGCAGGCAATGGCTGAGAAAGCTTTGAGATCAGGAGAATTGCGGGAAGGATGGAGGCTTTGGGATGTGCCTTTCTTCCTCCAATGGCTCAGTCCATGTTGGAGCTTTCCCGTGAGGCAATCTTCCTGAATCTGGTCACTTGAAGGCCCCTGTGAGGGGGGGACGTTGAAGACAAACGTCCTTGCCCCTCTAGCCAGGGGCAGAGGGGTAATGACTGTGCCTAGCATGTGTGTCCACTGTGGTCTCAGATGCTGACTCACAAATCACTTATTTTTTTTTTTTTGGGGTGAAAGCTGATTCTTCCCTTTTAGCTTCTTGCTTGGACAGGAAGCCCGACAAATCTCAGGAGATATTTCTGTGGATTAAAAAACATGGGGATGTTCCCTCTTGCAAAAATTCTTCCCTTTGTACCTAATTTGCACAGATCGTATAAGTACCATTCTAGAGACAAGCTGCTTGTTCCTTCTGATGACTTTAGACACAAGCAGCCCATTCCTTCCTGACAAGCAGGTCTGGGTAAGCAGCTGCCAATTCGGTGAAAGCACAACATTGGAGAACGGGAGGCAGTGCTGTGCCAGGCACCCAGAGGCCGGCATGGGCTTTCTAGAGTTAGCTCCATCATGGAGAGAGGATATAGAGAATCTGGGAACACAGCCTCTTGCAGTGATTCATATGGCTGTTTGAAACTGCAGTAAAAAGAAGCACACATCCCCCCCGCCAACACCCCAAAACATGAAAAAGAGTTCCACCATCACTGTTCATTTTAAGCTTTGCATTTGATGTCTATCCATTTGAGGAATTAAAAAAATAAAAAACTGGCAGACTCATTGGACTACTGAAATTCAAAATCTGGCTCTGCTGCTTGCTGGCTCTCGGGCCCAGTGCAAATGGAATAATAATATGCCTTCTTTAGAAGATTTTGGGGTGGAAGAAACTTAAAGAACTTAGCCAAGCTCTTGGAAGATGTAAAGTGAATGGTGGCTCTTTTTATTGTCTGGTGGACATTTTTGGGTTTTTGGTAGCAATCACCATTCCCTCATCACTAAATACTGTAGTAACAGAAACCACTTACATGCACGTAGAGTTTATATTTGCATAGTTTATATTTTTGCAAAACTGAGCTCAGCTGGTCAGGAAGGTAAGTAAGGCAACTGTTTCTTCCGTCTTACAGGGAGTAAACAAGAATTGGGGCAGTTAAGTGATTTGACCAGATTCCTAGAGCGAACAAAAGATGAATCAGGGGCGCCTGGGTGGCTTAGTCAGTGGAGCGTCTGACTCTTGATTTCCTCTCAGGTCATGATCTCAGGGTTGTGGAATCGAGCCCTGCATCAGGCTCAGAACTGAGCATGCAGCCTGCTTAAGATTCTCTTTCTCTCTGTTTCTGCCCTTCTCCCCCCGCCAAAAAAAAAAAAGAAAAAGAAAAAAAAAAAAAAAAGAATCAGCACACAGATTCAGTCTTAGATTGAAATCTGATGCTTTCTATTGTGCCATAGTGTCACTCAAACACCAGGAAGAATGACACGAACGCCATGTCTCCTCGCTTCTGTAAGTGAACTATCCTTACTCTTAGGAATCAAAATACCACTCGCCACCTGTGTCCTGACATGAGCACTGGCTGGGGCACATCCAGTTTCCTGGTTTGCTGGTTTCCTGGTCAGGCAGGCAGGCGGGCAGGGGAGAGATAAGCAGGGCTTTCACAGGGGTGTTACAATCATGCCTGTGACAAACCTTGAAAACCCAGCCCAGTATTCTAATCCTTGTGAGTTCAGGGGAGGGCTCCTTGCTGTGGTGTGGCTGCCTTGGAAAAGTTGTATAGGGGTGACATCAGCTTAGACAGTGAGTGTGATTAGATCTTTGCAAGGGCAACGACAACTATAGTGATGCCTCCTAACGAGCCCCTGTGTAGTTCACAGTGGGTATAAGCTTTGGGTCTGGGACTATTAGTAATTTCTCCTCTCAGAAGACTCCTACACAAGTCCATATCCTCTAGCATCATTTCTCGTTGGTTCATTGAGGTTTGTGGTACTAGGTCACCTGTGTGTTGTAGATTCTGGTCCTATGACCTACAGATTCCTTCTTAGTAGAATGCACCCAGGATTTGAATGTTTGAGTGTTGAGTGTTGGATTTTTGCTTGAATGCCATTCCTTCACATCCCCAGAGACTAATTTTACTGCAACTGGAGACCCAGTGTTAGCTCTTCTTGCAGAGTGCTTTGTGACGTCAGAGAAGGCTGTCCTGTGAGCATGCCTGGCGGGGTTCTAACCTGGGTCGGTTTGCCGGGTGGGGAAAGATCCTTGCTCTCTGTGGCTGCCATTTCTTCTTGTTTATGATGAAAGAGTTGGAGCGATACCCAAGTCTCCTTCAGCTTAAAAATTTTTTTTTCAACGTTTATTTATTTTTGGGACAGAGAGAGACAGAGCATGAACGGGGGAGGGGCAGAGAGAGAGGGAGACACAGAATCGGAAACAGGCTCCAGGCTCTGAGCCATCAGCCCAGAGCCTGACGCGGGGCTCGAACTCACGGACCGCGAGATCGTGACCTGGCTGAAGTCGGATGCTTAACCGACTGCGCCACCCAGGCGCCCCTCCTTCAGCTTTTAAATTCCGTGTTGTTTAAGCAGTATTTTAGGAACAATTTAGAAGAATCTATTGGAATACCTTGCTTAAACTGAGAATTGCTAAGTTGTGTAGACATGAATATTTTTATTCTTTTTAAAAATTTGTTTTGTAGCAATACCGGGGATTATAAAAAACATATTATTAAGCAGTTTCTATGTATTGTCTTTGCATGGAAGCTAAAGGCTTTTTTAAAATTAAAAAAAATGTGTTTATTTTTATTTCCTTCAAAAATATTTTCAGAGGGATTATCATCCAGTCCAGAAGTTCCTATGCCTGGTGTATGGTCAGAAACATGGAGGAAACATTTAAAAGGTACAGGATTCCTAGGTGTCTCCCAGACCTATGCAATTAGAATATCTGGGTTGGGGGGCCCAGCAGTCTACATTTCAAAACGAACAGAGAGTCAAACAAAGTCCCTGGATGATTCTGATGAACAGGGTTTGGGAAATCACTAAGTTAGCTGGTGTTGTGTGATTGTGGTGGAGTCAGTTTCTGATTCCTGACTCTGCCTTTCTCATTCCAGCAGTTTTCTAGTGCCCAAGGTGAGCTGCAGGGAACGATCTAGGTTTCTGATTGGTTAATGTATAGGAGAGGAAGCCCAGGCCTGTGCCATGGATGGGGATGAGTTTTTCCAGTCTGTGCTGGTTGAACATTTGAATGCAAATGGCATCCTGTCTTTGGTGCCCTCCAGTCTCTCCATCTCCAGGGGCTTCTGACCTCCCACATGTGTCCCCGACCCAAAGCAGTCCCTACTCATGCAAATCAACAATCCCATCCTACTCAGATTGCTTTCTTCCATTTTGGCGGAACAGCTTTATTAAGATATAATTGACATATCATATGGTTCATCCATTTAAAGTGGATAACGCAGTGGTTTTTAGTATATTCACAAATAAGTGCAATCATCTGTTTTCAAAGAAACTCTCAAAGATTCCCCTCATCCCCCACCACCAGGCAACTACTGATCTACTTTCTGTCCCTGCAGATTTGTCTATCCTAGACATGTTATGTAAATAGGAGTCATCTAATATGTGGCCTTTGGTGACTCCTTTCACTTAGCATGTTTCCAGGGTTCATCTGTGTAGTATAGCATATATCAGTACTTCATTGCTTTTTATGGTCAAATAATATTCCATTGTATGGGCATTCCACATTTTATTTTATTTTGTTTCATTTTATTTTATTTTATTTTATTTTATTTTATTTTATTTTATTTTGAGAGAGAGAGAGACAGAGAAAGTAAGTGAGCGTAGAAGCTGGGGAGAGGGACAGAGGGAGAGGGAGAGAGAGAGAATCTTAAGCAGGCTTTATGCCCAGTGTGGAGTCTGATGTGGGGCTGGATCCCACAACCATGAGATCATGACCCGAGCTGAAATCAAGAGTCAGACACTTGACCAACTGAGCCACCCAGGCACCCCTCCCACATTTTATTTATCTGTTTATCCACTGATGGACTTTGGGTTGTTTCCACTTTTTGGCTATTATGAATAATGCTCTGTGAACATTTGTGTACCAATTTTTATGTGGCTATATGTTTTCATTTCTCTTAAATATATACCTACCTAGGTGGGGTGTTGTGGGGCATATAGTAACTTTATGTCAAACTTTGAGGAACTTCTAGACTGTTTTCCAAAGTGGCAGCACCATTTTACATTCCTGCCAGCAGTGTAGGAGGGTTCCAGTTGCTTCTTGTCCTTGTCAGCACTTGTTATTTTCCCTTTAAAAAAATAGCCACTTGAATGAGTGTGGAGTGATCTCTCATTGTGGTTTGCTTTTTTCCTTTTTAAAGGGAATTCCTACCAAATATAATTTATTTAATCCGTCTAAGAAAGGTCTTTTTAAAATCAAAATTAACTTTTACTTGTTCTTTGTAAAAAGACTAAAAAAACCAAAAAAGTAGAAAAGCCAACCCCCCCCCCCCCCCCACACACACACACACAATCCCACCACCTAGGGAAAATTGGTGTTACACTATGGAGCATCTCCTTTTAGAATTTTTTTTTTTTTTTATGCGAGATTCACTTCTCAGAGGAGAATTTTGTAGACTCCGTGAAACCAGTTGGTGGGATTATGAGGGAGATATTTTTGAGCAAGAAGAACCCTTCCCACCTGAGATAAGGCCAGCGTCAGGTGTCTCAGCCGTACCTGTGCAAAAGTTCAGACCCTTGTGGTAAGTGGAAGAAATGTTTTTCTTTCTGACCCCAGCAGTCTCTTGAAAAATGTGTCTAACTTTTAGCCGATTAGCTGTTAGCAGTCTCTGAATGAAGATCCCTGAGGTCAGTTAGACTATGAGGTTGGTCTTGGGGTGTGGGTTAGGGGTGGTGGCTAGGTTCTCTTACACCCTGAACCTAAGAATCTTTTGACATTTGCTGTGAGAGGCATATATATATATATATATATATATATATATATATATATATATATTTAAATAGATTTTTTTTACATTTATTTATTTTTGAGAAATAGAGTGAGACAAAGCGTGAGCGAGGGAGGGGCAGAGAAAGAAGGAGACACAGAATCCGAAGCAGGCTCCAGACTCTGAGCAAGCGGTCAGCACAGAGCCTGATGCGGGGCTTGAACCCACGAACTATGAGATCATGACCTGAGCCGAAGTCGGACGCTCAACCGACTGAGCCACCCAGGTGCCTCAGGCATATATATATTTTAACATTGATCACATTAACCTCATTGGATGAAGAAAAGGATAATGCATGTTGCAACACTATCGTTGGTAAGTGACCCCCATTTTGGCATTGATTTAAAAAAGGCAGTCTTTTTCTAACAGCCAGCTAATTAAGAGTTCAGTGGTAACTTCTTATTTTTGTAACAACTCAAATTGTCGAGAGTTCATTCTAAAATCGTGATTTGCACCTTAGAATGTGTTCTCCCTTAGCAACAGTGGTGGTCTAACTGGCGGTCAGGTGCCAAGGCGAGCACAGTCTATTTTAGCTCCAAGAGAAAAATGAAATATTGTAGAGCACTTACTATATGTCAGGAATCCTCCAGCCTTTTACATGGATTATTTCATATCGTTCTCACAGCTACCTTAGGGGGTAAGGTCTCCCACTATCCCAGTATTACAGATGAGAAAGCTGAAGTTACACGTCTTGGCTTGGACGTGCAGTCTGGCTGTGGAGTCTGGAGTGCTAGCATTCCAGAAAATGGTGCTTGTCTAAAACATGTAATTAAACAAAACAGGAAAACAGTATGAGTGAAGAGAGAAGTTTTGCTTATCTGGACGGCCAGTGCCATTTCCTATGCCTATGCAGGTGAGGGTTTCCTCTGTTGTGCCCTACTACTGGGGAAGGAGGTGTAGAATTAAGTGAGGTAAACCTCTTCTGTGGGGGACATCACTATAAGTCTGTGCTTTTGGCTAATTAAGCACTTTTTCTGGGAGTGCGCTTGAGGAATGAGAAGAAGCTAGGATTGTTGCAACTCCTTTTTCTTGATCTCATTCTGCATCCCTCCACCCCCATCCTAACGTACCAGGTCATGAGAGGAATAAGAGCTGAGCACTGGGAGCCTTAGCAGAGCAGGGTGGTAGCCTGGGCACAGGAACCCTTGGAGGGCATGGGGTGGGGAGCGCTGGAGGACCTGTGAGTGGTCTCGGGCAGGGGGCAGGGAGTCCCGTTCACTGCCAGCCTGCTGTGAACCAGGCACCATGCTGGGCTCTTAACAGATATTGTGTCATAACAAGTTGTCATAAATAGCTAATAAAATTCTATTTTATTCTGACCACCACTCGGTGAAGTAGGTGTTATTAGCAGCCTGAAACCCTTTTGGAACAGAACTGGTATGAACAGTTAAGGCTGTCGTCCCTACTTAATGGACACGTTTGCAGGCTCAGAGAGAGGAAATAACTTGTTTCATGATCCCCAAATGACAGAACCAGGGCTGCAGGTCTGCCTCGATGCCAGACACTCCATGAGTATTTATTTAGTTTGTTTTCTGGAGCCTATGAATCTAGGTCCCCTGCTCTCTTGTGGGCCATGGGGTGGGGTTGGAGTGAACAATCTAATGGCCTAGTTTGAAGGAGGCCAGGATTCCTGCCAGGGTGTTTGGAGCCTTGCCCCCCAGAGCAAATGAATGTCATGATTGCTGATTTCATGTCCCATCTTGTACCAAAAACTATCTGGAATGAGTTGAGAGTTTTAAGCAGTGTTTCTAAAGCCTTTAGTGGTCAGGAGCTTATGATTAGGGTCAGACCTGGGTTGGAATTCAGAATTCTATATACTGCATTTGCTTTAATTTGTGAAGAGGGGATAATACTGCCCATTTGGTAGGGTTGTTGGGACAATAATGCTTGGTGCATGGTAAATGCTCAAGAAACGTTAGCTGTTACTATTATTACCACCTGCGTGTGCCTTTCTGTCCTCCCTCCACTTTCTTATACTCCCCTGGAGGGGCCTCCTTGACACCCTCTCCCATCCATACCCATAGAGGTCCACTAGCTTCAACTACTTATGGAAAGTTATTCAGGAAATTTGTTGCTTCTGCGTTGGTTTGGAGTTTGCTGGTTGGATGTCTTCAGGCTCTGGGAGACTCGTTTGCTGCATTGGGTCTCCCAAGGCTGTGTGTAGCTTCCATGTTGACACCTATCTGGGGCCAGAGCTGCTCTATCAATTCTTTATTAAGACCAGTTATTTTTTATTTATGATGCTTGCGTGTTCATTAAAAATGGCACTCCCTGTTGGGGATACCATCAAGGCTTTTAGCCAGTTTTTATCAGGTTGTTAGAGTAGATATGAATATTTTAATAGAGAGAAAGAGCAAAGCCTTCAACAAACTTAATTTGTTCTAGAATCTAAGTGACAGGCTTAACAGGGGTGCCAAGTAATTCAGTATAATCAGCCCAGATAGTGGAATAAGGAACACAATTAAATGGACGAGGGAGCTTTTCCGGAGAGGCCACAAGGGGATTTTCCACCCCTGAGCAGCTGTAAATCACTGTATCCCTGCATCCTTTGAGTCCAGGTAAGATCTCACATAGCCACAGGCAGCTTCTAACCCCGGCTAAGTTCCCAGGAAGCCAGGGGGAGCGTTTTTGCAGATTCCATTTTAACATTTATAGAATTCTTTTCCCAAGATGCTGATCTTATTAAATTATGTACAAAATGATGGATAAGCCAGGTCACTGCTGCCCATTAAAAGGCATATTTGGAGGCCTCAGTCTTGATTGCAATCCTAGATACCACGGCTGGTTCCTTGGTGTAGTTTAAAAATTATCCACTTGGGGGAGCTTTATGATTGAATTTTAAAATCCATATCAGATTTTATATGCGACGTGAGATCCAGATGAATACCACCCCTCACCCCAACTACAGTGACAAGCTACTGAAGCAAGCGATGGCTGCAGAAATACAAAGATAAATCAACTTGAGTGGTTTTGCTTTATTGGCAATTCCTCCCTCCGGATTTTGAAGTTATTCTTGATTTTTTAAAAGCTTCCCTTTCAAACTAAAATAGTTTAAAGATAAAATAAAGAATAGCAGCACTTTCTGCTGTTTTCTTGGATGAGTGTTCTGCATACTATGCAGACATCAATGCATACTTAAATAAATGCATGTCCCAGTTCATTTTAAGTAGCCAAAGCACCAGAAAAATCTCCTTTGAAGTTTTATGAACATGGTCCGTTGCAAAGAAGATAAAATCATGAAACCAAATGTCTGAGCAGGGAATGCTGTTTTGTGTTGTATTTGCCATGCAACTCTCCGTCACCCTATCTCTCTTTCAAATAGGTGGGGCATGGAGAGGTCTAATGAAGGACAATCCCTTGCTGCCCGGGCATATGTCCAGGTTCCAGATGGTCTTTGGGGTCTACCCAGATTTGGACAGTTTTGAAATAATGGAAAGCTAGTTAGGGTTCCTAATTAGGACATTTGCTAGAGAATGTTGTCACAATATGGATGCACTATTAACCCATTTTACTATGGAATAAAATGAAACCAATTATAAGCCCGCATACACAAGTGTGACTCTATTTGTCCACCTGCCCGCACAGAGGGAGCGGGAAAGTGTTTCTCAGAGGGGGATGGCTTGCTTATTGTCTAAAGCTCAGTCTTACTCTGTTCTCTTCTTTTCTCCTCTTTGTCCTCTTCTTTTGAGTTGTCGGGGCTTTACAGATTCTCTCCTCATTTACTTAGCGTTCAATTATTATATTAATATGGCTTTGCTATTTTGACAAAGCCCCTTTCTTCTTTTTCTTTTTCTCTTTCCAGAAGAGGAAGGGAAGAATTGTGGACGCTTGCTATTCAGCCTTTTGTCCCTTTGGTGAAGGGCATCTCTGTATCTGAGCAGCTGCTGCCGTTTCCTGGATTTGCTTCCTTCACTGCCATCCCCTACCCCACCTCCTCCGCACCCCCCCACCCCCAACATGCTCAGGCTCACCTTGCTCCACCTCTCTCACTGGGCAGCCTGGCCTGTCTCCACACAAGCATCACATTCTGTCGCCAGTCCTCACGAGGACCAGTCTCAGGTACCTGCTCCAGTGGGGTCCCACTCCTCTCCTCCCCCCAGTCACTTGTTCACCATCTTCATTGGTCACATCGATATGACTTTCACTGTCTGCTCAGTGGAGGAGAAATCTCGCTTCCTCAGGAACCCTGTTGCTCCCACCAGGAAGACTTTTTTCTTCAGGAGGAGAAAAAAAAATGCCACTCACTCCTATTTTTATTTTCTGGTCGTTTGCTTTAATGGAGTGGTTTTTCTAACTTTTATTTGTAACCATTAACTTTTTTTTTTTTAACTTTTTTTTTTTCAACGTTTATTTATTTTTGGGACAGAGAGAGACAGAGCATGAACAGGGGAGGGGCAGAGAGAGAGGGAGACACAGAATCGGAAACAGGCTCCAGGCTCCGAGCCATCAGCCCAGAGCCTGACGCGGGGCTCGAACTCACGGACCGCGAGATCGTGACCTGGCTGAAGTCGGACGCTTAACCGACTGCGCCACCCAGGCGCCCCTAACTTTTTTTTTTTTTTTTAAATAAATCATACACAGAAGCCCAGACCAGTCCATGCCTGACTTCACAGAGCTCTGTGGCAGATCGTTTTCTAAGACAGCTGCAACTATTTCTGCTGAAGTCTTTTACAATAAGACTTTGCTGCTTGTCCCATCAAGGGTGGAATCTGTTTCTCCTCCCCTTGAATCTGGTGGCCTTTTGGCTTGCTTTGACCAACAGACTGTGGTGGAGGGGGCAATGTCCAAGTCGCAGCCCCTGCCTCCAGAGGCCTTGCGGCCGCCACCTCCATCCTCATGGGGCCCTAAGACGACCAGGTGAAGAAACTGGCCCTTCTGTCCTCTGGGGTCCTTGCCCTAAGACCTCTAAGGGAAGACGCTGCTCTACTTTGCCAGAGGATGAGAGGCAACATGGATGAGAACTGAGGCCCCCCCAACCAACATCTGGCACTGGGGCTGCCTCGCCAACATCTGGCAGTGTGCACTGGACAGGAGGCATCTCGGACCTTCCAGGCAAGGTGACTCCCCAGCTAATTGCAGGAGGGTGAATGAGCCCGCCAGAAAAGCAGAGGAACCACCCAGCAAAGTGCAGAATCAAGAGAAATAGTCAATTCTTGTTATTTTCTGCCACTAAATTTTGGGCTTAAATAGATGACTGAACTAGAAATAGAAATAGATGGCTGAAAGAGGTGCCCTTCAGGAAAATCTTTATGTTAAGTCTACTCTGTGTGTGTGTGTGTGTGTGTAAGCCAGCTTATTATTTATTATGAAATCAGTTTCTGCACTATGACAGTGTGAACGGAGAAGGGACGGCTTCCAGCAGCCCCATGTTGCTGCCTCCTCCTGCCTGTCCTGCCCCCCTTGCACCGCATGCTACACCACATCATGGCTGAGCTTGTTGTATATGTTTATGCACCATGAACATTTTGTAGATGCTTTGTGGAGAGCCTTACATAAAATCGGATTTATGTTTATTAAGTCTTGGCTAAGAGATCCCTGCATCTAAAGGCACAGAAAGGCCCACCTGCTCTGATGGTAGCAGAGGGAGGACCTGGGCCCTCAACGCCTTAGCTGAACCCCACTCCCTTGCAGCACTCCAGAGAACCCCAGGACTGAGGGTGGGAAGGCCCCTGTCTTAACACACTCCATTGCCTGCTGGGAAACTTACAGTCATCCAGATCAGCCACACTGACTAGGTGTATTGATAAGGTACATATGTTACTTTTCTGCTGCAAGCAGGTGATTTTTTAAATTCCAAGGAGACAGCTACTGTTGCACGTTAACCTAGTCTTGAATGTTAGACTCTGTGTCCATTTTCCTAGTACTACCTCGATAATAATTCCAGTATTATCATGACTTACTGTGTGTTGGGCTCTGTGCTAAGCACTTCCTGTACATTGTCTCACTTAGTCTCCCTAAAGGCCCTGTGAGGCAGGTATTATTGGGCTCATTTTACAGATAAGGAAACAAGGACTCAGACCCGAGGCATTTATCTGTCAGGGGTGGGGCACCGCACAACCCTAGGGGGCGCCATTCACATTGTGGTCTGTGCAGTTCACATGGTGGCCCTGCCCAGGGTGACAGTCTAGAGGGTGATAGAGCTGGGAGTTCAGACTCCAAAATCTGAGCACTTCATTTTATTTTATATGACTTCATTAAAACTTTTCACTTCTCTAAGCTACTTTATTTTTTCTGTCTCTATCTATGTATTCCAATGTCAGTCTATCCAGACACTTGTCTGTCCGTCTGTCCATCCGTCCATCCATCTGTCAGTCCGTCTGTCCGTCCGTCCGTCCATCCATCCATCCATCCATCCATCCATCCATCCATCCATCTATCCCTGCCTCCTTCTGTCTGCCACTCACCCAGTCATCTTTTAGTTGAATCAGTGAAGGTAGTGAGCATCAGTAATAAAGGTCTGAAAATCCAGTTTCTTGAAATATACCTGGAAACATTCTCTGATGTGTATTCTTATTTTTAAGTTCATTTGAAATAAAAATTTTAATTACGGAATATTTAAAACAACTCAAAAAGAAGATAATTTTCCAGAAACCCATGTGCCTGCAATCCAGATTTCATATTGTGCTATATTTGCTTCAATTTCTTTAGACCCTCATTTTGAAAATGGAAATAGAACAATGAGAGTCAAAGCCCTACCCCCTCTCTTTTACTTCTTTCCCTAGCTTAAAGATGGCATGTCATATCCGTGTCACATTCCCACGCATGGTTTTATGTATTTACTAGCTCTGTATGTATCCATAAATAATATTTAGTATTATTTTTGAGTTTTATAGGTTTCATTTACTAATAGTATGCTTTTGCAACTTGCTTTTGTCCTTCAACACTATATTTTTGAGATTTATTCATTTTGACATGTATACATCTTACTGATGGGCCGTTAAGTTGTTTTACTTCTTTTGCTATTAAAAATAATGCTGTAGTGAACATCTTGGAACAGCCTCCTTGTTCACAGATGCATGAGCTTCTGTTGGACAGACACCTGGGACTGGAGTTGCACATCTTCCACTTTCCTGTTCAAAATATGCTTCAAAGTGGTTGTGCCCCCAACAGCACTCTACCACAATCTCTGTTTTCCATCTGCTCCCTACAATTGATGTTATCTAGTGTGGATCAAATGGTCTCTTATTTTTTATTTCTATTTCCCTGAGCATCATTGCATGGTTATAAAGGTCATTCAGATTTCCTTTTTTATGGAATGCTTATTCATAATTAATATCCTTTGTCTATTTTTTCTACTGGATAGTCTTTGCCTTTCTTTTTTTTTTTCAATATATGAAATTTATTGTCAAATTGGTTTCCATACAACACCCAGTGCTCATCCCAAAAGGTGCCCTCCTCAATACCCATCACCCACCCTCCCCTCTCTCCCACCCCCCATCAACCCTCAGTTTGTTCTCAGTTTTTAAGAGTCTCTTATGCTTTGGCTCTCTCCCACTCTAACCTCTTTTTTTTTTTCTTTCCCCTCCCCCATGGGTTTCTGTTAAGTTTCTCAGGATCCACGTAAGAGTGAAAACATATGGTATCTGTCTTTCTCTGTAGTCTTTGCCTTTCTTATTGGTTATAGGAGTTTTTTTATTTCTGGTTTGTTGTTGTTGTTGTTGTTGTTGTTGTTAATTTTTTTTCTGGAAACAGATCCTTTATCAGCTAATTGCATTGCAAATACCTTCTATGTCAATAAACACAGTTTAGCAAGCTCTGTTCAGTCTCTGGTAACTGTGAGTCTTTCAGGTTTCCTAGGTAAGAATTCAGAATGTTATCTATTACTGGTCATTACCTATTACTAGGTCTACCAGACATGGCCAAAACATCAACATGGTAAGAATTAAGGCATTGCTAATGACCTCATTTGCCAGACTTGTATTTCTCTTCTCCCTAACCTCTGCCTAACAAAACCACACTCTAGCAACCGCTGAGTCAACACAAAAAGCTAAAATGCCTGTTCCTGGTCATAACTAATGAGTTGAATGAATGAAAGAGAATTAATTCATAATAAGTCTATCTTACCTAAAATAAGCCAATCCTAAGCATAAATAAACTACATTACACCTCTTGTGTCTTGGAGAGAATAAGTTCATTTAACTCCATCTTCTCAACCAGCTGCATCATCAACATCAGTAAAGACCTGTAGGTAATGACCTTTAGCACTGTGGGATCAATGGCCGTAGAGTAGGTCGTAATCTGTATATTAAAAAACTGCTCCAAAGGATTATGATCTGTAGCCATATTTGGAAATCTCTGAATTCGGTCATCTGGCTTTCTGGGCACCACTCTGCCTTTATTATGTGGCCACTTTCTGTGGCAGAGGGTATCTTTCCCCAGGACAAGGCAGGAGGCAGATCCAGATATGGGAGGAGGATCCCAGGGAGGAACAAGAGGTTCTTCCCTGCGTAAGGTACCCCTAGACACTAGCTTCCTGTCTGAAAATCTGTCTTATTCCCATTAATTGCCATTGGAAGTCTCCTCAACTCTCTACCACTCTGGCCTCAATGAGACAAGCACAACAGAATAAAATCCATTCAACTTCCTCCAAAGTGGGGGATTGTTTTCTTACTGCTAACCTGGGAACTGGTTCCCTGATTCCTAAGATTTTTATTTTGTTCTATTTTTATAAATGTGCTCTAAGTCTAATAATCATAGCCGCTAAACCTCTTCGAAGAGAGGTAGGTCTGAAGGAGAATGTGGAAAACTACCAAGTCCAGCAGCTCCTCCTGCAGAGATCTGTTGCCTGCAGAGTCCTGTGACTTCCTAAAGCAGTTCTTAGGATAGGGATGGACCAACAATTACCTGTGCTGCTAAACTAAGCAAGCATTATGTTGAAACATAGTTTTTTTTAAAGTCTTACTTTAACAAGAGAACAGGGCCATCCTAATCCTTGACTGCTCTAGTTCTCCAAGGAACACAGGAACCTCCAAGGAGTTGGCCAGTTTACATGGGAAAATGATGCTGGCTCTCCCCCCCCTGCCCCCCCCCCCCCCCCCCCCCCCCCCCGCTGCAGATCATGTTTCCAGAAGGACTAATGGGTGCTGGCATCCTTTCCACGTTCTACTCACATAGTCTTGTGATACGGAGTCTGGCATCAGCTACAGAATCGATGCCTTCATGAGGTTGAGTTAAGTCTCAGACTAACTCCGTGACCTTGATTGCATTTCTTAATAGATGAGTCTCATGTAGATGACATGTCCTAGTTTCCTGGCTTACTGGCTTTCTTTTTATTCTCCCCTTTCCTCTTCTCTGTTTTCCTCTTTCAGTTCTTTCCATAGTCTCATGTGGAGAGAACCAGTGTTCAAATCCTACCACTTGCTAGCTGGGTGGCTGTAGGCAGTTCCTTAACCTCTTAAAGCCCCAGCTTCCTTGTCTTTAAAATAGGAATTCTAATAGTGCCAATGTCCTAAGGTAGAATAGGACTGATAATTTTTAGGACCCGGTGCAAATGAAACTGTGGGGCCCCTTGTTAAAAAATTATTACGAATTTCAAAATGGTGATAGCCGAATTTTATTTTATTTTATTTTATTTTATTTTATTTTATTTTATTTTATTTTATTTTTTTATTTTATTTTTCTTTTTTTAAAATTTTTTTATTATTATTTTTTTTAATATATGAAATTTATTGTCAAATTGGTTTCCATACAACACCCAGTGCTCATCCCAAAAGGTGCCCTCCTCAATACCCATCACCCACCCTCCCCTCCCTCCCACCCCCCATCAACCCTCAGTTTGTTCTCAGTTTTTAACAGTCTCTTATGTTTTGGCTGTCTCCCACTCTAACCTCTTTTTTTTTTTTTTTCCTTCCCTTCCCCCATGGGTTCTTGTTAAGTTTTTTAGGATCCACATAAGAGTGAAACCATATGGTATCTGTCTTTCTCTGTATGGCTTATTTCACTTAGCATCACACTCTCCAGTTCCATCCACGTTGCTACAAAAGGCCATATTTCATTCTTTCTCATTGCCACGTAGTATTCCATTGTGTATATAAACCACAATTTCTTTATCCATTCATCAGTTGATGGACATTTAGGCTCTTTCCATAATTTGGCTATTGTTGAGAGTGCTGCTATAAACATTGGGGTACAAGTGCCCCTATGCATCAGAGCCAAATTTTAAACCAAGTGTGCGGCCCTTCTAAACATAAGACCTTGTGTGATTGCATAGATTACACACCCATGAAACCATGGAATCAGTGAGATAGATAAGTAGTGTTACTATGACTCCTGTTATTTTGTGTCTTCCGTTTCCTTTCTGTGCTCTAGGTTTGCCAGTAATAGCAAACATGCCTTTATCCATCAAAATACACACACACTACTTATTATTCAGTTGTTCTTAGGGTCCCTTAAGTCTGTTGAGTTTGCTTTTTTCCTTTGCTTGAACCTAATAACAGATGTCATTAGATATAAGATTCTGATTTCATTCAGAGTGCCTCCATTTATATTTTCCACTTTTCCTTTGATCCTTTTCCATGTTCATGTCTGAGTATAATTATACCCATTGCTTTTGTATTCTCCTTATTTCCATGTTGTTCCATAGTTTTTCTAATTAATTTTTTAAAAAGAAAATCACTTTCAAACATTAATGAGATGGGGTGCCTGGGTGGCTCAGTAGGTTCAGCGTCTGACTCTTGGTTTTGGCTCAGGTCGTGATCTCATGGTTCGTGAGATCAAGCCCTGCATTGAGCTCCACGCTGGTAGCACGGAGCCTGCTTGGGATTCTCTCTCCCTCTCTCTCTCTGCCCCTCCCCTGCTTGTGCACACGCACACTCTCTCTCACTCAAAATAAACAAACTTTTAAAAAATTAATGAGATGTTAAAATTAATGAATTCATTGTTAACAATTAAAACAGATCCTCCAAAGGAAACAGGGGCTAGCAAGGGAGGAAATGGGTTGGAACCAAGAACTGGAGAGCAAGACAGAAGAGAGATTTCAAGAGGCACCTGGGTGGCTCAGCCTGTTAAGCTTCCAACTTGGGCTATCATGATCTCATGGTTCGTGAGTTCAAGCCTCACATTGGGGTCTCTGTTGTCAGCATAGAGTCTGCTTCAGATCCTCTGTCTCCCTCTCTGTCTGCCTTTCTTCCACTTGCATTCTCTCTCAAAAATAAACATTAAAAAAAGGAAAAGAGAGTTTGAGGAATGAAGTGTTTTGGTGACTGGGTTTTGGGGTCCTAGACCAGTGAAGAGCAAACTGGTTCGTAATAATTATAGCTAACACGCTGTGCCGAGTGCCTTACAGAGCTCCTCTCATTTGGTCCTCACAATAACCTGAGACAATAAATGGGGTTATAGTGATCAGTAAATAGGAGACGAAGAGGCGTAAAGTCAAGTAACTTGACCTAAGGTAAGTGTTGGCTCAAAATAGGAACTACTCAGGCAGACAAACTAATACAGAACTTGTATTTCTAAATAGGTGTGTGTTTTGTGGTGGTGGCTATTGACTGTGACTGTAGTATGTTGAAGTAAGTCTCAGTCCTTCTGTCATTTCACCCTTACATACTTCATTATGCATTTCTAGAACATATGGATATTTTCTTATGTAGCTGTAGTACCATGATGATACCTAACAAAAGTAGCAGTAATTCTTTGATATTACGTATAATCCAACCATATTCAAATCTCTTTGATTGTCTCAAAAATGTCATTTTAAAATCCTGATTTCTACACATCAGGATTCAAATAATGATCTCTATAATGCAATGGCTGTTATTATTTCTTAACTTTATTTTCATCTATAGCAGATTCAGCTTTAAAAAACAAATTCCATTAACTTGTTGAAAAAACCCGTCAATTGTCCTGTAGAATTTGGATTTGTCTGTTTGCTTTTCCGAAATATTATTTGACTTGCAGAACCTGTTTTTTTTTTTTTTTTCCAACGTTTATTTATTTTTGGGACAGAGAGAGACAGAGCATGAACGGGGGAGGGGCAGAGAGAGAGGGAGACACAGAATCGGAAACAGGCTCCAGGCTCTGAGCCATCAGCCCAGAGCCTGACGCGGGGCTCGAACTCACGGACTGCGAGATCGTGACCTGGCTGAAGTCGGACGCTTAACCGACTGCGCCACCCAGGCGCCCCTGTTTTTGTTTTTTAATTCCTATAGTGTATGTAGCCTTTCTTAGACGTGTTGTTCTGGGTCAGGCAAAAAGCAAATCTTCTTTTTTCTCTCTTTGAAAGATATCGTAAAAGATTAAATTTGTTTTTAGTGCTTTTCCTTGGGATTTGTTTTTAAATATCGGCCTTGTATTTCTCCTAGGGATGGACCATCATTCAAGTATTTCATCTCTGCTGTTTTATGTTTTGTTTACATATGTAAACAAACATATGTTATGTTTTGTTTACATTTTTCCCTTCCTTAAATATACTTTAGTGCATCTTTGCAAATATAATACTTTTTATCATTTCATTAAGATACTTTTTATCATTTCTAACTCAAGAGAGTGTCAAAAGTTATGATTACTTTAGTGAATCTTGAAATATGTGGAATTTACTTTTCTTAGGAATGCATTTTTTTTTTTACAGTAAAAAATGAAAACTTAACGTTTCTCAGATTCAGTTAGAAGATCCCATGGGTTCTTTGGGTAACCACAGACTCAGAGGTGAGTATATAATTGAAGAGTTGTCTCTACATTCTTCCTAATATTTTTCATAGAGATGACAATAGAGATTGCATTGCATGATCCACAACAACATGTCCAGGAGAAGCAACATACAGTGTAGGGATGAAGTGAAGGTATATGAAATGATGTCCAGACATGGCTCAGTAGGTCACAACATTGAGATCTAGGCTCATTGCAGTATACCTGTGTTAAAGGATATTTTGTTTTGGTATGATATAGTGGCTTTCTAGCTTGGCTATTCTAATGAATCCTACCAAGAGCCAATCTGTGTCAAAAAGATTCTTAGTATGTTTAAGTATCTAAAGCAAAGTAAAAACAAGAAATGAAAAATCCCAGTATTTGCTGTCTGTTATATCTCAAGTGGCTGATTTTTGTTGTTTTGCCTTTTCCAGTAGATGAAGTTTTGCAGGTGTATTTTGTAGGGAATACTTTATTGTGTTTAGAAATGAAGAATGTATTACAATGCTGATTTCATAGAAAGTATACAGTGATTAGGGTATTAGCCTCACTGATTCTCTCACATCCTCATGCCTGCCTTCTCACCTAAGTCTGTAGCATCTTTTCCTTGTCATGTGATACTTGTTGGCTATTTTATTTGAAATCAGCTAAGCTGTTGTAGCAAAGATCCTCTATAGTACAGTGGTTTAAATAATGTAGAAACTGATTTGTCTCTCTCATCTGACAGTTCCAGGGTGGTCCAGCTATTTGAGACCGCTCTGCTCTATGCAGTCATTCAGGAACTTGGGCTCTTCCAAGCTTTAGATCTGTCATCCGTTAGGATATAGCCATTGTCTGTGTGAGGCATAACTTTGCCACTGTGAAATCCCATTCATGAGAAAGAGACAAATTTTGGGGCCGGGGAATTCCTTTTGATTCAGAAGTTGCACATGTTACTTCCACTCGTATTTCTTTAATAAGAGCTTGGTCAAATGGCTACACCTAAGTGGAAAGGAAGATTGGAAGTGCAGTTTTTGGTGAGGCAGACATGTGCCCAGAAAGAAGAGGAGAATAGACTTTGGTGGGCAAGCAGCTGTCTGTGGCATACTATATATATTAGTGGGCTCTACAGTCAGACAAATGTGAGTTCCAGTCGTGGCTCTGCCACTGAACATCAGTGTGACCTAGAACAAATGATTTATCTTCTTGATTTTCCCATTAGAAAAGTAGAGATAACAATTTCTACTTTATTATGTTGTTATGAGAATCAAATTGAATGAGCAACTTCATGCAAAGTGCTTAAGAAAAAAGTACTGGTGGTTAGGAGCAAAGAATTGGGATCAGACTGGTTGAGTTAAAGTCCTGACTCTGCCTTTGCTGTCCTTGTGGCTTTAGAGAAGTTACACAAAACTCTCTGAGATCCATTTTTTTTGTTTATAAAACGGAGATATTATTGGTACCTACCTATTGAAAGGATTCAGTGAGGTCCTCCATGCTGGATTTATTAAGTTATTTATGCAAGCTCAATAAATCATGATGGTCTTTCCATAGTTATCATTTTGTCTGTTCAGTTTTTACTCCTGAGTTTATCTCCAAAAAAGAAGTAGTAAATTTTAATAGCGTAAGCATGCATCTGTCATGAGTCGCTGCATTCTCTTATGTCTCCTGTTACTGCTTTGCTCCTATATCCTGCTAATATGTTTATATATTCAGATTGTGTACTGGTTCCTGTTTGGTTTCTTGGGTAAGCATCTACTGATGACTTTATATTCTTAATCACGTAAACTAGGCTAGTTAGTGTGAACTCTATAGCTTGTCTCACAAATTGAGTACATTTTTTTCATAATGGCCTCAATCCCTGGCAACCATTGTGAATGGATCAAATCAAGCTGGCCAGAAGAAATCACTCTATGGCTAGCTAGGCAATGTAATAAAAACAGAAAACACAGGGATGATACATGACTGCTTTAACCTCAGGGTATCTCTCTCGTATCACTGCAATGACCCCAGATTATATTTTTCATGTCTAATTTTGGGATATACTTGCAGAATTCTACTTCTCTGATTTCATGCAGATAACCTCAAACCCTGCGATTGTTCCTCTTCTGTTCCAGGGACCCCTGCATGATTCCCATATGACTGCAGGGACACCTTCCTCCTGCCCCTCTTGCCACCCACTACTTACAGAGCTGACATGCTGCTGTGTTGTACCATTGTACTATCCTGAGTTCTGTGGCATTCAGCCTGGCTCCAATGACATAAAATGAGGGGGTATGTATGCCTTTTTCAAACTTGAGACTAGCAAAAGACAAAAAACCCCTTTTGTTTGAAACCATTGGAAGTATAGTTTTGAGTTCCTGTTCTTTTAGAGACACTGTGGGGTGGGCCCTTCTCTTCCCCACACCCCCACCCACTGGCTGCTGTAGTTTCACATGGAGTAATTGAGCAAATGAAATACCAAACCTATAAAAGGTAGCATTATCGAAGTGAATGAACGAACGCTTACCTAGCAGAACTGTAAGACATGGAAAAATAGGAAGACAAGTTAATGATCTAGAAATTGTATAGCTTTGCTGTCTTAGAATCATGGCAAATGGAACATATGGCATTGGGTCATTTTTTGCATTGATATGAAAAGAAAATGAGTTTATTTTACAAATAAATGGAGTTTGTGTTTCTGTTTGCTATTCATGACTATAATGTTTACTTCTCTTGAAATAGAAATATGTCACCTAAATATTAAATATAGAGAAAGATTTTTTTCAGCTATTAATGAAGAATTTTTTCTTTACCTGCTATGCCTTCATCCACTTCAATAAACATTTTATGCTTTTTTCTTTGTTTGCTATTACTTTGTCTGATGAGGTTGTCTGTGAACAGAGGCATCTTAAGAAAAAAAAGGGGGGGAGGGATTGGTGAAAAGACAGACATGTTAAAATGGTTATTTGTCTGAGTATTAGAATTTCAGATTAAGGCCTAGAATCAAATTCCTTTCATTTTCTCTGGATTTAAGGATATAGCAGTATTTCTGTTTCCTATTTTGAGATTCAGAATAGCCCCAGAAGTCCATTAAGGTTGCCATTAAAAATTTACCACATTCATTGTCATTGTAGTGAACATTTATTATTTTTTATCTTCACAGCACCCCTTACTTTAGAAGCCTTCTTCTCCTTGTAGAAACCACCCCTGCCCTACTCTCAGTTCATGTGACCCAAGCCTGACCAGTCGAAGTCCCCAGGTTACTCCAAGTCAGTTACAAGCCTTTAGAGAAAAAGGAGCTCTCTGCTAATTGAAATGGCTGGCTAGAGATGTAGTATGAGGCTGGCAGAGGTGATCTAGTCTTCTGCCTGGGGACAGTCTCCTGAGACTGAAGCCAGCTCAGAGAAAATCAACGCAAGAGATGGGGAAAGATTCTTGGCCATATCGTTTGAACACTCAGGCCTGAAGTGATATGTACCCCTTACCACTGAATTTCTTATTTACCCCCTCAGACTATTCTGGGTTGGTTTCATCCGCTTACAGTTGGAAGAGTTCTGGCCAATAAGGTCATCATCATTTTCCTCAGGGAGCATTTGTTCAACCCTTGGATCACTGTATATTTAACTACTTCACATACAATAAGAAAATACAGTATTAATAGAACAGTAGAATTGGCAGGGTCACCTGCCAGTTCCCACCCAATGCAGAACTCCCTTCCTCAATATCCTTCATTGATAGTCACACTAGAATCAAAACCACTTCATTTCTTTAAGGATTTCAAGATACACTAGGGTTTTGGTTTTCTATTCTGAGTTTCAGAATAAGTCCTGAATTCCATTATGGTCCCTACTTTAAAAAGTACACCCAATTCACCATGTGAGATAACTTACTGTCTTACAACAAAGTGCATTCCAATTTTGGAAAGTTCTAATTCTCAGAAGATTTTTTCTTTGATTGAGTTGAAATAGGTTTTATGTTTATTTCACTCATTGGTCCCAATTCTACTTGTTTTGAAACCATGCAGATTAAAGCAAGGCCCCCTTCTACAAGATAATACTTCAGATATTTGAAATACCAGTCATATCTCTACTCTGTCTTCTTTGTTCCCAGCGACATAACCCCAGTTTCTTATCCCATCCTTCACAAAATGGGGATATCCAGACCACCTTGGTTACCCTTGCCTCAGTTTCTGTTTGTTAGATATTCCTTTGACATGGGACCAGCACTGAGTTAGCACCTCCTTTGTTTTCCTAGAGCTATTTATATGAGTGCAGCCTTATACTGAATTATATTTTGGGGCTTCTATTTCCCACCTGCAGTTTCTGATTTATAGCAAGCTTGCTGTGAACTAGTACTTCTTTCCCTCCCATCCCATTTTTTTTTTCATCCAAACAGTTCTTAAGCCATATCTGTGTTTGAGTTTTGATTATGTGAATCTGTATTAGGGCTTTGCAAACAACCATAAACTTTCCTTCCCCAAATATCCAGCACCATGTGAAGGGTATTGTTTTGCCCTTGTGTTTCTGCCTCATTTGTGACCTCTGTTGTGTTAAATGATGTAAGACTCAATCGTTGACATTTGGGTCACTGAAATAGTCCACTGACTACATAAGAGTATTCATTTGATCAATTAGGAACTCATTCAGATCTGTGGGTGAGAAAGAATCTAAAGTAATGGCTTAGGGGCACCTGGGTGGCTCAGTGGGTTAAGGTCTGATTCTTGGCTCAGGTGGTGATCTCATGATTTGTGGGTTTGAGCCCTGTGTTAAGCTCCATGCTCACAGTGTAGAGCCTGCTTGGGATTCTCTCTTTCTCTCTCTCTCTCTGTCTCTCTCCCCCCTCTCTCTCTCTGCCCTTCCCCTCTTGCGCACATGTGCTTACTCTCTCTGTCCCTCAAAATAAATAAACTTAAGAGAAAAAAGAATGGCTTAAATACGCTTAAGGTTGTATGGGGAGAGCCTAAAAGCGATGTGGTATTTGCGTAAAGGCATCCAGGCCTCATGCGCCTTTTATGTTTATGTCTCACCACCCCAATGTCTGGCTTCTACTCTCAACATTGCCTCCCAGTCTAACTAAGATTGTGCTTTCTAATATCTTGTCCACATTCCAGATAGTAGAAGGGACAAAGGCTGCTTTTTCCAATCAAATAAGCTCCTTTTAAGGAGTTCCCTCAAATCCCCACAGTCTTTTCATTTCTGTTTTCATTGGACAGTGGTAAATCATGTGGGCACAACTGCAAGAGAAGTTGGGAGATAGGACCTTTATTCTGGCATTACCAGCCAAAAATTGGGATTCTGGTGCTGATAAAGGAAAATGGGTATTTTAGAGACCACCAACCACATTCATGGAAAGCTATATTGAAATATTTTCCTTCTGGCCATGGAGGTAAAATATAATGAAAAGATCTACTTAATTTGGACAATATCTTTCCTCACTTTTGGATGGCCTTTGGGTTTACAATGCTCTATTTTCCTCTCCAGGAATTTTCTTCCAGGCCTATGTGAAAAGTCTACAGTGCGGTTGTTTTTTGTACTCCTTCCTACTCCCCTCTTGGCTGCCTAATGTAACATTAATCTGCAGACCATGAGGTGGCAAAGGTGAAAATTGTTGGGAGTCTGGCACATGTTTGAATTAAATCCAGTGCTTTTTTTTTAATACAGTAAGAATGAGGTCTGGTCTTTCCCTTTTTAATAGCAACTGTGGCAGTAATTAAATTTGACATACTCTTTAATACTCAATGCTGGCTTTGCATAGTTCTGATATGCACAAATTTCAGTTACCTAATACATTAACTGAGAAGTTTGATGAACTACAAACTTTGCTGCTAGCTCTTTAGTCCACAAATCACTATGTAAGTGACAGAGGCGCATCATGGTCGGTGACCAGTCATGTCCCTTATTCCAACCAATCATGTCACTTGTTCCAAAGTCTTTCAGTGATTGGCCACTGTGACTGTGTTACTCAGCTCATGAACAGACAGCAGTGTATTTGTGTTTCCTCCTTGTTCCCCAGTGATAAACCCATGAGACATTTTGCCAATAGGGATAATCAAAGACAGAACTGGCCAACAAAAATGAAAGTGCAGCGAAGAAACAAAAGTGATGATGCTGAAGTGTAGTTGGAATCAAACATAAATGGAACAGAGAAGTAGCTGACTGTGGGCATGACACTGCCTTCTTTTGAAAGACGTGCAGTCAGAGGAACTTAGTGAAGGCAAATCTATGGACGTAAAGGAGGAAAGTAGTTGTGATGAAAGGATAAAAATGTCCCAGAGGAGGTGACGCCAGCAAAAACTTCACCTGAAAGGAGCTTTTGGAGATATTTAATGACATTGAAAATACAAGTGAGGGATAAAAGACTGTAAGCAGATGCAAACTTAAAAAGCGAGGTGACAGTTTGCCAAGGCACAGAAAAGCTACTCACTCCATAGTGTGAGTTATATGATGACAAGAAGGCAAGCTCTGCTCAACCTAAGTTTTTTTTTTTTTTTTTTTTTTTTTTTTTTTTTTTTTTTACAAATAAATAAACCACTTTATTTTCAATGTTTCTAGTATTTGAGTGTCCTAAGTAAGCAATATTTTTTCCATTTTCCTATACGTTTATAACCAAGAGGGAAAGTTTTTAATGTTTTGAAAAACATTTTTACAGGTCATGGAACAACTGTCATGCTTTCCATTCAGTCTTGCACAGTCTTAACCTGCATGGTCATTTTTATGGTCCTTTCCTACAGTGAGGACCACCTGTAGTTCATAGATTTACACTCTTTAATGGCCACAAAATTCTGCAACTCAGGCAAATATTATCCCCTCCATTTTTCTTTTCTTTCTTTTACTTTCTTTCTTTCCTCCCCTCACTCCTCTTTCTTTCTTTCTTTTCTTTCTTTCCTTCCTTCCTTCCTTCCTTCCTTCCTTCCTTCCTTCCTTCCTTCTTTCATATAAATGAAAGTCACAGAGATCATGCAGATTCAAAATTACGTATCTGAATAACTGGCAGGACTTGAACCATAATAATAATAATAATAGTTTTTAATTAAAAAATCTTTTGGGGGGCACCTGATTGACTCAGTCAGTTCAGCATCTGACTTCGGCTCAGGTCATGACCTCGCGGTTCGTCAGTTCCAGCCCCATGTCAGGCTCTGTGCTGACAGCTCAAAGCCTGGAGGCTGCTTCGGATTCTGTGTCTCCCTCTCTGTCTCTGCTCCTTCCCTGCTCGTGCTTTGTCTCTCTCTGTGTCTCAAAAAATAAATAAACGTCAGACTCTTAACCGACTTAGCCACCCAGGAGCCCCTAAATTCATTGCTTCTTACAGCCCCACTACCATGACACTTATATTCTTTCCAAATAATCTCATTAATATGTGAGGTATAAATGGGAAAAATGCCCTAAATGTAGAGCCCCCCCCCCAAATCTAATGTGTTCCATGTCACATTTCATTGATTGGTGGGTTACTTATCATTCTTGGGTTGAGCAACAGAAATGAACTCCAACATGGTAGATTACTACAGTAGTGATCCCCAGTGAATCATGTCTCCCTGTGGCCACTTTTCTTGGCAAGGTTTCTTTGCCACTCCTCCCATTAACAGATGAAGTTGATTCTCCCACCCAAATTTGGGTTGGTTTCAAACTATTTTTGACCAATAGAATGTGGTAGAAGGGAGGTTTCACCTTCTTTTGCTTTTGTTCTCTTGGAACATTTCTCCATCATTTAAAGAAGCCCAGTTTAGCTTACTGGAAAATGAGAGGCCACATGGAGAACCAGGGATTCTAGCTGGCAGTTCCAGCTAGTTTCCAAGTAAATGAGTAGGTGAGGCGATCTGGGATTGCCGCCCCCCCCCCCCCCCCCCCCCCCCAGATCTGCCCACCAATTACAGATACTTAAATGAACCCAGCTGACGCTGCATGGAGCAGAGACACACAATCCTAGCTGAGCCCTACCCACATTGCTAATCTACAGAATTGTGAGTAAATAACTGGTTGTTGTTTTAAGGCATTACAAGTTTTGGAGTAGATTGTTATGCGGCAAACCACTAACTTCAGTAGAAAGATAATTTATTGGGGGAACCTGGGTGTCTCAGTAGGTTGAGCGTCCGACTTCAGCTCGGGTCCTGATATCATGGTTTGTGAGTTTGAGCTCCGCATTGGGCTCACTGTCTCAGCACAGAGCCCACTTCAGGTCCTCTGTCCACCCCTCCCCTGCCCCTCTGCTGCTCACACTCTCTCTCTCAAAAATGAATAAACATTAAAAAAAAAAAAGAGAATTTGTTGGCGAGATATAGGGCTGTTTGTAGGATTGAAGGGAAAGCTGAAAGTCTTGTAGCAGGAATTAGTCAACAGTCTTGCCTGGGTACTGCTTATACAGTGAATGAACTCTAGCTGTTTCTTCTGTTCCTGTGTTCTAAAGATTTAGAGTGCTGAGGTAGAAAATTTGTTGAGTCACATGTTCATTCTATGGATGGATTGACTTAGGAGAGGAGAATCTGGAAGAAGGAACTTCCAGTTTCTTCTTGAGCTTCTGTAGTTGGGGAGGCAAATACTGGGACTTGTCCCCCTCCCACCACAAATTGTACACATTCTACCATCAAATTGTATACACATTGTACACATTGTACCATCAAAAGAAATCAAAGTGGAGGAGGAATGGAAGATGTTATTTCATTGCAAATAAATTTGTGGGAAGTCAAAGGAATTTTATGTCCATATAACAAGTATATAAGTCAATATATGGAGAGAAATTGCATATTGGACCAAGAGAGTTAAAGCACTTTATAGCTCATCAAGGCCAAGGACCTAATTTTATAAATGAGAAGAGTGAATCAAAGGTTGAGATTAGGCCAAGTGTACATTGAGTTTGTGATAAAACCAGGACTAGAACTTGGGTTTCCCCCCTGACTCCCCAACTGTCTATAACCTCAGTTGGATTTGGAAAGGAAAAAAAAATTGACCTTATACATTTGAAATTTGCATATTACCTTCCTTTTGTGTATTCTCAAAGCAAGGACTCTTTAGAAGGCCTCTTGGACTATGGATTGCACCTTCCTTCCTTATATTTCCTCCCAATAAAACACCCATCATCTCTTTTCTACTCCCAAACACATTCAAAGGTGCTCAGGTCAATATTTCTTGGGGCCAGCCTACCCCTGAAAAATCAGATGAGGTGGATGTTCCAAAATCCAAGCCAGCTGGCACTTGAATCAGGACAACACTGTCAGGTCAAGACTCAAACAACTCTTAGAACTTTGGTTTGGTGACAGCTGTCCATTGTATTTTCCCTCTGTTTTAAATATCTTGGTTTTGAGAGGTTATTTGGGTAAAAATAGCATCTTTGCATTATTGTTAGATTCTGGTGCATACTGTTCCTTTAAAGTCCTAATCCTGTTAGTGAGACCTGTTGATTAGACTGTATCATGGGTGATTATGGCATCTGAGAAGAAATAGCTCATTGAAGAATCTCAAACTATATGAACACAAACCTACCAAGGAGAAAAGGCACTGATAATTATTAATGGAAAATTGCACAAAAACAAAAGAAAACAACAATAAACAAACAAGGACAAGAACATATAGGCGATAAATCATTATGAAATAGAGTTTGAAGAATATTTAGATCTCTGGTCTGGGAGAAAACATAAGAAATTGGTGGCTGTGGTTGCCTCTGGAAAGGGGGATGCCTGGCTGGAGATCTAGGCAGGAGGGAGACTTTTCAATTTCTTTTCAAAGAACCATGTCTTTGAAGCCTTACCTATTCAAAAATAACTAAATGAAAACAACAAAATAAGGGAAATGCTACAAACAGTTCTTTACCAGAAGCAAGTCTTTTGAGAACTTCCCTTGTGTTTTTTAATGCTTCAAGTATATTTTGGGGAATGAGTTATAGAGACATCTCTCTAGCCTTATTCTCTTGACTTATTAAGTAATATGGAGTTTTCTTTGGCTAAAATTTTAATGGTTGCTACAGTTAAGGGATTTTTTTTCCCACTCAACACATCTTATCTCAGTATTTTCTGTCTTGTATTAGTTGATTTTTATCATTCTAAAGACTCAACACATAAATAATATTCCATTTTCCATCTTTCTGGTCTTCTTGCATAATATTTGATATTTGAAAAATAGCTTCCAAACGCTTGTTTTCATAACATTTCTCTTACCCTCTTAAAATGTGGACATTATATGTAATGGACTAATTTTACTCACCCAAAACGTAGATTATTTTGCCATTTGTTGGCTGTTTTAGTGTTTAACAGATTAAATCAGGGTTTGTAACTAAAGGTTTCACATTGGCTTATATAGAGATAGCAGTTCTCAGCGGGTGCACCTTAATGGAGATTTTTTTCCATTTTGAAAGACATGTTTTTTGATGTTTCTGCCATGGTTTTGCATCCTCTGGAAATAATACCAATGTTGCCATTATTTGTGATAGGAGAGGGACTGCAGAAAGAAAGGATGTTGGCTTCAAGGTGAAGGTTTTGGCAGATTCGGTGCCATCTCATTGGTTACAAAGCTTTTCTGGAAAGCGTGCAATTATTCAGCTCGTACAGCACAATGAAGTGAACAATTCATTTAGTCTCTCTATTGATACCCCATCGCAGAGGGACTGGGGTGGCTTGGGAGATTGGAAACGGGAGCTGTGGCCTTTTCCCTCGACGTAGGTGGTTTGGATCTGTTCCTTAGGGTAGTGACCACATAGTGTCTCCATCTGATGACTGTGTGGTGACCCATGTGAAACAGATTGGTGGTTTCAGGCCCATAGAGAGGCAGTCACAGCTCAACATCCAGGATCCCAGCTGGCAGAAATATGTGAGGATTATACTGCCATGGTTCTATTCACTGTGTGCTTTAGTGAAATTTACAGGTTGAAAATCCTACTTGCACTAAAGTGAGCTTTAGAATATCTTCATAAAGCTCTAAATGAAGGTATCTCAGCCTTCTACATTTGTCAGATGATTAGCACACACTTGGCTGTTTATTTTGGCTTAAAGGCTTCAAGAATCTTTAGGGTCATAAGACTTCTTCCACATTTGTGAATGTCGAGGATAATATATCTACTTACAGCTAGCAAACATTTCTTGAAGAAATACTGTATACTTGGGTACAGGATTCTGTTTTCAAGTTGTAGTAAATTGTGCTACATCTTGGTAGTTTTAGATTGAATGAGGCTTCCTAAAATGAAACAGATGTGCTTAAAAATTATAAAGATGTGCTTATAAAGTGCCATTCAGACCTATGATATTTCTTAACCTTGGCTTGGGGGCCATGTTGATTGACCCACTGTTCTTCCTCAACATTTTCATTTTTCAATTCTAACATTTAACAAGCTTTTCTACACGCATGTGCACGCACATACAAATTTACTACATCTATTCCTTTTTTTTTTTTTTTTTTTTAGTTGAAGGACTCCACACCTGGTCCTCAGGTAGATAAAATGTTTTAAGACTGAATGCAATACTTAACAAAAGGAATATGTATGTGCAAAATCCTAGGCTGCCGCAGTTGCCAATAACATCTGCATTATCCTGTGATCTGTAGACAGTTACAATTTGTCTAAGGATTTTTTAAAGACTCAGGTGTCACAGTATTGGACATGTAAATAAATATTAATAAAAAATAAGTAATAGAATTCTTTTTAGAGCTTGGGAGTTAGGCGTGAGCCCAGGCAGGGGAAAGTCTAGCCCCTTCTTTTGCACCAACACATCTATCCTTAATATTTTGTTGTGGATTCAGGGTTTTCCTAAGAATTAGATGCCTCTCGGTGAGGACATCAACTAGGTCTAAGATTTCTGGAATTTGATTTGTTAATGTCAGGCATCATCTTTCAGATGGTATGTGTCTGCACCCCCATCCCTGCAAGCTACTCTTCCCTCTCCCTGTGGCAGCAGTTGAGAAGGCCTCTACTAGGAACCATGATTTGTGTCCTTCAGAGGAGCGACCTCATGGGGTCACCACTGAAGGGCGACCTATGATTGGCAACCTGATGTACTATTTCCTAGGGAGGGGGGAGTGCATTGCATATCAGATCCGTGAGCTCTACCAGTTCTGATCTAGGCAGTGGGGCAGCGCGATGGGGATGAAGGACGGGTCCAAGTGGAAAACATGCGTCGGTGAAAGGGATAGTCACCTAGTTGTAGCTAGTGGGAGTATTTATTTCTCTGTTTTAAAGATAGTGATGGACTCTTACTCTTACTTTTGGGTCCCTGTGAGTCGTAGACCACTATGATGAGAATATTTTTAAAACTCCTTTGCTTTCTTAGCAGAAAAATTGAACACACTGGATAAAGGCATGGGAGAAATAGTAGGCTTGGACCTTTCATCTTCTTCCTTTCCCTTTTCTGCCCAGCCTGATGGTGTTGGAGGCCCATGAACCCCTTGGCTACTGACAGAGCCCCTATACATAGGTCGTGAGAGAGTTTGGGGACCTGGTGGTGGTAAATTTGTGATAACCCTCTTTGTGACATACTTAAAATGCCAGGCGTTGCTTTATTTAGTTACTTGATTAAGATTTCTTATTTAACCTGGAAGTTATCACTTAAATACAGAACTGAATTGGAAGAAGGTTAAGTTGGATCTTTTCGTTGACAAGAAAATGGTCAAGACATAAAGTCACCACTGAATTGCAGAAAGAGTGCAATTTGTTTTTAACTCCTTTGGTGAAGGCTGCACTAATTCTTGTCGCAAATCATTTGAGAAGAATCTTGTGGGAGGTTATAGAACTGATTCACTCACTTGCACAAAGACTGATTTGACTTTTCTCTCCTGAGGTTGATAATGCATGCTTTTATTTAGTTTAGAGGAGAAAGGCTTTATAACCTCCTGTGTTCCATGACTCATCACTTTCTGAGCAGTGACATTGTGCTTCACAAAGAGGGGTGTAACGAGACTTTGGGGGAAAGTGTTACCTAAATTGAGCCAGCCGTTTTGAGTGTGAGAGCATGAAATAAAGAGGAGCAGTTGATCTTTCCAAACTTCAAATCCGCAGTGTGCACAGGCCCTAAGAACTAACTTTCCTGTTAAGAGGGAAACAATTTGGTGGCTATCTTAAAGCAAAATTAATTCTGGTTTTAGAGCTTTCAGACAGACATTTTCAACTTGCATAGGCTGTCCATAATTTCAGGAAAAGTGGGTAGCTTCAGGCTAGATTGTTTTCTCTGTTGGTGGGTGTAAATGTATATGAAAGCTATTTGCTTCTCATGTAAAATTGGATCTGTTGACATAAGCATTTTTTTTTAAGCTTGGCGATGTAAGCCTGCATGAAAGACTTCACTCAAAGTTGTCTTCCTGAGAACTTGAATTTAGTCAAACATGTTACTGTGAGATGAGTCACAATTTGAAATATTTTACATAGATTTCGCTCTGAATTTTGTATCAGAATGGATTTGTAAAGGAGAGTTAAAAGTAAATGTCAGTAGATTGAGGAGCGAAATGGAAAGCCCCTAGTGTTGAAATGTCATTTGGAAAGGGAATACTCGAGCTAAAATAATGATATTTTGTATTTATCATCTTCTCTCTTTTCATTTGTTACCTCTTTTTGAATTCAGTCTGTTCCTCTTTTCATATTGGAAAAGAACTAGAATTGGACTATTAGAAAAATGTAAAAAAGATGATAAAAATTAGGTCCTTAGACTTAGGAAATTAAAATATGAAAAATTTTCACATGGATTTCATTATCATTTACAGCCCCGTAAAGCAAAGGAGGCATCACAGGCTCATTCGGGGTACAAATTTGTTTATCTTCAACAACGTAATTTGAGGTTATAATTTTCAGCTTTCTCTCTTTCACCTCTCCCTTCCTCCCTCCCTTCTTTTTCTTCAGTAATATTTAGAGCTCTACTGTTTAGTGTCCCATAGCATATGTTTAGGGGCTCTCATCCAAAAGGGATGCAAAACTCTATGGCCCCCCACCAATTGGCATTCAAATGCTGCACCGTTTCATTAAGAATTGGAGGAGGGAAGAAAAGGAAAGTGTAAACACACGGCTGTTAAATACATGTGGTCACTGTCCCCCTTTGTCATGCTGCTTAATTTGTTGTTTTGTCCAGTCAGAAGAACTGGATTGTAGCATTGGTTCTGTCAGTAACTGCCTCTTTAACTTTGGTCCTGACTCCTCGGTATCTTTGAGTCACACTTCTCTCATCTGTTAGAGTGGTTGGAAAAGATGATCAATAAAGACCTTTTCTTTTTTTATTTTATTTTATTTTATTTTATTTTATTTTATTTATTCTTCAATGTATGAAATTTATTGTCAAATTGGTTTCCATACAACACCCAGTGCTCATCCCAACAGGTGCCCTCCTCAATACCCATCACCCACCCTCCCCTCCCTCCCACCCCCCATCAACGCTCAGTTTGTTCTCAGTTTTTAACAGTCTCTTATGCTTTGGCTCTCTCCCACTCTAAACTCTTTTTTTTTTCCTTCCCCTCCCCCGTGGGTTTCTGTTAAGTTTCTCAGGATCCACATAAGAGTGAAAACATATGGTATCTGTCTTTCTCTGTATGGCTTATTTCACTTAGCATCACACTCTCCAGTTCCATCCACGTTGCTACAAAAGGCCATATTTCATTCTTTCTCATTGCCACGTAGTACTCCATTGTGTATATAAACCACAATTTCTTTATCCATTCATCAGTTGATGGACATTTAGGCTCTTTCCACAATTTGGCTATTGTTGAGAGTGCTGCTATAAACATTGGGGTACAAGTGCCCTTGTGCATCAGTACTCCTGTATCCCTTGGGTAAATTCCTAGCAGTACTATTGCTGGGTCATAGGGTAGGTAATAAAGACCTTTTCTTGATTGCATGCATACTCTATAACTTCTCAGTCCTCTTTCCATGGGCAGTTTAGTCTGTTTCCTGTCTGACTTCCCAGGTAATGGGGGATGTCACCCATGGCTGACAGGATGAAAAGTGAGAATTGAGTTCTGCAGAATTTTTTCAAGGCTGCTTTCTCAAAACCGGAGAGATGGGTCACATTGAAGTACACTGCTCACCAGGTTGGTAAGCCAGACACATGGAAGCCATCCACATAGAAGTCATTTCTCCATCTCCTTTTCTCTCTCTACCTCTTTATCACCACCCCCATCCAATTTCAACTGTTATTTCTACTTCCTAAATATTTCTTGCCTCTGACTTACGTTTCTGTTGACAGCGCCCCAGATCAGGGCACCATCATCTCTTACCTACATTGCTACAGCTACCTCCTAACTGATCTCCCCACTGCCAGTCCTGCTCTCTCCATCTCCCACACAATAGCCAGTGCTGTCTCGTTTTCTTCCACTCTCTGCCCTATCCATATACTCCGGTAGTGGCCGCCTTTGGATTCCTACAGCCTGCCAAGCTCTTCCCCTTATCAGGAAACATGCTATTCTATAGATCTGGAACATTCCCATTTTTTTTCTTTTACATGCCTGGAACTTTCTCCTTCATCACTTCTCAGCATAAATATCTCTTTAGAGAGAGATCTTCTTTGACTAAGTAAATCTCTATTACTCTCTATCACTTTTCTCTCTTTCTCCTTGGCACTTTCTACAGGTTGTAAAATATTTATTTACATGTGTAATGAGTGTCTTTACAAAAACTTAGGTGTACAGAGAGGGGATGTTATTTCTCTGTAGCTGAATCTAAGCCAGCTCATGAATTTCTCCATAAATTAGGAATGATTTCCTTTCTCCCTTCTTTTCTTTTCCCTTAAAGCAATTAAAATTCCAGAGGAGCTTAAGTGTTTTCTTTGCATCAGGGATGAGATGTCTAGTTGTGCCCTCTATCACTGATGGCCTCTACTTGATGTATATTGAGTTTTGAAGGGAAATGATAAATAATACTCTTCTTCCTCTCCCAAATTCTGGTCAGTTGAGCTATAAGACAAAAGAGGAAGGCATAGGGAGACTGAAATAGCAGCACTATCATTATTAAAGCCAGTGCTAGAGAATGTGTTTTATATCTGTGGCAAGTGGATTTGCTCATCGCTGCTCTAGCCTGAGAAAGCATTCTTAAAATAGTTGCTAGCAGTAAATGCTGAGGTGGTTTTAATTAGAAAGGAACAATGGTTGTCTTAATCTTGCTGCTCCTGTGTCTCTGCTTGTAGGAAGAGGAGCTTGGTCATGGTCTTAGTGAGTTTTTATGGTACAATTTCAGTTATTTCATTTAATGAAAAGTTCCAGAACCGTGTCTAGGCCTATTAAGCACTCTGTAATGTTTGTTGAATGAATTAAAGTATTTGTTGTATACATGGGCATTTTTGTAAATGCATTCATTTAGTTTTAAAACAGAAATGTTGGGAAACAAGAATTATTTTGTAGATGTTCGTGTTCGTGTGTGTGTGTGTGTGTGTGTGTGTGTGTGTCCCTTGAGGCACAGAAGTACAATGTTAGAGATAGGCAACCTCTAAGATGGCCACAAATGATCTTTGCCTCCTGGTTTTCAAATCTTTGTGTAATTCCCTTCTCCCTGAGTGTAGGCTGTACCTGGTGCTGACTCACTTTTAAAGAATAGAACACGGCAAAAGTGATAAGATGTCATTTCTGAGATTAGGTGACATAAATACTGCAACTTCTCTCTTTCTCTTTCTCTCTCTCTCTCTCTCTCTCTCTCTTTCCCTGCTCCCTGTCTCTCTCTGTGTCTGAGGAAATCCAGCTGCTACAGTATGAGCTGCCCTGTGGAGAGACCCATGCATGTAGCAAGGCACTGAGGGAGGGCTTTGGCTAACTGCCAAAAAGGAATTGAAGGCTTCAGTCTAGCAGCTCTCAAGGAAGTAGGTCTTGCTAACAGCCAGGTGAATGAGCTTGGAAGTGGATCGTTCCCCACCTGACTTGAGTCTTCAGATGAGGCTGCAGCCCCAGTTGACGGTTTGGGTGCAGCTTTCTGAGAGATCTTGAGCGGGAGTCCACCAACTAAACTGTGCCCAGATTCCCTACCCACAGAAACAGCGAGGTAATCAATATTTGTTGTTTTAAGCTGCAAAGTTTTTATCTGTGTGAAGTGCGGATAATAGAATGTACCCTATCCAGCATCCAGTGGCAGAGAGAGAGCCTTTGGGAGGTGCCCCATACATGCTTATTGATATTTGTAAGTGATAGACAACCAAAATATTTGTTAAATTATTCAAGGAGTTAAAATTTTCATGTTGCCTTAAAGGAAAATGAGGTCTTTTGGGGAGAAGGCAAACAGTTGTAGAGAGGTACTTGTGTATCTTTCATCTGAGTTTATTGTTAAGTGCATGTTTCTGTATTAATTGCTGCTCCTGAAGTGAGTGGGGGATATAAACAATTTCAGCACGTCACATTAAGTAGAATATTAAAAAAGATACTTGCAGGAGAAGATCACATTGAAATGTGAAATGTGGGTAGAGGAAAAGACAGCTAAGCCAGTTTAGATGGACTTTGGATTTTGACGAGGTTAACAAATTTAAGTTCAGGGCTAGTCTTGACACACATCAGTCCTAACAGTTTCCTGCCACTGCCATTTATTGGGAGTGCTAATGCCAAATATTTTCATCATGTTCTTTTCCATTCTGCAGGGATGGAGAGAATTCTAGTATATAGCCTCTGAAATAAGATCATATGGTAATACGTATGAGGTGGGAAAGCACAGTGTTTGGGGACATGGACCCTGGGGTCAGATGGGCAGGGTTTGAATTTGAGTTTCCTCATTCTACTTACTAGCTTTGTGACCTTTGGCGTATTGTGTAACATATCTGAGCCCCAGTTTCCTCAACTTTAAAATCATAATGGTATCTACTAAGAGGAATAAAAATCCATATAAAGATTTACCACAGTATTTGTCATATACCTGAATGTTAGCTGTCCATTATTTTTATTATTATTACAAGTATTGAACACTGTGGCTGGCACATAGTAGGCATGCGATAAATATCAATTTCCTGCCCCTTCTTTTTTCTCCTCTGTGTCCTAAAAGCTAGCCTGTACTTTTTGAGTTCTAATTTATTGACTGTTTATTCTCCAATTCAAGAAATATTTTGACGTAGGGAATTTTTCAAAGGCACTGCTTGTTTAAAGCCTCTCTAATTTCTCCTTTTTTTTCTAAAGGTTTCATTGTTAGCAAAGCCTTCCCGAGAGCTTTCAACATAAAATTGCAATGAGTTGCTTGAAATCACCAGGTATCAGAAGATCTTTTTCTTTAGGTTTAGAAACTAGTAGCCAGCTGAGTAGAGGAGAGCTATTTATCATCTAGTTATTCTGGATATGTGGGCTTGGGTGTCGTTTTGTGTATCCTCTGTGAGTATCAAATTAGCAGGAAGGGCTGTCGTCTGAAACTGTGGTAGAAAGACAAGTGAACTCAGTGCTGTGGCAACAGGGTGGAGTATTGTAGGAAAATTACATAAGGAAAACGAACAATAGGGGATTGTTTTTTCTTTTTTTCTTTTTTTCTTTTTTTTAATTTTTTTTAATGTTTATTTATTTTTGACAGAGAGACAGAGCATGAGCAGGCGGGGGTGGGGGGGGATTGTGGCACAGAGAGAGAGGGAGACACAGAATCAGAAGCAGGCTCCAGGCTCTGAGCTGTCAGCACAGAGCCTGACGCGGGGCTCGAACTCACGAACCGTGAGATCATGACCTGAGCCGAAGTCGGACGCTCAACCGACTGAGACACCCAGGCGCCCCCGTTTTTTCTTTTTTTAATGTTTATTTATTTCTGAGACAGAGACACAGAGCATGAGTGGGGGAGGGGCAGAGAGAGAGGGAGACACAGAATCAGAAGCAGGCTCCAGGCTCTGAGCTGTCAGCACAGAGCCCAACTCGGGGCTCGAACTTACAAACCGTGAGATCATGCATGACCTGAGCTGAAGTCGGTCGCTCAACCAACTGAGCCACCCAGGCACCCCAGGGGATTGTTTTAGATAAATTCACAAGAGTTAACCTACACTACAATAACTTTTAATTTTTCCTATTAAATAACATTTTAATTTCAATTTAACAAGTTTAACATTGAGATTATCAACAGGCTCTCAAAAATAATTCTGCCTTTGTAAGCTGTTGTATCAAATAATTCATTTGAAAGGAGTGATTTTTCATCTCAGTTCAATGCCTATGATTGAATTGAATTCGTTACTCAGTTTCTTGGAAGGTAGTAAGCATATCAAAGACAAAAACATTATAGTATTGCCAAGGAGCTGAGAAGTGTACAGAATTCTCCAAGATCAGGTTTTCATGACATGCAAAGGAGTAGGGGGATTGTTTACAATATTTAGCAGTGAGGAAGAGTTTAAAATGCAAAGTAAACCTAATAATAAAGGAAATAACACCTTGAAAGTGAAACCCAACAAATTCAATGGTTGATTCAAGTACCTTCAATTCTTTTTTAGTGTGGACGTGATTTTGTTCATTTGTTTTTAAATAAAATCTTATCTGTGCTCATGTTCAAGTGGCCAAGGATTATCCCTAAGCAAAACCATTGGAAGTTTACTTCTTTACTTATTCAGTCATTTTTTCACTGATTGATTCATTCAACAAGTATTAACGAGTACCTACTATTTGCCAGGTTCTGTATTAAGCCCTGAGATACAGTGGTGAGCTATGCGTGCCTGGGTTTTGGGAAATGCTGCCTTTTCTGTTGAACCCCATCCCCCTCTGCAGAAATATTCACAGTGCCTGTTAGCACATGAAAGGCTCTGAGAAGTCCTGCAGTGAAGAAACCTGTTTAACCTTCTTTGATATAATGTTTCCTAGACCTTTACATCCTCAAGGAACTATTCTTTCTTACAACACACTGGGGGGAAATCTAGCTTAAGATGAAATGTGCTGCGTAGAAGGACAGGATGACATTGGATAACAAGGCAAGTAAAACACTGCTTTAATTCATACTTGTTGATTGCAGGACTCTGTCACCAAGCAGTTTGGCACTCCACTTGATGAGAAGGAAGCATGTTATAGCCTCGATTTTGTCCAGGACCCTTTCTATTCTCCATGTTTGCCGTGGCCACATTGTTCAGTTTAGGAAATAATACAAGTTCAGTATGACTGGCGAGGTTTTTCTATTTGTTAACAATGGTCCGGGAGCTAGCTGTTTGCCAAAAGGAACCTTCTTACCATTCATGATGCTTCATTTGGGGGAAATAGATGCAAGTGTTGAATATATGGTTAAATTGGATTCTTTTAAAACATTCCAACAAATCTAACTGATCTGAGAGAAGAGGTCATCTTTGGATTGCCGTTTTTGGAATTACCTACTTTCATAAAGTCAAAATAACCCTCAAAAAAATATATTAGTGTACTACAAAAAAATTAATACATGCAAAGTAATGTAAGCACATGGTACTTTTAATTTCTCGGTGGCCCCGGGGCACCGTTATGTGATCTTTTCTGGGAAATCACTCATCGTGTAGCTATTGGGGAAAGGGAGCACTTCGGCCCCTTTTCTGGGAGCAATCCAATGCAGTATGGATATTAATTAAATTTATTAAACAAATAACACAGCGACTCGGGGAAGCAGGGGTCCATCTGCCAGTTCTGCAGACAGATCTCTGCAGAGACGCGAGCTGAATGGTAGTTAAAGCTAAGTTGCCGAGCTCAGCAGATGGGCTCTTGTCTCCAGTGGGGGAGATTTGGTGGCGGTCCAGCAGCTCTTTCCCCCCTCCAGGTTTTTGTTCCTTGCAACTGTGATTGAAGAAGCCCTTCTCTGTCTTTTCCCAGCCTTGTGCCTCTCCCCCACCCCACCCCGCTTTGTTTATGTGAGCAATGTTTAAATCTGAGTGATTTGTTAGAGAGGCAAGTCCCGGCTGATCTCATTTTGTGTATGTGCTGTAAAGCTCAAGCAGAAGATAATTAGGAAAATGTAATCCCATTGACTTTACACCCCACTTGTGTACATTGCAGCAACTCAGGCTTTGTGCCCTGGAATAAAGTCTCTGAACAGATTTGAATGTAGTCGGCATCCCCATTTTCTGTCGCTGGAAGTTCATGTTATTCTGAGGTTTAGATACGTATTATTCCTAAAACTGTTCTTGAGGTTGCCTTCAGACCTATGTGCCTTTTAAACCATGCAGTTGAAGGATTCTTGTTTGTTCACTTTTTCCTCATGTCTTCATAGTCTGTTGGCAGGTGTCTAGGTGCCTTAAATCCCAGTGTCTCCTTCACTTGCCCTCTGGGATGAGATGTCATTGACAATGTTAGATGGGCACATTTGTGATCTGCTGTGTCTTTTAGAAACCCACCTCCCCACCTCCTGACCTACCTCTTCCATGATAAAAGATGGTGAATTTGAAACCTTTCTGTAAGTAGCCACTTTGCTTCCAGTTGATTATTGCTTCCCACTATTTGGTGTAAGTTTTGACAAAAGCCCACTTGGACAGAATTTAATGGTAGGATGTTAGATTAATGCAAATCACCCCCTCCGCCCTTTATCCCTACCTGAATGTTTGCAAAAATTATTTTGTAGAGGGCTCTGTCATTTCTGGCTATGTCCCCTCGCCTGGGACCAGTGCCCTTCTCAGGGGGAGGGCTGGGGAGGGACAGACGAAGCCTGCTAAGCAGATTGTGTGCTCTATTGATGGTAAAGTTTTGGACTAAATAGATGCCACCTTGGGCTGAGTCCTGAAATGCCCTTGCCTCGGAGAGATAGGTCTGGTTCCAGCCAACCTGCCGGTGGGACATATTTGTGGAGATAAAGACACCTCTGTGGAATAGAAACTCTTCCAATCAGAATGTGTTCCCTCGCTTGCCCCCTCAATTCTCTGCCAGCCAGAGGCCTCAGTTGATTATAGAACCCAAAGAGAAGAGTGGACGAATCTGGGATTTTGATCATTCCTGGGTATACTGAGTTTTGTGGGAATATGGAGGCCAAACCTTTATTCCAGTTTGTAAGAAGAACCAGCCAATGATCTATTTACCCAGAGCACAAAGAAATCTTAGCAGGCTGAGCCTCTGTACAACCAGAATGGTCTGTTCATTTCTGCTGCTCATGAAGTTCAGTCAAGTCCATCCTTGATATCGGTCTGTGTTTGTGCTTTTTGAACCCAGCTTGAAACCCTAGTCTTATTGGGTTTAACTGGGAGATGTAATATTTCAGCTGCTGTTGCCAGTCCCTGTCCCGCACTGAGGTTGTAGCACCCCACCCCCCACCCCCCAGGCCCCCGCCGCCAGGCCATGCTAATATTCATAATAGGAACGCTTCTGTTACTATGGCAAATTGTTGGAATGAGGTGGAGATTTTTGTTTTCTCATTAGAGCCCTGCCAGCGATTATTGTGAACTCCGAGAGTTATCGTTCCATCCTGGTTTTTTAATGGGATTTAAAAAGGCCCAGCAAAAAAGACAGTCATGAAGGGGCTGGTGAAAAATGTTTGTTTACCAGCAAGTCGTAGGTGAACTGCCAATTTATTTCTCTAATTTGTTGGAAGTCAGAATTGGCTGGGGGCAGGGGGAAGACTCTACATTTTGAATTCATAGGCTATTTACCAGTGTCTTTTCTGCTTCTCCTTCTATCCTGGTGTACCTGGACTAATTTTGTTCTCTGATTTAAATCGCAATCTAGTTGCCCTGGCATCTCAATTTAAGGGAAGATTGGATGTTGTTTTTCAAAGGGAATTGCAAGTGTTTTACTCTTGTCTGAAAACAGATTGTGGCTTCTTTCCCAAGGATAAGCTTAGGAATTACATATAAATCTCAGGGTTTCATTCTTAGCAAAATGTTTTCAACCCTCTTGTCCACACATTAGTATAAATGAATAAAACAGAGAAAAAGCCAGAAAACATCCTGACAGACAGTGTGTGAATGTTTCTGATCTGCTTCCTGAGCCTGCCATTCTACCGAACACATTTTGTTTACTCTCCGGCTTCTAATTGCTTTATTGCAGATTTTGTAGGCAGCGTGACAACTTGGGACTAAATGCATAAAAAAGCTTTTGATGCGGAACAGAAGTTAACACTCATCTGTAAGGAACCAGAGAGGAGCTTTAAAAAGAACAATTTATTTTAAAACTATCTGATAAGGACAGGTATTTTTCAGATGTTTTTATTTATTGGCTATGGTGTACCTTTCTTCTAGGAGCTCAAGTGCAAACTTTAAAAATATTCAGGGGTGTCTGGGTGGCTCCATTGGTTGAGCGTCTGACTCTTGATTTTGGCTCAGGTCGTGATCCCAGGGTTGTGGGATTGAGCCCCATGTTGGGCTCTGTGCTGAGTGTGGAGCTTGCTTCAGATTCTCTCTCTCCCTCCTTCTGCCCCTCTTCCCTACTCGTGTACTCTCTCTTTCTCTCTCTCTAATACATACATACATACATACATACATACATACATACATAAAATATTTAAAAATATTTAGTCTTGGGTCTCCTTGATCATTCCTTACTGTCTGTCACTCTTCTGATGAATATTTTGCAAAGAAATCATGTTTGGGAAGATTACCACCAGCCTGATGTAGCAACTGTCTCCAGAATTGAATGCTGTAGCTCTTTAAAACATGTACTCACTGTGTAGGACAGGGACTGAGGATGGCATCTCTAAGTGAGACCCAGGTCTGGGAGCTTGTAACTGAAAACACTGACATTTGACCTGTGCCTCCTGAGAGAAAAAGTAAGGTTCGTGGTCATTGTCATCCTTAATGATCTCTCAACCTGTTTCCCATGTCTCAGTCTTATTTCTGGTACCATGTCTGGAGCTTTTCATAATCCTGGATATAATAAATATCGATTGATCATTGATTAGATTTGCATTTGGCTTCCAGGAACTAAGCAGAACAGTCTGGCCACTATGGCCAGAGGCCATCTGAGTCTTCTCAGGTCCAGGAATCTCTTACCTTTGCTGTGCTTCAGAAAACTGCTTTCAGTTCTTCTGATCTAGTCTTCTGAGGTCCAGGTGACAAGAGAGCCTTCCTGGGGCTGTATAATTCTTTTGTTCTCACTCTACATTATATTTTAATTCAAATTCAGAGTCTTATAGTAGGAAGGGAATTTACAGATACGTAGCTCAACTCCCTCCCAGTGACAGTCAAGATGGAGGGGTTCACACTGCTTGTCCATTCGTAACAACTGAGCATTTAACTCCCACGTTGTTGCAGTTTTTAATTTTGTGAGTTTTTAAATATTTTAGATGTTAGAAACTTATTCTTTAATGAGTAGAAATCTCAATCTAAGGAAACCCAGAGTTTGTTTCTAGAAGTGAAGAAAATAAAATCACAGTTCATCTCACTAGTATCATGATATCCTTTTCCACATAACATGTCTTCAAGTAGGCTTACCTATATTTAATGTTTATATATATATATTTTTTTCAAGTGTGCTTATATTTAATGGTAACTAGCTATGATTGCTAGTTCCTGAGCTAAGTGCTTTGCAATACATCATGCCATTTAATCTTCACAACGTATTAATAGTCTCATTTTAAAGACGACAAAATTGAAACAAGGAGATGTTAAGTAAGTTGCCCAAGGTCTAAGTAAATGTAAAATAATCTACCGTTGTAGCGAATAGCCAAGCCTGGATTTGGAACCAAGTCAGCTGACTCCCACATCCCTGCATTAAATTACTCTGCTATGTTGCTGGCCTATATTTACTCATTTCTAATTTCTAATTTCCTTAGATCCGAAAGGAATTTGAGGCCTCTTCAAATAAAAGTGCATGTAAAATAGCATAGTTAAAAACTATTTATCACAGAAGAAAAAGATAAATTCTGTGAGAGCCCTTCAAATTTTTGGAAATAGCAATCCCATTGCCCCTAAGTTTGCATTTTCAAAGTCAACATTGCCAATTTCTTAAGCATTCTATCTATTGGGAAAAAGGTGGGTTGCTACACTGCTAACTCTTTGGGGGAAGCGGCCTTGTCTTACCACCCCTGTGTCTCCAGTGCCTAGGGGACAGTGTTAACATTGACGGAGAGGACTGGAGAAGATGAAGCTGGTTGCATAGGTTTGATTCAGGCCACTGCTGCTGAAGCACGCTTATTCAGAGCGGATGTTGGGTCAAACTGTACGGCATTTGTGACTTGGGAACCCAAGGCAAAAATGGGGATGGAGGAGGAGGAGAAGTAGAATAAAGTAATTTATCTTTCTTATCTATTCTCCACTACTTATCTTTCTTATCTATTCTCCACTATATGCTGTTTTGCATTTTTTGTATATATCACTGTAAACCACCTCGAATCCCTTTTAGAATGAGGCAGGATATTAATAAATGCTTATATATTTATACAGGCACACATACATACACATAAAATATTAGATTGAGTTGACCTGTTTAGTGAAATCCTTTGTTGTCTGTTGAGATAGATAAAGGGTGGTGTCATTAATCAGGAGGAGGCTAATGATTGCCACATTCACAGAAAAGGTGGTGAGGCATGAGCCCAGATGATGAGCGAGGGTTGGGCTTTCTGTGTGCTGTGCAAGCCGCCCCTGCGGGTCTCACTGTGATTGTCCCAGGTGGTGTGACTTTTAGGCCTGTGTCACGCTGCTCATCTTCCTCTGGAACTTGAGAGTTCTCCTTAAAACTGCATGCTATGGGGCGCCTGTGTGGCTTGGTCGGTTAAGCGGCCGACTTCGGCTCAGGTCATGATCTCACGGTCCGTGGGTTCGAGCCCCGCGTCGGGCTCTGTGCTGACCGCTCAGAGCCTGGAGCCTGTTTCAGATTCTGTGTCTCCCTCTCTCTGACCCTCCCCCATTCATGCTCTGTCTCTCTCTGTCTCAAAAATAAACGTTAAAAAAAGAACTGCATGCTGTACCTCAAAGTCACGCAGAAAGGGTAGACATGTTCTTTATTTATTGCAAACAATATTACTTCTCTTCATGCAGCTGGAGAACAGTATTTGCTTTTAAACGATTTCATACATCACATGTATGTTATATTGACCTTCAGTCAGCTGAACCCCCCTGGTTCTCATCAGAGAGTCCCCTCCTTAGTTTTGTGCAAGTGATACTTTACACCCAAATCCAGGACTTTGCATTAATTATTCCCATTCTGTAGATGGTGGAGTAGGTTCAAGGAGGCCAGTAAGTCTTCCTTCTCTTGCCCTCCTACCTTTTCTCTCCTGCCATTGTGACCTCTTTATTTTTATTTGTTTGCTCCCAGTCCTCGGAGTTATGCCCCTCTCTATGGTTGATTCCAGGTATTCTTGACCAGATGGTACCAGAGCACTGAATGATGGGGTTGAGGGGATTTTCACAATATCTTCTCTGGGTGGGGAGTATTTGTTAAATATGATACACAACTCATATTGGGTATTTCCAATACTATCATTATGCTACGATGATTCCCTTTCTCTATCATCTTCATGTACTAGGTCTCCAACCCCAGGAGGAAGGGAGAAGAAGGAAGAAACCGTACTTAGGTTGATCAGAACCCAACAATCCAGTCATCACTGGGTGCCCTTGACAGTCTTGCTTTGTTCTCCCCAGGAAGGTTTGGGGGTGAGTACAGTAGACCTGTTCCACAGGGCTGCATTTTGGCTACCCGCGTCTAATAACCAGGGCTGCTTGGCCGTGTTCAGGATGCCAAAGTCAAGTGGTGAGGTTTGTTGTGTTACAGACAAAGGTTTGCTACTGGAGGTCATGGTGCACATCACTTACTTTCCATCAGGACAGAGGGTTGGTTTATGGGTGGCCTTTTACAGTCTAAGTTCAGGCTGGATAAGTCTCACTTAACATGAGAGTCTCTCAGATATCAGGACCTTTTGTTTTTATGAAGAAGGAAATTTTGGGAGATAAGAAAGGGCCTGATGAAAAATCTTCTTCCTTTGGATAGGTCACAGCACAAAAAACAAATCTTTTTTCCATCTCCTATAAGCTCAAATAGACCAGGGCTGCTCTCAGCTGGGGTGGCCCAGGGAACAGGAAAGTCTTGACCTGAATAATGAGTATAGTCTTTTTATTCCTCACATCTGTGTCCATCTCAGCCCTTACCAGGGGTCCCTGAGGTGCAAAGACAAGCTTTGGTTCAATTCTCCAGAACTTTTACTATTTGTAATACTTGCCAATATTCATTCATTCATCATATATTTGTTGCGTGCTTTCCAGAAGCAGGACAAACTGTAAGAAAACAATAGCAGTGGGTCTCTGCCCTCAAAGAACCTCTGTCTAGAAGAGGAGACATATTTTAATTAAGTAATCGCAGTAACAATACATAATTACAAAAATGGTAAATGATCTTAAAGAGAATGGACAGAAGACTTCAATTAGTCTGGTGGTTACGTGAGAATTCCAGTTATCCTGTCCATGAATGTGGACATCCAGATGTGGAGTGGGTTAGAATGGGAGTGAAGGACCAGTGTGGGTGGATAGTAGGGAACAAGATGTTAAATAATGTGATAATAACTATGTATAAAGGTAATGAGTTGGTGTTTTTCATTTAATGCTCTTGTAGAGCTTGAAGGTTTTTATCAAGTAGATATGCCACTTTTTTATAATAAAAAAGTTTAAAAAATAAAAACTAGGGGGTGCCTGGATGGCTCAGTCAGTCGATTAAGCGTCTGACTTTGGCTCAGGTCATGGTCTCATGGTTTATGAGTTCGAGCTCTGCATTGGGCTCTGTGCTGACAGCTTGGAGCCTGGAGCCTGCTTCAGATTCTGTGTCTCCCTCTCTGTCTCTGCCCCTTCCCTGCTGGCTCTCTCTCTCTCTCTCTCAAAAATAAATAAGACATTAAAAAAATTTTTTTAAAGAAATAAAAAAATAAAAACTAAAAAAGATGGGTTGTTGGCTTATACACAACATTTATTTCTCGCAGTTGTGGAGGTTGAGAAGTCTAAGATGAATGTGCCAGCAGATTTGGTGTCTGGTGAGGGATGGCTTCCTGGTTTATAGACAACTGTCTTCTCACTGTATAAATGGTGGAAGGGGTGAGTAAGTGCTCTGGGATCTCTTTAATAAGGACGATAATTACATTTCATGAGGACTTCACCCTCACAACCTAAGCACCTCTAGGACTCTCCACCTCCCAATACCATCATGTTGGGGATTAGGTTTCAGCATGTGAATTTTGGGGGGATATGAACATTCAGTCTATAGCAATATGTGACGTGTAAACCTACTTATTCTTGGCTCTGTCCAAGGAGGGATGCCATTCTAGAGTAGAATCCTCCTTTTCCTTAGGACAGCTCAGCATCAACCCATATACTATATTTCAATGATGCTTAATTTCTCTCTTAGTCTTGATATAAAAAAATCAACATGAATGTCAATTCTATTTTCCTCCTTTCTTCCCATGCTTCTCATCATTGGATCATCCTGGAAAGATGCTTGATGCATAGCCCACACTTTGGAGATCACTGGATTAGAGGACAGGAAGGTTGGGGATACTAAAGGCAAACAAAGTCAGGCATATTTTTAAAATGTAGGGGTAGGGGGGTCTGGGTGGCTCAGTCAGTTAAGTGCCCGACTTTGGCTCAGGTCATGATCTCATGGCTCATGGGTTCAAGCTCCATGTTGAGCTCTGTGCTGACAGCTCAGAGCCTGGAGCCTGCTACAGATTCTGTGTATCTCTCTCTCTCTTTGCTCCTCCCCTGCTTGTGCTCTGTCTCTCAAAAATGAATAAACGTTAATAAAATAAAATAAAATAAAATAAAATAAAATAAAATAAAATAAAAATGTAGGGGTAGAAGTAACCGATTCTCTGACAGTGGAGCAGGTGAAGAGTGTTTCTTTCGTTTGTTCATTCAACAAACAATAAATTGAGCAATTCCTGCCAAGTGCTGTATTATACACTGGGGAGAAAAAGATAATTCACTTAATCCCTGCCCCTCCCAGCTTAATGAGGAAGACTAAAATGCAAATGGGAAATTACAAAATGGTATGTGGAAAGAGGCAGTACAAAGTGTTTGGAGTCTCTCACCTTCTGCATGTTTTGGTCACTTTCTTAGTTGGCTCTCCTCTGACCACCACTCTTTTAAAAAAAATTAAAAAAAAAATTTTTTTTGATGTTTATTTTTGAGAGAGAGAGACAGACAGAGGGTGAGCAGGGGAGGGGCCGAGACAGAGAGAGAGGGAGACACAGAATCCAAAACAGGCTCCAGGCTCTGAGCTGTTAGCACAGAGCCCGACAAGGGGCTCGAACCCACGAACTACAAGATCATGACCCAAACTAAAGTCAGAGGCTTAACCGACTGAGCCACCCAGGTGCCCTGACCACCACTCTTAATTGCAGTGCCTCTTGCATGCACCCCTCTCCCCATACAGAAGGTGTTACAGTAGGGATTACTCTACTATATCTCTTTTTATGCCACTTACCAGCTTGTAACATTCTCTGTAATTATTTATTTTTATTGTCTGTCTTCCTCCCATGAGAATATCATCTTCCCAAGAGCAGGGATATTTGTCTGTTGGGTTCACTAATCTGTCCCAACTCCAGGAATAGTTTGTTGAATGAACGCATGAAGGGAGTGATCATTAATCTCTGATTATTAAAGGTCGTAGACAGAGGGAAATGACATAATAAAGAAGGTAATGTTTGAGCTGGGTCCTTTTAAGGGGAAAAGGCATGTTGTACAGAAGGAACAGCGTATACAAAATTAGGGAGGTGAGAAGTAGCCTAGTGTGTTGGGAAAAGATGCATGGTTCAGCTTTAGGGTAGATGGTGGAGAACACTAGAAGATGAAATTGGAAAATTGAGGAAGATTATGAAGCCCTTCATATATGTTGTTTACCATTGGGGAATTTCAGACAACAAAAGTACCTGAAGACCCGTAAAAAGAGAAGTTGATAAACCAATTTGTATAACACGTAGAAAATCTTACTTCCTCTATTTTCAAGCCCAGTGTGCTTGTCCAGAGCATTGTTGTTGAGGAAAAGATGCTAAAGATGTCCCTGGGCTTTGGATGAGGCCTGGGAGAAATTTCCTAACTAGGTTAGGAAACATGTTGTTTTCATCTATGTGACCTGGCCTAGTGCCCACTACATACTAGTTGTTCAGTAAATATATAGTAATAAATGAAAGAATGCACCTGCTATGCAGTGTCCAGATGACCTCCAAAGTGAAAAGGATAATACTAAGGGGTGTCCAGTTTTATCCCAGTTGTTGCTGATATGAATGCCCTGCTGGACATGTTTGCGGATAGTCTCCAACTCCTTTGTGGTGTTACAGTTTTGTGATAAAGAGCATGAACTTCGGAGTTAGAACAACTTGATTTTGAATCCTGGCTCCATCATTTACTAGCTGCATGCCTTAAATAAGTTCCTTAACCTCTCTGAGTTTCACTTTCCTAATGTAAGGATGTCAGTATCTATTACCTAGGATTACTTGAGGATTTAATGAGATGGTCTATGGAAGAGTTTCAGGCACTTATGGGAACTTAGTAAATATTCAACAATGGGTGAATATTCATTCCTTCTATTAAGGAGGAATGAGGTCAACTTTGATAAGCATGTACGCTGTTGAGAAGCACTGACGTTTCAGGAGCACCTGGGTGGCTCAGTCGGTTAAGCATCCAACTTTGGCTCAGGTCATGATCTCACAGTTTGTGTTTTCAAGCCCCAGGTTGGGCTGTGTGCTGACAGCTCAGAATGTGGAGCCTGCCTTGGATTCTGTCTCCCTCTCTCTCTCCCCGCCCCCCCCCCCCCCCCCCGCCGCCCGCTCACATTCTGTCTCTCTCTCTCAAAAATAAACAAACATTAAAAAAATTTAGAGAAGCATTGATGTTTCACTTTATTTAGTCAAAAGCAGAGTAAAATGAACATGACCCATTCCATTACTTAATAAGTTGGTAAACGTTTCCTTTGTGCCAAGTATATTAATGGAAATATAAACTCAGCAGAAAAGATGTGTTTTTTTTAGTGACCCATAATGACTATGTGCACTAGGTACTGTGTTCCTCTTCCATGCTGACACTTTGGGGTGCGATATAATAAAGAGAGATGGTGAGGTTGGGATGATAATAACAAAGTCTAGTGTATAAGTGTGAGGCTTTAAACTGACCAGTTAGTGCCGTGCAGGGAAAGGGTCTGCCTTTTCATTCTAGAGAACCCTGGAATGTTGAAAAGGACACAGAATGGAAAGCAGGAAGGATGGCTCCTTGCTCCTGAAAAGGTCCTTAAGATTCATGTCCTATTAGTGGTTCATTAATCTCAGCTAAAATTTGAATCTTGATGGTGTGTCAGACCCCATGCTAACTGCTTACTGCTGATCATCTCACTGAATATTCATAACAGCAATATAGGTATTATTTGTCCTGTTATTTATTCATGTATGAAGCTTAGAGAAGCAAAGTATCTTGTCTAGGTTCTCTTGAGGAACAAGTGGTGGTGGAGTTGGGACTCGAATCTCTGTTTCTTTCTCCCTGAATTCGTAACCTCCAAGGTGTGCATTTGCTCCATGGAACAGTTGTACTGGGCTTCTAATAAAGGAGAACCATCTTCTTAACATGCATTGAAGCAGTTTGAAGTCCTATAAGCTACAGAGGAGTGTTTTTTTCCCTTAGGATACAATGTCTAATACTAAGAAATGTTAGCAGAATCATTTGTGAAGGTGACTTAGACAACCATCCATCCAGTGAGCCCAGCAGCAGACTGTTCTCTCATTTCTCTGTTTGTTCATTAAATAAAGCTTTAAAAAACCTGTATGTATTCATTTAAATGCTGACTTTACAGGTAAGAAGAAGTGACATATTTAAGTAATCAATTTTACTTCTCTCTGGGATGTTTTGCCTATGAGTTTGGGTACAATATGCATAATTTAGATGTCAAAGAACTAAAATAAATTTTAAAGTTTCTAGTTTCAGGTAAATATATTTTATAATAAAACATGAATAAAAAAAAATCAATGAAATGATCACTTAGGTAATAAGCTGGATTTAAGATACCCAAAGGATCAGATTGCTCTAGTTAAGATTCTTCCTGGAGCATGAATCAAGCATTTTGGGAAATGGCATTAATTCGGTTAGACTCATTCAGGATAAGGTTTCAGCAGATTAATACTGTGAATTTCAAAAAGCTCAAACCATCTGATATTCCTAAAAACCCTGGGCATCGGCCTGGGCTGAAAGTTTGATTCTTATACAATCACTTAGCTTTATGCTTATTCTAAGCCCTTGCCTGGCCCCTACTCTGATTGGATGTTATCTACAAGTTGGCTTTTGGTCTCACCAAGGACCGGGTAAAATAGAGTGAATTGTTCATGCTAATTTATCATAACTTCCCAAAAGGAGAGTGCATCACTTCTCTAAGCATGTATCCTTTTGTTCATAAATTCAGCAAATATTCTTAGCAAATGACATCAGAAAATTTAAAAATTTATATCATGTGCTAGAATTTAGCCTTTGTTTACTTAAACATTGTTCAACCTGAGTATAAAATACACCGCTGGGGCCCTTTAAAACACTTTTTTTGTTGGATTTTAATTCAGCTATAAAGACAATTCAAGTGAGAAACTTCAGTGCGTTGATTTTGTTCTTTGCGTCATTGCACTGTAATTAGCTGAGTTGCGTTTTAAATGCAGCACAAGAACATCTTTCTTGTCTGTTTATGTCAGAAAAAAATGGCTAATGAGCACTTATCAAAAAGATGAACATTTTTTCATTAGATTAAGTAAAATCAAAAGAGATTTATAATGTACTATTATGTTTCAGCTTGGAATAAATTGAGTAAAATAGCTAATATCTTCACAGCTTCCTAAGAATTTCTCTGCATGGCAGGATCCTCCTCCCCCACATATTTAGACTTCAGGGAAGTACCCATTTGTGGTGATTTGCTTTGTGAAATCAAGGCACATTCCCAAAGGATTTGGAATGCCCTTAATATTATTTGTAAAATCTGAATATCTACGAAGCAGGTGTCAACATGGATCTCCTTTGGATATGCTAGTGTTCTTTGCTACTGGATAAAGTTCTTTAAAATTGTTTTTAAAATTTTTTTTTCAACGTTTATTTCTTTTTGGGACAGAGAGAGACAGAGCATGAACGGGGGAGGGGCAGAGAGAGAGGGAGACACAGAATCGGAAACAGGCTCCAGGCTGTGAGCCATCAGCTCAGAGCCTGATGCGGGGCTCGAACTCACGGACTGCGAGATCGTGACCTGGCTGAAGTCAGACGCTCAACCGACTGCGCCACCCAGGCGCCCCTAAAATTGTTTTTAAAAATGATTTCCCTCTAATTTGTGTTAGGAGTCAGTCACAATGCCACCTGGTACTCAGTATCATGCAGAGCATTCTTCTATTTTGAGATTTTTGTGTGTGTTCAAGTGAATGAATATTAGCCTCTGTGTTCCCAAAATGTATAGATGATGAAGGTTGATTCCTTAGGAGAGTTTAAAGTAAAAATGTACAAGTTTAAGAACCTTCTTCCTTTAAATGTCACATAGATGGCAGGTTATTTTCAGGGCATCAAAGATTCTGAAACATTACTTTCATTTTAACTATGTGAGAGTTAAAATCCAGCTTCTTTGGTGTCTGTTTAGGATTGTACAAATACGTGCATATCCACAAAGCAACCGAAAACCAGGCCATATATAGATAAAGAAGACTCTTAGCTTTCTCAAGTTTTTTGAGTTAGCATTAGGGTGAATGGACAAGAGGTGAATTCTCTGTGTAAAAAAATGAGAAATAAACTGCTCTGGACACTAGACACTTAATATAATCATATAACTTTGTTGGATGTCTACAAAGGAGTGGAATTGCTGGAATACAGGATATGTATTTGTACCATTTTAATAGACACTGTGAAACGTAGGGGAAATAATACCTGCATTCACACTGCCACCAGAAGAGTATTAACATTTTAGTTGCTCTATCTAGTCACCAACAAAATAAAATTTTAGCCATTCTGAGGGGTTTAAAAGTGAGGTCGCTGTGGTTTTAATTGCATTTTCTTGAATGGCTAATGATGTTTAGCAGCTTTTACTCTGCTTGGCCATTTGGATATTCTCTTTCATTCTCTATTTAAGTCTTTTGCTTATTTTTTTTCAACGTTTATTTATTTTTGGGACAGAGAGAGACAGAGCATGAACGGGGGAGGGGCAGAGAGAGAGGGAGACACAGAATCGGAAACAGGCTCCAGGCTCTGAGCCATCAGCCCAGAGCCTGACGTGGGGCTTGAACTCCCGGACAGCGAGATCGTGACCTGGCTGAAGTCGGACGCTTAACCGACTGTGCCACCCAGGTGCCCCAATCTTTTGCTTATTTTTTAAAAATTGGGTTGTCTTTTTTTTTTCTCATTGATTTTTAGAAGTTCTGTGTATACATATATTTTTTAAGATTTTTTTTCAATGTTTATTTATTTTTGAGAGACAGAGAGAGACAGAGCATGAGCAGGGGAGGGGAAGAGAGAAAGGGAGACACAGAATCCAAAGCAAGCTCCAGGCTCTGAGTCATCAGCACGGAGCCTGCAACGGGGCTCAAACTCATGAATGGTGAGATCATGACCTGAGCCGAAGTCAGACACCTAACTGACTGAGCCACCCAGGTGTCCCTGTTTATATTTTGAATATGAATTCTTTGTTGGATATATGTGTTACACACCTTACTGGTTGTCTTTTGATAAACAGAAGTTCTTAATTTTGAGGAAGTTATATTTATTAATCTTTTATTGTATGGTGGTAATAATGGTAATAATCTTTTCTTTTATGATTTGTATGTCCTGTATTCAGAGATTATTTTGCTCACCCCAATATTAAGAATATAGCCTGTGTTACTTTCTAGAAGCTTTATTGTTCTTCCATTTACATTTAGATCTGTAATTCATATGGAATTGATATGTATGCATGCTTTGAGGTGGGTTAAAGTTTCATTAAAAAATATCAATTATTAAACATACCATCTTTTCCCCCATTGCATTCAATAGTACTTTCTTTCATAAATTAGGTGGTCTTACATGAGTGGTCTGTTTCCTAGATCCTCTATACTATTTCATGGATTTATGTGCCTATCCTGTGCCAGTACCACTATTTTGATTACCCTACAGTTTATAATACATCTTGATATTTGGTAATGTAAATTCTTTATTCTTTTTCATGTTGGTTTTGGCTATTCTAGCTCTTTTGCCTTTCCATATAAAAATTTAAGATCAGTTTATTAATTTTCATAGAAAAGCCAGCTGAGGTTTTGATTGGGATTACATTGAACTTTGAGATCAATGGGGAGAACTGACATCTTTGCAACACTTAGTCTTCTAATCCATGGACATAGTATATCCCTCCATTTATGTAACTCTTCCTTATTTTCTGTCAGCAGTGCTTTGTAGTTTTCAATGTACAGGGTCTTACACATTTTTTGTTAGCTTTGTTCCTAGGTATCTGGTATTTTTGATGCTAGGAATCCATAGATAGCTTACATTATAGTATTGTAAATGATATTGTTTTAAAATTTCATTTTCCAGTTGTTTTTTGTTTGTCTCATCTGTTTTTTGGTCATATCATCTACATATTTCCTTCTTTTGGATTTGAAAATATATTTTTTTATTGCTTAGTTGTCCTTTTGTTAATTAAATATTCTTTTTCTATTATTTTTGTGATTATCCTAGAGGTTACAACATGCATCCTGGACTTATAGTCAAACTTAAATTAGGATTATTACCACTTACTGAAAAATGCAAGGACCTTGTAACACTATAACTGAATTCACTCTGGTATCTCTTTTGCTACTGCTGTGGAATATTTCCAATATCGTCTATATCTATATATTTATATTATATATATATATTTTAAACCCCATTGGACATTATTAATATTATGTTTAAATAGTCAGTATTAATTTAAATTTACCCACTTATTTATCCTTTCCACTGCTCTTCATTCTTTTCTGCATTATTGTGCTTTCATTGAGGATCATTTTCCACCCTTTTAAAGAGTGCCTTTCAGGGGCACCTGAATGGCTCAGTCAGTTAAGCATCCAACTCTTGATTTCTTCTCAGGTCATGATCTCATGGTTTGTGAGATCCAGTCCTGTGTCAGGCTCTGCACTGACATCGTGGAGCCTGCTTGGCTCCTCTCTCTCCCTCTTCCTTTCTGTTCTTCCTTCCCTCCCCCACCCCCCACCGCCTCTCTTTCTCCCTCTCTCTCTCAAAAATAAATAAACATTTAAAGAGTACCCTTCAGCATTTCTTTTAGTGTGCGTCTGCTGGGATGAATTCTCTGTTTTTGTTAAAATGGCTATTTATTTAGATTTCATTTTTTGAAAATATTTTTATTTCTTTTTGAGAGAAACAGAGAGCCAGAGCATGAGCGGGGGAGGGGCCGAGAGAAAGGGAGACACAGAATCTGAAGCACAGAGAGAAAGGGAGACAGAATCTCTGAGCTGTCAGCACTGAGCCCGACCAGGGGCTTGAACCCATGAACCGTGAGATCATTACCTGAGCCAAAGTCAGACCCTGAACTGACTGAGCCACCCAGGCGTCCCTGGATTTCATTTTTGAAGGATATTTTCTCTGGGTGTAGAATTCTAGCTTTGCAATTATTTAAGAACTTCAAAGGTGCCATTCTTTTGTCTTCTATTTTCTATTGTTTGCACTGAATAAGTCAGCTTATTGTTATTGCTTTGAAGGTAAAGTGTCTTTTTTTTTTTTTTTTCTTCAAGATTCTTTTTGTCTTTGTCTTTGGTTTTCAGCAGTTTTTTATGGTTGTGTTTCTTTAACTTAACTAGCTTGGAGTTATAATGATTCTTGAATCTGTGTCTCCATGTATTTCAGTTTGGGAAACTTTTCTGTCAGTATCTCTTCAAATATTGATTCTTACCCACTTCCTGCTTCCTGTTTATCTAGAACTTTATTTACAACAATTGTGTCACTTAAAAAAAAAAGTGGTATTCTATATATGTCAGTTATGCTTGTTTGTATTTTAAATATTTTTATCTGTTTGGGCTTCAGTCTGAATATTTAGCCTGACCTATGTTCCAGTTAATTAATTTTTTCTTCTACTGTGACTAATCTGTTGTTTAACCTATCTATTGAATTCATAATACAATGATTGTATTTCATAGATTCCAGTGCTCTGGTAAAATGGTCAAATTTTTTATATTCTCTTTTTAACATATTATTAATAGCCTTCTGTAGCAACTTTAATTTTTTTTTTTAATTTCAAATTTATAGAAAACTTGTAGGAATGGTGGAAACATTACAGCATATCTTCTACCTAGAGTCACAAATGTGTTACATTTCCCTCTATCTACTTTATCATCCTTTCCTCCACGTACAGGTGTTATCTCCTGCCACATTCACACACATTATTTCTTTCTGAATCAGTTGACAGGATGTTGCAGATGTCATTCTTCTTTACTCCTAAATTCTTCAATTTGTATTTACTAAAAACAAGGAATTCATCTTACATAACCACAGTACAACTATCAAAATTAGGAAGTTTAATGTTAATACAATACTGTTATGTGATCTACATTGTAAATTCAAATTTTATCAGTGATTCTAAAAATATCCTTCATAGTTACATTTTTTTCCCAGTCCAGTATGTGATCTAGTATACATTGCAATTAGTTGTCATGGCTCTTTAGTCTCTTTCTATCAAAATAATTCTTCCACCCTTGCTTGTCTTTCATGACCTTGATATTTTTTAAAAGTATAGAACAATTACTTTTTGAATGTTCCTCAATTTTGTTTTTTTCTGATGTTCTATCATGATTAGATTCATATTATGCATTGTTGCCAGAAAGAACTCGGAAGTGATACTGTGTCTGTTTTAGTCTATTGGTTTGTTGTGGGTGTTACTGACTTGGATAACTTGGTAAAATCATACTGTCTTTGTGTGTTATCCATCATAAAGTTACTGTTATTGATTTGTAATGAATAATTTGTGAGAGAGATATTGGGGACCATATAAATGTTATGTTTCTCACCAAACTTGTACCTAATATATTTTAGCATCCATCAATGATTCTTGCCTAAATCAATTATTACTATGATATTTGCAAAATGATGATTTTCTAAATCCATTATCTTTTCTACATTTATTGCTTGGCATACTTGTGTAAAGAATAACTTTTCAGGGTACCTGTGTGGCTCAGTTGGTTAAGCGACCGACTTTGGCTCAGGTCATGATCTTGGCAGTTTGTGAGTTCAAGCCCCGTGTCGGGCTCTGTGCTGACAGCTCAGAGCCTGGAGCCTTCCTCAGATTCTATGTCTCCCCCCCTCTCTACCCCTCCCCTGCTCACTCTCTGTGTCTCTCTGTCTCTCAATAATAAATAAACGTTAAAAAAAAAAAGAATAACTTTCAGATACCTGGGAAGATATCTGGTGGCATAGAAGGACACTGGGCTCACCTCGTCCTGCTGATCCCTTAGATTCCACCCACATTTGCCTAAGTAACCCAGAAAACTGCCAGAAGACCAGCAGAATGGACTTTCTGGAGCCAAGTGTAGACAAGAGGCCCATTGAAGAGGGTAGGAAGGACGGAGAGGTGGTGTGTGCTTACACGGACTGGCGGGAGGGAGCCGGGAGGTGGAGGGGCAGCCCGCCTGGCAAGGCAGAGCCGCCGAAGTCTGGCTTGCAAAAGCGGAGGGGCCGGACTCTGTGAATTCTGACAGCCAGTGGGACTTAACATCTGGAATGTTAAAAGTCAACAGCTCTGCTCTCAGAGAGCAGTGAGGGTGAGAGGATGCAGGGAGGAAGGGTTGTTGAGCCCTGGAAGGACAGAGTTCAGCTCAACCGGGGAACAAAGGCGCTGGCAAGTACCATCTCCCTCTCCCATCCCCCAGCTGAAATTCCAAAGGGAACCAGTTCCTGTCACCGAACTTGCTTGCACTGCAGGAACACCCAAAGCTGTGCTTCTGTGGATCCATCCCTTCGATGGGCCTGCTTCCCTCCTGGTGCTGCAGGGCCCCTCACACAGGAGACCACGGATGGCAAATAGAGCTAAGCCTGCCCCTCCTGCCCCTGTGCACATTGAGGATCTGCCCTCGCTAATATGCCCTTGGCGAGATCCCATTGAAGTAGCACCACAAGCCTGGCAGTGTGCAAGTAGCCCAGACAGGGGCCACACCACTCCACAGTGAGTCCTGCCCCGGGAGAGGGGACGATAAGGTACACACCAGTCTGACTGTGGCCCCAGCAGTGGGCTGGGGGCAGACATCAGGTCTGACTGCGGCCCTGCTCACCAACACAAGTTACTCCGGACAGCACAGGGGAAGGGCCCTGAAGTTTGGAGCTACCTCAGGGACTACCCAGAATGACAAAACAGAAGAATTCCCCTCAAAAGAAACTCCAGGAAGTAGTGAAAGCTAAAGAACTGATCAAAAACAATTTAAGCAATATAACAGAACAAGAATTTAGAATAATAGTCATAAAATTAATCGCTGGGCTTGAAAAAAGTATAAAGGACAGCAGAGAATCTATTTCTATGGAGATCAAGGGACTAAGAAATAGTCATGAGGAGCAAAATAAAATGGAGGTGGCCATAGCACGGATTGAAGAGGCAGAGGAGAGAATAGGTGAATTAGAAGATAAAATTATGGAAAAAGAGGAAGCTGAGAAAAAGAAAGATAAAAAAATCCAGGAGTATGAGGGGAGAATTAGAGAACTAAGTGATGCAATGAAACACAACAATATCCATATAATAGGAATTCCAGAAGAGGAAGAGAGAGAGAAAGGGGCTGAAGGTGTACTTGAACAAATCATAGCTGAGAACTTCCCTGATATGGGGAAGGAAAAAGGCATTGAAATCCAAGAGGCACAGAGAACTCCCTTCAGACGTAACTTGAATCGATCTTCTGCACAATATATCATAGTGAAACTGGCAAAATACAAGGATAAAGAGAAAATTCTGAAAACAGCTAGGGATAAACGTGCTCTAACTTACAAAGGTAGGCACGTAAGAATAGTGGCCAACCTATCTACTGAAACTTGGCAGGCCAGAAAGGAATGGCAGGAAATCTTCAATGTGACGAACAGAAAAAATACACAGCCGAGAATCCTTTATCCAACAAGTCTGTCATTTAGAACAGAAGGAGAGACAAAGGTCTTCCTAAACAAACAAAAACTGAAGGAATTCATCACCACTAAACCAGCCCTACAAGAGATCCTAAGGAGGATTCTGTGAGTGAAATGTTGCAAGGACCACAAAGTACCAGAGACATCACTACAAGCATGAAACCTACAGACATCACAATGACTCTAAACCCATATCTTTCTATAATAACACTGAATGTAAATGGACTAAATGCTCCAACCAAAAGACATAGGGTATCAGAATAGACAAAAAAAAAAAAAAAAAAACAAGACCCATCTATTTGCTGTCTACAAGAGACTCATTTTAGACCTGAGGACACCTTCGGATTGAAAGTGAGAGGATGGAGAACTATCTATCATGCTACTGGAAGTCAAAGAAAGCTGGAGTAGCCATACTTATATCAGACACACTAGACTTTAAATTAAAGGCTGTAACAAGAGATGATGAAGGGCATTATATAATAATGACAGGGTCTATCCATCAGGAAGAGCTAACAATTATAAATGTCTATGCACCGAATATGGGAGCCCCCAAATATATAAAACAATTAATCACAAACATAAGCAACCTTATTGATAAGAATGTGGTAGTTGCAGGGGACTTTATTACCCCACTTACAACAATGGATAGATCATCTAGACATAGGATCAATAAAGAAACAAAGGCCCTGAATGATACCTTGGATCAGATGGACTTGACAGATATATTTAGAACTCTGCATCCCAAAGCAACAGAATATACTTTCTTCTCGAGTACACACAGAACATTCTCCAAGATACATCACATACTGGGTCACAAAACAGCCCTTAATAAATATAAAAGAATTGAGATCATGCCATGCACACTTTCAGACCACAGTGTTTTGAAGCTTGAAATCAACCACAGGAAAAAGTCTGGAAAACCTCCAAAAGCATGGAGGTTGAAGAAAACCCTACTAAAGAATGAATGGGTCAACCAGGCAATTAGAGAAGAAATTTAAAAATATGTGGAAACAAATGAAAATGAAAATACAACAATCCAAATGCTTTGGGATGCAGTGAAGGCAGTCCTGAGAGGAAAATACATTGCAATCCAGGCCTATCTCAAGAAACAAGAAAAATCCCAAATACAAAATCTAATAGCACACCTAAAGAAAATAGCAGAACAGCAAAGACACCCCAAACCCAGCAGAAGAAGAGAAATAACAAAGATCAGAGCAGAAATAAACAATATAGAATCTAAAAAAAACTGTAGAGCAGATCAATGAAACCAAGAGTTGTTTTTTTGAAAAAATGAACAAAATTGATAAACCTTTAGCCAGGCTTCTCAAAAAGAAAAGGGAGATGACCCAAATAGATAAAATCATGAATGAAAATGTTATTATTGCAACCAATCTCTCAGAAACACAAGCTATTATCAGGGAATACTATGAAAAATTATATGCCAACAAACTGGACAACCTGGAAGAAATGGACAAATTCTTAAGCACCCACACACTTCCAAAACTCAAACAGGAAAAAATAGAAAACTTGAACAGACCCATAACCAGTGAGGAAATTGAATCAGTTATCAAAAATCTCCCAACGAATAAGAGTCCAGGACCAGATGGCTTCTCTGGAGAATTCTACCAGACGTTTAAAGCAGAGATATTACCTATCCTTCCCAAGCTGTTCCAAAAAATAGAAAGGGAAGGAAAACTTCCACACTCATTCTATGAAACCAGCATTACTTTGATTCTGAAACCAGACAGAGACCCAGCAGAAAAAGAGAACTACAGGCCAATATCCCTGATGAATATGGATGCAAAAATTCTCAACAAGATACTAGCAAATCGAATTCAACAGCATATAAAAAGAATTATTCACCATGATCAAGTGGGATTCATTCCTGGGCTGCAGGACTGGTTCAACATTCGCAAATCAATCGATGTGATACATCACATTAATAAAAGAAAAGATAAGAACCATATGATCCTGTCAATCAATGCAGAAAAAGCATTTGACAAAATTCAGCATCCTTTCTTAATAAAAACCCTTGAGAAAGTTGGGATAGAAGGAACATACTTAAACATCATAAAAGCCATTTATGAAAAGCCCATAGCTAATATCATCCTCAATAGGGAAAAACTGAGAGCTTTCTCCCTGAGGTCAGGAACAAGACAGGGATGCCCATTCTCACCACTGTTGTTTAACATAATGTTGGAAGCAATCAGCCAACAAAAGGAAATCAAAGGCATCAAAATTGGCAAAGATGAAGTCAAGCTTTCACTTTTTGCAGATGACATGATATTATACATGGAAAATCCGATAGACTCCACCAAAAGTCTGCTAGAACTGATACATGAATTCAGCAAAGTTGCAGGAGACAAAATCAATGTACAGAAATCAGTTGCATTATTATACACTAACAATGAAGCAACAGAAAGACAAATAAAGAAACTGATCCCATTCACAATTGCACCAAGAATCATAAAATACCTAGGAATAAACCTAACCAAAGATGTAACAGATCTGTATGCTGAAAACTATAGAAAGCTTATGAAGGAAATTGAAGAAGGTACAACGAAATGGAAAAACATTCCATGCTTATGGATTAGAGGAATAAATATTGTTAAAATGTCAATACTACCGAAAGCAATTTACACATTCAGTGCAATCCCAGTTAAAATTGCACCAGCACTCTTCTCGAAGCTAGAACAAGCAATCCTAAAATTTGTATGGAACCACAGAAGACCCCGAATAGCCAAAGTAATATTGAAGAAGAAGACCAAAGCAGGAGGCATCACAATCCCAGACTTTAGCCTCCACTACAAAGCTGTAATCATCAAGACAGCATGGTATTGGCACAAACACAGACACATATAGACCAATGGAATAGAATAGAAACCCCAGAACTAGACCCACAAAAGTATGGCCAACTAATCTTTGACAAAGCAGGAAAGTATATCCAATGGAAAAAAGACAGTCTCTTTAACAAATGGTGCTGGGAGAACTGGACAGCAACATGCAGAAGAATGAAACTAGACCACTTTCTTACACCATTTACAAAAATAAACTCAAAATGGATGAAAGACCTGAATGTGAGACAGGAAACCATCAAAACCCTAGAGGAGAAAGGAAAAAATCTCTCTGACCTCAGCCACAGCAGTTTCTTACTTGACACATCTCCAAAGGCAAGGGAATTAAAAGCAAAAATGAACTATTGGGACCTCATGAAGATGAAAAGCTTCTGCACAGCAAAGGAATCAATCAGCAAAACTAAAAGGCAACCAACGGAATGGGAAAAGATACTTGCAAATGACATATCGGACAAAGGGCTAGTATCCAAAATCTATAAAGAGCTCACCAAATTCCACACCCAAAAAACAAATAATCCAGTGAAGAAATGGGCAGAAAACATGAATAGACACTTCTCTAAAGAAGACATCCGGATGGCCAACAGGCACATGAAAAGATGCTCAACGTCACTCCTCATCAGGGAAATACAAATAAAAACCACACTCAGATACCACCTCATGCCAGTCAGAGTGGCTAAAATGAACAAATCAGGAGACTACAGATGCTGGAGAGGATGTGGAGAAACGGGAACCCTCTTGCACTGTTGGTGGGAATGCAAACTGGTGCAGGCACTCTGGAAAACAGTGTGGAGGTTCCTCAAAAAATTAAAAATAGATCTACCCTATGACCCAGCAATAGCACTGCTAGGAATTTACCCAAGGGATACAGGAGTGCTGATGCACAGGGGCACTTGTACCCCAATGTTTATAGCAGCACTTTCAACAATAGCCAAATTATGGAAAGAGCCTAAATGTCCATCAACTGATGAATGGATAAAGAAATTGTGGTTTATATACACAATGGAGTACTACGTGGCAATGAGAAAGAATGAAATATGGCCCTTTGTAGCAACGTGGATGGAACTGGAGAGTGTGATGCTAAGTGAAATAAGTCATACAGAGAAAGACAGATACCATATGTTTTCACTCTTATGTGGATCCTGAGAAACTTAACAGAAGACCATGGGGGAGGGGAAGGAAAAAAAAAGTTAGGGAGGGAGGCAAACCATAAGAGACTGTTAAAAACTGAGAACAAACTGAGGGTTGATGGGGGGTGGGAGGGAGGGGAAAGTGGGTGATGGGCATTGAAGAGGGCACCTGTTGGGATGAGCACTGGGTGTTGTATGGAAACCAATTTGACAATAAATTTCATATTTTAAAAAAAGGAATAACTTTTCCTTCAATCCCATTTATTAATTTAGCAGACTTAAGAATTCTTTAAAAATTTTTTTTTAAGTTTATTTATTTATTTTGAGGGGGGCGAGGGGCAGAGAGCGGGAGAGAGGAAGCATCCCAAGCAGGCTCTACAGTGTCATCATGGAGCCCAATGTAGGGCTTAAATTCATGAACTGTGAGATCATGACCTAAGCCAAAATCAGGAGTTGGGGCACTTCAACTAAGCCACCCAGGTTCCCCCAAAAGAATTCTTATTTAATTGAAAAGCTTATAATCCATTGATCTCATTTTTAAATTTGATGCTAAAATATTGCAGAATTGGCCATTTCGAAGCCCCTCAGGTTGACTCCTATGAACTTTTGCCATCTTCTTTGAACATTACTTTCTGGCACAATGAGATGTTCTAGGATCATCTTTTATTTTATCTGCCCCAGCATTGGAATCAGTCATTTCTTAAGGCATTCTGGTTTCTTTTTGTGGAGAGTTTAGAACCTAAGTTCTGGACACTTAAGTATCATCATTTTGCTACTGGAGTGCCATTGTGTCTAGGCTCAATGGAGCTAAGAAATCTCTATTTCTATCTCTAATCTCCAAGTCCATATTGATATTTCAAAATCAAATCCAACACCAGAAAGTTTATTTTCGTTTTTCTCCTGTTTGTAACTCCTGTCTCCAAGTGAGAAACCCGGCTCACATTATTCTTGGCATATCTACTCATTTTACCAGTCTTAGATTCACAGAAAACAGTTTCAGAATGCTAACACTACCACTAGAAAAAACATATGCACTAACCAGTGTTCAATATTTGTTAAAAGATTCTTGTCTTTAGACTGAGGGTATATAGTCAAAACTCTGTATTTGAAGGTAGTTATTTTTCCCTTCAGTGTGATTGATACTCATTTGAAATATAGTTGGCCTCATTTGTTTCTGTTTATATTTCTTTCCCCTCCATCATTGTTAATTTAACTTCATTGTTGTTGTCACCATCGTCATCATCGTCTTTGTGAGTATGTAAAATATTAACATGGTCCCAAACCCAAAATTATACAAAATGCTATATTTAAAGGAGTGTTACTTTTCCTTCTCCACCCCATCCACCTTTTTAAAAAAAGTTTATTTATTTATTTTGGTGCGAGTGGGAGAGGGGCAGAGAAAGAAGGAGAGACAGAGGATCCCAAGCAGGCTCCGTGCTGCCAGCACAGAGCCCGATGTGGGGCTTGAGCTCACGAAACCATGAGATCATGACCTGAGTCCAACCAAGAGTTGAATGCTTAACTGACTGAGCCACCCAGGTGCCCCCCTGCCCCATCTACCTTGTTAATGCACCCTCATTAGTTTTCCTGTTCAACCTTCAGGAGTCTCTTTTTGTAAATATAAATAAACACATTTATATTATCTTATTGAAGCATCAGCCTGAGGGATAGGCATTTAATTTAACACATTTAGCAGCCTGCTGGAACACTCTCTGGGGGTAGAGATTGGTTCCATCTTTATGCTCTCCCTTTGCCATGCTCGAAAGCACCAGCATTTCTTGGAAGGGAGCTTTTACATGTATTTGGTCCCCTGATTTCTGCAGCTGCTGCCCAGACGACACCCCTTGATCGCCTGGCTCTAGTAGCCGGGGTTGGGGTGGGGGATTGCATTCCTGGGTCCCAGGAGACTATGGCAATCAGAAAGACCGTTTTTGTCAGGGTGCCACCCCCAGGACATTGCACAGATAGCAGACTGAAGCACACCTCCTAGTCCTTCTGTGAAACAGACCTCTTTGCTTATCCTGGAGCTTTGGTCTGAGGAGTAGGCTTCAGGTTTGGCACACAGCTAGTGGCCTATGGAGCTGCTTTCGAGGAACATGGGCTATGGATGCCATCTTGGTGCTCTCTCTCTGCCTTGCTCCAGCTAATCAGTGTCTCCCAGAAAAGAGTTTATTTTCTCTTCTTTATTACACAAAAGTAGTGTACTCTATATACTTTCTTACACTGGTTTATTTTGACTGACAGCAAGTATATCCTGGAAATCACTCTATATCATACCTTCTTTAGTTTTTTTTTTTAAGTTTATTTTTTTTTGAGAGATAGAGAGAGAGAGTGAGAGAGAGACAGGAAGGGAGAGAACATGAGTAGGGGAGGGGCAGAAAAAGAGGGAGAGACAGAATCCCGAGCAGGCTCTGCACTGTCAGCTCAGAGCCCAACGCAGGGCTCAGTCCCATGAACTGTGAGATCATGACCTGAGCTGATATGAAGGGTTAGGTGCTTAACCTACTGAGCCACCCAAGTACCCAACCAACACCTTATTTAGTTTTTACTTACAGCAGTATAATACATCATTGTGTGAATGTACCATAATTTATTCAACCAATCTTCTGTGTATATTTTATCCCAATATTTTTTCAATAAGTTAGTGATGTTCCTTGTTCATAGGCACTTTTGTATTCCTGAAGGTGTACCTTCAATGTAAATTCTTAGATATGAGTCAAAAGGTAAACTCACTTGTGATTTTGTTAGATATTGTCAAATTCTCCCTCCATAGAGGTAGGGGACATTCCCACCAGCAGTGTGTAAGAATGTCTCTTGCCTTATGGTCTTGTCAAGAGAATGTGCCATCAAGCTTTGTAGTTTTACCAAATTTAATCATTGAGAAACAGTAATTCAGCATAGTTGTAATTTCTCTTATTATGACTGAAGTCCATCTTTTCATCTGCTTAAAGGTCATTTTAAAATCTTTATTTGTGAATTGTCTCTTTGTGACTTTGACATATTTTTCTTTTTCTTTTTCTTTCTTTCTTTTTTTTTTTTTGTCTTAACCCCCTCAATTTTAGAGTTCTTTATGTAGTAAGGATGGATATTAGCCCTTATCTCTGATGCCTGGTAATCATGGCTATTTTATTATTTTTTTTTAATTTAATTTTTTTTTCAACGTTTATTTATTTTTGGGACAGAGAGAGACAGAGCATGAACGGGGGAGGGGCAGAGAGAGAGGGAGACACAGAATCGGAAACAGGCTCCAGGCTCTGAGCCATCAGCCCAGAGCCTGACGCGGGGCTCGAACTCACAGACCGCGAGATCGTGACCTGGCTGAAGTCGGACGCTTAACCGACTGCGCCACCCAGGCGCCCCTGGCTCTAATCATGGCTATTTTAAAATCAGTCTGTGAGTCTCTTTTATTGTCTTTTAAAAAAAAATAATTTTGGGTTTTGACCATTTGTTCCTCTTTCCTAGTAGGCCTAGGTTTTGACTGAATGCCAGACTTGGTGTCTGAAAAGTTGTAGAAGCTATAGGTGGTGTTATTTTCCTCTAGAGATGATTTCGTTTCCTACTGGCTGACAGATGATGTTTGGGTAGGTAAGCTGGATCGAGGCTGCTCAATTTAAGGTTTGTCCTCATGGTAAGGGAGTAGCCCTTCTTGGGTTGAAATTGAAAGGCTGCGGGGTCTCCTCAACACAACAAGACTCCTATTTTCTCCTTAGGTTTTTAACCTTGTAGTAGTTGCTTTTGGCTGGTTTGTTGGTCTCACCAGAACACACGCAGTGGAGGAGTGAGCAGATGCCCTGAGGGGAACCTGCGCCACCAGGCTTACTTCCCTGCAGCTCACCCTCTCCAGGATGTTGGCCTATCACTTTTGTCCCCTCTATCAACACAGCAAGACCACCATGAGCTGTAGGTTCCTGCCATTCTGAGCCGTTGTTAGCCACATGGTGAGCTGGCAAATACCCTGATGAGAAATAGGGATGGTGAGTACAGGGTTCATCAGTGTATTACCCTGTTCCCAAGGTTACAGCCTGTAAAGTCCTGCCTTCTTGATTATTTGCCCAGAGCTTCAGGCAGCTCTTCTTTTACATTTTATCTAACTTTTAGAGTGGTTCTCAAATAGAGGGGTTATCCTGATACTAGGTATTCTGTCCTACCTAGCAGCACCATTCGTGTCTCCACTTAGCACATTGCATTGAATTTATATGGAAATGAGAGGACACAGGCAAATCAGCAAGGCATTTTAAAGGATAAAGAAAGGGGCCTGCTCAAACACTGCTGGGGAGGGTGTAAGTTGGTGCCACCTTTCCAGAGGGCGTTGATTTATATCAAAATCTTTAACAGTTCCTTTGCCCTTTGACTCAGCACTTCTGCTTCTAGGTGTTTATCCTAAGAGAATAATCATGGATGTGTGTGGAGATTTATTTACACAGGTTCTAATCCCAGTCAACAAAATTGGAGTGAAAATCCTAAGTATGAAACAATGGAGGATTCAATAAATTGTGGTGCTTCAATACGATGGAATATTAGGGAACTCAACATTAGAAATGATATAGAAGACTATTTAAACATAATAATGATCAATAGTTAAGCACAAGAGATTATGACACAACATGTGCGGTATGGCCCAATTTAAGGTTGTATATACAGATACATAGAGATAAGACTGGAATAACGCATATAGCTGGTATTGTTGGGTTATTGGGTGTTTCCCTCCCTTCGTTATGCATATTTAAAGTTGTTTCCATTTTTGGAAAATTACTTTTGTTATAAGAAAAAATAAATACACTTAAAAAAAACCCTGATAATTGGTAGGCCCAGTTGATAATATTTTCTGGCAAACATTTTATTTTATACTGGTTGCGTGAGTTCTGTCTTTATGCCCTCAGTGGTGTTACAGATTTCATCAGAAACAGTACCTGCCTATGTGAAAGAATGAAATCTTGCCATTGGCAACAACGTGGATGGAACTGGAGGGTATTATGCTAAGTGAAATAAGTCAGAGAAAGACAGATATATGTTTTCACTCATATGTGGAACTTGAGAAACTTAACAGAAGACCATGGGGGAAGGGAAGGGGAAAATAGTTTCAAACAGAGAGGGAGGCAAACCGTAGGAGACTCTTAAATACAGAGAACAAACTGAAGGTAGATGGGGGGGCACAGCAGGGGGAAAACGGGTGACAGGCTTGTTGGGATGAGCACTGGGTGTTGTATGTAAGCAATGAATCATGGGAATCTACAGTACCTGACTCAGAAATATTTTGTGGAACAGAAGACTTCCATACAAATATACTTTGAATTCCTACTAGTCAGATTCAAACAGAGGCTTCACTGTTTCTGTCAGTGTTTGCAAAAGCCTTTTTAGTAAGGAGTCCTTTAGTAAGGAGTCCTTTTAAAGGTTTGTGACAAAGACTTGGATTATAAGGGAAGATTTATTTCCTAGAAAACAAATCTAGTTTCCTTTTGAAATCAATGGCCAAAACTTAAATGAAATTGCTTTTGTAAAACTGAAATCACAATTTCTCCAAACCATCCTTATTCTCTGTTGTTTTCTTCTTGAAGGTCTGTTCTGAGACAGCAATCACCAACTATGACCTGTTGGGTTTCGAGGCTGCTCCCTAGGAATGTCCATTCCTTGGGTACATCATCCAAGAACCAGAGAGTTGAGGATTGTCATCGACACCGTGAGGCCTATGGGTACTTCTTACCCATCCAAACGAGGTGGCAGGACAATGACCAGTATGGTCACGTGAACAATGCTACACGTGTACTACAGCTACTTTGACACTATTATCAGCCACTACCTGATCAGGTAGGCTTGGGGTCTGAGCCCCATGTCCTCATGTCAGCCCTCTCAGTTGGGAGTTCAGGCGGGGCATTATGGGAAGAGATACCTTCCATTTTCTTCTGCTAGTGCACCCTTTTTGTTGAGCCAACTGAAAGATTATTCAAGAGAAGAACAGGAGGACCAACATGTGAGTGAGGAAAGTGTCACCCTGCTGCTCTTGCAGTCTCAGGTGCTCGTGTATCTTGGTCCTTTGCACTAAATAGTCAGCAAATGTGCAGGCTTTGAATCTCAAATGAGCATCTACACAAAAAGCCACATGTGTTCAGACTTGAGCAGACAATACCATCAGCCCTCAGGCCTTTTTGTGAGAAAAGCAGCTGCTTCCCCCAGACAGGGCACATAAGGGGGAAGAGAGAAAGTTAAAGGTATGAAGATGTTATGGCCTCCGAGTGCAGCGCTGACATGATTGCCATCTGATGTGTGTTTGCAAGATTGGTTAGTATATATTCGGTTAATGTAATTCTCTATATGAAAGATTGTGTCATATAGACACATCTGAGTAAATTCTACCTCCACGTTGCATTAGGTGTGCAGTTTTGAGCAACCTATTTAACCATATGGAGTCTTCTAGAAAAATAACTCACATTTGTTGAGAGCTTTCTCTGCATCTAGCACTGTGGAGCATTTTACAGGGACTTTTTAAATTGAGGGTATAATTGACATAAAACATTATACTACTTTCAGGTGCACAATGTTTGTATAATACTTGATATTTTTATACACTGTGAAGTGATAACCACAATACATCTAGTGACTATCCATCGCCACACAAAGTTACAAAAACTTGATTTTTTTTTCTCATGATGGACACTTTTAAGATTTATTCTTCTAGCAACTTTCAAATATACAGGACAATTCTATTGACTATAGTCACCATGCTGTGCATTACATCCCTATGACTTATTTCTTAGAACTGGAAGCTTATACCTCTTGACCCCTGTCACCCAGTTTGCTCATCCCCCAGCCCCTTTCTCCCCATGGCACCACCATTCTGTTATCTGTATCTGTGAGTTTTGTTTTTAGATCCCACACATAAGCAAGTTCCTATTTATCTTTCTCTGACTTAATTTCACTCGTCATAATACCCTCAAGGTCCACGTTGTTGCAAGTGGCAAGGTTTCATCTTTTTATGGCTGGCTAATATTCCATCTTCTTTATCCGTTCATCCATCAATGTACACTTACGTTGTTTCCATATCCGGGTTATTGTAAATAATACTGCAGTGAATACAGGGATGCATATATCTTTTCAAATTAGTGTTTTCATTTGCTTCAGATAAATACCCAGAGGTGGAATTGCTGAATCATATGTTATTTCTATTTTTAATTTTTTGAAGAACTTCCATACTGTTTTCCATCGTGGCTACACCAGTTTAAATTCCCCCACAGTGCACAAAGTTTCCCCTTTTCTCACATCCTTGCCAACAGTCGTTCTTTGTCTTTTTGAAATAGCCATTCTACCTGATATGAGGTGATATCTCATTGTGGTTTTGATTTGCATTTTTCCCTGGGGATTAGAGATATTGAGCATCTTTTCATGTGTCTGTTGGCCATCTATATGTCTTCTTTGGAAAAATGTTAGATCCTCTGCCCATTTTTTAATTGCGTTGTTTCCTTTTTTGCTATTGGTTTGTATGAGTTTTTAAATGTATCTTCGATGTTAACCCCTTATCAGATATATGATTTGCAAATATTTTCTCCCTTTCAGTATGTTGCCTTTTCACTTTGTTGACAGTTTCTTGTGCTGTGCAGAATCCTTTTAGTTTGATGTAGTCCCACTTGTTTATTTTTGCTTTTTTTTTGCCTTTGTTTAAAAAATTTTTTTAATGTTTATTTGTTTTTGAGAGAGAGAGAGCATGAACGGGGGAGGGGCAGAGAGAGAGACACAAACGAAGCAGGCTCCAGGCTCTGAGCTGTCAGCACAGAACCTGATGCGAGGCTTGAACTCATGAACCATGAGATCATGACCTGAGCCTAAGTCGGAAGCTTAACCGACTGAGCCACCCAGGCGCCCCTTGTTACCTTTGTTTTTAAAGTCAGATCCAAAATATCACCAAGGGTGATGTCAAGGAATTTGCCACCTGCCTTTTCTTCTAGGAGTTTGATGATTTCACGTCTTACGTTCAAGTCTTTAATCTATTCTGAGTTATTTTTTGTGTGTCTAGATAGTCTAGTTTCATTCTTTTGCACGTGGCTGTCCAGTTTTCCCAAATCCATTTATTAATGAGACTATCCTTTTCTCATTGTATGTTGTTGCCTCCTTTGTTGTAAATCCATTGACCATACATGCATGGGTTTATTTCTGGGCTCTCTATTCTGTTCCATTGATCTGTGTATCTGTTTTTATGCCAGTACCATACTGTTTTGATTACTATAGCTTTCTAATAATATAGTTTGAAATCAGGCAGCATGGTGTCTCTAGCTTTGTTCTTTCTTAAGATTACTTTGGCTATTTGGGGTCTTTTGTGGTTCCCTACAAATGTTAGGATTGTTTGTTCTATCTCTGTGAAAAATGCCACTGAGATTTTGATAGGGATTGCACCAAAGTAGCCTTCAGTCAGTGACTGATGGGAGTTGGTATATAAATACCCCAGCTTCCTCACCTCTTGGATGAGATACCTCTGAGCCACCCACTTTACATAGGCTCCTGTGCTTCCCCAGTGGGATTAAGATCCAGTTCCCAGATTGGTAGCTTTTTTAAAAAAATTGAGTTAAAATTTATATAACTTAAAATCTCTTTTAACTATTTCAAAGTGTACAAATTCAGTGGTTTTTAGTACAGTCACAATGTTGTGCAACCGTCACTGCTCTCTGAATCCAGAACATTTCCATCACCCCAAAAAAGGATTTCTCATTTCCCCTCTCCCCCCTTCCCTTGGCAACCATGAATCTACTTTCCATCTCTATAGGTTTGCCAATTCTGGACATGTCATATAAGTGGAATCATACAATATGAGGTCTTCTGTGTCTGTCTTCTTTCATTTAGCAAGATGTTTCAAGGCTGATCCATGTTCTAAAATGTGTTAGTACTTCATTCCTTTCTATAGCTGGATGATACCCAATTGTATTGTCATGCCAGATTTTGTTTATTCATCTATTAGTTGATGGACATTTGGGTTATTTCCACTTTTTGGGTTCTAAGAATAATGTGGCTATGAATATTTGTGCACAAGTTTTTGTAAGGACATGTTTTCAATTCTCTTGCATATATACATACTTAGAATGGAATCGCTGGGTCATGTGGTAATTCTGTGTTTAACTTGTTGGGGAGCTGTCAGACTGCTCTCCAGTAGCTGGGTCATTTATATTCCCCCAGCAATGTATGAGGGCTTCAGTTTCTCCATATCCTTTTCAACACTTTTGATTATCTAGCTTTTTTGTTATAGCCATCCCGGTATGTGCAAAATGGTATCTCATTTTGGTTGATTGATATTTCCCTAATGACTAATGACGTTGAGTGTCTTTTTACGTGCTTGCGGGCCTTTGGTCTATCTTTTTTGGAAAAAATATCTGTTCAGATCTCTTTTCCATTTTTAATTGGGTTATTGTGTTTATATTGTTGAGTTGCAGGAGTTCTTTTGGCTCTTAGGCCCTTATCGTATATATGGTTTACAAATGCTTTCTCCCATTCTGTAGATTTTTTTCACTTTATTACCAGTGTCTTTTGAACAGAAAGAAGTTTTAAATTTGATAACAGAGTGGTAACTTCTTAAGTAGCAAAGGCTTTATTGGCTGCTTGCCCCTCCTGTAACTTCTGCACGGACACTTAATCCACAAAAAGTACCTCATAGTTCTTGCCCGCGTTGCATATTTGCTGTGCTAGTGAACTCAAATCTCTTCTTCTTTCAAGAGGATATGTATAGAGCAGCTTTCACTTTGAGTGTTCCTAGTTCTCTCTTGGGTGTTTTGTGGTCCTGAATCTTCAAACTAATTTTACTTTGTGTGCACCTGTCAGTAATTCTTCCAGAAATAGCTTATACTTGCTTACCTAGGAATAATAAACTGTTTTTTCAGCACTCATTTTAGCTTTTAGGAGAATGTGTGCTTTATAGTTTGAAATCCACAGCAGGAGGTAAAAACAGTATTTGAGGCTACTTGTAATTCCATGTCATTTGTCCCGTAGGGAAACTTGACAGCGAATTTTTCCAACGTGCTCAGGACTACTCACTCTTTTTAAGGAAGGAGCAGCCTTGTCACTTCTTTGGGTGGACTCTTAATCCCAGTGCCGTTGAGACCTAGTGTCTTAGTTCGGCTGCTGTAACAGAACACCAAAGCCTGGGTGGTTTAAGCAACAGAAATTTGTTTCTCACAGCCCTGGAGGCTGGCAAGTCAGATCATGGTGCCAGCACAGTCAAGTTCTGGTGAGGACCCTCCTCCTGGTTTGCAGACACCTGACTTCTTGCTGTGTCCTCTCTTGGCTGAGAGCTCAAGCTCAAGTCTCTTTCTCTTCTTATAAGGATATTAATCTCATCGTGGGGGCTCCACCTTAGGACCTCATCTAAATCTAATTACCTCCCAAAGGCTCCATCTTCTAATACCACCCCAGGGGGGTTATGGTTTCAAATTATGAATTTGGGGGGCAACATAGTCATGCAGTCCATGCCAAACATGGAATGTTTGTGGCTTTTTGAATATCTCTCATTTATGAATGTGGGAAGTTGATGTGCAGATAATGATGATTGAGTCCTTTATCCATTGAAGATTGTGTCTGTGTGGTCCCAGTTTGTTTGAAAACTGTTTCACCCGAGGCCCGATTCCACTAATTTGTGGGAAGTTGGGGGAGAGATGGGGGTTGGCAGCATATAAGGAAGAATTCCCGACAGAACAGAGTGTCCTTTCTCATGTCAAGGTCTCCAGATATTACACATTTACTCCACAACTGTGAAAATACCCTGGCCACTGTGGCCAGGGACTTCCTAGTCATGACATACTCTCTCTGGAGACCTGAGGATTATCTCATAGGTGGCTGTCAGAAGCCAAGCCAGCGCCACATAAAGGTGTGAGAACATGGGGAAGACCAGCTGAGGAGACCCAACCTGGTCTTGCCAGTGTGAGGTAATGTGAGGAGGGCAGCTGGTCCAGCTGAAACAATGCGTCCCGGCCTGGCTGGCACACTCACCCCCTTTCACCTGGCTCTCTAAGGATGAGTAGTGCCTACACGCACCAAACACCCATGGGATAATCAGTGAGCAACATCCCCGTCTAGAACATTCCTCTTTGAGGGGAGTTTTCTCTAGGAGAGGGGACGAGGGAGTTGTGGAGGGAGGGCATGGTGGAGAAGGGTGAAAGAGACAGAGGAAGAGGCTGCAGATTGCCCAAAGTTCCCATCACTTTGACACGTGGAAGGGGTTAAGTCATTCTTGAACAGTTTATCGCTCATCAATTGTAATTAAATATGTTTATATTAAATTATGTTCTGTAATTAATGTAAAATCCTTTAGCCTGTGCTGTTATTAGAACCAGATGCTGAAGTACCAACAATATTTCAACATGACTGTGCTGCCTCGCCAGCTGTCTGACTGTAATTACTTTAATCTCAGCTTGTTATCTAATTATCACCTTTGTAAAGGGAAAAGTGCTCTCTAATGCTTACTGATTGTTTCAGAGGATGATGAGGAGCGGGGAACAGCTGTCAGAGATCGTGGGCCCTGCTTATCACGAGGAAGGAACTTATCCTGAAGCCTATTCAGGGCAAAACTGCTGGGGGAAAAAAAGACGTCCCAGGCAGGAACGGGATGGGGCCTATGAGGCGAGATAGTTGTCGGGCGGGTGGTGAAGGGTGCGGCCCTTGGGGACCAACTGTCAGGTGACACCTGCCCCTCCTCCAGGGATGGCTGGAGGACGAGTTACTCAATCTGTTTGACTTAGTTGCTTTGTCTGTAACATGGAGCCGTTCGTGATGCTGGAAATCTACCTCAGAGGATTGTTGTGAACATTCAGTGAGGTAATGCACGAGATGAAGCCCTCAGCACGGTGCTTGACAAAATGTACATACTCCTATTTAACTATTCTTCCTTTAAAAAAAACAAAAACAAAAAACCCCTCAGCACTGGTTTTCTCCATTTCCATCTTAGCCTTCATAGCCAAATCTGAAACAATTGAAAATGGTATCTAAATGCCAGCAACTTGGTATGTCGGTTTGTTTTCCAGATTATGTTTAAATTCTGTCCTTTTGGGACTGAAATTTACCTTTGCACAGCTGTCTCAGAAACGGTTCGCCAAATTAGTCAAGAGTATAGAATCAGTATTATCGGGGAAATCTTGAAGCCCTCTCTCTTTTCTTTTTAATTAATACTTTGGGAGAGATAGACAGAGAGAGAGAGAGAGAGTAAGCAGGGGAAGCACAGAGAGAGGGAGAGAGAGAGAGGGAATCCCAAGCAGGCTCCGCGCTGTCAGCACAAAGTCCGACGTCGGGTCGAACTCATGAACCATGAGATCATGACCTGAGATGAAACCAAGGGTTAGACGCTTAACTGACTGAGCCACCCAGGTGGCCCTTGAAAATCTTGAAGCTCTTAAGGGCTGTTTTGGAGTATCTTTCAGTACTTTGTGCGTATCTTTGCATGTCAGCAGTGGCTGTGGTAATCATTAAAGCATATGCCCCCAAGATGTTTATTAAGCTTTCAAAATCCTCCCATGCTTTACCTCTTAGGACCTGCACTCCCATCAGAGGGGAGTTGGCTTCTCGCTCCCTGCCTTGAAAATAACATGTCTTGGGGCGCCTGGGTGGCTCAGTCGGTTAAGCCTCCGACTTCGGCTCGGGTCATGATCTTGTGGTTTACGGATTTGAGCCCCACGTCGGGCTCTGTGCTGACAGCTCAGAGCCTGGAGCCTGCTTCGGATTCTGTGTCTCCCCCTCTCTCTGCCCCTCCCCCCTCACGCTCTGTCCCTCTCTCCTTCAAAAATAAATAAACATCAAAAAAAAATCAAAGGAAAGAAAATAGCATGTCTTTCTCCCCCATTAGCCTGTGAGCCCCCATCAAGGGCAGAACAGTACCTTCATCATTTATATATACCGAGTGTATTGCTTTGTGGGGCACATGCTTTGTCCTCAGTGAATGTTCCTTGAAAGAACGACACAAAATAACTCATTGTGGGACCATGCTGGATCACCGGGTTTTTTCTTTCCCGGGGGTGTGAGGAACACTGCCCGCTGGGGCCAGTGCAGCAGGTCTGTCTCTGGTGACTGTTCTTGTCCCTCGTTACTGTTTTGTCCTCATGCCAGCAATGAGCACCAGGTGGGGTCTCACCGTAACGGTGCTGTGTCAGCAATGTCTGGAGCAAGAGGCCACAGCCAGCACACCCCGGGACGTGCTTCCCGAGGAGGGCAAAGCAGTGGGTCTTTAATGTCAGGAATGCCCAGCTGCCAAGAGGGCTGCCTTGTGAGCAGGGGCTCCCACCGTTCATCAGAAGAGCATTGAGTGTCACGAGCTTCACGTAAACCCCCTTCGGTAGAAGGTACAAACCAGGCTCTGCGGTCACTCTTTGTTACAGTGTTTTTGCCTATTGGAGGAAATATCCCCAAATGAGAGAAATAACCCACGACGATTTCCTTATGGAAATCTCTGTCTGCAGTCTTCTGTCCTGTCTCTTCCCTCTTTGTTCTTTTCTGTCGTGCAGCAGCAAACTGCCTGTGATTCCTTGCAAGCAGCTTGCCGAGTCTCCGCCGTGGCCTCTTTCTGGAATGCCCTTGCTCCTGTTCGTCAGTGGTCTGTCTCTTCCCAGCCTTTTGTGAGCATCACACTGCCATCTCTCAAGTAGAATATGTGTCCATTCTCTGTATTCCCATAGAGTCCTGGATTTTCTAGATCAGAGGTCCACAAACTTTTCAGTGAACTGCCAGATATTAAACATGTTAGGATTGGTTGGCCGCGGGTCTCTGTTGGAGTGGGGAAGCAGCCACAGGCAACATGTAAATGAACACGTGGCTGTGTTCCAATAAAACTTTATGGTAGCTCCCTACCTCCTCTACTTTCTCTGTGCTCTTGTATTTTTATAGCTTGAGTCATTGTTCTGGCCATTTGGTCATGGATTATTAATGTATCATTACTGACTTTTTCCTCCTCTAATGACCTGTCACCCTAATCTGAACTCCTCAAGCTAGGAACTGTAGTGTTTAGCCTTGATTTCCCCCCAAAGCAGAACTGAGACAGGATTTTTGCATATGGGCGGTTTGCTTCAGAAATTGTTCCCAAGGAGCAAAAGTGGGGACCTGGGAGGTCTGAGCTGGGAGAAGGGGAGCCAGCCCAATGCTGCTGAGCTGATCAATAGTGTGGGCAACAGCAGCTGAATTCCTCTGGGGATGCGTGAGGGGCCCTGTACAACGGGCCCCACAATTGTCTGCCCACAAGACAGAAATGGGGAGCACTCACCTACTGGTTCCATCCCTCACTGGTCAAGGTTTGCCCCACACGGTGTTAGCTCCCTGGTTTTGCCGAGTCTGTGCATGTGTCAGAATCATTGAGCAGATTCCCGGAACCTCTCATGAGGTTGGGGCAGAGACACCCAGGTCAGGAAGCAAGAGATTCTTCATGCTGCCCAGGCAGGGTGCTGTCAGGTCCCTCCTTGGCGTGACCAGTTGCTGCAGCAAGGCTGGCGTGAAGAAGAAGCTTCAGGGGATGCGAGGCAGCCTGGCAGAGGTGCCCACCGCATGGAACGTACGTTTTCTGTTGCCTAGCGCAGGAGGTTGTATGTGCTGAGGAGCACTGGTTAAGAGGGTGCCTGCTGGTGCCAGACCACCCTGGTTTCAATCCTGGTTCCACTCCTTACTGAATGTGTAATCCTAGGTAAACCCTTGAGCATCTCTGTTCCTCATTCCCTTGTCTCTAAAGTGGGGACAGCAGTACTTAGAGCAGAGGCTGTGGTGAGGTACAAAGTGCTTAGAAAAGGACCCATGTCATGTGCTCAGCAGATGTTAGTTATTAATAGCCACTTAGTAAATACTAAAGAATTTTTTTTTTTTTTAATTTTTTTTTTTTTTAACGTTTATTTATTTTTGAGACAGAGAGAGACAGAGCATGAACGGGGGAGGGGCAGAGAGAGAGGGAGACACAGAATCGGAAACAGGCTCCAGGCTCTGAGCCATCAGCCCAGAGCCCGACGCGGGGCTCAAACTCACGGACCGCGAGATCGTGACCTGGCTGAAGTCGGACGCTTAACCGACTGCGCCACCCAGGCGCCCCACTAAAGAATTTTTAACAGCGGCCTTTTGTAAGGCAATACGGCTATCTTTGCTTATTTATTTACTTTTTGGTTATTATGTGTCTCTTTTTTCTTTTATTTATTTGTTGTATCTGTTAAAAAAAAAAGTGAAAGACAAATCAGTAGGACCGAGAAAATGGGAGGAAATCTATTTCTTTGAGGACGTGAAGAATTTTCCTATGTGTTTTCTTTTTTTAAAAAAAAATATTACCAAAGTATAGTTGACATACAGTGTTACATTATTTCAGATTATTTTTGTTTATTTTTGAAAATAAAAGATACTCTTTCCAAGTTGAACTTGAAATACCTTACCAAATAAGATGCGTTTAAATAAATCTTTTTTACTAGAAATTGAAAAATAAGAAAATAGAGGGGCACCTGGCTCAGTCGGTTGAGCATCTGACTTCGGCTGAAGTCATGATTCCACGGTCTGTGGGTGTAAGCCCCTTGTCATGCTCTGTGCTGACAGCTCAGAGCCTGGGGCCTGCTTCAGATTCTGTGTCTCCCTCTCTCTCTCTGCCCCTCCCCCACTTGTGCTCTGTCTCTCTCTCTCTCTCGAAAATAGATAAACATTAAAAAGAATAAAAAAAGAAAACTGGAAAACAAGGAGAAAAAGACCTAAAACACCAACCCAATTCTGGTACTGCAGTTGAGGATGACATTACACTCTGAGCTTCTTGGGGCCCAAGAAAACAGGGAAACTGGATGAGCCACGTAATTCTCATGACCTGATAGAAGGAAAAACAGATTATTTCTTCCTGAGAAAACAGACTTTTTCCCTCTCAAATTAAATTCTTAAAAGGGATTTATTTTTTTTTTTTATTTTTTTTTTCAACGTTTATTTTTTATTTTTGGGACAGAGAGAGACAGAGCATGAACGGGGGAGGGGCAGAGAGAGAGGGAGACACAGAATCGGAAACAAGCTCCAGGCTCTGAGCCATCAGCCCAGAGCCCGACGCGGGGCTCGAACTCACGGACCGCGAGATCGTGACCTGGCTGAAGTCAGACACTTAACCGACTGCGCCACCCAGGCGCCCCATTAAAAGGGATTTAAAGGAGTTAACCAACGAGGCTCGAACAATAAAATCATATAAATGTAAGTATCCTGGAAAGAAGGGTTTTATCTGTTCCGGGCTTGACCCGTGCTTGGTGCCTGTGGGTGCTCCACGAATAGAAGAATAATGGGAAGTGTTTCTGGTGGCAGATTTTCATAAGAGGCAGCATCCTGCCTCTGATGCCTGGTGTAAAAGAGTGACTCTACCGGTAGGGTTTGGGGCCAGGGTGGAGGACAGAGGTCAGGGGGTGTGCCCTGGGTGGGTGTGGGGTATGTTTGGGAGATTGAGGAGGAACCAGAAGCATTTTGGCTGGCCTCCTGGCTCAGAACGCTGGCCCTGATCCCCGCCAGCCTCTACTCCTTCCTCTTTCCAGTGGTCCCTCTCCTTCTTCCCCATCTCAGGCCCAGTGAGCACACTGCACATGTTCCTCACGGGGGCAGGTGAGAACCGTCTCCTCAGCCAGCACAAGGTTTCTCTGCTGGGCAGGCCTTGAGCTGTCCCAGTCAGGCAGGCATCCTTCAGGGCCCAGTCCTCATTTCTGCTGCTGACTGGCATCTCCCAGACCCCAAGACAAGGCCACACTCCCTCTTTAGTACATTTGCATCTCAGGGCTTCTATTAACATATGGATACTCTGTCAGTGTGAAGGCCTCAGTTAAAATACTATGATCTGTCTCCTTGAGCCCAAGGAAATCTCATTATAAATAAAGTAATCTCATTTGCGGGTGTGTTCTATAACCCACAGGCTGGGAAATGTACGGATACAGTTTGCCTGGGAAGTAGGCCTGTCAGATTAATACATTGTGTGAAAATTGGGGCCGGAGGTCACCAGTCTCCTGATACACAAATCTCCCTCTGAGAATCTCATTTCATTCAGACTATCAGTTAGATTAGAAATACCCTAATTATCCCACTGAAATTAAATTACTTTATGTTAGGGTGATATAATGAACAACCATAAAGAGGATATATACAACCAATCATCTTATTAGTCACAGCAAGACCAGACCATACACTAAACGGACCTTGCTGGCTATTGTCAGCTGGTCTGCCACGCAACAAAAAGGGACAAGAGAAAGAGGAAAATGAGAGAGGTTAGCCCTGTCCCATTTCTGGCAGTTTGTTTTTCCTGGGCAGGTGTGGGTTCTTCCCGTGTTCCTCTGCTGAGTTGCTAAGAGTTCTCCCCAAAGGCATCACTTCTGGCCATTAATGAAAGAACTGTGAAGAGTCCACTGCATTCTTGATGTTATTCATGGCCATGGTGGTGTGAGGTCTCGTGACTTAATGGAGAGGACCAAGCATTCATTGCCCTTTACTTTCTATCCCACAAACCTTCACAGCACCTGTCAAGTAGTATGACCTTGTTGCTAAGGTGCACTTGTCCTCCACTGAAACACTAACCTCTATCACATGTATTTGTCAAATAATGTTAGCTGCTGTAAAGAATTACCCCCAAATCTCAGTAATGCAATACAATAAAAGTTTATTTCTTGTTAAAATCACTAACACAGGTCAGCATCTGTGTGTGTGTGTGTGTGTGTGTGTGTGTGTGTCCATGCAGTCATTCAAGAACCCATGTGTGGCTCTGCCCCCCTCTAGCTCAGAATTCTCGGTATTGGGACTATCAGCCTCTTAGGGCTGGACAATTTCCTTGTTATGCAGGGCTGTCTTGTGCATTGTAGGGTATTGAGATGCATCTCTGGCCTCTACTCACTAGATGCCAGTAGGACATTCTCCCAGTGTGACAATCAAAATGTCTCCAGACATTGCCAAATGTTCCCGAGGAGTGGGGGACAAAATTGCCCCCAGTTGAGAACCACTGCTCTAAGTCAGTGGAGCCTCCTGCATTCATCAAGGAAATGGGAAAATATCAAGGAGGATTCTGCAGGAGGTTTCTATAAAGCACGTCTGGAAGTGTACACATCACTTCCACCTGTACTCTGCGAGGCAAAAATCACATGGCCTCACCTAACTGAAAGGGTGGTTGGAAATGTAGTCTAGAAGTGTCCCCCGGAGGAAAAGGAAATGGAGTTTGTTCAACATGTAGCATTTCCTGCCTCACTGACCTTCTTCAAGGACAAACCAAGGATACACCAGAACCTGGGATTTGGTACCTCCCTTTACTAGCACCTGAGACTTTCAAGACGGCTGATCGCCACCATGGGAACCTACCTAGGTCTGCCTTTTTGTGTCTCTACTGTCCTTTGTCCCCCCTCTCAAAGCTCATCTGTCTTGCCTTCCATTTATGCAGAGCCCTGGTTTCTAACTAATTAAATAATCTAATGCATGCTGATGTGGTCAAAAGAAGCTCATGGGCTCATGTGCAACTCTTCTGATGAGCATCATTATGAATTTTTAACAGAAACAAGGAGATGATGGTCATATGAGCCACTCTAGCCGATTGAGCAGAGAGGAAGGGGCAGAGCTCCGGGTGACCTCTATTTGTGCAACATGATTATGGGAGAATTGTTACAAATAGAAAAAAATACTGGTAATAGTTTAAAAATTAATACCATCATCTTAGATAGATCTTTTTATTAAATGATAAGCAAATAAATAATTTAATAAAATAAGCATGCTATGGACTGCATGTTTGTGTCGCTCCGAAATTCATACATTCAAATCCTAACTCCCAGTGGGATGGTATCAGGAGGTAGGGCCTTTGGGAGGTAATTGGGTTTGGAAGAGGGCATGACAGTGGAGGCCTCTGGCCCTAAAGAGAGTAGAACTCACTGCCTTAGCCATGTGAGGACACAACAATAGGGTGGCCATCTGTAAACCCGGAAGAAAGCCCTCACCAGAACAAAATCTGCCAGCACCTCGATCTTGGACCTCAAGCCTCCAGAACTGTGAAAAGTAAATATCTGTTGCCTAAGTCCTCCTTGTCTATGGTATTCTGTTGTAGCAGCCCAAACTAAGACAGAGAACAATGTACTTTCACCCTTAAATAGATAAATTACTACATAAAAACCTTTGTTCAGACAGCTTGGTCCTTTGGGTGACCAGCTCCCTTCCTCATCTCCAGTGCACAAGCACACAGATAGTGACTGGAAGTTAAATTCTTTTTATTATTATCATTTTAAAACAATTTATTAAAAAAACTTTTTAAAATGTTTATTTTTGAGAGAGAGAGACAGAGCGTGAGCAGGGGAGTGGCAGAGAGAGAGGGAGACCTAGAATCTGAAGCAGGCTCCAGGCTCTGAGCTGTCAGCATAGAGCCCGACGCAGGGCTCAAACTCATGAGCTGTGAGATCATGACCTGAGCCGAAGTCGACCACTTAACCGACTGAGCCCCCCAGGCACCCCTATTGTTATCATTTTTAAGAGCAAGCACACGCTTGAACTTGTCTCGTAGACATAGGATATGCAAATAGAGATAGTTGGAAAGAGATCACCAGGTGTGTGCTGATATCCTGTTATTGGAGTTAGTACCTCAAGGTTTTTCCCTGTCTCTCTTGGTTAACTTTTCCTTTTAGTTCTGAGCTGACAGGTCACTTCCTCAGGGACGTCTTCCAGATGTGCTCACCAGATCTAATTCCCCTCTCCTGGGCTCTCTCAGTACCACCTGTAGTGGAGCATTGTCAGAATTGCAGTTTTTCATTGGTTGGAATAATTATTTGAAAGCATCGTGTCTCTGTCATTTGATTGCAGGCATCTTGGGAGCCGTGACTGGTAGCTGTTTTGTTGTTATATCCCAGGGTTTGGCACATGGTAGGTGTGAATACATTTTTCTTGCATGAGTGAATTAAGGATTTGGGTTATCTGGAAGTATTAGTCAATCAGGCTTTACATTGAAATGCAACCTGTTTGATTCACTGCAAAGCTGCTGACAATTTGGAAATCTGATTTTTACACTTTTGAGGGGTGCCCCCAAGAAAGCACAGGTATCCAGTGAAAACGGTGTTGCATTTATTAAATCTTTGTCACCTTGACTTCACTGTTTCTACAGGAAATCTTGAAGAACCTGGGACCTCGTAGTCATCCAAAGCCTTTTATTTAAAATGAGTGGACCTGGGCAATCCTTGTGCTGCTAGCAAGCCCAGGAGCCTGACTATGGTAGAAAGCATGGTTTGCAGCAGGTAGATAGCCTGGTTTGGGGCAGGAGAAGACTACTAATCACTTAGCGGTGACGCCAGTGCTCTGAGTTCACTATTTCCGGGCCCGGGTCAAGGGATGGGGTGAACAGCCTGAGGGTATGTAGCTGTGAATGTCAGAGAAAGGTTCGGTAGCTCCTCAAGAGCCTCAGCCTTTTATCATTCATGCCATGCAGCCACCTCTCAGCTCTGAACAGAGTGAGGTATGAAGTCATTTCTAAAGCAGCATCTATGAAATTCCATTACATGGTGCTTTTCAATTTAAGGGGAAAGACCTTTGCAGAAACTAATTTGCAGTTGCTTTAATCATGGAGCTCAGAGATAGCACACTTTCCCCATCACTGCGGCTAAAAAGACTCACACTGGTTTTGCAGATTGGGCTTCCCTCCCCCCGCCACCCCCACCTCAGCTCCTGGATTCCTTCTGTGGTTGTGGTACATCCCCTAATTTTTGCAATTTTTGAGACACAAAGGGAGTAATTATATTCAGTCCTCCTGGTGAATGTAAATGTTTTGGAATCAGAACCCATTTGAAAACACTCAGAGTTAAATCAAAGCAAATGGAATCGCTCTAGGAAGGGGATCATCTTGAGGTTATTTCTTCTCCCCTGACAGCCTCTCCGGCCTCCCAGGGCCTGTCTCTGGGATTCCCTTGTTCTCTTATTCACTGACACCACTGTGATTGCTCCTGACCTGGAGAAGGGCGGCCAGGGACTATAGAAAGTGAAATAAAACACTTGATCAGGAGTCAGGAAACCTAGGTCCAGTCTCAGTTCTCCAGGTGACCAGATTTAGTCCCTTAGAAAATTCATTAAACCTTTCAGGGTATCTCATTTATCAAATGAATGTAATAGCACTTACCTTGAAAATCACATGGAGTTTGGGGGAAGACTGGGTGAGGAAAAACATGGGAACGCATGTGAGTTCTTACCAAAGGTAAGGGATTGTTAGGGAGTTGGTGACACTGGCTTACTGAAGTCCTTTATTAAAGAGCAGTTACCTCAGTCAAAAGACTTTGTTACTGACCCAAAACTCCCCAAGGTAAAGGTCACAGCTGCTTGAAATTTCTTTGGGTTTAAAGCTTTATAACTCTTGGAATCTCCTGTAAAAATAGTTTCCGGGGGGAGGGAACATCACACTAAGTAACCCATTTTCAGTTATATCAAACATTTAGCAGAGACTTGTTTATCAGACAACATTGACTTCTTGGGGAGAAGAACAAAGAGACTGAGACGTGGGAACAGGCGGGTTTTTTAGGCTGGGAGTTTTGTGAGAGTGTTGAGGGGAAGTGGAGAAGTTGTGAAGATCTTTATAATGTCGTGTTCTGACAGACTTGTCAACACAGACTTGGATGAGATAAGGCACAAGGGCCAATAACACATCGGGTACTGGATTAAGTATTCCACCTGCTTAATGAATATCAGCCATTCTTTTTGGCTGTTAGCAACTAAACACACTTCATATGACTATAGGAATCTCCTCCCCCACAATACACCCATTACGGAACCTGAAAGTGCCAGGCACTTGTGTTCCCAACCTCCTTTGCAGCTAGGATGCTGGTGAATGATCCAGGCTTCGCCGATGCATCTGCCCCAGGCTCTGAACTGGCAGCTGCTGATGTGTCGAAGTGGGGATTGGTGAGGGTGGTGGTCCTGCGGCAGGTACATCCTGCTTGAGGTGGCAGCCGTGACAGTGTTTCTGGTGTCAACATCCAGAGTATGTCTGGGGAGAGTGGCTGTGGCAGAGGTTTCTTCAAGGAACTCGCTCTGTGGTGTGACTTTGGGTGTTTTTCCTGAACATCGGCTTTAAACCTGTTTTTCAGCCCTTCAGAGATCTGTGGGCTCTCCAGAATCCTTTTAATAAAGCCCTTTTCATCCTAAATTAGCCGGGATTCATTTCCGTGGGTTGCAATGAAAAATTCTGATTGTGATATATAAATATATAAAATATACTGAAATCCTCACAACAACCCTCAGACATCATGTGTCTTTTGCGTGGATTTTATGATAATGAAACTGAAGTGCAGGAGTGGGGGTGGGGTCAGGCAAGGGTGAGTAGATATTTCAAAGTAGAACGATTGACTCCAGTTTTTGGGCAAGGTGAGCATGAGGGTGCTGAGGACACTCAGTATTACCTGCTGTGAGGACCGGGGTGTGGCCAGACTAGCCTGGTGCTGGAGGAAGAAGCGCTGAGCGACCGAGGTCCTGTGCCACGCCTGCTAATATATAGTAGTCCCCCCTTGTCCACAGGGGATGTATTTCAAGACCCTGGTGGATGCCTAAAACTGCAGTTAGTACTGAATCTTAATATATACTGTTTTTCCTTTACCTATGTAAAGTGTAATTTATAAATTAGGCACAATAAGAGATTAACAACAATAATAATGAAATGGAATGATTATAACAATATACTATCATAAAAGTTACATGAATGGGCTCTCTCTCTCTCTCTCTCTCAAGTATCTTATTGTTCTGTACCCTTATCTTCTGGTATTCAGCCTTCTTCTTGTGATGATGTGAGATGATAAAATGCCTACATGAAGAGATGAAGTGAGGTGACTAATGTAGGCATTACGACGTAGCTTTAGGCTACCACTGACCTTCTGACCATCCTTCTGCGTCGGGAGCCCAGTTGACCGTAGATGACTGAAACAGTGGAGAGTGAACCGTGGATAAGAGGAGTATGGTATTCGAAGTTCTCTGTAAACTACAGGGCGGGGCATAGAAATGTGTTGGTTGGTACCATAAGAGCAGTTAAGTACAATGATGATGATGATGATGATGATGATGATGTCTAGTTAGGGGGAATAAGGGCCCTGATGGTTCCATGGCACTTTCTGCAGGTGCAGTGAAGCAGCCAGTATTTTCTGAGTCCTCTCTGGCTGTGTAGTTTGCAAGAGAAGTCAATTTAGCCCTCTTACTGCAGGGGAGATTCCTGCCTCTTTTGTTTTTAGCCCCAGCAGCAAGAGATCAGGGGCACCTACTCACCGGCTGGTTTGCAAAGGTACCCCTGGAGGAGAACCTACTCTTATTTAAGTCACTGGCTGGGTTTGTGTTACTCTAGAAGACTTAAAAGAAGGGATTCTTTAGTTTGGCTCACAGAAACAATCATCTTGTTTTTTGAAGACTTTAGATGTGGTTGTAGTTAATGCTGCAGGGGCTCCTCCCTCCCGACCTGACCCTAAAAATTCCCCCCAAAATTCTGGAATTAAACACACCCTTGGTAAACTTGATGACAGTGTGATAAAACATAACAAAGCAGAGTTAAAAGAAAGCTGCGGGTGACTGTGGGTTCGAAACAGCAGCAGTGAATAGCTCTCCTTATTAATTTGGTAAGGTGGGAATGATTCGTTTTACTTGGTCATGAGGTTCTGAAGTAAAACATTTGTGCATGAACTTCTTCAATAAAACCAATTTAGGGAAGGCATTCATCTCAGGTTGTGTATCATGTTAAAATAACTGACAGCTGGAGAAAATATATTTGCTTTTCCCTCACTTTGCATTAGAAATAGAATTTCACTCCACCATTAGCCCCGAGGGTTTATTTTTAAAGAAAGTTCTCATCGATGGCTTAATGTAAAAACCTGATTGTCAATGGTGAAATATGTATGCCAAGCCTTTTGCTGAGCAGTTAGGCTGATGAGAGGGTTCACAGTGTGCTGGCCAGTCAGGTGGTGTGGATCCTTATGACACCTCCTCCCCCCTGCCTGTGACCGTGTTTCTGAATTGCTGAGAGATATCAAGTCAAGGGTAAGAGGTACATGAGTAGAATAGTTTAAGGAGTCCCCTTGGGAGGAACAGCTCCTATGGCAAAGGAAAATGGGAAGAGAACAAAAAATAATACACTGCAGCTGTTTTCTGCTTCTGTAGCTCTTCTTACCCTGCTGTTACGGGCAGGGAAAGTGTCATGGATGCAAAGTGGTGGGGGTGTTGCTTCATTTCTGATATGCTTTGTAAATTTTGTAATCAGGAGGAAGGCTTCTGATAAGGGTGAGAAACCTTGGGAAATGGGAAGATCCTTTCTTGCCATGTTGGGTAACGGAAGTTGTCAGTGCAAGTTCTGGAGCAGAGTGCATAGGTTGAGACCACAGTGGAAAGAGCAAAGGACTTAGCCGCCCCATGCCTCAGTTTCCTCATCTGAAAACGGGGGTAAGAATGATACTCACTTTAGGGAATTCTTGTGTAAACACTTAGAAGAATATTTGGTACATACACAGTGTATGTTTTATTCAAAATGTGATTGAAGGTATCAGAAAGGGGAGATACAAAAGAAGGCAGTGGATGGACATCGTGAGGGCAGTTGGGGAAGGCACCAGGGAACCTGTGTCTTACTGATGCCTAGAAAGCTGAGAAGGTCTGGGGGAATGCAGAGGGGAGGTCCTGCCACATTTGCCCCTTGAGTACAGGGGTGCTGTGGGCACTCACCTGCATATTCCTAGTGTGTAGACCTATTGGTAGAGAAATAAAGGAGAGAATTTGACTTCACTCTGTGTCCTGAAGTCGTTCCTGCTTCTTGGGCAGTTAATTGCCTGGGGTTCTTTCCATTTTATGTTAGGTTGTCTACACACACACACACACACACACAGACACACACACACACACACACACACAAATTGAGCATAAGCTCTGGAATCAGGTAGACTTGGGTTTAAACCTCAGCGACTGCACTTACAAACCAGGCGTCTTTGGGAAGTGAATTAACCTATTGGAGTCTCCACTTCCTCTTCTATAAAATGGTGATATGAAGAGAATATCCTTTGCAGAGGTGTTATGAAGACCAAGTTAAAGAGAGCAGGTGAATAGTTCCTGGCATGTAGTTAAGTGCTCAAGAAACTGCAGCTACCATTATTACCAAGCATAATAAGTAGTAGCTATCATCATCACCATTTTACCTTTTTCCAAGAAATGTCTTTTATCTATTGAAAGAAAATGCCCAAAGAACTCAAAAGGTACATTTGCATCTCAAAAACAAAACCATCTCTGTTAAGAGCCAACTTGTGTCTTCCTCTCCAAGTCTGACCAGACAGCCTGGAGCCTGGAGCCTGGAGAGAAAGTTACCGGTGACGCTTTTTGATGGGGAAACCACCTGCCCAGCCTTTTGTGTTCCCCTCGGAGAAATCTGTTGTCCTGGGAAGGCTTTTCTTCGGATGGCAATTTGGCTGCTAAATGAAGCCAGGCTTCTTTGTTTCTGAGCACACACTGGTTCCAGGGCTCCGTACGGGAGTGGAACACCTGTCATTAGCAGGTGACGGTGGAGCTTCCTGCTGATGGCCCCTTCGCCTCGTCGCAGAACCATGTGAAGTGGCGCTGTCTGTCTGTGCGTGCCTCAGTACACTGTGTGTACAAGTGTGTGGTGTTCTCGACAGACTCCCTCAAGGATCTGATCTTAGTCTTATCTTTTGCTTTGACAGGGTCTGTGGCTCTGTGTTACAGAGATAGACAGAATCATCCCTTGTCTAGATCAGCTTCCAAGAGTTAGGATACCCCTGTTCTCTCTGAGATGGGTGTGAGTAGCAACAGGTGAGGAGTTCCAGAGTCTTGGTGACTCACCCCTGCAGGGCGAGGGGAGCCCTGGCCTGGGAGGCTGTCCGATGTGGAGAGTAAGTGTTCGAGTCTCTGAGTCAGACATTCTCAAGTTTGAACCCCAGCTTGTAACTTGGGACAACTCATCTCCCCGAGCCTCAGTTTTCTTCTCTGTAAAATAAATGCATGGCACATAGTATGTGCTCAATAAACAGTCTAAGTCATTGATAAGACCTGGGTTCTGGTCTTGCCTGTGCCATTAACCAGCTGAAGTAGCCTTGCCTATGTCATTTCACCTTGGTGTTCTGGTGGGCAGAAGGTGTGGGGAACTCAGAAGTCCCCTTTAGCTCTGAGGTTCTGTGATTCTGCCAGCAGCTCTCAGTCTAGAGGTCTTGGTTCCTTTGGCCATTTCCTGTCCCTCCTGAATTACACCTCTCTTCATCTCCACTGGATCATTCCTACAGTGTAGATACATGATACACTATCTCCTATCTTTAAAACATTTTTCCATCATCTTTTACCATGTGTCTTTTCCAATAACATCCTAAATGCTTTCTCTACACAGTTCTTGAGTAGGAAACAGAAAAGGGAAAACAGAAAAATGATGTAAAGGCTGGAAGCTTCACAGAAGTCTTACTTTCTTCAGGTCTTGGCCAGAGATGCTCTGGTATGACACCAGCTTTGTCACTCCTCCATGCTTATAATGGCTAATTGTTTGTCAACATGGTTGGGCCATGGTGCCCAGACATTTGGTCAAGCATTATCCTGGATGTTTCTGTGAGGATATTTTGGGTGAGATTTACTTTAAATCAGAGGGCTTTGAGTAAAGCAGATTACCCACTCTAATGTAGGTGGGCCTCATCCAATCAGTTGAAGATTATAAGTAGAACTAAAGACTGACCACTGCTGAGCAAGAGGAATTCTACAGAAGACAACCTTCACACTTGAACTACAATCTTGGTTGTTCCTGGGTCTCCAGCCTGATGGCCTTTGGACTTGAACTGTAGCTCTTTCCTGAGCTTCCAGACTACTGACCTGTCCCGTCAGATTTTAGACTCACCAAACCTCCACAGTCACATGAACCAATTGCTTAAACTAAACTTCCCTCTCATGTCCTGTTGGTTTTGTTTCTCTGGAAAACTCTGATGAATATACTGCTTAACCCCAGCCTGTTTATGTGTGTCCTTTTCCTTGGTTCTGGGTTTCTCCTCTTCTCACAGGATTTATCTCCTGATAGCCATGTAATTCAGGAGAAAAGTGACCAGGTAAACTCAGTCATACCAAAGCATTAGAGGCAGATATGTGTCCTCTGTCACATGGGTTTTGCCCGTAGAAGAGGAAAAGCACAATGCTTAACACAGACATCATCAAGAACGCACATTGAGACCAGTGGGGATGTTGCCTCACTTCTCCAGAAAGTTAGGCTGGTAATAAGAGTGTCACTGTAGAAAAGCCAGCCTACAATGAGAAAGGATGAAAACTTCAACTGCCTAGTCCAGACTGCTGGAGTGATGTCAAGGAAATGCAAAGGCTTTGGTGTCTGATGGACTCAGGCTTACATCCTAGGTCCACCTCTTATGTGTCTTTGGAAAAATCCCTTAACTTCTTTGAGACTTCGTTTCCTCATATGTAAATTGAGGCTTTAATATGGGATAGAATTGCTGTAAAAAATCAAGTAAATACATGTACACTACCTAGCATATGGTAGGAGCTAAATCCATGCTGGCTTCTTTATCTTCTTAAGAGAGATTTATTTGGGGGTTTGAAGGGGGAGTGAGAGCCAGCCTATACCAGATATTGAAGCCACTGTGGTACAAAGTGCATCTTTCCAAGATGACATCCCTGTGTTCTGGGTTTGCAGATGTTCATTTAATTGCTGGAGCAGCAAACCTGTAACGAGGGCTGCTCACCACTGCAAAATGGCCTGCGAGAGCTTCTTGTCCCCCCCTCCTTCTGTGGTGGTTTCAGGGCATGGATAGGAGCGCGATTGGCATACCTCATAGGCTTTGAAAGAGATTCTCCTTTTGCCCTGTCATGGATTCCCAAGCTCACCTGGGCTACCCCTGCATTGATCAGAGTAAGGCTGAATCCAAGGTACCTTCACTTCTGTGGTCCCCAATGGATCACTGGGGTCTATACCTAATGGTATAGACATTATGTGAATGAAAATACAACAGAAGTCCCAGAAACACAGGAAAAAGATGCTGCCCCTGCCCTTCCACTTGACTAGAAGACACTTGTTTGTTTGGTATTCTAATGGATAGCTTTTGAGGAATTTCTAGCGGACAGCATTTGAGAAATTTCACTTTGCTCTAGGAGCAAATAGAAAAACCGTGTTGCCTGATGGCATCACTTCCCTGTACTGACTTCCAACCTCCTGTGGGATTCACAAAGTCATTGATGCCCATTTAGTGCCAGGCTGCTGTGTTCACGCCGGATAGCATGGAGACATATAGAAGAAAAGAAGACATGGCCGCCTGCTCTCAGGGAGTGAGAAGGGCTTCTCACTTTGAGGAAGCCTGTGCCCTCGCTGTATCCCAACTTTCACCCCTGGCCACCCCATGACCGGGTGGCCATACAAGGTACCATCCGTGATGGGATGCTTTCAGGAATGAAAGTGGATGCTGTTAACAGTTGTGTCAGGACAACAGATACAAATTGAGCAATCTGGCCACCATATTTAATATTAAGAGCTGTCTAGTCTTCATAAGTCTGAATAGGGTAAGTGAATGAAGGCCTGCTCTCTTTCTCTCTGTCTTGTAAATATTTACTCATGTTGGTTGAAACCTGTCAAAAGTGAGAGTTTGCTCTAATTTCACCAATTAGAGAAGTGGGGGTGAGTGGAATGTCTGGGGCTTGATCTACGCATCGGACGTAACACTAGCATCACAGACGGACAGACTCCAGCCACCACCTGTCATAACACGGTGCATTCTGGACCAAGTCCATCAGGTATCAGCAGAGCTGGAATAAATCGCTCCCCTATACTGCCCGGAACCAGAACCGTGGGCTCAGAATGAAGGTGGTTAAACAGAGCAGTGTGTTTTGTTGAAGCAAATGAGTGAAGAAACGGATTCTAACAGCATCAACCATTAGGACCCCACTCCTGATGTGGAGCCAGAACCCTCCCAGAAGCTCGACGGTGCTGTAGGTTCAGGACAAGTTTAACGAGTGGCTGGGCATTTCTGCCCCGCTTTTGGATAACAGTTTTCCTAAGTGACATTTTGTTTCAAAGTCTTGTCCATCCATCAATCCTTGTCCATCCTTCTGTTGCCTTCCCAAGTCAGCAGTGCCTCTTCCCAGCCCACCTGGCACCAGATGTTCTGTCAGCCACCACTGTGTGTCCCGTGTCCTCCGAGTGGCAGAATGCGAAATCTCAGGCGACATTCACCTGGAAGCGCTTAGCCCTCAACAGCTGCAGCCCCTTGATTACCTTGCCCGCCTCGGCAGCTCCGTGCCGCCACCGTATCAATGGCTTGTCAATTCGGTTTAGCCATGACTTTGACTGACTGGATTGAGGGGAGTGGAAGTGGGGTGTAAGCGAATGGTTAAAATTAATTGCTACATAAGAAAAAATTGAAAGATAATTATTCCTGCTTTCCTGTCAGTGCTCGAGGGTAGATGACCTCATTAACTTGCAGCTTGTACACAATTCAATTACTAGGAGATGGAAAATACATTTTTAATTACCTCGGTGGCCTGCGTACCATTCATCTCCATTTGCACGGCTTTTTTTTTTTTTTTTTTTTTTTAACTGTTGTGCTCTGAAGAAGCAGCACCATCTTAGGAAGGTTGTCATAAAAGCCGGTTCCTGGCTCCTATTATTCCTGTTTAAGGTAGGACGGTAAATGTGTGAGATTAACCCCTAGATGCCAGGTGAGTTGCAAGGCAACACTTGCTGTAGTAATCTCTTCTTAATTAGCTTGTTAGGTTACAAAATTCCCAGTTCCTAGTGAGAGAGAATTACGAGGGATAAAATTGTGTATTTGGTTTCCAGTCATTGAGAGGAGAAATTAAAATTGTGGAAAGCATGGAAATCAGGAAGGTGGCCCAATACCAATACCTATATGGATCCCGGAAGAAAGTTCTGGTGCTGTTTTGATGTCTGTTATTTCAATGATTGAATTAAACAATGACTTAATTATCTCATGTGTATTGCTTGGCATCCCCATCCCCCTTTTATTTTATTTTATTTCATTTCATTTCATTTCATTTCATTTCATTTCATTTCATTTATTTTTTGAATATTTATTTATATTTGAGAGAGAGAGAGAGAGAGTGTGTGCCCAAGTGGGGGAGGGGCAGAGACAGAGGGGGACAGAGGGTCCAAAGCCTGCTCTTTGCTGACAGCAGAGAGCCCTATGTGGGGCTCAAACTCGCGAACCATGAGCTCATGACGTGAACAGAAGTCTGACACTTCACTGACTGAGCCATCATGGTGCCTTCCACCACCTGCCTTTTATTTTAAATTTCAGCACAACTTGGAAAACTACCTAAGCTCTAGACAGTTTTGTAGCAAAGTCAGGGATGTGTGTTGCCTATGAGTGTTGTCAAGATCAGTTTGTTCTGGAGAGTAGCTGTCACCTCTTTGCATCTCGGTCTCCTGTCCCCCAAGTGCTCTGGGCATGGGTTCCTAAATACTCTGAAACAAGGTAGATGTGATACCCTCTGGACAAAATTGTGCGTGTGGGACCTGCTCCCACTACACACAGCCACACAGCCACTGATAGGTTGTTCTTCCCTCTACTCTACAAATATGGAACTTGAAATGGTGAGTCTGTATTATACTTGTAAAGTGTCTTTAGTCCATACATTTGGGAATTTAGAAGCCATATCTGCAAAGGCAGTTTATTTATTTATATGAACTCCTTGGATGTTGTTCATTAATCGTAATGGTCAGGTGCCTTGTGTAGTAAGAATAACAAGTATATATAGCATATTTTTAAGAATTTGGATGACTTTTTGAATTGGATTGCTATTGCATCCATTTGGATATAGCATCATCACAATCAAAACATTTTGATTTTGAACCATGTAGGAAATACCTAAATGACACGGTGAGACAGATGTTAATTCTGCCAATGCCAAATTTGTAAAGGAGGTCCTCCATCTCTACTTCTGTCTGTTAGGGCACTCAGACATGAGCTCAGGAACACTGAAAACTTGCTGCGCAAGGCCTGGACAAGAGATAGCCCAGTTTTCATGGAGCTCAAGGTCTAGCAGAGGAGACTGGCATGTAAATTATGGGGTAGGTATGATGATGAGATATTCACATGTAACTAAGAAGAGAGTGTGGTGAACTTCTGTCCAGATGCTCAGGAAAGCTTCCTATTTCATCAGGCTTATTTCGCTTCTAGCTCATGGTCCAGGGGAGAGTTTCTAATTCTATGGGGTGACCTGTGATTAGCTCTCTGAAAGATGGGCCCAGAGTTCACATGACTTTAAGAAGTTGGGAACTGAGACCTGTGTTTTCAGGAAAGAGCAGGTCTGAAGTGTCACTTCTTGGGATCACTGGGGGCCTTGTCTGTGAGACGATTGTGACAGTTGTCACAATTATGAGACAACTGAGACAATTCTCACAATTATGAGAATTTATCACTGAAGGAGTTGTCTAAGTTGTCCATAGTTCTATGCTGTGGTGTGCTTTAAATGTTTAACAAGTAACTGTCCGGGAAAAAAATTGATCCTAAATTTTACTAACATAAAAGAGGTACAGCTTGCAACTTGTAAGTAATATTGACATAGGCAACATACTTATTGTATGTCTCATATAGCCACCTGATAATCACAAAATGCTCTCGTTGAGTTTTGCTGAACTCTTGTATCTGTAGCCAATGTGTGGTTGCTGTCTATCCATAGTTTGACAAAATCAGACTGCAAATAAATGGGTGATTGCACTCTGATTCAGCAAAGAAGTTACTCACATCACTGATGAGTGAGACAGTTCCAATATGAATGGCACAAGAAAGACCTATATCAGAACTTCACTCGTTAGGCAATGACATGACGTACTTCTTTAGAGAGGCCAATAATAGCCTTCAAATGCTGAGAAATATTTCCTCAATTTTTTGTGCTGTTCACAATGTAACAGCTACAAGGATGTATAGTTTAAATTTTATCTATGTTATTAACGTTTTACTCATAACCTCCTTAAGTCTAGATAACAAAACAATAAATCAAGGCATGATTTCTAGCTTTTGCTGATTTCCATGGTGTGAATACTACCACTGTAGCTAGTTCTCAGGCTACCCACGAGATGTCATGGAATGCAGCATACCATTAGATGGTGTTTCCACCCCACAGATACGAGTGTGGTTAGTAGAAAAGGTAGTAAATTAGAGGGAGCCAAAACATAAGGGACTCTTAAAAACTTAGAACAAACTGAAGGTTGAGGGGGAGTGGGAGGGCGGGGAGGGGGGGTGATGGGTATTGAGGGCACCTGTTGGGATGAGCACTGGGTGTTGTATGGAAACCAATCTGACAATAAATTTCATATTAAAAAAACAGAAAAGGTAGTAAATTAATTAGGAAGTGAGGAGTTTTGAGTAGTACATTTATTACCTTTGATTTTTTTAAATTAATGTTTATTTTTTTTTTAATTTTTTTTAACGTTTATTTATTTTTGAGACAGAGAGAGGCAGAGCATGAACGGGGGAGGGTCAGAGAGAGAGGGAGACACAGAATCGGAAGCAGGCTCCAGGCTCTGGGCCATCATCAGCCCAGAGCCCGACGCGGGGCTTGAACTCACGGACCGTGAGATCGTGACCTGAGCTGAAGTCGGACGCTTAACCGACTGAGCCACCCAGGCGCCCCAATTAATGTTTATTTTTGAGAGAGAGAGCTACAACACAAGCAGGGGAGGGGCGAAGAGAGAGGGAGACACAGAATCCAAAGAAGTCTGCAGGCTCTGAGCTGTCAGCACAGAGCCTGATGTGGGGCTTGAACCCACGAACAGTGAGATCATGACCTGAGCCAGAGTTTGACTCTTAACTGAGCCACCCAGGCACCCCTGGCTTTATTTTAAATATAATTTATTTGACTGTCACAGTTGCCACCTATGATCTTATATTTGGCAGCTTCCTGGGTGGAGGTTTTCATGCCAGTCCCAGGACACTTATGCATTTTCTACAAATAGTAACAAACTGGATCCTTAGAAGGAAGGATTGTATGTGAAGACTCAAGATGTCACACAGACTAGAGTTTGAAATCCAGTTCTTCCACTTAACTGGTCATTGGGGATTGGGTACTGGGTCTGTTTCCTTGTCTGTAAAGTGGAAGTATGGTATCTAACTTCCCCGGCTGTTGATGGGTTAAGTGAGATAATGAAGATGTTCACACAGAGCCCTGCGTGGAGACAACGCCTAACAAGTGTCACCTCTTACAACTGAAGTATAGCCTCCACATATGAGGCATGAACGGAACTCAAATATGTATTTTTTCCCACTGAATACAGTAGTGGTGATGGAACAGAGAGATTGACATGCATGCACTCCAGCAGACAGAGACTGTGTGAGCAGTCAGACTCTACTTTCTGTTAGCCAGCCTTGAATTCTGTGCCTAGCAACAAGCCAGGTCACAGAAATAAGAGTCGGGGATTACAGCCAGCCATGCACTCGTTCTAGGCCTTGACACTGGCTGGGAGGAACACTTAAAATTGACTTCTTGTTTTTTTTTTTCTTATTTCAAAAGCAATAAATCTTTATTGTAGAAACTTTAGAAAATTTAGTTAAGCCCAAATGAGTAGTAATTTCATACTCATCAGTAATCACTATGAACACTTCAGTGTTTTTCTTTGTACAATATTTTTTTTTTTGGTAAGAATTGAATAATACCATCACATTACTTCATAATTAAATTTTTGTACTTAACAATATCATGAACATCTTTCATGTTAGTAATATTCTTCCCTCAACACTAATTTTAATAGCTATATAATGTGTGAAGGTTAGAAGATACCTTAATATATTTACCAAGAACCCTGCTATTGGACATCTTCGTTATTATAATATTTTCTGCAATCAAATGTCTCTCCTGAAGGAGAACTTAAATTTTATATTAAAAATAAAAACATCTGGAGGGGGGGCTTGGGTGGCTGTCAGCTGAGCATCTGACTTCGGCTCTGGTCATGATCTCACGGTTCGTGGGTTTGAGCCCCACATCGGACTCTTTGCTGTCAGCTCGGAGCCTGGAGCCTGCTTCGGATTCTGTGCCTCCCTCTCTCTCTGCCCCACCCATGCTCCGTCTCTCTCTCTCTCTTTCTCAGAAATAAACAAACATTAAAAAAATTAAAAAAATAAAAAATAGAAACCTCTGTTCACTCTGGGGCTCTTCTGGCCTTGTGTTCTGTAGGGAAGATGGTGTTCACACCCGGCTCATGAGAAGGACCTGCAGATGCAGTGAGGTTGGGAGCTACAAACCTTGCTGGAGCTTCCATTCATCTTCCTCAGCTCTTCCTTCTCAGGATTCTAGCTTCCTGAAGGGTATGACAAAGGGAACAAAGGCCACCAGAGCTTTGACTGCCAGCCTGGGGTGTGGGGGTTCCTCATCCCTAAAATGCCCCCTCTGCCTCGCAAGTATTCTTCACTGTGCTCATGACGCGTGAACGGCTTTTTATCCTCTTAGCACACCTTCACAAGTTTTTCCCTTCCTCCTAAATTCTCTGACCCTTTCTAACATGCATGTTCAGGGAAGCCTCCCCCTGTTGCACACAGTTGGTTACGTTTGCCTGGCCCTGCGCTCCCCTTTGCCACATTCACCTTGCATCATTGCTGTTTGGTGCAGTACTCCTCTCCTTTCCCAGAAGGTGGACGGTGTGAGGTCAGGGCCACGTCTTGATGTCTGGTTTGTTTTCACAATGCCACTGCCAGCACAGCAAGCATTGCACACAGTCAGTGATTAATATGTGCCTATTTAGTGCTACTAAATCAGTGCAACTGATTGATGGTTGGAGGGAGGTATGAACCAAATATGGTATGGTACTGTGTTTAAAAGAAACTAGTTTCAGGGGCGTCTGGCTTAGTCAGTTGAGCATCTGACTCTTGATCTTGGCTCAGGTCTTCATCTAAGGGCCATGAGTTCAAACCCCGTGTTGGGCTCCAAGCTGGATGTGAAGCCTACTTAGAAAAAAAATTTTTTTTAAAGAGTGGATTCATATCATGGCAATGAACCCTTAGTTGGAGCTGCTCTTTCTAAAGCAGATTAGAATGGAGGCTTGGTGGACATGAGGTGGAGGCCCAGAGCCTTGCCCCATGAGTCTGCCCTTCACCCGAGCCAGTATATCCTTGGAGCCCTGAGGATTCTTCCTGGACTTGAATACAAGACCTGGCTTTGAATCCTCACTCTGCTATTGTGTGACCTTGCATAGTATCATCTGCACATTAGATGTGTCACTTTCTACCTCATAGAGGAGTTGGGAGGGCTAAGTAATAGGACCTAACCAAAAGCACATAGCACACAGCTTAGTGCCTAGTAAAAACTCAGGAAATGTCACTTTATTTATTTCCCTCTCTCCTTCACACTTATTCTTTCTCACTTTGCTCTCCCCTGTTCTTGCTTGACTAACAAAAATTCCCAGTCTGGGTTTCTAAATGGAATGGGCCCAACCAGTTCAGATGCTGGTCTAGCCAACCGCCTCTCCAGCTCTGTCTGCAGGGAACCCAGCTCCTACTGTGACCCTCTCCAGCCCTGAGCCAGTCTCTGGTTCTGGGACTCTTCTGCATGTGATGAAGAGACTAAAGCACGTAGTGGAAGCATGGAAGGTCCCAGTATGTCTGTGACTCTTACTGTTTTTATTCTAAAGTCTTCAGTGTTACTTTTAACTTAGAGACAAGGCTGTCTGGAGGGACCTTGTGAACCAGCCACTACTTTTGTTAGGGGGCAATAAGTTTTGTTAGGGGGCAATAAACCAAATTGAAAACTTTTATATAGTAATAGCACATACTAAATAAAAAGTCAAGCAACAAACAGGAAAAGCTATTTGCAACATATGTAATAAAGAATTAGCATCCATAATATATAAAGAACTTCTGATCAAAAAGAAAAATACAAGCATATTTCAAACATACTAATATATATTCCTCTTCAAACTATATGACAACTTTCACCCGATCAATGGTGAATGTACCTGAATAGCCTAGAGGAGGTGGGACCACGCTGACGTGTGCTCTGAACAGTGCCTTGTACATAATCAGTTTCAGCTATTATTATTATGCAAATACTTATTAAGAGCTTACTACTTCTATAGAAGCATTGTATAGAATAATAACTATTATAAATAATAATATAACTATACAAATATATAATATAATAAATATTATAAAATATTCTATTCTATAGAATAATCACACTATACAATATTGCATTGTGCATTGTGCTCAAATATATTTAATACAACACAAATAATTGCACAATAAACAATTGTATAATTGGATTAACCAAAAAGATGCCAAAAATCACTAGCAATAAAAATGGGCATTAAAACAATAAAGTGTTATTTTTTTTTTGTCCTTTCATTTTGTTTAAAACAATGGTAGTGCTAATGTTGGTGAGGACCTGGGGAAACAGATACTCTTTTGCACTGTTATTGGGAGTAGTTTAAACTGACATTAAGTATACCTTTTGAACTAGCATACTACTTTTCAGAATTTATCCTAAGGAAATGATCATTTTTCCAAGCTGTAATTTCAAAGCTTTTCATTGTGATTATTAAAAAATGCGAAACAACTGAAAGAACCATCCATAGGGGAATGATTAAATAAATTTTGATATCCTAATACTATGCTGCCATTACAAATTATAATATAAATCTATATTTCTTCACATAGGAAGATTGCATAATTTATTAAGCGATCAGAGCAGGTTAAAAACAACACGATACGGATCACTCCTCATCTATTTAAAATGTGTCTATGTCGGGGTGCCTGAGTGGTTCAGTTGGTTAAGCGTCCGACTTCAGCTCAGGTCATGATCTCGCGGTTTGTGAGCTCCACGTTGGGCTCTGTGCTGATAGCTCAGAGCCTGGAGCCTGCTTTGAATTTTCTCCCTCTCTCTCTGACCCTCCCCCACTTGTGCTCTGTCTTTCTCTGTCTCTCAAAAATGAATAAACGTAAAAAAATTTTTTTAAATGTGTCTGTGTATGTGTATATGTATTGTATGTATGTATATGCCCATGTATCAGCATGTGTGTGTGTATACAGATCAAAAATTCTGCAAGTATATACAAAAACAGTAGGGGAGTTTTAGAAGATGTACTTTATTTTCAAAATATCTCTATAGAATTTGAATTTTTTTACAATAAATATGTACTACTTTTCTAATCAGAAAAAAAAAAACTAGGTTATTTTCTCTCAGTTATTAAAGGCAAAAGGACCTTTTATTTGCAAAGCAAGGTGCTGTGTATGCGTGGTTAAGACCAGAGCTCAGTTTCAGGACAGAAGAAAACTATGGGGAGTAGGCAGTGGTGTGCAGTGGGGAATGAAGTGATGAGAGACTCATTCCAGCTCTGTGGGGGAGAGGTAGGGACATTTGAACTTGGCCTTGAAGGATGAGAGTCAGTGGGACATAAGAAGAAGCATCAGGATTGAGAATGCCAACTGTGCGTAAGCTGCTTATAGCCTGAACTAAAGTAATGGATTTCCCCCCAAGAATTGCCCCTCAGGAAAGAAGAAGTTGCCTTATTAAGTCTTGCAAGTTCTCTCATGTTACGGGATTCTCTTTCCATTGTTTTATGTTGAAACACCACATTACCCTGAAATGACCAAATCAAGGTTACTTTTCAATGCTTATAGAGGTTCCCAGCACTGATTGAGGAATTATTCCTTTGGGCGTGACTTCACAATGGCAACTGTTAGAATTTGTCTTAAATGCACCTTTTAGAAATCATGCTGCAAAGCACTGTGGTTACACAGGGAAGGTCATGAATATTTGTAAAAGTACAAATAAATGGAAATCGTACTTGTGGTTAAGGATAAAAATTTCATGTTTAGCATCATATACAGATTCAAAAGTACGGCATCTCACACAACTTAGATGAAGTTCTCTTGGAAACAACTAAAAAAAAAAGTTCTAAGGATGATGAAGACTGATGTTAGAATAAAAGTATTTCATGGAATATGAAACTGGAAAACGCATTTCTAAATCAGTGTATGGCTTTCTTATACATGAGATTTTACGTGTGGGTAGTGTAAGTAAGTTAAATTAAATATTGTAAGTAGACATTTGGCTCTTTCATGTATATCCCTGAAAGTTTCCCCCTGGTTTTCTCATCAGAAAAATGGGAGATTGGCATTTAGGGAGTTGCCTTATATTCAGACAATATCTTATCTCCTGTGTTCAACATACACGTGTATCTCCTCTCTATGTTATTATGTTCAACTTGTGATACTCTAATGAGCAATACCGACAACAGCTACTGGCTTTGCACTGCAAGGCTCTCTATCAGTTTGCTGTCATAACAACACTCATAACACTGAGTGGTCTAAATGACAGAAATTTATCGTGTCACGTTTCTGGAGGCTAGAGGTCTGAGATCAAGGCATTGGCAGGATTGGCTCCATCTGAAGTCTCTGAAGTGAGGGGTAATCTGTTTATGCCTCTGCCCCAGCTGCTGGTGGTTTTCTAGCAATCTTTGGTATTCCTTGGCTTGTAGAAGCATCACCCCAATCTCTGGCTTTATCTTCACATGACATTCTCCCAGTGTGCCTGTCTGGCTCCAGATTTCCCCTTCATGTAAGTATATCAGTCATACTGGAGTAAAGCCCACCCTAATGACCTCATTTAACTAAATTAAACAGCCTTTCTCTGGGTAAGGTTACAGTCTGAGATACTGGACATTAGGATGTCAACATATGAATTTGGGTGGGGGCAGGGACACAATTCAGCCCATAGCAGCAGGTATGTTATTCCTCTTCCACAGATGAGAAAATGCAGACTTGAAGTTGCAGGTAGAAAGTGGTAGAAGGGCACCCGGGTGGCTCAGTTGGTTAAGCATCCGACTTCGGCTCAGGCCATGATCTCACGGTTTGTGAGTTCGAGTCCCACATCGGGATCTGTGTGGAGAGCTCAGAGCCTGGAGCCGGCTTCGGATTCTGTGTCTCCCTCTTTCTGCCCTTCCCTGATCACACTCTGTCTGTCTGTCTGTCTCTCTCTCTCTCTCAAAAGTAAATAAACATTAAAAAAAATTTAAACAAAGGGAAAAGAAAGTGGTGGAGCCAGGGACTGAACCCAGCTTGGTCTGGAGCCAGCCCTCTTGTCTGCTCTGCTCTTCCACGCAGCTTTCCCGGTCTGCGTGTACTCATGGATACTGCCTCATGAAAATTCTCTCAGCAACCATGGGGTCTGCGAGGTTTTATCTCAGGAGCTGATGTTACAATTAAACTCTTTCATCCTGATGGCTTTGTGTCGAATTGTGACGCAGAGTACAAGTAGATAAGCTTTCATGTTTGTATAACTAGTCCTTACCCTTAGGAAATCTGGGAGCTGGAACCTGACGTTGTGGCTCTTCCCTTTGTTCATTTACTGTTTATTAGGCGCCTGCAGGTAGGTAGGTAATGCTGAGGAAATATAAAAAGACAGGACCCTGGCCCTCATCCATTCCTGTTGCTAGTCTGAGATGTGCATAATCAAATTAAAATTTAAAATGCGAAGCCCACATGTGAGGATAAATCTGGCTTGGAAATCATGGCAGAACTTTTGATTTTTAATTAGTTTCAGAGAAATAAACCTATTCCATTCTCGGTGCTTTAGAGCTTCCTCTGGCCTGATGGTGCTTCTTTGAAGAACAGAGAGTTTGGGGAGGAGCTCGTGGTGCCTAGCAGGATTCTGAAAGAGCTGGCAGATTTTTACTGGTTTTCAGATGGAGGGATAAGAGCCGTTAAGTGAACTGTGTGTCCAACTCTGTTCCAGGAGCTTGATATACATGGTCTCACTTAATTTAATTCTTGTAACAACTGCTGTCCTAGGTGCTATTTTCTCTATGTTATAGGTGAAGAAAATGAGTTTGGAAGAGGTGAGACAGAGAATGAGTGCTTTCATTCATTCCAGAGATGTTTCCCAACCACCCTTACTCTTCAGGCACTGAGTGTGCAGTGGCTGATGGCACAGGCCCAGTCCTGCCCTTTGGGAGCGTGTAGGCAAAGGCCACTGGCAAAACTGAGTGGAGTCTGGCTTTGTTCTTCTCCAAAGCCATGTGTGTGACTGATACAAAGGGAGAAATGCTGTTCAACTAAAAAAAGGGCAAATAGGACCAATCCTACTGAAGCCCACAGACTGGATAAAAAATGGTCACACCAGCCAGAATGGCAGTAGCTTGCTCATGAACTCTGCCAGCACCGTGGAACCGTAATCTAACCCCACCGTAGGGCTATTGGTGGGGTCCAAGAACTCCACCCCATAAGATGTAGGGTCACGTTATTGCGTGTTGAGAGGAGCATGGCGTTGCTGGGGTGAATTTGCTGCTAGTTGTCAGTTGCCTTATATCCAAATTAGCATTATCATGAGGCTTGGGATCACAGGTTTTTACTGTAATTTATCTAAAATCATAAACACAACTCAGAGGAATACAGTCTAGCCAAACAGTCTATTTCTAACAATGTGTTATTATTTTAAGTGTATTTCCCAAATCTTGTTTCTCTTTAATTTTCTCATGGCTTTAGTCCAGAGTCTCTTAATGTCAGCTCTACTGACATTTTAAGCATGATAATTTTTCATCGCGGAGAGGTTGTAGTCCTGTGCATTGTGGGACATTGGGCACATCCCCAGCCTATACCTTCTAATGCCATTAGCATATCCCAACGGTTGTGACACCAAAAATGTCTCCAGATATTGCCAAATGTTCTCTGGGTGGGGGAGGGGAGGGCAAATAACCCCCTAGGGCTGAAGGCTGTGGCCTGCTTCCCTAGCCCCTGTGGTATGTTGCATTAGAATTACCGGTCAACCAGCAAACATTATTGGGTTTTACCGGGCTGTGCACAAGGCAACGTACTAGAAGGCACTAGACCCACAGCGTGATTGGAGTCATGCTGGGGAGGCAGAGACTTGTGTTCATGGGCAGAGGAGGAAACTGGAGATCAGAGAGGTCCCAGGTACGAGCAGGCCCTGCTGAGGTGGCGTCAGGCAGATGGTGAGTGTGGCTGGGCCTTGAAGTATGATGTGGGTATAGGGTATGGAAGACTGTTAGCAGGAGTGCCCATGGTCTGCTTGGGTCCCAGGAGTGTTACGTGTGAAGCAAAAGTAGAAGAGAAAGAATTCAGGGAAGTTGGGGTAGGAGAGTCTTGGATGGCTGCACACAGCTAGAGGGAACAGAGTCTCAGGAGCTCTGTTGGAAAATAGGGGCTTCTTGTCAGGATGCGGAGTCTATAGGTGGGTAAGGGATCCTATGGAGTCATCGTTGTCCTGTATCCGAGGTCTCTTCCTCGGTGCCTGAACTTGAGGACTTTAGCTCTGTCCTCTGCCAACAATCGAGATGCTGCCACATGTGTTCTCTGCATCTCTTTTGGTGTTTTCTAGTTCCTCGTCCTCTTTCCCATTGATTTGCTTCTCTCTGAAGTTTTCTGTTCACACCCTGGAGGAAGACTGAGTCTGATTGGCTTCACTAGTTACCATTAGCCCTATTGAGCAAAGTTTTTGTGCTGGCCACATCATGGGCCATGGTCTTCCTATAGCTGGACTGCCTTTGGGTCAGGTGCCACCTGTGGTCCAGTTAGTGGCTCTGCCTTTCTTGGAGATCAGCTTGGGCTGCTTCCCAAAACAAGGGTCTGAAGATGATACCATGGTCCGCATGTCTGGAATCCAGGCTAAGGGGTCCCAACTCTAACTCTGTAGAGAGTGAGCAAGGTCTCTAGTGTTATGAAAGAGTGAATGCTGACCCTGAGCGCTCCACGTTGAAGGGGGATGGTACTCTCGTTAAGCCCTGGCTGGGTTCAAACCACAGCCTGTTTACTTTCAAGGCAGTAACTTCAGGCAGATTTGAATGTGCCCTAAGTCTCAATTTCAAGATTGATGATGGTGATAATAGTACCTACATCTCTAGAGGGTGGGGACTTTGTCTTTTTTTTGCTGCTGGATCCCCAGCAACTAGCACAGTACCTGGCACATGGCTTGTGGTTGGTACCTATTTATTGGAAAAGAATAGCTATGTTTACTGGGCACTGACAAAATCCCAAGTGCTGCTACACATTCCAGCTCATCAATCCTCACGAGGATGGCAAGAGGTAGATACCGTTACTATCACCTTTTTGTAAACGAGGAAGCCGAGAACCAGAAAGATTAAATCACATAGTGGAGATACCCACAGATGATTCTGTCACCCTGCCTATAGAGTCCAGCCTCTTAGCTACTGTGCTGTGTTCCTGTGTGATTAATTGATCCACTATCTGAAAAAAGTAAACCTTTAGTGAATGGTAACCACTTAAAAAAAACAAACTTCCCATTAAAAAGTAGTTTCTAAAATCAATGAGAAGGAAAGAAGAGTACCTGAATACTAGGTATTACACAGATGCTTGTTAGCTGAATCTTGTTAGCTCTGTCCCTGTCTGGAAAGTTGGTCTATTTAAAAATAATAGTCAGGGTTGATACAGGGTTTACTATGTTCTAAGCACTTTATGTATTCTAGCTCAATTAGTTCTCCTAAGGATCCAGTGAGGTAGGTATTTATCACGCTCTCCATTTATAGGAGGAAAAGAATGAGGCAGGGAGGTTAAGACATTGCCCCATGCCAACAATGAGTAAGTGGTGGAGCTGGGATTTGAACTCAGATGGTCTGACTCTTAACTGTTAGGATACACTGCCCCAGGAGAGTTTCCTCTAAGGACTGTTCATGATTACACAATCTAATAGTCACGTGCAACAATATTAAGACATTTCAGAGGATCTTTGTTTCTCCAGACAAAGCTGATAGAATTTTAAATCCTAGAGGCATCATTCAGAGCAGTGGCATGAAAACACCTCTCTGGGTTTCATAAATTGTGTGCTATCTCCGCTTCATTTTGCATGCGTGCATGCTTGAAGACCACTGTTTTTCCTTTGTGGCTTTTCGTGTCCGGATGGTCTCCTATATCATCTCAAATATACTGTGAGCTTTTTAAGAGCTGTTGTCTCATGCTTCATAACATGATCCTGACCATGGTGCTTTTCAAACCCGTGTGAACCTATTTAAACACAACTTGTAACTTCTTCGATTTCATTTGCTCCATTTGTAGTTAATGGAAATACACTGACCATCTGTTGTGCTCAAGGAGACAGAGAGGATTAGAGGTGGATGAGGCAGGATTCTTGCCCCTGAGAGCTTGCAGTCTAGCAGGCCAGTCTGTGAGGAAAGCAACCCAATGTGATAATAGGTAGAACAAACGAGTGCTCAGTTAACATGGAAACTGCATGTTGTGGAAATACTTTGAATGGAGGGATTGGTTTTGCCTGAAAAGAAGGGGCTATTTTATCTGGATTGAAAGGAACAGTGATAATTCTGTTGGGAATGAGAGCATGGTCCTTGGGTACAGATGCTCAGAGAAGAGATGACAAAAGTAAGTTGGGACTAAGTCAGAGCATCTTAGATGGCAAGTGAAGGAGTTTGAACTTTATTCGGTGGGCAGAGGGGAGCCACTGAAGGACCTTGCGCAGGAGAATGACATAATCACCTTGTATTTTAGGAAGGGAATCAGCTCTTAGGAGGTCACTTCCATAGCTCAGGTACAGGATAATGAGGTCCTCCTTAGGGCAGTGGAAGTAGAAATAGGAAGGGGAAATGGGTATGCATGACTGTGGAGATGAGACCACCTAACCTAGTTACTGATAAGCCGTCCGAGGCGAAGACAGAGGAACTGAAGATGAGGAGTTTGGTTTCCATCATGGTGAGTTTGCAGTGACAGAGGAGCAGCGGAGCGTCCCTACGTAAGAGGTGCTATGTCAACACTAGAGATGCAAAGATGAATTCACATCAGGCTCTGGACTCAAAAGAGCTCGCAGCCCCCTGGGGGAGTCAAAAAAAGAAGTGAAGGAGTTCTAGAACTCAAAGGAGGAAGTAGGCAGTGGGCAGTGTGTAGTTTGGCGGTCTTCATCCCAGAGTGAGTGGTGCTGAGCTGGATTTTGAAGACTGAGGAACACATCAGACTAGGGTGTGAAGAGCAGATGCAGGCTGGGGCACCACCACAAACAGGTGTGTGTTGGCGGGGCGGGGCACAAAGCCAGAGTCGGGCAGGGATAGGAATCGTCAAAGGTGAGAACGAGGATGGAAGATCTCATGTGGGCCAGACTGTAGTGTCATGGCGTGGGGGAGACACTGTCACACTGTGTAGGGGTGCAGCGTGGAGGAAAGACAGGAGTCGTTACAGTAGACCAGACAGATGTCGACAGCTGGCTTTCTGGTGCTGGGCATGGAGAAGAGACTATAAAATCACCGTTGAGGACGTGGAGTTTACAGGGCTTGGTGACGGTGGATGCACAGGAAGGTTACTGGGGAGATGGTGAGTGGCCCAAACCTTACCTGGTTGTAGGATATGCCTCCAAGTCACCAGTCTGCTGTTCCTCCTCAGGAGGCTGAAGTCTCCCAGTGGTCACTGCTAAGACCGACGCCCATCCTGCCCAGTGTCTGTCGCAGAGCCAGATAGCTGCCCCAAAACGCACTACCTTAACAAAAGCGGCCTTGGTAGTCTGCCAGAGGAAAAGGGATTTCATTTTCATTTCCCAAATCAAAATTGCAGTTTCAAGAAGGCTAGATTTTAGCTTGTCATTGACTAAGGAGTCAGAAATAGCTTCTGTAGAAAAATGAGGGCAGCCCTTCAGGACTGGTGCTATCTGGCCCCTCACAAAGCCACAGGAGGGGTCTTTCAGGAGGATCCTATTTGGAAAAGAATGAAGTGGGGGTGGGGGGAGTTGTCAAATATCTGAAACAAAAAAACTCAGGCACAACTCCAAGCCTGGCTGGGAGTTGCCAGGAGGCCAGGTGCTGATGCTGGAAGCCATGCTTTTCACTTGGCATCACCCTCTGTCATGGCAGCCATTTCCTGTGCCTGGCCCCACAGGGCCCAGTCTCCCCACTGGAGGGCACTATAGCCACAAGCACGGATGGGCTTGCTGAGGTGGTCTCAGACAGAGGGAGAGAGAGAGAGAGACAGAGACAGAGACAGAGACAGAGAGAGATGTCAGAAGGTCCTGTGAAAAAGCTCTCTCTGAGGGCTCCAGGGGAGGGGTGGCAACAGACCTGATCTCTCAATTTTGCCTGATGCACCACTTCCTGGTTTCTGAGAGTGTCCTGAGGAGAAATAAAGGCCTTCTCCTGCCCGATTCTGCACATCCTTCCCAGGGCAGGAAAATGTGCCTGGTACATCATGAGGACGCAGTAGGATGTAGCTTTAACACTAACTGAGAGTGTAGCACTAGGCGTCCTGGGATTGCCGTGGACGGGCCTCATCGTGAGGCTGAGGAAGAGCCTTATGGGTTGGGCCCTTTCTGGCCTCAGCAGCTACATCTCCACTGTGAGTCTCTGGAGCCTCTTCAAGGACGCCCTCTAAATCCTGTTCTGAGTTTGGAGCCATTGTCTTCTGGAATCAGAGCACAGGGCTGGGCCTGCTTCCAGGTTGCTGTTTCTTACTTTTTTTTTTTTTTTTTCCAACTGCTGTTGGTTGTGTTTTGTTTCTGTGAAGAATCGTGAGGAAGAAATATGGATCTCTTCCCAACCGCTCATCCCTCGACGATATGAAGATGCATCTTGGAAGGAGCTTGCATCAGCTACAGGTCACACTCCCTGTATGTCGACTTCTGTTTAACCATGTCTCTCTTAGGCTGTTTCTTCCAGCCTTGGGGACCAATTTGCATTTCCATCTAGTGATTTTTAACCTAAGTCTGTATAGTTGGATAGGAATGGACTGACAGTGGACCAGTCATTCAGCTGACATTTTTTTTTTTTTATAAATTTTTTTTTTTCAACGTTTATTTATTTTTGGGGCAGAGAGAGACAGAGCATGAACGGGGGAGGGGCAGAGAGAGAGGGAGACACAGAATCGGAAACAGGCTCCAGGCTCTGAGCCATCAGCCCAGAGCCTGACGCGGGGCTCGAACTCACAGACCGCGAGATCGTGACCTGGCTGAAGTCGGACGCTTAACCGACTGCGCCTCCCAGGCGCCCCGAGCTGACATTTATTGAGTACCTACTGGATGCCGAGCACTGCAGGGCATGGGAAGTACAGGGGTTGGTATAATGAGAGGCTGCCACTGGTTTACAAGACAGTATGACTTTGCCTCCGGGGCCAGATAAAGTGGGTGAATCATTACCTCATAATCTTTGAATCATACTGCAAGGCCTAGGGTGGGTTATTAGCTTCTCGGAGACTCCTATCCTCATTTATAAAAGGCACGTGTACCTACCTCATAGGACTGTTAGGAGGGTTACGTGACATGGCCCACACAAAGCACCAACTGGCACAGCGCCCATGTGTAATAAGGACTCAATAGGTGGCGGCTATTATAAGAGGTAAGCTGTAGGTATTATGGGCATGCCAGAGACCAGCCCCTAACTGAGCTTTACCTGGAGGTAGGGAACACCAGATCCGAATCTTAAAAGATTGGTAGGAATAAATAAGGCAAGAGAGAGGTGCCTGAAGGCTTCAGTTTGGGGAAGGCTGTGGTTAAAAAGTCACCTGGAAGTCTTGTCCAACATCAGTGTTACACTTGGTGACCAGTCCTTCGAAGGGCACGATTAAGTGTTCCCCAAAGGGTCTTGGGAGTTAAGCTTTGCCTTCTGGAGCCTGTAGCATTTGTAAAATACTGAAAGGACTAAAGCCCCGCAAAAGCAATAAGCTTTGTGGTGGTATTCTGGCTTGTAATTACATTTCCTAAACATAAAAGGAAACGTTTGTGATCTGCAGAAGGGAGGCCTTAACACACAAAGGCAGGTCTCTCTTGGTTCCCTGACCCATTAAGTGACAATTACGAGACCTGTGTTAAACATCTTCTAAGTGAAACAACTTGCCATAGCTCCGTGCTGTTATTGCTGGAAATAATGGCATTTCCTCCCTCGGTGGCATAAATGTCAGCATTTATGATTTTAAATAATAACACATGAAAGCCCAGCTCTGAAGGATTTGCTGGCTTTCGTTGCCACCCCAAGTTAAAATTTCAAGTCCTTTTCCTCCTGTATTCCCCCCACCCAGTAGCTGTTGACCCACTGTGAGCAGTGGGGGCGGGGGGGGGGGTAGGTAGAGCAGAAAATCCAAAATAACAGGAGCTTAAACAAAAATGTAATTTTTTTCCCTGTAAAAATGGATTTAGGAAAGCTGTTGGAACTCCAGTCATCATGGCAGCAAGCAGGAGGAAGGCAGGAGGGACAGGTGGGCGGAATTTCTAGGGGAATGCACTTCCTCAAAGAGTCTTCCTGGGAGCCCCACACAGCACTTCTGTATCCCTGTCGTTGGGCAACACTAAGTCTCAGGGCCACAGCATCTGCAAGGGAGGCTGGAAAATGCAGTCATTTAGCTGAGTGATTGTCACCCAGGATAACATTGGGGTTATGTTACCAAAGAAGGGAAGAATGGGTGCTGGGCGACAATCAGTCTTAGCCAGGTAAGTTCATAGTTTCTTTCATAAAACCCGGGATCGTATTTGTAATAAAGCGTGGGAATAGCTGTAGAGCTGTATGATCAGCTTTTAAAAAATAATTAAAAATACAACTCCTACTGTCCTTTTCTTTTTACAAAAGCAACACAATTTTATTGTTAGAAAATTTTAAATTGCAGATGAGTGGAAAACTTACAACAAAAAGGCACCGTGACTCTATTACATAGTGATAACTGCTGTGAACATCTTGGTAAATAGCCTTCCAGAAATTTTTGTTTTCGTTCACATACATATATTTTTAGTTTTATTTTTTTCTTTTGTTTTTTAACATGAGTTCACTTTTGAGAGACAGAGAGAGACAGAGTGTGAGCAGGGGAGGGGCAGAGAGAGAGAGGGAGACAGAATCCGAAGCAGGCTCTGGGCTCCAAGCTGACAGCACAGAGCCCGACGTGGGGCTCGAACTCAGGAACCATGAGATCATGACCTAAGCCGAAATTGGACGCTCAACCCACTGAGCCACCCAGGTGCCCCAACATACACATATTTTTAAGCAAAACAGGATTATACTGTAGAAATGTTTATTCCATGCTGTTTTGATTTAATAAAATTGGATGAATATTTTTTTCTGTCGATAACTATTAAGCCACTTAGCTGGTATTTCGTGGAATGGATGCTATCATCTCATTAACTAATTGATCTATTGAGCATGTGTCCAGCTTCTCACTAAATAATACTGTCATGCATGTCTAGATAGCTAAATCTTGGAACACATCTGTGATTATTTATGTGGCATAAATCCCTAAATAAATTGAGTGCTAAGAATGCATACATTGTTAAGACTGAAGTGAGTGGGCCAAACTGCCCCCGGAAAGTTTCTGCCCATTTGTGTTGAAGGGTGGCCTTCGGGACGGTCAGTGCAGATACCCAGGACGACGTCGTTCCCCTCACGGTCCTGACACACGTGTGGTTCCCAGGTCCCGAGCTCTTCTGTACCACAGTCTCAGTCCTGTCTCGTGTCCCGGAGCCAACCCAGTCCCTGTCTCCGTCACCCTGGCCCCAGCCTGTTAAAGTGACCTGACTGCCATGGTCTGCTCACTTTGCTGAAGGACCTGGTTTTAAAACACCTTTTGGCCTTGGGCCTTTCCCAGTGCGGGGAAACAAGGCCAGCTGGGTGTGGAAAGAGGCCATGCTCTTGGGTCCTTTCAACCATTCTGTTTTTCCCTGTCTGGCTCCTTATATCTGTCCCCTTTGCCAGACTTCTTTGGTGAATAAAAGCTACTGAGCGAAGAAAGAGATAAGGGAGAGAAGAAGGCAGACAGATACACAGACAGACAGCCGAAGGTCTTTCTTTTTTTTTTTTTTTTTCAACGTTTATTTATTTTTGGGACAGAGAGAGACAGAGCATGAACGGGGGAGGGGCAGAGAGAGAGGGAGACACAGAATCGGAAACAGGCTCCAGGCTCTGAGCCATCAGCCCAGAGCCCGACGCGGGGCTCGAACTCACGGACCGCGAGATCGTGACCTGGCTGAAGTCGGACGCTTAACCGACTGCGCCACCCAGGCGCCCCAAGCGGAAGGTCTTTCTACAACAGCAAGCAGAGAGAAGGACTGCTCTCCCACGACATGAGGAACAGCCCGAGAGACCAGAGAAGCAGAACCCTGCAACCCTGTCATACAGGAGCTTTGAGTCTAGTGGGGTGTGCATGTGGTTGAGGATTACCTAGTGATTTAATTCAACTAACCCTAATAAGTGCCAGGCACCGTTTACCACAGGAGGTGAAAAAAAGAAGAAGAAAGAAAAAGCCATTAAAACACTCAACCTGTCATCGAGGAGCTCCCAGTGTGGCAGGGGAGATGGAAGCCGACCTAAATATTTGCAGTAAACTGTGCCGGGGGTGAAAGAGGTGTGGGTGGTGCACTTCGGGAACCGAGGGCAGAAGAGGGCGATCTGCCCGGCAGGTGGGAACCTCACAGAAGAGGTTTCAGGTGAGCTGTGTCTCGAAGGGGGGTGTGCCAGCTTGAAAGCAGGGATGGACAGCAAGGCAGGAGGATGATGTGGGCAAAGACGTCGGTAGTGAGTTTGGGGAGAAGCAGGCATTCATAGCCTGAAGCTTGGGATACGTAGAAGGTAATGGCAGGAGCAGGATTGGGGTCAGATAGTAAAGGGCCTTGACTATTTATTGTGCAGAAAATTAGTCTTTGAGGAGAGTGGAGAACGGTTTGGTGGAGGAAGAAGGATCTGAAGATGAGTAAAGGCAATCCAGCGTGGGATGGGAGACTGGCGTGAATAGGGGCTTGGAGGCATGCCTGCTTGGCTGGAGGATTTGTGTGAGGTAGTGCTCTGAGCTGTCAGCACAGAGCCTGATGCGGGGCTCGAACCCACAAACTGCGAGATCAGGACCTGAGCCAAAGTCAGACCCTCAACCGACTGAGCCACCCAGGCACCCCTAAGGTAAAGGTTTTAGAAGGATTTGTTTCTTGGCCATGTAGAGATGGTTTAGATGGGGAGAGACTGAAGGCGATCAGGGTTCTTATAGAGATCCTGTAAGTTGTGTGGGAAGAAAAAGTCCTTCTTTGTTTCCTGCTTGTCTGGGTCCTAAAGCTACTATTGTTACAACAGAGATTCCAGAAAGATCACCAGAAAGCATATACCTACACTGTATTATTTAAGTACTCTACTAAAGAAAAGGTTTTGCCAGTTTCAGTCTCAGGTTTTGTCCTTACATATTATGGAGCATTAACATAAGAAATACTTTGTGAAGAACACTTTTGTATCTTTTGCTAAACACACCGACAACCCTCGTATGTGATGACCTGTCTGCAAGCAATTACAAAATCAATCTCTCAAATTCAGGGTGAGGAAGGAAATATGTCGATCCAGACAAACTTGTATGTTGTCTTCAGGACATCAGATAATGAGAACTAGATATCCCAGTGTGCTTAGCACTTTTTCCTTGGCTGCCAGGAAGCTCAGAACTAAATCTGCTTTGTGAATGTGGTAACGATCTTACTCGGTTGCTCTCTGTTCTCCTTCTCATTGGCTCCTTATTTTTTTTTAATTTTTAAAAAATGTTTATTTATCTTTGAGAGAGAGAGAGAGTGTGAGCGGGGGTGGGGCATAGAGAGGGAGACAGAATCTAAAGCATGCTCCAGGCTCTGAGCTGTCAGCACAGTGTCCAATGCGGGGCTCGAACTCAGGAGCTGTGAGATCATGACCTGAGCCAAAGTCGGAGGCTTCACCAACTGAGCCACCCAGGTACCCCCATTGACTCCTTATTTTTAAAAAAATACAAAATTACATTCTTTTTTATTTATTCTTTTCATGTGTGTTTGAATAATGTACATACCTCAGATACCTCTGGGAGATAGGCTGGGTGTGTAGTGTGATTAAATCTTAAATGAAATGATTTCCTCCTCCCTGGGAAGACAGCTCTTACTGTGCTTTTTCATGCATCCAAAAAGCCTCTCTCCACTCCTCTTGTTGGCCCTGGGCTCCTGTCTGGTTGTGGTGCCCAGCCTGCCTCTCCATCAGTTCATCCTGGCCAAGCTCCTTAGTAAGATACACTCACTCTGAGCCCATCCGCTTCTGTTCGCTGGCCCTTTTGGCTTGAGATGTTTTCTATCCTTTCTATATTTCAAAGCATTGTGGTAAATAATCAATTCAAACCAGCACCAAGTCTCTCTTTCTGTAATTCTAAAAACCCATTAAATTATATTGTTGGGAGAAAACAATAGCTGTGCTAATCATGCCCTGTGCATGCGCATCTTAATTTCCCTAGAGGCCTGAATATGAATTTTTACTAACATGTTAATTTTGTGTGTTAATCAGTAGCTGTAGGCCGAATGAATGGATTGACTATGTAAAACTGTTTGATATTGAAACAACTCCTTTTGACCCCCTCAAATTGGCTTCATTCCCCTAAAGACGGTTAAAGTTAATTAAGCACTCAATAGGTTTATGGTGTTTAAATTAAAATATATTACTCCTCATTGTGTAGTCATCAAGTGAGAAAGACATCCTCCTCCTGGCTGCCTGGCTGGCTAATGGGCTTATCAAAATTCATGATGTAATAAGAAGGCCGACAAGTGCATAAGAGACTCTGGCTGTCACTCAAGGAAAAAAAAAAAAAAGTGACCACCTTTGTCCACTAGAGGGCACAAGAAAGCCACGAATGCCCGCGGGCTGGAGCGTTGGTTTGGGAATGGAAGCAGGCAAGGCCCCTTGCAGGCCTGATTCTCTCGTTTGTAAAGAAAGCAATCTGTTATTCTTCTTTCCTATTAGTGAGGAGCCGTCTCCTGATGTCTCTAATTCCCCTCTTCTCTTCCATGTTCCTATTTTTACACCCCTCCCCTGTCTTCGTGAGTTTACCGTGACTCTGTGTTTATAACAGTAGCAGGGGGCAGAAAGCAGCCCACATAGCTCTCAGGAGAAAAAAAAAAAATGTTGCCTTTCTTAGTCTGGATAAGTTTTCTATGAAATTTTCATTGTGGTGGGGGGGGGGCGCCTGAGGCTGTGCTTCCTGAGAAAAATCACTGACATGGTGCAGAGAAAATATATAAAATAACACTTAAGCCTTCTCTCTAGAAAGACACGTGAAAGCTGTAATTGTGCCTGCTGACTTTCCCTCTGGGCCTCTCAGGGGCTGGGGGTAGGGAATGCGGCTCTGCAGCCTGCCAGACAGTTAGCATTTAGATCTGGGGGAAGAATTGCTTAATGAAAGAGGCAGAGTGCAAGGGGGGGGGGGGGAGGTGGTGCTGCGTCCTGCACGAACGCTTATTTGAATTAAAGCTGGGCCTGAGTGCGGCTGATCAGGGGAGCTCTGCTAACACGCCCAAACCTGCCAGACCCTCCTCTGTCCAGCAGGCTCCATGCTTGACTGCAGACACATTAGTCAGCCGGGGTCAATGATTTGTAGTCACTTTTGGAAACTTGCTTGGTGGTAAGGATCGTTAGGGGACTCCAAAGCATTCTTGTTAATGTATCTGTAGCTCATTCTTCCTGGACTGGTTTTAAGAAATTTGTACTTTTATCTAGCTGTTAAGTGTGTGTGTGTGTTTGTGTGTGTGTGTGTGCACCTATGTGTGTAGGGGTGAGTCACAAAATGGACAGAAGATACCTCTTTTAAAGGATAAATAGCCATGAGTGTAAGACAGGATTGAGCAGGGGGATGTGGTGAATGAAGTAGGCGTCATCATGGGGAAGCATGAGTGATGCCAGGTTGCTGTGATAAGAGGTTGATACTCAAGGAGGTGCAAGTCTGCCCCCCTGTAGGTCTGACTGAAAATCATCAGTGCAAATAAGTACCTGAAGGCCATAGTGGGCTATGTTCCATTCATGTTATCTGTAATAGCATGGATTTTATTTCCAGAATGCTTTCTGATTAGCGGTTACTAATGGTGACTGTTAATAGAGGCAGGTGGTTTCCAAACTATGAAGTCGAGAACAGATGTAGAGGGAATGGCAAAGGGTGTGGGGCTCTGCCCCTGCTTCATCCAGAACGCTCTGTCTTTCCTCTCTTTAACACGTTGGAGCTCCACTTAAGACACCTTTTGGAACAGAGAGTGCCACTGCTAAAAGGGAAAAAAAGAGAGGGAGAAGAATTTTTAAACTTCTAGTTTGTTGCCTTCTGGTTTACAGAATTTTCCATTTTGTCATTTGACTCTCATAATAGCTTTTTTTCTCTGTGATCTGTTTTCAGAAAAGGAAGCAAAAGTCAGAGAGTCCAAGAAATGTATTCACAGTCGCACAGTGAATGGCAGAGATAGGGCATGAACCTGGGTCTTCAGATTCCAAATTCAGGACCCCTGTGCTGTATAGCAAGGTAGGGTAAGGGCCTAAGATAAGACTGGAAGAGGGTCAGTGCTTGGGCAGGCAGATTGGGTGAGTCTGGTTCATCATCACCAGACTGAGGGAGGAACCTGGGATGTAAAAGACAGGACGGCAGGAGACAGTAGTGCCACAGGAAGGGAAGAAGGTCCCTGGGGCCACCTGGGGCTTAAGCCCTCCTCTCCGCCTCCCCTCTCTGCTCTGGGAAGGAGAAGCGTCCTGCCAACCCCCCCCCCCGCCCCCCTCCCCCCCACCCAGGCATCTTTTTTCATTTAGGGATTGTCAGCACCATTCCAGTCCTTCAGTGGGTGGGGAAACCAAGTCCCTGAGGGTGTAGGCTGGTGGGGAATCAGCCCTGCAAGTCTTTGGGCCCAACCAGCAGAGGCTCCCATTCTTTCTGGGGGAAATGATTGACTTTGGGGTATGAAGTGGGAACAGTCATTTCCTGTCAGCTCCATGTGTCCCCCACCCTGGCAGCCTCCTTTCCAGAATTCCTCCCACGGACTCCTTTGACAAATGTGTCGTCAGGGCCGATTCATTCACTGTATCAAGATGCCGCCCCTCTCCCCAGTGTGTCCAGGCTCTTTTCTCTGCGTTAACCAGTAACTGGTCTTTTTGTTATCCCATTTCTGCGTGAGGAACCCTTCCGACAATTCTCACCGAAGGAGCCCTTCTGATTTTTGTTTCCTTTCTCTTTCGGGTCTGCAGAAACCCTTTCATGTCCTTTTGTGTGAGAGAGCTTCACTCTGCCCCCCAGGATGTGCTAAGCTGCCCTCGGTCTCCTCAGCACTCCTGTCGATGCTCTCAGCCATTCCCTTAACATCCCATCTTGGGCAATAAACCAGGCCGGGGAGATTTAGGGCTCCAACAATAAGATGTACTTGGAGGAGACTCTCTTGGGAAGGAGCGACAGGCAGAGAACGGGGATAATTACATTTAAAGTTTGATGTGTGTTTCTGCAGTTTTCTTCCTTTGTGTGGAGTTCTTTCCCTGAAGAGGGGCCTGATAAACAGCAGAGAGCCTACAGAACCAATTGGCTGGAAAAGAAATGACAATAAAAGTCACACAGAATAAAGTCTTCCGTCAGCACCCATTTAAGTAAAACAGGTTTACAAGTTGCAGCAGAGAATTAACTGTTTGATTTGCTATAAGGCAAGAGGATTTTTGGCGCTTGGAGTGAGAAAAAAAAAATAATTTTACTTTCAGTTCATGTCTTAACCCCCACCCCACCCCAAACTGGAACCTAATTGCAACATTTCCACCATCCAGGTCAAAGATGTTCACTGGAAAGTCCAAATGCAAGGGCCTTGGCCTTTCTGGAAGAGTCTGTAGTTTGCAGCCCGGGAGCATGCTCTGTTGCAGAAACCTCTCGTGTCATCTCTCCTAATTTGTGCATTTAATTGACAGCTTGTTAACAGTTCATTAGGAATACTGAAAACCATGTGGCAAAAACAGATCTATCTAGTGGAGAGGATGTGGTCCGTTCTTCTGAACCACTGTTTATTAAATTTCACCAGAAACAAGATAGCGTGGTAGAAACAACCCACTGCCTCTTTTCAAAGCAAGTACTTTCTGTCCATCCCTGCTAAACTCTTCAGTTCCTGGGACACCGGGTTGTCCCAAAGCTGGGGCTTTGTTCTAGCTGATTGGGACCCCGTGGGCCTGTGATGGGTACATATACAAAGGTTCGTGGGGCAGCAAAGGGAGGACTCGTTCATCTGTGAAGACACTTTTAAAGGCTCTAGGGATTACATGGCACCTGTGATTTTCCCACCCCCTACTCCCACTCCTCTCAGTCCCTGGAGACCTTAAATATTGTCTTTGTGGAGCCTACAGGTAAGAATAGTTATAAGCCAAAATTCTTTCTTGTAATCCTCCCTGATCCTGCTAGGGAGAATTAGTTGCCCCTTCATCTTTGTGCCGATAACACTTTACATTTCCTTCTGTTATATATGACATTATGTTATCACTACACGGGTGCTCCTCTCGCCCTGAGCCTCCATGAACTTGTATTATCTCCATCTCTGGGTCCCCACATCAAGCAATCTGAGGTTGAGTTGTTGGAATAATTGCTTTTAGGTCACCTTAAGCATTCTGCTCGTTACCACTCCCTGACCACCGTCACCCCCTGCCTCACCTCAATCTCAACCACCTAGAGGAATTACATTAGAATAGTGAAATAATCTTCAGGCCAAGCCTGTGTATTAAAATAGGTTGGCTTCTACCAGATAAATTCAATCTGATTTCACTGCATCGAATATTTACTGAATGCCTACCGTGTTCCAGGACTTGGGTACACGGTGGTGAACAGAACAGACACAGTTCCTGCCCATATGGATGTCACTGATTATTAATTACAGTAATTGCTATAGATTATAAACTTAGGAGGAGCGTTCCATCTTTCAAATGAATGTGATATTTTTAAAGCCCTCTGGAGCAGAAATATACTAAAGGATACTTTAGTGCCAAGAATTATTCTTTTTCACAGTGTATCCCTTGCTGCTTATTTCTGGAGTTCCCCCTCCCTCCCTTATATGCATGTTGCCTTCTTGTCACCAAAAGGAACTAGCACAGCAAGCTATGAGCTTGAGAAAAAATTGTTTGAAGAGCCGGTCACAGAAATATGACATCACAGGCTTCCTTAAATCTTTTTACAGTTGTGGAAAGATTTGCTAACCTCATGCCCGACCAGGCTTATTTGTGTAATCTTAGGGTACGAGCTCATAACACTTGAACTTTGTTCATAAGATCTTTCTGTAGTTTTGAACTCTTATGAGGCATTTATGTCTTAATACCCCTGGATTATAGTCAGGATTTCAATAGAGGACTCTGGGAAAAACCCATCCAACATGGGGGCTTGTTTTAAAAGCTTTGTGCTACAGAGATTTTTCTCCATCCAAAGAAATGCGGTAGTTGTGACAGTTCTCTGGAAGGACTGAAACTTAGTGAGCCATAGTTGAAGCTACCAGAGAATTCAGCAATTCTCCGGTTGAGTCCCCACCTGTCAAGCAAAATAAAGTAACAACCTTGGACGCATAGTGTTGTGGTAGCTATTTGTGGAGGGCCTCTCCATTATCTACCTTCAGCTTCTCACATGTAGGGACCTTGATTTTTCCTTCGGGGACTTCACCCCTCTCTCTTCTCAGGAGGGATTAGCCCCTCCTCTAGCTCCTGGGATGGGCTCTGATTGGCCTAAGCACAGTTGAGGGATCCAGGGATCGTTTGCATTTATTGATTCAGACATGGACATGTGACCTGGTTCTGGCCAATGGAAGAGGGTGAATCCTAGGATTTGTGGGGAGCCAGTGAAGAGGCTGTTTTTCTTCTGCTGGTTGTGAGGTGGGCAGCTGTTCAGTCCCTTTGAGACCTGAAGGGATTTTCTGGAGCTGCCGGTGACCACTATGTAAAGCTTGAAGATTTTGTCACTGTGGAGGAGTGTAGACTGGAGAGACCGTGAATCAGGTCCTAGGTGAAATTGGGTCCGAGGTGAAATTGATGCCACCTCACCTGAAGCTTACCCTCTCTGGGCCTCCTGCTTAGGTGGACTGATAAAGCACTTGTGCCCTTCACCTATTTTTGGCTTGAGTTAGTTTGAATTGTCACTTTTAGTGACACTTGAATTGTCACTCTTAGTTTTCCTGTCTCTTGCAACTGAAGAGTTCCTAACCGCTGACTTTATTAATATCCCAAGTGTCATATGCATTAAAATCAGTTGGTCAGAGATCGATCATGGAATGAAATTTAGCCAAAGACAGCAATTGTGAAAGCTTCTAGGTAGGATAGCTCAGCTGTGGAAGTGTCAACAGGCTCTTTTTACCCCTTATAAAAAGTAGCCATCGCAGGAATCCCTGGCAGGGTGATAACTGTCAGGGGATGGGCAGTCTGGGGTGCACTGGCCATGTTCCACTCTTTTGGGTCTGTTTCATTGCCTGTCCACAGAGTAGTTAGTGTTAAAGGGTATCATAAGGAAATTCATCCCGGAAACTCTTGGGCCACCATCCCTGGGGTAAGGGAGGAGACAGGTACTGAGTCTGAACATCCCTTTATGTTATAGAGAGAGCAAGAGCGTCTTTCAGCTCCTCTAGACTGTAAGCCTCTGGAGCTGCACCATCCAATACAGTGGCCAGTGGCCACCAATGGCCATTGAGGAATGTGGCTAGTCTGAATTGAGATGGGCTGTAAATGTTAAATGTACGTGGGACTTTGAAGATGTAGTATGCAAAACACTGAAGTATCTCACTCATGATTGTTGGTATTAATTATGTGTTGAAACTATAATGTTGTGATATATTGGGTTAAATAAAATAATTAATTTCATTTGTTTCTTTTTACTTTTATTTTTTAAGTTTATTGATTTATTTTGAGAGAGATAGTGCGCACAAGTTGGGGAGGGGCAGAGAGAAGGAGAGAGAATCCCAAGCAGGCTCTATGCCGTCAGCATAGAGACCAGTGTGGGGCTCCAACTCACAAACCATGAGATCATGACTTGAGCCAAAACCAAGAGTTGGACACTTAACCTACTGAGCCACCGAGGTGCCCCTCTTTTTACTTTTATTAATGTGGCTGGTAATGTGGAAAATTTAACGTTACTTATGTGGCTAACACTATGTTTCTATTGGACAGTGCTTCTCTCAAGTTCAGAGACATTTCATTTGCTTTGTATGCCAGACAAACTTCTCCGTGTTGCTTTCAAGTGGATGGATCATGACTAAAACCTGCCATTGAGAGCAGCCATCAGCAAACTCTTGCATCCTGTGTTTCCACTTTGTTGGTGGCTTTTCTGTAGATCTTGGACCACCTGATGTGGTGACATCATGAGTTAGGTCACATCCCTGAGAGTAAAAGGCAAAGTCTCTTTGCGTTTTAGGACAGGTGACCATCCTAGAGTGGAAGTCCAGGAAAGAGGAGGCCTCAGACAGGAAAGAAAGAAACCTTGAAAGCTAGAGAAGGGAGACCATCTCTTTGGATTTAGACAAAGAGAGTTCTAGATATGCCCGACACTTCTGGAGTAGGAATATGGAATGGGGCTTCTGCCACACAAAGGCAGATTAGAAGCATGTGGGGAATGAGTTTTAAGGGACCCGGTGGGCAATGAGAGAAAGCTAAACTTCTTTTTATTTTTTTTTATTTTTTTAACGTTTTTATTTATTTTTGAGACGGAGAGAGACAGAGCATGAACAGGGGAGGGTCAGAGAGAAAGGGAGACACAGAATCTGAAACAGGCTCCAGGTTCTGAGCGGTCAGCACAGAGCCCGACGTGGGGCTCGAATTCACGGACGGACCGCGAAATCATGACCTGAGCCGAAGTCGGCCACTTAACTGACTGAGCCCCCCAGGCGCCCCAGAGCTAAACTTCTTAATCCAGATCATCTGGCTGTGTGTTATTCTGTGTTACTGTGCTTGAGCAAAGCCTGATCTACATGCTGCCTTTTGGCCTCCCTTGAGTTGGGTCTCCTTCTCTGGGTTGGGTTGAGCCATGGTGGTCACAGAAGCGGAGCTGAGTGAAATGTCCACATAAGAGGGAGAAGCCTGAGACTGGCCGCCCCTCTGTGTGTGAAGATGCTTGCTCCATGGACAACCCCAGAAAATTGGGTCTGATGCTTATCAGAGTTACCTGTCAAGCAGCACATCTCTGAGGTAATGCCTGGTGGGACTACCCCAATGAAACCAAAAAGTGATCCAGTGATGAAGAAAGATGCCCCTCCCCTTTGTGCTTGCTAGGCTGCTTTAGTGAATGATCTTCGGGACTTGCCTAAACCCATTGACCCAGTGCCGGGAGTCACTTCTAGAGTCACTTCCCACCCTGCTGGACAGAAGGATCTTTTCTATACCCTGTATCTACTTCAGTTTTTGCATTATCATATGCTAACATATTTGTTAATGGTCTTGTCCCCTCTACCAGATTGTGTCCATCTCAAAGGCAGAGTTTATCACTATACCTCCTGGCCATGGCACAATGTTTGATGCACAGCAGGCATTCAAGTAATATATTTTTAAAAGAAGCCAAGTGGGTGGTTAAGGCCATGGGCTTATATGGGCAGACATGTGTGGACAGTGCCAGGCACTGGAATCAAAGACTGCAGATAAAGTACTTAGTGTACCTAGCAAATGCTTTTATGCATTATATATACATATACGTATACATATACATACACATACACATATTCTATACACCTACACCTACACCTACATATACACATACACATATACATATACACATACACATCTGCATTGATGACCATGTTGTCCTTAATATTCTTGATCTTTTGTTCTTGTTGGAGAAATACTGCCTCACTGCCTCATTGCCTCACTGGGATGGAAGTAAGGAGACCCTGCATGTAAAAACACTTACCTTGCCCAGATTTGAAATAAAGATGATGAAGGACCAAATTCAGAATTCTATGACTTGGTATTGACTGCTGATAAAGGTTGGAATTGTAGTTGAGCACAAGTGAGTGATTCACTCCCTGGGTTATCTGAATCAGTCTACTTTAAAGTTCGGTGTAGACAGATGAGTGACCCAAGTCACAACATGTTCCTGGGAGCTGCAAAGCTAAGTTCCTTATATTCTACCCCCAAAAGAGAAATCAGATTTGAATCCTTTTTCTGGCTTCTTCACAGCCCCAAAAGAGCTCAAGTGAGCTGATGACACAGGAATGATCCTTTAGGAAGAAATATTTGAACAGTTATTGACATTTATCAAAGTCTTAGAATTTTTCCAATTGCCAACATGGCCATTTGCACGATTTTCCACGGTGTAGGGCTGGGGAGTGATAGGTTTTAGTTGTTTGGGGGACCCAGGGAAATTAGTACCAGCTATTATTCAAAAAATTTTTTTAATGTTTGTATTTATTTTTGAGACAGAGCGAGACAGAGCATGAACAGGGGAGGGGCAGAGAGAGAGAGGGAGACACGGAATCCAAAGCAGGCTCCAGGCTCTGAGCTGTCAGCACAGAGCATGACGCAGGGCTCGAACTTGTCAACTGCGAGATCATGACCTGAGCTGAGGTCAGATGCTCAACTGACTGAACCACCCAGGTGCCCCCCAGCTATTATTTCAAAAGTAGTTTTAAGATTAGACATTTTCTGCAAATTATTCATGAAGTAAGCTGTTTGGTTGTAGCTTATTAGGAAAATCAGTGTGAAAGTAGTACCAAATGGCACCAGAAGCTCCAGAAATTCTGGGTGAGAGGCTGATGTTTACTTTTCAAGGAGGTCTGTTGAAACTTGCAGCTTTCAGGTTCACTGGCACATTCACAGAATCAAAATCTTTAAGGTTGACACTAAGAAAGATTGACAGTTTAATAAGGAATTGGCATTGATCCTCAAGATCAAATCGAGTGCTGCTGTCATTTTTTATCGATGCCAAAAGACCTAAAATCAACCTCTGCCCCAAATTCATTTTAAAGTTCCATTCCTCTCTTGCCAAAGACTGTCCATCTTCCTTGATTTGGTGTTTCAGCCTCTGCCGTTTCCATTTCAGTCTGTCAGTCTCCAGCATTATAACTGGGTGGGCACTCCTCCATGTCTGCTGAATCCCACTGAGAAATCTCAGTGACATTACTTTGAGGAATAAATGACCTTATGTCCTGATCTTCAACTTACAGCTTCAGCATCTTAACTTACTTGTAAACAGATACTGTCTTGATTCCATCCTGATGACCTCTTCTCTTCTCCTTGGAGTACAGGCTCTGGTGCTAAGCCCAGTGCCTCTAAGAAAGATCTCTCCTACTTCCTGATCTTGGTTGCTGTGGAGTGTCTGTTTCCTTCTGAAATTTCAAGCATCAAGCATACTTTCCAGGATGCAAGACTTGGTAACCTGCATCAGTTCTTTTCAGCAGCCCAAGAATTTTTCAGGACTCCTATTTATTTGTTTTTTCAAGGAAATTTTGGATTATCTTCTATGACTCTTCCCAATTTCTGCCTGCCACCCCACTAGTAATGTGTGACCAGAATTGGGAAAGGTTTGCTCTATAGAGAGACTTCACTTTTCACTCTTTATTGGTCCTTGATGATGCTCTCACCTTCCCTAAACCCTCACCTTCTTTGTTGTGGAATTCTCAAATTGTGCATATTAATTTTTTGAGAACTACAGACTGGGGACAAATTCTGCACTCTTCTTAGTGACTCTCTTCATGTGTACCATGAAAATGGTTATATGTGTATTCAAATACTTAGTTGTCTCGTGTTAATGCAATTTATTGGACTCCACACTTGTTCAGTTACTAGTTAGTTACATGATTTGATTTGAACTAGTTACTTTGCCTCCCCAAGGCTCAGTTTCCACAACTATAAAATGAGGATAGTGGCATTTACCTCATAGAATTACTCAGAGGCTTACATTAGCTATATACGAGCAAATACCTGGAAAAAGGAAAGTGATCAAGAAAATTAGATCTCACCCATTGTCTTATTGCTATATACATAAGAAGCTCTAAGGTGAAATGCAGTTACATAGTGATTTAAAAAGACTCCAGACAGTGTTTAGAGACATAACTACTTTGTGAAATCTGCAAATTTTAAATAAAGTAAAAAAGAGATTAGGTATTTTAGATATTTTTATGAAGCTTGCTAAACATTTTGGATTGAGCTGTGCTTACATAAATTAAAATTTTAAATCAAAATAAAATTAGAAATGGAACTTTTAGGAAATTTTCCAATGTTTAGACAAAAAGCCAAACTATATACCATTTTGCAAGTCTGAAAATTTTAAAAGAACTATGCTTGCTCAAAATTGGCCAAAACCATGGCTTTGGAATGCTAAGGTTCACTCCAGAGATATCTGTAAATTTTCATTGCACACGAAAAGCAGGGACTAGTCAACAACAAGCTTCTGTTCACAAAAGAAAAATCTCAAAAGAAACCATCTTTTACTAATAGAATTGGCCTACATTATACAAGAGAATCACCCACAGACCCTGTCATTCATGGTATCAGCCGCTCTGCAGTTGTCTGTACGTGACACGATAACATCAGGGAAGTGCGGCCTGGTTGGGAAGGGATTGAGGAAGGGGCTGGCATTTTGCGATCCGTGACTTAACAGAGATGCTTAGAGAAGGTTCATCCATTCTACCAATGGGCAGTTTTTATGGGGCTTGAAATATATATATTTGGGAAGACCTGTTTACAAAAGAGAATGCAAAACTACAAACATAAAATTAAATCCAGGGCCTTGAAAGGGTCCCCAGGGAGTGAAGAGGCCTGAAGCTTAGGCTAAAACGGTCCCAACCAATATGAAATGTGGAAGGAGCTGAAATCCTAGAGACTGATGAGGAAGTTCAGTTTAAGGCTGGTAATGGTTGTCCCTCATCTCCAGTGGCTGAGCTGTTGTCAGAAAACTGGGAATTACAAAAGATAAATTTGAGAATGAACACCAAGATGTTTGCTAATTATAATTTGTGTTTCATTACACTGTGCAAAATGTCAATGCTAAAATCACTTTTAAGCTAATAAAAATGCCAGGAACTGCCACATAATTTGGTTTCTATATGCAATTTATCAAACTTCTTTAGATGCATTATAGTGCCATATGTGGTCTTTTAAAACAACTTGCATTGGGGCGCCTGGGTGGCGCAGTCGGTTAAGCGTCCGACTTCAGCCAGGTCACGATCTCGTGGTCCGTGAGTTCGAGCCCCGCGTCAGGCTCTGGGCTGATGGCTCAGAGCCTGGAGCTTGTTTCCGATTCTGTGTCTCCCTCTCTCTCTGCCCCTCCCCCGTTCATGCTCTGTCTCTCTGTCCCAAAAATAAATAAACGTTGAAAAAAAAAATTAAAAAAAAAATAACTTGCAAACTACATGTAACATAAATGGAGTCTTTCACCAGAGATCATGATTTGGGGGCCCATTGTGATTTCTAAGCTATTGGAAATATTTTTATAGAGGGGAAGCATAATCTTATGTTCCTGTGAGTTCTTTTAGTAGCATAAATATCAGAAGGATGATTTTTAAAATTTCTTTTCAAACTCAGGGTTGGGAATTTATTTTTTGACTATTTTAATCTTCATACTTAAATTAGTATGCCAACTATCATCAAAGTCTTTGGACTATTTTAATAATTTAAATGTTGTATTTCCCTTTTCAAACATCCCTTGAATGTAACCATATGGATTCTAGAGTCTGAAGATTCAGGTTTATTTTGGAAACCCTCCTAGGATTTTAGGAATAACATTTATTTTAATCTTCTAGATATTTTCTTGGTAGAACACTTTGCTAAATGCCCTGAGTTAATTTAACCCTTGGGGCATCACAAGGCCCTGTTTTCAGAGAACTGCAAAGTCAAGTTGTCCCCTTTTCTCTTTCCCTTTTGACATCTCTTTCTTTGGCCCTTTCTTGCCTGGATTCTATGGAATAGCAGTTTTATCCAACCCCTCACCCCTGTTTTGCTTGCAGGCAGCCTGCTTACAACCATTGTGATGTACAATTAGTACTGAAGCCCATGCAGATAATAAGAGAATCATCATAAAAGCACTAAACAGAGCACATAACATTTCAGGCTGGATTTAGTCCCAAATACCTGGCGCTCTAAAGCAGGGAGGTACAGAAACCCAGAAGCCAAATAAGATCACACTCCAGTTAGCTGTGGAGGGTTGTGATTGTATAAACACACACACACACCCCACAATGGTCAAATTCAGACAGTAATCATGACTGCATGCAGAGCAAGTAAATATTATAAATTCGAAGCTAAAAAGGACCAAGAAAAAAAGGTAAGCCTTCAGGCTTAATGTAGTAATATTAGAACAGTCATTCTGGCCTAAGAGTGACAAGAGACACATTCAGATTAGATGAAAAGAGTGAAGCCCTTGTGGGGGTGGAACCCTGAGGTCTTGGGCAGACTTTAAACCAGGGGTCTGAACTACCACTTTGACCTTGGCCTGGCCATTTACATCTCTGTACATCAGTTTCCTCTTAAAAATGTAAATAAAAATGCTTGCTTTGCTGAACAGCTTCCACCAAGCCTGCTGAGATGATTTTTTTCCTGCTGAATCAGAATCCACCAGGAGGGGTTTCCTTAGGGTGAGATGCTATTGCTTCTTTTCTAAATAAGTTCATTAAATCACAGTAATAACAGTTAATAGTCAGGTGCTTACTCTGGAGTGGGACTGAGGTTTGGAAAGGTGAAGTCACTTTCCCAAGTTCACATAGCTGTGTAGAGCCTGGGTTTGAACCTATTCAATCTGATTCTGATTTAAGGGTGCTCCTGGAGCTTCCCAGCCAGGTTTCCTCCTTCCCTCTGGGCTTTCTTGAGGCTGTCATCACAGGAGGGGCATTTGGTCAAGCCCTGGAGCCCCACTGGAGAGGTAGTTCAGTCCCTCCCTCCCTTTTCCAGCCCTGTGGTTGAGATGGGTGATAGGCCCAGGCTTGGAGATCAGGTGTTTAGAAAAGGCAGGGACAGTTCTGTGTGTTTGGAGGAGAAGGCCAAGTTTGTCCAGGTAAATCCAAGCACTTGTTTTCCCAGAGACCCAGGGATACTTAGGAAAAGCGTGCAGGGCAGCATTAGGGGCTGATACATAAGAAATAGATCTTCGTCTTTCTTTCTCTTTCCTGGTGCTTTCTTTCACTTTACAAGGCAGTGTGCAGAGCTGAGAGCTGATGATTTATTAATTACATTTTCCAGATGGAATGGCAGCCTAAGGGGTGATTTTCGACCTAAAATAGACACTGAAAATGCAGAGATTCTCAGGATCTAGTAACTGACCTTAATATTTTCATCTTTGCAGCTAAGCATGAAAAGACTGCCAAGTTGGAGGCAACCGTTCCTTTTCTGAGAGGTTGGTTTTATCCTGCAGAGAAAATAGTTCTTTACGAATACTCTCCAGCCTCAAAACCTCAATTTGTACCAAATTCGATCACAAGTCTGAATTATATTGACAACTTACTATTGCATTTATATTACAAGTTCTCTCCAGTTTAATTTTTAACAGAGCTCCAAAAGAGTGAGATCAGGATAGAGTCTTTCACTTTGGTAGAGGAATTGTTTGCAAGTCTGCATGATATTGGTACCTTGGGTGTGCCCAGGGTCATTTTTGCCTAGTTTTTTTTTTTTGTTGTTGTTGTTTGTTTTCACTGTAAGTCGGATCTGACTTGAGCACACTGTATTCACACCCAAAGTAAATGAAGCTATTCTGCAAACTTAAGAGTGTTTGTGTGTTTTGTATCCTTTCTAATCTCCTGATATAGCTTCTGAAGCTCAGAAAACAAATCACTGGCCTCCAGAGGTTGCTGGAAGTTATTATTTTTGTTTGCTCAATGTGAAGATAGCTAACCCTCCAACACATCACATTGTGTGTGTTTTTCTCCTCGTGGCATTTGGTATTAGTCTTCAGCATGATATATACTTATTACCTCTTTTTTCCAGTTTTCGTGGTGTGCATTTTAATAGCAGAGGGGATTTGCTGTTGATTAGGAAGGAAAATAGAGGGAGAAAAGTTATTATTACATTTAATGATCCTTTGCTTGCATAAAGAAGATTCTCTGGGGCTTCATTGGGAAAAAAACAAACAGGAGGTAAATATCCTAGATGTTTACAGGTTAAACATTCCATAAGTGGCTCAGAATCAGCCCTTCGTGGCAGTCTCGGGGTGGCTAATTGCTGAAGCATCCAAACCGTTTGAGCGACTTCATTTTCCCCAGGGATCGACACTCACAACAGGATAATGCTTACCCTGATAGAAGTGTCACAGTGGGGACTCAGCGTAATTTGCTGATATGATATCAAAAATAGCATTAAGGTAATTACATTTTGCACTTGTAATATTTCACAGGCAATAATACAGCAGAAAATTGCACTTTTTTTTTTTTTTTTTTTTTTGGTAACCTGATCATTTAAAACTTTAGCTGCAATGAAGCTGACATATTTGATGGGTTGTTGTTTCTTAAATGTGTGCTCAATTTATAAATGCATAAATGCAGTCATTACTCTAACCATTTGACCGGGGTTAAAAGAACCAAAAGTAGTAAATGGGAACTGTTTCAATGGGTAGCATAAGAGGTATCTTTTTATTTTTTTATTTTTTATTTTTTATTTTTTTTTTTTTTAATTTTTTTTTTCCAACGTTTATTTATTTTTGGGACAGAGAGAGACAGAGCATGAACGGGGAGGGGCAGAGAGAGAGGGAGACACAGAATCGGAAACAGGCTCCAGGCTCTGAGCCATCAGCCCAGAGCCCGACGCGGGGCTCGAACTCACGGACCGCGAGATCGTGACCTGGCTAAAGTCGGACGCCCAACCGACTGCGCCACCCAGGCGCCCCAAGAGGTATCTTTTTAATTGTAGTAGCAGAGAAATGAGAAGAGAACCTCCTTTGCCAAGGACAGTTTGGTATACTAGAAACACTGCCTGAAGAGGCCAAAGACATGAGATCTAGGCTGTCTTCCCCTACGTTTGCTGTGTGACCTTGTGCAAGCTATTGAACCTCTCTGAGCTGCTGCTTCATTTTTTTAATGTTTATCTTTGAGAGAGAGAGAGAGAGAGAGAGAGAGAGAGCTTGAGAGAGCATGTGGGGGAGGGGCAAAGAGAGAGGAAACACAGAATCTGGAGCAGGCTCTAGGCTCTGAGCTGTCAGCACAGAACCCGACGCAGGGCTCAAACACACGAATCTCAAGATCATGACCTGAGCCAAATTCGGAGGCTTAACGGACTGAGCCACCCAGGCGCCCCTGAGCTCTTGCCTCAAACAATAGTGCTAGATAAGCTGATCTTTTGTAGAGCATATCAACTGTAATATCTGTGATTCCAGAAAGGATTAAAATTTTTTTCAATTTAGTTATTGAGTTTTTAAATTGCAAAACATTTTCAGGAGTTTTATTTCACCACAAAGGTAAATTTTCTTTTTGCTAAGTGGGCATCATAGCCCTCTGAATATTGGGGCTCACACTGTGTTTTCTTTAGACTCTTGAAATTTTGGCAGTGGCTTTGGGTGAAAAATGTTACTGATTTAACTTCCCTGAAGAAACCTTCATCCTTCTGTTGTTCCAGGTGCACTTGGTGAGGAGTCTCAAATGCTGCCACTTTCTTAAACCACTCATGTCACTACTTTCTCATCCAGGCATTTATTTGGCAAACCTTAGGGCGCCTGGCTGGCTCAGTTGGAAGAGCATGTGATTCCTGATCTCGGGGTTGTGAGTTCAAGCCCCACGGTGGGTATAGAGATTACTTAAGAATAAATAGACAAATAAACTTAGATAAACTTATATATATATATATATATGTATATATACACACACACACACACACACACACACATATATATATATATATATATATATATAGTCTCATTATTTGGCAAATCTTTATTGAGCAACTATTATGTGAGAACACTGTGCTAGGCTCTGAGCATGCAGTAGTGAACGGGACACAGCCCCTGCCCTCCTGCAGCTTAGTCACAACAGTGTATATGTATACACACACACACACGCGCACACACACACACACGTGTGTGTGTGCGTGTGTGTGTGTATATATATATTTACAACAGGATATTTTTAATTGCAAGAGACAGAAGTCCACTCATTAAAGATAATTAAGGGGGTTTCTCAGAAAGACACTAGGACATCTCCTGCAAGCCAAGGGCAGGAAGTAGAGCTGGTTGTTATAGACACTGGAACAAAGCACTTGGTACTTTCAGGGCCCAGGCAATGGCTCCCTCTTGCCTTCTCCCTGAGGCTACATATCTCTCATCACTGCTGCTCATTTCCTTCATTCTTATCTTTGCAGAGCACATGTGTCTTTCCACACTCATCCACTTGCACAGAAGACCCACTGCTAGCCAATGTGACAACTTTGTGCAAATTAGGAGAAAGTGCCCCTTCCTGGGCACAAAGCGTGGCAAGCTGGGTTCGGTGCTCACTTGCCCCTCAGTTGGGTGCTCTCGTACATTTGGCCCTGTGTACACGTGGCCTTATCTTTGTGAACCCAACATGATGTCTTCAGCTCCCAATTCCACATGACCTTCTAGCTAGATTTCCCACAGGGCAATGACCATGTCTTCATGACTCAAACTCAGTTTCCTCAGAGAGAGCAGTTAGTTGGACCAAGTGTCCCATGAAGGCAATTGAATGTGTCCAGAGAGAGTGAGAAGCAGACCCATGATAAATACTGTTCTGGGGGTAGACGTTGTACATCTCTAGGAAACGCACCGCTGCCTGGGCTGGACGTTCCTTAGAGGGGAGATGCTGTAGGGGATGTGCGGCATCTGAATCAGAAGCTGTGTGGAATGTGGCATGTACCTGAGCCCTGGTCTTGCCCCTAAATCACTCAGACCCAGTGGGTTTGGAAGAGCAAGACGTTGGATGACAATGTCCAGTGTCAGAAAACCTTAGGGTCTGCTGTGAAAAGAGGCAGAGAAGATCACTATATAGTGATAAAGTCATCAATCCTCTGTACACTCTGCTCCTACAGTCTCGTCTGAGATGTAGACCCCTGCCATGGGTATTTCATAGTTGTCTCCTTTCCATACAGCATTTCTCATGGGATCAACAAGACACAGGAAGCAGGAACATATGCCACGGGGAGGAATCTGTTTCTTGAAATGCAGTCCTCAAAAATCTCCACCCTAAAACCCATGCATCTTATAAATGTAGGAGAAGCTCCTGCGAAAGGTGTAGGCATTCATCAGGGGTATCTTTTTTTCCCTCCTAAGTTTATTTGTTTATTTTAAGAGAGAGAGAGAGAGAAAGCCAAAGTGGGGGGAGGAACAGAGAGAGAGGGACACAGAGAGAGTCCCAAGCGGGCTTTGCACTGTCAGTGTGGAACCTGACCAACCTAACCCAAGATGTCTGATACTTGAAGACTGAGCCACCCAGGCACCCCAGGGGTATCTTTTTATACCTGCCAGCTGTAAGCTTTTTAGATGGAGATCTGTTGAAAGGCCTATTTTAGCTGCTAAAAAGTAACTGAGAAGATTCTATCTGAGAGGTATTATCTCATATCAGGAGTTGTGTCAGAGCATATTCATATATCTAATATCTTTATTCAAAAACAAACAAACAAACAAACAAGTAAATAAATGTGAAAAGCCCCCCCCCCAAAAAAAAAACACCCGTTGATTGAGGTAGACTTACCCCATTAAGAAGTTGGCTTGGGTCAAGGATTGGGTCAAGGCTGAGTGGATTCATGCTTTGGCCCAATATCTCTGCTCCAAATCCATAGTAATGAGAGATAAAATATTAAAGTAGAAAACCAAAAAGATTTAAAAGGCCAGGCTCAGAAATAAGATAATTCTGTGGACAAGAAGTGCAACATGAATGGGGTGGAGTCCTTGGGCTTGGTGACTCTGGGTCTGAAAGTCAACAAGGACGGTTAGGAGGTCCACCTCTGGGGGTAAAAAAGATTAATAGTGTTCACTGGGCCACATTCACTGCTGCTTCAGTGGCCAGCCTAGCTAGCTAGGCTGTGGAGCTAGCCTGGAGCTAGGCTGTGGCTCCTTCATGGAAGGGACTAAAAGTGCTGACCACTGCGTGGGGCTGTGCCAGCGTTTCTCACCCTCAATGCTAATAACACTGTGGACCAGATAACTCTTTGTAATAGGGTTGTTCTCTAACAGTAGGATGTTTAGCAACATCCCTGGCCTTTACCCACCAGATGCTGCTAATAGCAAACACCCACCTTTTGTTGTGACAATGACAACTACTCCAGACATTGCCAAATATCCCCTGGGGGAAAAATCAGCCCTGGTTGAAACCACTGGATTATAAAGTGATGGAGGTTGGAGAACACAGAATCTCCCAAGTAAGAACTTAGCCAGGTTGCCCCCTGCCTCATGACTGAATCTATGTTTTTGCAATAGTACATGGTACAGGAACTCTGAGATATTAAAAGATGGTTTGGGGAGCACCTGGTTGGCTCAATTGGTTAAGTGTCCGACTTCAGCTCAGATCATGATATCATGGTTTTTGAGTTCAAGCCCTGAATTGGGCTCTCTGCTGTCAGCACAGTGCCTGCTTTGGATCCTCTGTCTCTTCTCTCTCTTCCCCTCCCCAACACATATTCCTCTCTATCTCTCTCTCTGAAAATAAAAATTAAAAAATAAAAAAAATAAAAGATCTCTTTGGGGTGGACTTTGTGGAGATAATTGGAAAGCTGTCAGACCAGGGGAGCAATGAAAGGCAATCAATAAATAACAAATAAGAAGTATTGGAAATAAAATATTATAGTCACTGAATCAAAAAAGTAACAGGACAAACTCTAGATTATAACAGTTGAAGACAGAATTCATGAATTGGAAGATAGCACTGAGATAATTCAAAATGTAGATGAACAAGGAGAACATTTTAATAAAACAAATCAGTAAGGTTTTTAAAAAAGTTAACAGACATGGAGGATAGACCAAGGACTACGACATAGGAATTGGTACAGAAATAGTATCTGAAAAGAAACTGAAGACATGACCTCTTTAGGTTCAAAGTGCATGACCAAATTCCAAGCAGTAAATATAAAGAAAAACTCACATCTAGATACATCATAGTAAAACTGTAATACAAAAACTGTAATTTCTTATAAGCAATAGTAAAGGCCAGCAGACACTAAAATAATATGTTCAAAGTGTTGAGTGACAATAACCATTGACCTAAAATTTTTCTACCCCACAAAGCTATTCTTCTAGAGCAGGGTTCTGCAATTTTTTTCTGAAAGGGCCAGATAGTAAATATTTCAGTCTTCAGGGCCACATAGTCATTTTCACATGATAACATCTGTGTCACATTTGGGATGAAGATAGAAATACTGAATAATTTGAGACTTTGTTGTACAAATATACAACTAAGTGGGTAGGCTAAAATATTAAAGATAACCAGTAGAAGAATAACAATACAATCTATTGGTTTTAAGCCACTGAATAGACAAGAGGAATTATTAAAAATTTTGTTAATCTATGGGGCGCCTGAGTGGCTCAGTCAGTTGAGCGTCTGACTTCGGCTCAGGTCATGATCTCGCAGTTTGTGAGTTGCTGACAGCTCAGAGCCTGAAGCCTGCTTGAGATTCTGTGTCCCCCTCTCTCTCTGCCCCACCCCTGCTTGTGCTCTGTCTCTCTATGTCTTTCAAACATGAATAAACATAAAAAAATTTAAAAAAAATTGTCAATCTAAAAGAAGCCAGAAAAAGAAAGGAGATAAGCCAGGAAAATGGATTACCTAATGGAAAAAAACAAAATATGAAGGCATAAACAACTCAGTAATCACAAGAAATGTAACCCATTAAATGACAAAGACTACCATATTGGATCAAGACTACGTATAAATAAAACACCACAAAGTCCAGCTAGATTTGGGCCCCAAATTTTAAAGGACTATCTATCAAAAATTGCATTAGAAGGCAAAGACTTTCAGATTATTTCTCTGCTCTGGTTAATGTCCAGTTCCTGCAGAAGATTTAATGTCTTGTGGTGAGATAAATTCCAGTAGCCTCTTTCCTGAACTGATAGCTCAAAAGTGAGAGAATTTGATTAGAAGACACCTAAGGTCTGTTCAGCTCAAAAGTTCCTAGATTTAATATTCTCCCAATGTGGCATCGTTGTGGGCAGAGCTTTATGCTGGCATTCTGGAGAATCAAGGGAACACTGAATCCTACTGTCCACTTTAATGGAGGCTGGCCTTGTCACTGGGCCATGTAATGTTTCATGAGTTGTAGTCTCAATTTTCACATTGTCACCGACCTATGTTAAGGAGCCTTTTGCAGATGGACAGATGCTTGTTACTACCATACGCTTATAGGCAGCGTGGAGATTGACCTGTGAGAGGCAGGAGAGAGGGCTTTTTACTCCTAATATGTTATGAAAGTTTGATCAGAGTGGGAATTTTCTGTCATGGGTGATTAGTATCAGCTCAGATTAATATTCACTTTCCCTAATTCAGTATGAAAAGTGCCAACATAAGAACACTTTGCTATGAGATGGAGAGAGAATGCAGAATGATGCCGCTCACAAGGTCTAGTGTCTCCTTTCTAAAAAAATGAGAGCCTCCTCCCACCCCATTTATTCGTTTTTGGAAAAGCTTAACCTTTTTTAATATTGGATTTTTCCACCTTTATTGATACAGAATTGGCAAATAACATCGTGTAACTTGAAGGTGTGCATTTGTATATTTGTATATATTGCTAAACGATTATCACAGATTATTTAACACATCTATCACCTCACAGTTATAATTTTTGGTGTGTGGTGAGAACTTTTAAGATCTATACTGTTAGCAGGGTGCTTGGGTGGCTCCGTTGGGGAGCAGACACTCAGTTTCAGCTCAGTTTATGATCTCACGGTTTGTGAGTTTGAGCCCTGTGTCAGGCTCCATGCTGACAGCACTGAGCCTGCTTGGGATTCTCTCTCTTTGTCTCTCTCTGCCCCTCTCCGACTCTCTCTTTCTCTTCAAATAAACATTTAAAACAAACAAAGATCTATGCTATTAGCAACTTTCATATATATAATATGGTAAACTATAATCACAGTTATGTACATTATGTCTCCAGAACTTACTCATCTTATCATTAGAAGTTAGTGTCCTTTGACCACCCTCACCCATTTCTCCTGCTTTTCTCCTCTGGCAGCCATCAATCTGCTTTCTGTTCCTAGGAGTTCAGTTTTCTTAGATTTCATATATACATGAGATCATATGGTGTTCGTTTTTTCTCTAACTGATATCACTTACACTAACTTGAAAAGATAAATGCATCCCCATGTGACAACATGGATTAACCTTGAGGGTTGTTGCAAATGGCAAAATTGCCTTTTTTATGGCCAAATAACATTCCACTGCATATGTGTACTACATTTTCTTTATCCCTTCATGGATGGATAAAGACTTAGATTGTCTGCATATCTCAGCTATTGTAAATAATGCTGCAGTGAACATGGGGGTACATTTATCTTTTCAAGTTAGTGTTTTAATTGCCTTCAGATCAATACCCAAAGTGGAATTGCTGGATCATATAGTAGTTATATATATATATACATATTTTTTTTTGAGGAACCTCCATATTGTTTTCCTTGGTGGCTGCACCAATTTACATTTCCTCCAAAAGTGCACAAGGGTTTTCTTTTCTCCATATCCTCACCAGCACTTGTTATTTCTTATCTTTTTGATAATAGCCATTCTCCTGGGTATAAGGTAAAATCTCAGTATGGTTTTAATTTGCATTTCTCTGATGATTAGTGATGTTGAGCACCTTTTCATGTACGTATCTGTCTTCTTTGGAAAAATGTCTACTCAGATCCTTTGCCCATTTTTAAATCAATTGTTTGGGTTTTTGTTTTTTAGGGTCTTTTTTCCCTGTTTGTTTTGCTATTGAGTTGTAGTTCTTTATATATTTTGGGTATTAAGTCCTTATTAGATATGTGGTTTGCAAGTATTTTCCAGCTTCTCTTTTCATTTTGTTGATTTTTTTTTTTTTTAGTTCGATGTAGTCCTACTTGTTTATGTTTGGTATTGTTGCTTGTACTTTGTTGTTATATCCATAAAACCGTTTTGAGAAAGATTGCATTGAGATGGCTTTGGGTAATACGAAACTGTAATAATATTAACCCTTCCAATCCATGAATGCAGTATGTTTTTCCATTTACTTGTGTCTTCTTCCATTTATTTTATCAATGCTGATAATTTTCAGTGTTGATCTTTCATCTTCTCGGTTAAGTGTATTCCTAATTATTTTATCGTTTTTGATTGTTTTCCTTATTTCTTCTTCTGATAGTTCCTTGTTAGTTTATACAAACTCAACTGATTTTGTATGTTAATTTTCATACCTTGCAACTTTACTGAATCCCTTTATTAGTTCTCATTTGTGTTGTTAATCTTTTCCCTTTGTTTCCTGTTCTCTATTTCAATTACTTTTGTTCCAATCTTTGTTACTTCCTTCCTTCTGCTAATTTGGGGCCTAGTTTGCTCTTGTTCTAGTTCCTGGAGATGTTTATTTGAGATCTTTCTTTTAATTTAAACCTCCCTCTTAGAACTGCTTTTGCTGTATCCCACAAATTTTGATAGGTTGAGTTTTCATTTTCATTTGTCTCAGGTATTTTTTTTTTATTCAGGTATTTTTTTTTAACTTTTCTTTTTTATTCTTCTTTGATCCATTGGTTGTTCAGAAGTGTGTTTCCATGTATTTGCAAATTTTCTCACTTTCCTCCTGTTACCAATTTCTAATTTCATATATGTGGCCAGAAAAGATAACTTGATATAGTTCCTGTCTTCTCAAATTTGATGAGACTTGTTTTGTAGCCCAACAACATGATCTATCCTAAAAGATATCCCTTATATACTTGAGGAGAATGTGTATTCTGCTGCTGTTGGGTGGAATGTTCTATATATGTTTGATAGGTCCATTTGGTCTATAGTGTTGTTCAGATCCATCGTTTCTTATTGACTCTGAATAATCTGTCTGCTGCTGAGAATGGGGTATTAAAGTACTTACCTGTTATTGTATTACTCTTTATTTTTCCTTTTAGTTCTGTATTTGCTTTACATATTTAGGTGTGCTGATGTTGGAGGCATATAAATATGTAGAATTGTTATATATTCTTGATGGATTGACCCCTTTATCAGTGTAATGACTTTCTTGTCTCTTTTTATCATTTTTAGTTTAAAGTCTATTTTTTTCTGATGGAAGTATTGGTACCACTGATTTCCTTAGGTTACCATCTGCTTGAAATATCTTTTTCCATCTTTTTACTCTCTGTCTTTGTATGTCCTTAAAGCTAAAGTGAGTCTCTATAGGTAGCATATTATTGGATCTTGTTTTCTTACCCATCCAACAATTTGTATATTTTGGTTGGAGAATTTAATCCACTTACTTTTCAAGTGATTATGAATAGGCAAGAACATACTATTGCCATTTTGTTAAGTGATTTGTAGGATCATTTGCACCTTCCTTTCTTGCTGCCTTTCTTTGTGGTTTGAGGAATTTTTTTTATGTGGTGGTATGCTTTAACCTTTTTAGCATAATCTTTTGTGTATCTGCTACAGGTTTTTTGTTGTTGTTATTGTCACCAGGAGGCTTACATAAATTATATTTAAAATATTTTATTTTAAGCTGATAACATCTTAACTTCCATAGCATACAAAAACTTTATACTTTTGCTTTTTAAAAATGTTTATTTATTTTTGAGAGAGAGAGAGAGAGTGAGTGGGAGAAAGGCAGAGAGAGAGAAGGGGGAGACACAGACTCTGAAGCAGGCTCCAGTCTCTGAGCTGTCAGTACAGAGCGTGATTTGGGCTCTCTCTATACAATGTTAATTAGCACCCTTTTACTTCAGCTTGAAGCACACCCTTTAGCATTTCTTGTAAGCCAGGTCTAGTGGTAATGAACTCCCTTAGCTTTTGTTTTTAGGGGAAAATCTTTCTCTTCATTTCTGAAGGGCAGCTTTGCCAGGTATGATATTCTTGGTTAACATTGTTTTTCTTTTAGTATTTTGAATATATCATCTCACTTTTTCTTGGCCTGCAAACTTTCTGTTGAGAAATCTGTTAATAGATTTATTTCCATGCACAAATTAATAAGAATAAGAGTATTGATATGTAACAACCATATAAGGAGTACTTATTATGTACCAGGAATGGGACTAAATTATTTACAACTATTAAGTCATTGAATTCCCTCCAACACCACTGTTATCTCATTTTATGTATGTGGAAACTGAAGCTGAGAGGTGTTGTGGCTTATCCAAGTTCACTCAGCCAGCAAGCAGCGGTGTAGTACCCCAATCTGAGCAGGTGGGACTGGTATTCAGCCAGTGGGAGCATGGCTGCCCCTTTTGTGGGTATAAAGGCTGTAGGTTTCTGTTTGTTTGTGTCTTTGTTTGTTGTTTTTGTGGATCCTGTAGGCTCTAGACAGGATTTCTCAACCTTGACCCTATTGACGTTTTGAGTCAGAAAATTCTTTGTTGTGGGGGCTGTCCTGTGCCTTATAGGATGTTCAGTACATCTCTGGCCTTTACCCATTAGCTGTCATAATCACCTCATCCCCCCAGCCCGGGTTGTGAAAAACAAAACTGTCTCCAAAATTACCAAGTGTCCCTGGGTGGCAAAGTCTTTCCTGGTTAAGAACCACTGTTCTAGGGGCGCCTTGGTGGCTCAGTCACTTAAGCACCTGACTGTTGGTTTAGGCTTAGATAATGATGATCTCCAGGTTTGTGAGTTTGAGCCCCACATTGGGCTCTGTGCTGACAGTGCAGAGGCTGCTTGGGCTTCTCTCTCTCTCTCTCTCTCTCTCCCTCTGCCCCTCCCCTGCTTGTTCTCTGTCTCTCTCTGTCTCTCTGTCTCAAAATAAATAAATAAGTAAACATTTTTTAAAAAAGGAAATGCTCTAGATCAAGCTCTTCCACTCTCTGCTGTAGTGTCTCACACAGCCCGATGTAAGTCTCACTTCCTTCCTGCCTCTCTACATTGACAAGGGGCGATTGTTTGCAGAGGTGGGAGCAACTCCAAGTTTTATTTCAGTTGAGAGTGCATTTCCTGAGTCTTGAGATTTTCTTGTGATAAAGGCACCCAGGCTTCTACTGGTCCAGTAAAAATGAAAGACTTCTTCATGTTGGTGTCAGTCCCCCTGGGTTGTCTGCCCGGCAACTCCTTCCTGGGAATTGCCCCCCATGTCCACAATCGACTATGTGTCTGGCCATAGCTGAGAGCCCAGGGTAGACATCTCACTGCAACCTAGCCAGTCAGTTCTGTCTCCCAGGAAATTGGCGATGGCACCAGAGTGAGTCTCTCCTGGTGGCTAGAGCTGTGACCTGCCAATGTAGCAGCTCTAGTGGCCATCTTCCTGCCTGTGCACTGACCAGTATAGAGCCGTGGTTCTCTAAGTTGGTGCTCAGACCAGCAGCAGCATTGCCTGGGAACTGGTGGAAAATGCAAATTCTCAGGCCCTTCCTCAGACCTACTGATTTGGGCGCTCTGGAGAGGAGCCCAGCAATCTGCATTTTAACAAGCCCTCCAGGTGATTCTGACACACACTAGGTTGGTAGAGAGGGAGAAAGAGACTGAGGGAATATGATCCATTAGAGAAAGAGAGAGTTCCTGTGCATGGGGTAATGTCTCAGTTCTCAGTTCCATTCCTCCTGATGCCCAGATGGCCGGGTGCCTTCTTCTGCCTTTGCTGACACACTTCTACATCCTAATAACAAAATACGCCCTGACATATTGTCTCCTTTCCCTTAAGTTGATTGAAGTCAGTTTCTTTTGCTTGCAGGTAATTCCTTACTCATTCAGCTCACAATAGGACTATATACAACTCATGCAGAGAAGAAATTATATGGAGTGATATCATCCCAGCTGCTTGGGAAAAGGCCGTAATTTTATTTAAAAAAGTTTTTTAAGTTTATTTACTTATTTTGTGTGAGAGACCAAGTGTGAGTGGGGAAGGGGCAGAGACAGAAGGAGAGAGAGACAATCCTAAGTAGGCTGTGCACTGTCAGCACAGAGCCTAAAGTGGGGCTCAAACCCACAAACCACGAGATCGTGACTTGAGCCGAAGTCAGATGCTTTACTGACTGAACCATTCAGTTCCCCCAAGACTGTAATTTTATCAAGGACTATTGGAAATATTTAAAAACTCCGGGTAAAATACCCACTTTTTGTTTTTATTATCAAGAGCAAGAATCTGTGTGTGTGCGTGTGTGTCTATTTACAGAAGCTTATCTACTAAAAAATAAAACACCTTTCCCCCCCTCTTATCTTTCTTTGTAATTTTTATTCATCAGCGCTTAAAGGTGTTTTCTTGACTTTTCTGTCACTTGTCTGTCCTAGGTTAGCCTGCAGTTAAGGTCAGTCTCAGTCAGCTGACAAATATTTATTGAATGCCTATGATGTGCCAAGTGTTCAGAATCAACTGGTCATGGTTTCCAGACAGTCTCCTCGCAAAGAAATTATAGTTTTATAGGAGAGAATGCAGTCTTACTGTATTGTATGTTATAACACAGTGTGATAAGTCCAGGGTTGGATTTGTGTACCAGATTCAGAGGAAACCCAGAAGAAAGAGTGATGAAAAGAGTGGGGAAAAGGGGAAGGAGGGATGATGGTCAGAGAAGGCTTTCTGGAAGAATTTCCACCTGAATGCAAGACTTGGAAATATGATTAGGTATCCACCAGGCAGAAAAGGTGAGGGAAGGAGGGTGTTTAACTGGTGATTTGAGAGTATTCCAAGGGACAGATGTGATATTTTGTTCCTCACCCCGTTCTTGATTCTGACTGACTTGGAGGTATATTACTGACTTGAGGTATATTACAGAAACACTGAAAATAAGGCAAAGAATTTTCTAGTTTCTTAAGACCTCTAGAAACTGTTTCCATTATAGCAACGGCAACTCCTCTTCCTGGACATAATTTATTAACTGGACTTTCAACATGACATAGCTGAACATAACTGGCCTTTTAAAGTCATCCTCGTAAGGAGAATAGACTGTGTGTTGGTTTATCTCGACTAGGAGAAAAATAAAAAGTATGAAGGGGAAAAAATTCCCTATTAAGTTTTATAATTATAATATGAAAATTCAGTTAATTTCTTTTATCATGGTGAGTCATTAAAGACTGAAGTAGGTTCCCAGTCTTTTGTTTCCAGAACAATCCCCTAGAGGCTTAGTGCTCCGTCATCCGAATGGGCCTGATTAAAGCGGGGAACCTCTATCTTCAGATTACTGCCTTCCGTCATTAGCATTACGTTATCTTGCTCTTCAGACTGATTTTTAATTTTTATGCTTGCAATTATAAATGATTTACAGGGACATTCATCGCCCGACCTGTCCTGAGTCATTAAATTCACCTAGGTTGAATGGCCCGATGTGCACCTGAAATTAACCAAATCAGTGACATTATCTTGCTGGATTTTCGGAGGCTTTAGAAATAGAGGAGACTCCTTTCTCCCTCTCAACTCCTTGGCTTAATGGGAAAATATTTTTAATTGATAAAAGAGGTAATTAGCCAAGGCTAAGAGGTGCACACTAATTGTGCAGTATATCTTGCAGAGTTAGTTTGACCATGGTTTTTGGAATAGAAGGGAAGATGACCCAAATACAGACCTGGCGGTAGTCACACGGGGCTAGTGTGAATGAGTTTAATCTCCCTCAATTAAGTCTAGGGGAAAAACTGTACTAAAGCTACGGGCACCTACTATGTGTCAGAAACACAGAACTCTCACCCACTTCTTTGCTCCTGTCAGTGCTGTGATCTATACTGGTTTGCTATAAGGAGTGGAAACTTCAGATGAAGTAGAAATAGGGATGTCACTCAATCCAAAGAGGAAGGAGCCAAGGGCAGCTCTCCCATGTTAGGCTACCATTCAGGAGCCGTGCCATTGTTCTCATTCTGCTTCTCTCTTATCAAAGCTCTCTTTTTCTTGACTGGCTTCCTCTGCTCATCTCTTTTGCGCTTCGGCCCAAATAGCTGTGCCCACCCCACTCACCCAGGGCCTTTCACCTGAGGCACCCACCACTGGTTTGGCAGCAGCCTTACTGTTTTTAGTTGAAATTCTCTGTAGAACATCAGTGGTCTCTTATCAGCTAGTGATTTTTCTTCCCTTGGGTCAGAAAGATACCGCTTGTCCACCATGGCCAAAAGGGACAGAAGTTATGGGCAAAACAACTAGAATGAGGATAACGCATCTTTAAAACAGGTGTGAACCCATTTTCCAGATGAGAAAACTGAGGCTAATGGAGATTATTTGTTAGAGGTCATATAGCCAGCAAGTATCAGAGGCAGGAACTAGGGACACGTTGGGACTCACTACAATCTTCTACTTTTCACTTGATGTGCTGACTGTGCCACATCCGTGCTATTTGTTACACGAGGTATAAGGACAGGGAGGCTCGACAGCCAGGCTGAGTGCTGGTTAATTCATTCAGGGACCTAGTGACCACTTTGGCAGTGTAAGCAACACCTTTTTCTTACTAAGCCCCTTTTTCTTACTGCTTTCTGTGTCTGTTCAGGGACACCGACATGGCATGTCCCACCCTCCTAAAACCAGAGATGAAAACGGAGACATCTTTCACATCTTGAGCTTTGGAAACAGCCCAAAGAAAATCTGGTTGAAGGGTCACAAGATATATGTGTAGGGCTCTGACAGCGAAGTTTGATAAGAAAGGGGACCAGGAAACAACATTTTCCTCACCGCCAGAGGATGAAGAAGACCTGTGCCTCCATTTACCAGCTCTGACACTTACTAGCTGGATGACTTTGGACAATTGCTTCACTTTCTAGTTATGAAAACTAGATGAGGCAGTGTGTGGACCACCACCAACTGTCCTTCACACAGTAGTTGACTCTTCCCTCTTTACTGTCTTGTCAAGACACTAAAGCCCTGGCCTTGTAATAGTTGTAGCCTTGATATTAGCCATTGCTCTGGGTCTCAGAATCCCCTGGCAAGTTCTGCTAATTAAGGGATTCAGCTTCTTTTTTTTTTTTTTAATTTTTTTTTAACGTTTATTTATTTTTGAGACAGAGAGAGACAGAGCATGAACGGGGGAGGGTCAGAGAGAGGGAGACACGGAATCTGAAACAGGCTCCAGGATCTGAGCTGTCAGCACAGAGCCCGACGCGGGGCTCGAACTCACGGACCGCGAGATCATGACCTGAGCCGAAGTCGGACGCCCAACCGACTGAGCCACCCAGGCGCCCCTCAGCTTCTATTTATCCAGCATCCCTTTCCTCCTTTAGGTAACAGCACCCCCTTACTTGGTGAGAAGTGCCTCGTTCTTCCATGTGGTTCTGGAGAAGCTGCCAATTCAGCACCACACCAAGGCCTGGGCTGTCATGATACCCACCTGCCTGGCCTCACTGATTGGACCAGAGATGGGCACATGAGTGAAGGTGGACCAGCGAGGATTTATATTCAGATATTGGCAGGCTGGAGCTTGCTCCCTTCTGGATGAGTGTGAGGCTGGGCTGATGCAGCCTTGCTGCAGGAGGACATGTCTGCAGGAGCAAACAGAAACAGAGTTAAAAAAGGAAGGCGGGACAGGGCTAATTTCTGAGAACAAGACTCTAATCCCTAGCGTCCTAGGCTACTCCTAAACTTCCCAGTTACATGAGCCAATAAATTCTCCTTTTCTGCTTAAGCCTTTTGAGCTTTCTATCACTTGTAACTGGAAGAGCCTTGAGGAAAAGAGGCTCAGTTTTCTCTAGGCAGGTACTTGGGTGAGATTTAGGTCCCAGGGACCACCCTTCCAGCCACGGCCTTTTGGCTACTGGAGGCCACGAAGGGCCCCATGTAGGAGTGGTGCTGCCACAGTGATGTTCTATTTGCTGCTACTCACACTCTTCCAGAAAGTAGGCATGGGCTCTGAGTCCCCCTGCCACTGCCTTCCTTCCTTACCTCCTAAGCTGTAACCTCAGCACAGATGCAATGTACCTTACCATCCACTAGCACTATTTCCGGCCACGGTCCAGCGCCTCCTATTAATCTCTGACTGGATACCACTTGAAAAGTATGCTCCATTTCCTATCACAAAACCATTTAATTGGATCATAGATGCTTGCACTCACAATTTCTTCGTCATTACAAACCATCATTGATGAGGTGAAATGGGCTGTCTGTTGTAGCACACAGGAAGCTCCCCACCCCCACCTCTGTGTCCAAATGCTCGCTGTCAGCACCTCTCGTATCTGCACCTGTGCATGTGCCTCCGTCACAGCTTTCCCTTCCCTTCTCATAGGCCTGCCTGCCTGGTCTTCCCCTAGGTATCGACTCATTTGGAATTTCCCCAAGCATCTTTTAGCCCATTTCCAAACCAAGGCTCATTCACAAACTTCCTATGTTCTTCTGACCAAAATACATGGTTTCTTCATGAGGCAGTCTCAATGGATGGGCTTTGGAGTCAAATAGACTTGCGTTTGCATTTCATGGCTATCAATCCTCTAGTTATGTGACTCTAGACAAGCCTCAGTTTTCTCATCTCTAACATGGAGATGTAGAGATTCAGGTACATTTGGCTTTGATGTTTGGGAACAGCCCCCTCCTCCTGGATTTGTCACTATTCAAGTATTTCCAGTGGAGCCCTACCTCGCCTCTCATTCTCTCCTTCCTTGCTCCTAGGAAACCATTTATCTCCTAGATTTCCTCACAACGCTTGGACCCTCCCCCCCCCCCCTCCACGTCTTATTCTTCTTGGAGCTTTCTTCTTTCTGTGCCTGTGTCTTAGGTTGGGTTCCCCTAGAAGCATACCTTGAAGTGAGTTTGGGTGGAAGTGGTTTATTTGGGAGGTGATGCTAGGACAAGCAAGTAGACTAGACAAGTGAGAGTGTGACGTGAAGGGAGCCAGGGCAGATAGGAAGGAGGAGGTGACTTCCATGGACAACGAGGGCTCATCCCAGGGAGACCTCTGGGAGATGGGGTGGGACACACTGGAGTGAGGAAGCTGGGCTAGTTACGCTCTGCCTCCAACCTGTCACTGGCTGAGGGCGATTAACCCTGGCATTTCTGGCCTGAAGCAAGCTCAACCTGAAAGCAAGCCCCGGGAAAGAGAGCTTTAGGAAGATGCCGTTGGCACAGCTGGAAACAGTGAGCGCTGAGCAGCCACAGGCAGGGCTCTGAGGGCATCTGTCAGGGTGTTGCCCTCTGTTCTCTTTTCTGCCTATACTCAGTGCTCTCCATGAGCAATCCCAGATGCTTTATGACTTGAACACCCATCTGTATACCAGCAATTCCCACATCTCTGGCCCCAGCTGCACGCTCCTTCTTGGGTTCCAGGACTCTCTTTTCCACTGCCTGCTGAGCCTCCCCACCGGGCTGTTCCATAGGCATCTAAAGGAAATACTTCCGAAGCTAAATTCATCATCCTTTCCTTCCTACCCCACCCCAAACCAAATATTCCTTTTATAGTTTCATTCTTGGTGGACAGTATCACTATATTTCCATTCTCCTAAGCTAGACATTCAGAGTCATCTTTCTGCAGCAGCCCTATGATTCACCCTCTTGTCATCAAATTCTCCTGCTCCAACCTATCCTATGTTTAGCTGCCAGAACTATTTTCATACACACTGCCTACACCACTTTCCTGTAAAGATTGTCTATTATCTTTTGTAAAAGACACCTCTTGAAGTATCTGTCTTGCTCAGTAACCCTTGTAACTTACCCCTATATGCACAAAAATGGGCCTATAGCTGCCATATTATCCCTATGACTATCCCCATTCTCACCATCACAGTTAATTGGACAAGCTGCACTAGTCAGATTCGCCCAGGGGTTTTGAATTGGGGCTGAAAGTTCTTGGCCAAAGAGAAAGCAGAACTTGGGCTGGGGATGGCAGTGTTTGCTTGGACACATGACCCAGGCTTGGCCAATCAGAGTACTCTACTCCTTGGCTACAGTGATTGGTTCAGAAGCAGTCCATGGCCCCATGCCAAGTCACCCCCTGAACTGCTGGAACATTCAGAGGAGAGGCTCTTTTCTGGGTGTGGCATTAGCTCCACAGATAATTTCAGTTGAGAGTGGTCATCTTTTTTTAATTTTTTTATTGTTTATTTATTTTTGAGAGAGAGAGAGAGAGAAACAGAGTGTGAGTGGAAGAGGAGCAGATAGAGAGGGAGACACAGAATCCAAAGCAGGCTCCAGGCTCCGAGCTTTCAGCACAGAGCCCAATGCGGGGCTCAAACTCACAAACCGCGAGATCATGACCTGAGCCGAAGTCGGACACTTAACCGACTGAGCCACCCAGGCGCCCCTGAGAGTGGCCATCTTTGCTTCCACTTTTGAAAATGAAGCCAGCACAGAAGAAAGGTGAGTGAAATAGAGTATCAGGATCCCGATGATGTGTCTCGACCTCCTGCATCTAGCAGTGTCTGAACTTGTGTTTACTCCTAGAGTCCCTAGTTGTTTTTTTTTTTTTTTTAAGTTTATTTATTTTGAGAGAGAGACAGGGAGAGTGAGCGGGGGAGGGGCAGAGAGAGAGAGAGAGGGAGGGAGGGAGAGAATCCCAAGCAGGGATGCGGGACTTGAACTCATGAACTATGAGATCATGACCTGAGCCAAGGCCAAGAGTCAGATGCTTAACCGACTGAGCCACCTAGGTGCCCCCTCCCCACTTTTATTGTGTTAACTTATAGAACATAAAATTTACCATTTAAACCACTTTTAAATGTAGTTCAGTAGCATTGAGTACATTCTCATTGTTGTGTGACCATCACCACCATCTGTCTAGACCTTTTTCATCTTCCCAAACTGAAACCATTAAACAGCAACTCCCCACCATCCCCTCAGCCCCTGGAAGTTACCATTCTACTTTCTGTCCCTGTGGAGTTGACAGCTCTAGGTACCTCATATAAGTGGAATCCTACAACGTTTGTCCTTTTGAGTAGCTGATTTCACATACCAAATGTCTTTTAAGATGCATTTGTGTCGAAGCATATGCCTAGCCTTTCCAATAAATTCCCTTTTGGGCTTGGATTGTTTTGAGTTATATTTCTGTCACTTATGGCCAAAAGAATCCTGGCTAATATCAAATAGATGTGAGGAGAGAAATAAAAAATAAGACAAAAGGTAGAGGAGAGTTCCTCTAGCTTTCCAGCCCTCAATTCTAGCCCCGTTCTAGGCCTGACTGCATGCGGCCCTTGAAGTCTCTAAAGACACGGGACCATCTCTCTCTCTTTTACATGAATTCATTTCTGTTAAGATGCAAAGCTGTAACCAACACACGTGCTCGTTCCCTGTAGGATAAAGCCTGAGCCTCTCCAGCACGGGATAAAGGAGCTTCATATTCAAGTCCTGTCACCTTCAAGGGGACCCTATTCCTAACCCTCACTGAAGCTCTCACCATTCACCAAATTAAGCTTTGTTGTGCCTCCCTGCCTTGTGCTGGCCTCTCTGCCAAGAAGGTGTCTCTTCCTAAGCAGAGAACTTGTGCATAGCCTTCAAGACCCTGCTTCAATGTTACCACCTCTCAATAGCTTCTCTGACTTCTTTCTTATTCTCCCAAGCCACAGACACTTTGTATGGCAACTGTTTATAGATTTCCTAGTTTTTGGATTAAGAACTCCTCAAGGGCATGGGTTGTATTTGCTTCTTTATATCCTAGGACATAGCACAGTTGCTAACAGTGACTTTTTGTTGAGTAAATGGACATAAAAAATGACCTGATAGACTCAATACTTGATATCTAAATGATTAATGCACCAAGGGCTTTAAAAAATTGTTTACCATCTAAGTAAGTGAAATGCATTCCCTGAAAGCTTTTAAAACGTTGTTATTTTCACTATTAATAAAAATCCAGAATTGAATCCTAAGCCCAGTAACAGACAGATTTAGCAAATATTTCCGAGAGTGGAAACCCAGATAAATGATTCTTCACCATATTTGGTCAGATGTGGAATAGCATTTTCCATGGTCTAACTTGTACTTTACAGCGTGTATTCTTTTTAAGGATATACAGTGTAGACTACTTGCTAATTATGTTGGATTATTCCTTAAACCTTATACTCCCGAGTGAACTCTAGAAATGATGGGTAATGGCATCACATAAAAATTCATCTTCTGTTGCTCTCTAGCATGGTCTCTTTCTTTTCCTTGTTCCCTGCATCTGTTTCCCACTGATGTATTCAAAAAACATTTAAGCTGAACAGTCCAGCTGAATGAGACCTTGTGTTAATGTGGTGCCTTCTCCGTAGGTTGCTTTAGATTTAGATATTTTTGTTCTTGTGGAACATATAAAACCGCCTCATAGTCTGCTCTGGCCTACCATAGATTTGGAAAGAATAGAGGATATTTGTCATTTGAAAATGTCATGTCTTTGATTTTTGTAACCAATGGTCTTAAGGTTCATAAACACAGACTATTTTCCCCAAATGTCTCTGTACACCTAATTCTTTCTTTTTCCTCAAAAGTAGTTTTTTTTTTTATTTTGATGATATATCATGATCATTTTGGGCAATTTGGAAAATTCAGAAAAAGATAAAAAATAAAGGGGTCATCATTCATAATCCCATAATCAGAGCCTGATTTTGTTAATATTTTGGTATATTTGCTATTGCTAAAGATATTGGTATATGTCCCTCCATTGTTATTATTTTTTTAAATGGCTTTACTGAGGTATTATTGACATAAACTAAGCTACACACATTTAAAGCATACAATTTGATGAGTTTGGGCCTATTTCCACACTTGTGAAACCATCACTGCCATTGAGATAACGAATATCACCCCAAAGTTTCCTGATCCTCCCCACCCCCAGGTATCCACTGATCTACTTTCTTCCACTAGAGATTAGTTTGCGTATTCCGGAAATTTACGTGAGTGGAACCATACAGAATGTCCTCTTCTTTGCCTGGGTTCCTTCACTCAGCGTAATTATTTTGAGTTTCATCCACATTGTTGTGTGTTCATTCCTTTTTATTGATGACTGGTCTTCTACTGTATGAATGTTCCACGCTTTGTGGACTTGTGGACCGACATTTGGGTTGTTTCCAGCTATTATAAATAGAATATTTATCTACAAGAATTTATGTGCACGTATACTTTTATGTCTCTTGGGTAAATACCCTAAGAGTGGAATTGCTGGGTCACATGGTAGGTGTATTTTTTACTTTTTTTTTTTTCGGGAAACTGACAAATTATTTTCCCAAGCAGTTGTATCATTTTACATTTCCATCAGTTTCATTTCCCTAACGACTAATGATATTGAACATCTTTTCATGTGTTTATTGCCATTCATGTGTCTTCTTTGGTGGAGCATCTGTTCAAATCTTCTGCACATTTTAAAAGTATAGTGTGTGTCTTCCTATTGTTGAGTGGTCAGTGTGCTTTATACTCTAGATCGAAGCCCTTTGTGGGAGGGTTTGTCCAACATCTCCTAGTCTGTGGCTTGCCTGTTCATTTTCTGTATTAGTGAGTTTTGAAGAGCAAAACTATTTCACTATTAATTTTAGTGAAGTCCATTTCATTGATTTTTTTCTTGATAGCTCGTACATTTTGCGTCCTGTTTAAGAAAATATTTGTTAAACTCGTGACCACTAAGATTTTCTCCTGTGTTTTCTTCTGTATGACTTTTAAGTTTCAGCTCTTAAATTTGAATCTGTGATCCATATTTTAATTTTTGTATATGATGTGAGATATGGATCCAAGTTCATATTTTTTGTTTTGCATACGGTTCTCCAGTTCCAGGATTTTTAATAATTTTATATCATCTTTTTGCACATGCGCTTGGTATCTCTGCTGTGCCATTGAATAGTTGTGTGACCTTTGACAAGTCATTTTGACTTTCCACATCTCAGTTTAATAATCTGTAAAATGGGGATCATAGTTATTGGTCCTATCTATGTGACAAGGTTGTTCTAGAGATTCATCTTGAGATAAATAATATTGCTCATGATTTTTTTTTCTGTGAAATGTTGGAAACTTTTTCAACTTTCAAACTTTTCAACTTGAAAGTCAACCCTGATTCTTTCTTCACCATCATTGCCACACTCAGGTACTTCTAGGTATTTCTTTTTTTTTTTTTTTAAATTTTTTTTTTTCAAAGTTTATTTATTTTTGGGACAGAGAGAGACAGAGCATGAACGGGGGAGGGGCAGAGAGAGAGGGAGACACAGAATCGGAAACAGGCTCCAGGCTCTGAGCCATCAGCCCAGAGCCCAACGCGGGGCTCGAACTCACGGACCGCGAGATCGTGACCTGGCTGAAGTCGGACGCTTAACCGACTGCGCCACCCAGGCGCCCCAACTTCTAGGTATTTCTTGAATCAGGTGTCTCCTCACGACCCTTACCCCTACTTTCCTCATTAGGCCAGGCTCTTTTCTCATCTAGACTAATTGCTGCTTCTGTGTTTGCTGCTCTCTGACCTGACCTCTCTGCTGCCTTCAGGGTGATCCATCAAACCTTGTTGGTTGTGTTATCTTCTGCTTACCCTGTATTATCTTCAGGGTCAAGTCTAAGCTCTCTGATTTGCATCCAGGCACTCCATGCTCCGGCCCTGACGCCACTCTAGCCTTGTCTCCCCTGCTCCCTGCTGATATTTTACGTGCAGGAACCCACTCCCTCCCTACCCCCTGACTCCCTGAGTCCCCACAAACACATCTTGCTCACCTCCATGAGTCTTGACTTTAGCTGTGAGACTTGCTACTTCTCTGTTCATACTGTGCTCCAGGAGCTACCTCCATGCCCAGAGTGTCATGTGGCCTTTACCACATTGCGCGGTAAGTACCATTTGTGCCTCTCCCATCAAAATGTAAGCAGCTCAATAAAAGGCAGTGTTGCTTTATGCATTTTTATTTCTTGACATCTAGCCTAGAGTCTGGCTCAGAGTAGAACCAACAATTGTTTGAAGATCTAAACATGATACCAGACAAGGGATGACTATTTTTATGAAGAATTGTAACGGTTCAGTGCAGCAATGGCTCTTAGAAATCATCCAAGTGAGTATTTCCTCACCTAGGTTCAGAGCCAGTGACTATGGAAATTTCCACCCATTCCTCAGGACTGAGGGAAAGGCAAAGGGGAAGCCTGGAGTTAGTATAAGGCCTTACACTTTTGTCTTGGCACGAATCATTGGTGGATACTAAATAGGGAGGTAAGAGATGAATGGAAAGTTTATTAAGGACAGTATCTGAGAATGAGACTAAGATGATCTCAATATTTCTGCACAAAAAAATTGTTACAAGGAAAAATAAAAACTATAGGGTAGAATGTGAATATATGAATATATTCACAAGAATGTGAATATAGGGGCGCCTGGGTGGCGCAGTCGGTTAAGCGTCCGACTTCGGCCAGGTCACGATCTCGCGGTCCGTGAGTTCGAGCCCCGCGTCGGGCTCTGGGCTGATGGCTCAGAGCCTGGAGCCTGTTTCCGATTCTGTGTCTCCCTCTCTCTCTGCCCCTCCCCCGTTCATGCTCTGTCTCTCTCTGTCCCAAAAAAATAAATAAACATTGAAAAAAAAATTAAAAAAAAAATAAATAAAATAAATAAATAAAAAAAGAATGTGAATATATTTACTGCTATTGAATTGTACACCTAAAAATGGTTAAAATGGTAAATTTCATGTTGTGTATATTTTACCATGATAAAAAAATTGACAAGGGGAAAAAACTATACAGTAGAAAGACTGGACAATAAATACCTTAATCAAGTGACCAAAATTAACATTGCTGAGAAAAGGCAAATGGACAGCATGGGCCTCTGGATGTGAGAACCTGAGAAGGGTCCATAGCATCCAGCAAAATCATGTAAGCTCAAGCTAACCATGAGGAGTCACCAGACAGACCCAAATCAGGGGTCATGCTATACAATAACTGGCCTGTATTCTTCATAAAATATCAATGTCATAAAAGATAAGGACAGATTAAAGGACTGTCCCCAGTTGGGATGACAACTAAATGCCATACATGAGCCTGGGTCAGGTTCTGCACCAGAAAAAAAGAAGTTTCTTTCTTCTTCTGCTCCCGCTCCCCCTTCTTCTTCTCCTCCTCTCCCTCTCCCTCCTCCTCCCCCTCCTCCTCCTCCCCCTCCTCCTCCTCCTCCTCCTCCTCCTCCTTCTTCTCCTTCTTTTTCTTTTTCTTCCTCTTCTTCTTCAAGGGACAACTGGTAAATTTGGAATATAGACTATAGATTATAAAAAGTATTTCTTTTCCTGAGTGTGATAATTTATGGAAGATATTATCCTTGTTTTTAGGAAATACACCCAGAACTGTGTATTTGGGGGGAAGGTGCCATGCTATGTATGACGCACTCTCAAATAGTTCAGAAGTAATAGAAGTTAGTGAAAACGCACAGGTAGCAAAGTGTTACAAATGTTTGATTCTGTATAAAAGATATACAGGAGGGGTGCCTGGGTGGCTCAGTGGGTTGAGCTTCTCACTTCAGTTCAGGTCATGATCTCATGGTTTGTGAGTTTGAGCCCTGCGTGGGGCTCTGTGCTGACAGCTCAGAGCCTGGAGCCTGCTTCACATTATGTATCTCCCTCTCTCTCTGTCCCTCCCCTGCCCACATTCTGTTTCTCTCTTTCTCTCTCTCTGTCTCTGTCTCTCTCTCAAATAAACATTAAACAGTTTAAAAATATATATACAGGAATCCTTTGTACTATTTTTGCAGACTTTTCATTAAGCAGTAAAGTACTTCAAGACTAAAAAGTTTTTAAAATTGTCAGGGGATTGATTCAATAAATGTTATGAGGTCATACTTGGCAGTGATTTAAAATAATGATAAATATATTTATTGAGGGGCACCTGGGTGGCTCAGTTGGTTTAACGTCCATCTCTTGGTATCGGCTCAGGTTATGCTCTCAAGGTCATGGAATCAAGTCCCTCACCCGGCTTCATGCTAGGCATGGAGTCTGCTTGGGATTCCCTCTCTTTCTGCTCCTCCCTGCTTGTGCTCTCTCTCTTTCTCTCTCCTTTTACAATAAATAAATAAACTTTAAAAAAAGAACTATATTTATTGATGTGGAAATAAGTGTATGATATATAATTGATTGAAGAGAGCATGTTGCAGTACAATCTTGTTTTTATTCAAAACAACACAAAAATCTCCTTTTCTAAAAAACAGTCTGGAAAGATGTGTGCCAAAATGTTGATTCTGGTCATTTCTGGGTTAGGGAATAAAGGGTAATTTACATTTTCTTCTTTGTGTTTAGCTATATTTTCTGTTTATTCTACACTGTGCATTCATTAATTGTGCCATAAAATTAATTACTAAGTATTATGAAGAAACAAGTGACAAAAAAAGCTTTAAAACCACACGCATGCATGGACTGATGAGGGCCCCCGGAGCTGGGGTCCCTGCATTATCCTCTTTCCAGAGCAGAAGCTTGACGTTCTGTCAGCTTCCAACATCACCCTGTGGTGATTAAAAACAAACAAAAAACAAACAAACAAACAAACAAACAATCAGGGTGCCTGAGTGGCTCAGTCAGTTAACTGTCTGACCCTTGATTTTGGCTCAGGTCATGGTCTCACACTATTCATGAGATCGAGCCCCTCGTCAGGCTCTGCGCTGACAGCGTGGAGTCTGCTTGGGATTCTCTCTCTCTCCCCCCCTCTCTCCGTCCCTCCCCCATTCGTGCTCTCTCTTTCTCAAAATAAATAAACTTAAAAAAATAATTAAAAAAATAATAAATAAATAAAAAGAAAAATTCTGCATCTTCTGTCCTCTGTCTCCTGTAACCATGCCTTCTCTAGATAGAGCCCTCAGTGAGTCTTTTCTGGTATATTTAGATTGCTCTGCATGGGTTCTAGATTGCTCTCCATGGGTTCTAAGTGTTTTCTGCTACCTGGTGGATTTAAGATAGGTTTTTCAACTGCTGCTCCTCCTAGTCTCCTGCAAATTTCCATGACTAATTGTGAGATGCTGAATTTTGGGGACCTCACTGAGTGTTGTGGGCAGTGGGGGTGAGGGGAAGCCTCACTCACCTTCTTCCCTTCCACTCTCAGTCATTCTCAGCAGGTGCTTGAGTGATCACTACACCCCTGGCCTGCTGAATGTGAGGGCTTAGAAGATGGAAAAGTAACTCTTCAGAGATGCTTTCTTTGAAATCTCTCACTGAGAGAGCAACCCCAGTGAAGACAAAGGCATGACAGCTACTGTATCATTAGTGTGCAAATTAAAAGTTTCTCCCTACCCTAGTCTCTCTTGCAGAGTCATCTCTAATGGTTGATTCGGCTTCTGGATGTCCAAAAAAATCAGATCATCGTCTGCCACATTTACCCTTTAAGATTGTTGTTTTCCTGTTAATTGAGCATAATGTCACGGTCTTCTTGTTTTTATTCAAAATGTTTTAATGAATCTGTTACAAGCCCTTCACTTTGTCTTGAATTTTTCATCAGGCCCTTTAACGTTCAGTTTCTGAACATAGATTTGGAGATTTTTGCTTGTTATATGTTGTACCTCTTGAGACATGTTGGATTTTCTTGTCATTTTGACACTGATTTACCAGAATGAACCTCCTGCGAGAACACTGTAGCGAAGAAATTGTTCTGCTCTGACAGCAGATGATTGTCGTTAGTTTTGCTCAGTTTGGGGACCCAATGCATACGCTGTGGAAATTGCAGTGGTGATGATCTGAGTCCACAGTGTCTGGGCATTTCCCTAATGTGAGCTATCACCAGCTCATTACATCAGTTTCTTATATTTGGATATAGACAACCTGGTTTAGAAATATCACATTTATTTTTATTTTTGTCGATATTACCAAGTAGCAAGATAAACATAGCTTGGGGTAAAGTCTTGTTTAGATATTTGCTTAGTCTCATGTCTTCCTTGACCTTAGTTCTAAGGGATCTTTCTTGTTATCTATGCTCATCATTTATCCTTTAAAACAAAGCCAGTGTGTGCTAAAAAAGCACAAGAAACTAACCAAAGGAAAAACTCAGTATTCTTCAGGTCATTGTTGTTCAAAATATCCCTTTCAGCCCTTTGGGAAGCAAAACAGCTTAAAACTTTGCAAATGAATTTATTTGCGTGGTCATTTCCTTTAGGTTTGGAATAATATTCTTCCTGAAGTACTTGAAAAACCTGGACCTAAATTAAAAAAAAAATGTTTATTTATTTATTTTGAGAAAGAGAGTGCACATGCAATCAGAGGGAGGGGCAGAGAGAGAGGGAGAGAGAGAATCCCAAGCAGGATCTGCATTGGAGCCCAAAATGGGGCTCAGATGATCCCATTAACCGCAGGATCATCACCTGAGGGAGCCGAAGTCAAGAGTTGGATGCTTAACTGACTGAGCCCCACCTGGACCTGAATTTATACTCAGCTAAAAAGTGGGAAAATAGCCCCAAAGACTAGAAAGTAGTTGAAGGAGGCCCTGCTTTTGCTGTAGGGCTGTTACTATCAAACATTGACCTTTGTGGGAGGCTGGGAGCCAACTGGCCAGCAAGGCCCAGGTTTTGGTCCTTTGAGCCCCTCCCTGAATATCTCTGGAGCCACGAGTTTTCATCCCACCACTGTCACCTAGCCTCGTTCTCATCATCTCCTCGTCTCCTCACTGGTACCTCTTCACAAACTCTTGTCTGTCCCAGTCCGTTCCCAACGGGGCTACACTCGAAATGCAGAGGTGACCATGACCCTGCCTCCCCTTTAAACCTCCACAGTATTTCCTCACTCTATTGGGCTATAATCCAGTTTGTACATGGATGGGCCCAACCTTCCTATTCCACATCACCCACTGCCATTCTCCCGTCTAGCCCTGTGGTGGGACCTCACTGGCCTCCCTGGCTTCCCTTCAGTTCCTTAGAGGCTCTGCACTCCCACCTGCCTCCACCTGGGGGAGGCTTCTTTGTTACAGCATCTCATACAGCCATGTCCCTCTCCTGCTGAATGCTCACCTATAGTTTGTATCAACATATTCATTATTGTGTCTCTTTAAGTGGAAGCTCTGCTAGAGAAGGGACCCAATCACTGCCATGTCACCAGCACCAACCCCCGAGGTGTGGTTAAGTCAGGAAAACTTAAGATGAAATCTAGATTGATTTACCAGTTTTCATTGAGGAGAATTAGCACCACCAACAGGTGCACTTGTGTCACTGCCACAAAGACACCAAGCAAGACTTTGTGCCTCTTGAGTAAATTCCTGTCTGTTATAACAATGCAAAAAACGTTAGTTCAGTTTTACTGGATTTACTATGACAATTACATTGGTTCAAACTTACGCCGGCTCAGTTGCGGGACCTGTCCTCTCTCCCCTTCCAAGCATGCTTTGGCTCGTCCTTGAAGTCCCTAAAGTTGTAGCAATCTCCAGACCTCATCCAACCTGTACTTTCCTTCTTGCTGCTTGGCTGGTTCTCATGTTCCCTGCCGTGAAGCTGCTGGAAGGAACAATGCAGAGGTCTTCATCGATAGGCCCCCTGGTAGATCACCAGTTGGTTACCAGGGTCCTAACACAAAGAGTCTTCCCAAAATAAGGGAAAAATTTGGCCCAAAGACAAATGTAAGTCTCCATCCCTACAGGCCAAAACTGCTTACAAAGTCCAAAAACTAAAAAAGCAGCAATAACAACAAAAAACTTTAAGTTCCAGAAATCAGCCAAGATGTAGAAAATATGCATCACCTTATTTAATTGCCATAAAAGTACCCTCAGGACTCTGTTGTTATCTCTATTTTATTTTTTATTTTTATTTTTAAAGTTTATTTATTTGAGAGAGAGAGAGCAAGCACAAGCAGGGGAGGGGCAGAGAGAAGGAGAGACAGAATCCCAAGCACGCTCCGTACCATCAGCACACAGCCCAACAGGGGGCTTGAACTCACGAACCGGGAGATCATGACCTGAGCTGAGATAGAGAGTCAGACACTCAACTGACTGAGTCACCCAAGCGCCCCTATTATCTCCATTTTAGAGATGAGAAAAGCAGAGGCTCTGGGACATCGAGTGACTCACTGACACAGCAGCAGGGCCATGATTCAAACCCAGGTCTAAAGACAATGAAAATAAAGATGTTAGCTCTTAACCAGTATTCCGTATGCCAGCCACTATCGGTAGGAATGGCTGATACAGGGACTTGCATACAATTAATTTCAATTAGCCCTGTAGTCCAAAATCATCCTGTAAAGGTGCTATCCAAATAGGCTTGCCTGAAGATAAATTATTTACAGAAAGACACACGCTTCATTCCTAAGTGTTAGTTTTATCATCTTAGTCTTTTAATTTTATACATGGTCACATTTAAGGTGTTTTCTCCCATGTCTATATTTCTAAATGCATGTGTTTCTCCTTGTAACCATAACCTACTAACACCACCCAGGCTATTTTCCCTCCTTGTACAGATTCCCAAGAGCTGACATCCCCTTCTGCTGCCCATGTGATACTCCTTGAGGACTTGGCATGGTCATGGGCACATGCTGCCAAGCTTGTGCTTATTCTTAGTTTTGGGAGTGTGGGAGAGACTTTTTGCCAGAATCCTACTCTGGCATTCCAGGTAACTGACCACATGCTATGGCCTATTCTGCTATTTATAGTGAGTGACAAAAATAGCCTCATCCCTTGAAAGGTGTGCCTGTGCCATATGCCCACTGGCCTCCTACCATCTGAAAGATGCTTCTCTCCAGAGCTCAGATGGCAGAAGAGCTTCTGACACAGACCCAGAAGCACCATGCTCCTCAGGTGCGTTCATCTCCCGCTTCAGGGGTGACCAGAGCCTGGGGAGATACCAATGCAGGGCTTCAGCACAGGGGTCAAGGTAGAACCTAGTTATGGACTCAAGGAAGGAGGCAGGAGCTTAGGAAGAGGAGAGTGAGGTGAGACTGAATCTAGTTATTAGAATTGGGTACAAAGTCAGGGTAGGAGCATTGCTGATCTGATCCTGAGCCATGAATACACCAAAGACCCATTGGTCCCCAACCCTGGGCTGGGACTTAGTCTGGGTGTGGGGGGTTAATGGACTCCCAGGAAGGGCTAGGGTGACCAGTAGAGCATAGGCGGGCCATGTCCCTTTCTAGCTGCATGCCGGTGAGCTCTCTCCTCATCCAAAGCGGTAGGCCTAGAGATACAACTCCTACGCCATGTGTGTGCATGGGAATCACCTGGGAGCTTGTGAAAATCAAGATGCCTGGAACCCTCATTGCAGATTGATTTGGGACAATACTGGGGATCTGGATGTTTCATGGGTTCCCTGGGACATTCTGAGCCATGCCAGCATTGGAGAGCCCTGTACTGGGTAAACCCAAGGGGACTTCCATCCTCAATATCCCTGTATTCTAAAGTTTACCCAGTCAGGGATACGGAAGCACACGTGGTAGGCATTCATCTCACACAGTGATTAGGCACCATCAGAATCAGACACTTCATCAGTCTCTTGCTGCCCCCCAAGAAATCACCAATTGGGAGTTTAGCCAAAGCCAGTTTTTCATGTGTGAGTTTACCCCGTTGTATGTTCTCTCCTAGGCAACCCCTCCCTCTCCCACAGCTTAATTACCATGTCTCGCAGAGGACACAAACTGGGGGCCAGAAAGACAAATCTGGTCTGGCCACACATGAATTTTATTTGGTCTGCCCAGTACTTTTTTAAGGTCTGAATTTATGTGGGGTCAGACTGGGTATTTACTTTCTGGCTCACCATAGGCCCACCACACCCGAGTGTGTTACACCCATCTGGCTTCAATCCTTTACATTACCTGTCTAGACCCTGAGTTTAGATTTAATGCAGTGTCTCAGCTCCTGTTTCCAGCCCGAACCTCTTCTGAGCATCAGGCCCATATATCCACAGGCCTCATGGAGACAGAATCCAGTTGTGTACTTAATGGGAGACCTGGCACGTAGTGCAGGGCCGAGTAAACATTAGTGATATTATTATTCTTACTGTGCACCTCCTCCCAGAGTCTTGTGGGCGCCTCAACTCAACCTACAGTATTCAAAACAGAGCCCAGTACTTTCCTTACCTTCACCCCCAGCCTCTCCACAGTCCCTCTTTCCACAAATAAAATCACCAGAAAGTGCCCAAGGCTGGGAGCTATCCTGGGCCCTTTCGTCTCCTTCACCCTGACTTGTCATCAGATCTTGTGCAAAATCTCTTTTGATTCCGTTCCATTTGCTGCATCTCACTGTCACCATCCTAGCTTGATGCAGATTGATTTGGGAGGTCTGGGATGATACTGGGGATCTGGATGTTTCAGGGGCTCCCTAGGGCATTCTGAGACACACCAGTGTTGGAGAGCCCCGTAGTGGGTAAACCCAAGGGGACTTCCATCCCCAACATCATCGTCTGCCAGGACTGTGGTAGTTGCCTGATTATTCTCCTGCAGACATTATTGTTGCCATCTAACCTGTTGCTCAATTCAAAGTCACAGTACTCGTTTAACTAAATGAACTTGATCTTGCCTCTGCCTTGTGTACAGCCCATTTATTGGCTTCCCATTGGCCCAGGATAAAATCCAAATTCCCTAGCAAGATCCTCCCCAGTCTGGCTCTGACCTCCTCCCCAGCCTCCTCTGGCAGTCTGTGTTCTGGCCATGTGGGGCTTGTGTTGTCTCTGGATGTGCCCTACTGTCTCTGGCCTCCGGGCCCTCACGTATGCCATTCCTTCTCCTGGAGGACTCTTCCCCTTACTCTTTGTGTGTGTGTGTGTGTGTGTGTGTGTGTGTGTGTGTGTTTAATCTTTTTTTTTTTTCAACGTTTATTTATTTTTGGGACAGAAAGAGACAGAGCATGAACGGCGGAGGGGCAGAGAGAGAGGGAGACACAGAATCGGAAACAGGCTCCAGGCTCTGAGCCATCAGCCCAGAGCCCGACGCGGGGCTCGAACTCACGGACCGCGAGATCGTGACTTGGCTGAAGTCGGACGCTTAACCGACTGCGCCACCCAGGCGCCCCTGTGTGTGTGTTTTTTTTTAATTTTTTAAATGTTTATTTATTTTTGAGAGAGAGAGAGACAGAGTGTGGGGGATGAGGGGAGGGAGGAGAGCCAGAGAGGGAGACACAGAATCCGAAGCAGGCTCCAGGCTCTGAGCTGTCAGCACAGAGCCTGACGTGGGGCTCGAACTCAGGAACTGTGAGGTCATGACCTGAGCTGACATCAGACGCTTAATGGACTGAGCTGCCCAGGCACCCTTTATTCCCCTTAGTCTTCAGTTGAATTGTTTCTATTGTTCTTCATGTCCCATCTAGCTGTCACTTCTTGAGAAAGTCTTCCCTGACACTAAGATCAAATCAGACCCCCTGCTAGGAGCTTGCAGAGCCACCCCCCACCCCCCACCCTACCGCCGCCCTCCCCCGCCCCCGCCCTGCCCTGGGCATAGCCCTTGCCACGCTGCATCAGGATCACATCCTCTCTAAGCCCAGGCTGCACGAGGGAGTGCAGGGACGGTCACCATCTGCCTTGTTCACTGCTCTCTTTGCATGCCTAGCACATGCTTGGGGCAGAGTAACGCACAGTGTGTGCCGAGGAAAGGAAGAAAGGGAGAGAAAAAGGAGGAGGAAAGCATGGAAGGAGACCCAGAAATGAACACAACTGGTACCTCCTTCTTGCCAAAGGGAAGATGAAGCTTGCCACGTCTGATCCCCCACCCCAGTCTCCTGACATCGAGAACTTACAGGGGCAGTTCTCTTCTTCAGTGTCCTATCCTCAGGGACCTGACAAACAGTAGATGTGCTGTGGAGGTTGCTGAAAGAATGAATTCATTCTAAGAACTTCTGGACGTGGACTATCACCCAGAGCATAACCAGTCAGAGAACTACTTTTTGGAATAAGTCTTGAGCAACAACTTGACTTTTTAGAGTATGTACATGTATATAAACACTGATAAAAGTTAAAACCTTAAAAAAAATAATAATAGAAAAATTCCACACCAAGGACCGTGTTGTTACCACCAACCAAATCAGCTTAGGTTATGAACTTATAAACAGGAGCTCTGTTGTCCAAACATGATAAAGCTGACTCGTGACAAACACTTAAAGAAAATGTAATTCATTTTTTGTTGCAATGTTTATTGATTTTTGAGAGAGAGAGAACTGGGGAGGGGCAGAGAGAGAGGGAGACACAGAATCTGAAGCAGGCTCCCAGCTCTGAGCTGTCAGCAGAGAGCCTGATGCGGGGCTCAAACCCAAGAACTGCGAGATAGTGACCTGAGCCAAAGTGGGACACTTAACCATTTGAGCCACCCAGGCGCCTCAAGAAAACGTAATGCTTAAAGTCATAGAAACACTTAAAATATGCAATTCATGCACTGGACTTAAAAGTAGATTTTGGCTTTACCACCTTAGTAAGCCAGCATGGAGGAGAAAGTGTGCACTTTGGCCTGACAGAGCCTGAAGTTTGGGCCCCAGCCACCACTTACTGCACACATGCCTTTGGGAAATTTATTTAGCTTCTCCACTTGACTTTCTTTCTTGTAAAATGGGGAAAATGAGACCTGCCTTACAGGGTTGTTTCGAAGACTGAATATAAAATGTAAACCCCCAGCACAGCCCTGGTGACCAGGTGCCCATAGATGACCTTGTTTCAGAGTACCTCTGCATCTCAGTTATTTAAAGTATGTGGCTGGGTTTGGAGGTACAGGGAGCTCATGAAATACTGCTCTCCCCATAGGAAGAGGCGCTATTTCTTTACTGTCAGTGTCCTAAAAGAATGAAAACGGCGGCAGAGAAATAGGAAAGCAATAGCAAGAAAGAAGCATGGGAATGAAAATGCAAGAATTAGATCTTCACTGGATCTTGGAATCACGCTGAAGAGCAAAGGCTTTTCTTTCCATGTTTTCCGTTTCCCTTTCCAGTGTTCTTGGGGAAGCCTCCTCTGCGAGGGTAGCCAGGAATATGATCCTGTTTTTTTTTTTTTTTAATTTTTTTAACGTTTATTTATTTTCTGAGACACAGAGAGAGACAGAGCATGAGCAGGGGAGGGGCAGAGAGAGAAAGGGAGTCACAGAATCTGCAGCAGGCTCCAGGCTCTGAGCTGTCAGCAGAGAGCCCGACGCAGGGCTCGAACCCATGAACTGTGAGGTCATGACTTGAGCCGAAGTCCTACACTTAACCGACTGAGCCACTCAGGCATTCAGGGGGGAGGATCCTAATGGGCAGAAGGAGTTTTGCTTCTCCAAGCTGTTCAACACTCCAGTGCTTAAAAAACAAACAAACTATATTCAGACATTTTTTTTAATAATTTTTTTTTCTTATTTCAAAGGCAAATCATGTTCATTCTGGGGAATTCATACAAACAAAAAGAAGAAAAAAGTTATCCAAAATTCCACAGCTACAGGACTCCTGGAAACATTTTGGAGTCTATCCTTTCAAAGTTTTTTCTAGGCAGTAAGTACATCCAGTGATAGGTCTTGTACAACCAATGAGATCAAATGGTACATACTGTTCTGTAACCTGATCTTTCTCACGGAACAGTTTTCCATGTCAGCAAATGAACGTTATCTAATGTCACAGTGGGTGACATCGTCAGGTGCCCAGGGGGGCTGGACACAGGCACTCACCGTGCCCTCCCTGGGTGGAGACTGGTAGCTTCTTTCTGTGAACAGGGATTCAGTGAGCGACTTTGTAGTCAAGCCTTTATACAACCCCTGATTGTTCCCTCACAATGAATTCTCATGTTCAATGTTAATTCTCTCAAGGAGAGAAGACAGTAAGTGCAGTGAAAATGTTTAGGTCGTAAATAGGCCTCTGAGGTGACAGGGGGTGGAGGTGGGGGGACTGTAACTCAGCATTATGCTTTTATTTCCCATTCTGTTCAACCACCAAATCTATCTCAAATGCAACCTCATTTCTAGTCAACAAACTTAGAAAATAAACAAGACACAACCACTGTCCTTTGAAGAGATTATAATCTAATAGCAGAGATAAGAGACACAGTAACTATAACAAATGAGTTTTCTCTCTCAATTTAACACAAAAGTACTTGGCTATTCACAATCAGAATTAAGGATAAGATGGAAATGATAATGCTAACAATAGCTCATGTTTAATGAGAGCTTACTAGGTCCAGGAACTGTTCGTGTATTAAATGGCACACCGTGTTAAATGGCACACATCGTTAATTCTCCCTGTTAGCCCATGGGGTTGGTATTACGGTTATGAACTTTCTCGTGTTGGGTAAATTGAGGTGCAAAGTGAAATAGCTTGGCCGGGTAACACAGCTAGCCAGTGGTGGCCCTTTGACGCTAGAGCCCTTTACTCTGAAACACACATCCTTGGGCTGGGAGAGAGGGTCCTAGTGCCCTGGAATAAGCGTTGTGATTCAACCTTCTAGATGCTGCGGCCTGAGAACCAGCTTGCTCACGTCCCCCATGGTGGGGTTCATGGTGACCAATCAGTGCACTTCCCACAAACCCATCAGCTTTCCTCAGGTCCCGGTGGCTGCTTTGGCTGTGGAGAAAGTGGGTCACTCCAGCGTGTATTACCACCTTGCTCTGTTTCCACCTAAGGCCACCAAGGAGCTGCCTTCTGTAAATCACTGGGACCTCAGGGATGGTTTTTTCTCTGGCCACCCCAAGCTGGTCCATTTTGACTCTTTGGCCTGTACTAACGGGTCTTCCGTCCATGTCTTTGTGAATCCAGCCCCCCGCAAGCCAACGGGCCTTCCAGAAGACTTCAGGAGGGGCCTTCTGAGGCTAGTGAGCCCAGCTTCAGTGTGAATCGTCTGTAGGTAGGACGTTGCCTGTCAGAAAATAAAGTTCAGATTATTCTCTAGATGATTTCTTTTGATTCCTTAGCATATTTTTTAACCCTTGAAATGACTGTCAGCTTCTTACAAGCTTTTATAACAAGCATCACCTGGCTTCACTGATCAAGCATCTGCTTGTGTCCGGCCAGAGGCAAAGGGCTTTACAGAGTCTCCCTGAGCCCTCTCAGCCACTCAATGGGGCAGGTACCACTCTCACTGCCTTTTTCAGAAGAGGAAAAGGAAGTTTGCAGAGTGGAAGTAATTGGCCGAGTGTCCTCCAGTGGGGGGTCCAGCAGACTCTCAGTCACCCGGCTGTGCTTTCTATGTACGCCTTTATCACCAGTATCTTAGCACAGCCACATACGTCCCTGGTTTGGGATCACTGATCTGATAAATCTCCTCAGCTTCTTACAGTTAATAATCATGTGACATTTTTTTTTTTTTAAAGATGTGACCTTTATAAAACAACAACACCTTTCTTTCGTACATTTAAAACAGCAAACAAGCCTCTGACGATGTTCTGATAAAAACACAACCTCCTTCACTAATGCCATGGTTGAAGCCTAAAAGTAACCACAAATAAATACAATGTTTGATGCCGAAAGGACTCTACTTAGGTGTAACCATAAACGTGGTTACCATTTACTGAGGGAGCACTGCCTTCACAAAGTGCTTTACAGGCATTTCCTTGACCAATCCTTATTCCTCTTCTAGAAAGTCTGAAAACATGACCCCGTGTGACCTTTTTCAGTTGGGTCCCTGGAGGTTTTTTATGAATGTGCAGACTCTCTTGATCTGCTTTTTAATTTACTTTAATTTTATTTAATTTTATTATTTTATTTTAGAGAGACAGAGCATGAGCAAGGGAGGGGCAGAGAGAGAGAGAGAGAAACAGAATCCGAAGCAGCCTCCAGGCTCTGAGCCATCAGCACAGAACCCCACACGGGGCTCCAACTCACAGGCAGAGAGATCATGACCTGAGCCAAAGTCAGACGCTTAACCGACTGAGCCACCCAGGCGCCCCTCTTTTGATCTGCTTTTGAAGTAAGTTCCAAACCTTTGCCACATACACAGAGCTTTGGAACTCCCTCACCATGATGAAAACAGTGCTGAATGTGATTCCTTTGTCATTTGATCCAATCAGTTTCCTCCAGTAGTAGATGGATCTTGAGGCTTTAGGAACACTTCACACACGAAGGAAAGGCTATTAACCAGCGTCTGTAGGCATGACGTCTCTGACCACTAACATTTGACCAGCTCAGAAAGGTTGTTAGGAAAAATTTTCAGTGTCCGTGTGGTTCTTGCATGTACATTATTGCACCTCATCTTTGTGATTACTCTGAGAGCTGGGTATGATTGTTGTTGTCATTATTGTCCATGTCGTGCAGTCAAAACAGGCTTTTCAGGAGGAAGGTGACTTGGCCGAGATCCTAGAACTTCTGGGTACAGAGCTAGAATTCAATCCAGCCACGGCTTTAGACCTGTCTCTCCTTGCCGCCAACTCTGCCTCTCATCCCAGGGGTCCTGAATTTTCAAATGACACCATGCATTGCCACAAGTTTTTAAAATTAGCGGCATATTCACCAAGAGGCACTTTAATGGAGGGCAACATGGTGGGGTGATTAAGAGGGCAGGCCCCCCATTAGAGAAGCCTGGATGTGTATCCTGGCTCTGCCACTTCTAGAAGAACGTGATCTGACCTGGGGTACTGTCAGGAGTCACCACGTTTGCTTGCCTGTGTTTGACTCTCACACTGCGGTGCCCCCACACCACAGCCGCCGTGCACCATTGGCCTAGAGTGGACTTTGCAAAAGAAACAAACCTGTGTTGCTTTAAGCCGCTGAGACGGTAGGGTTGTTTGTTAACCGCAGCATAACGCGGCTTATCCCTCTTTCTTACAAGTACCAGCCTCACAGGTTGTTGCGAGGGTTCCAGGAGAAATGTATGTAAGAACTTGACACAGTGGCTGGCACACAGCTATTAGTGTAGGAGAAAAGAAGTGCTTATGTGCTTCCGCTATACAAGCACCTCCAAGATAGGAGAGTAGCCAGTCCTCACACTCCCGTTCTTTCCTGTGCCTCCGTGGGGACTTGCACGCTGTTTTCCATTTTATGGGAGAAAAATGATAGAGGTACTGAAAACACATGAGATGGTGGGATGCATCATTCCTAGGGTGTGTTTAGCCAGCCTCGGACTCTGGAACTGACCAGAATTGAGAGTGCACATAGGTTCTGTGGAAATAGCTCCACGTTCGTGTAAATCCAGGAGTTTAAGTTCTAATGAGAGTCTTTCCATGGCTCAAATTTTTAATACTTCAGTTTGAGCCAAAGCAGCGAACATTACCGCCCTCACTGGTTTTTAGTGGGAAATTCTAGCACTAGAAACTTGTTTTAAGACTCCAGAGAGAGGCAAATCTTAGCTGTGTATACTTGAAGGAAGCCGGATTTTATCATAAAGGTAACAAAATCCGTCTAGAAAGACTTAAAAACATCCAGTCGGCCATTCACCACTTAACTCCACAAGATGTTTTTGCCTGGGTGGCTAACAGGTAGCCATGCAGCTACGATTTGCTGGGCACCTCTAAGCAGATACGATTCATGCCTTTGCTAACAAGAAACAACTACAATAATCCAAGCAGGTGAAGAAAACCTTCAGATGTTGCTGCTCTAACCACATTTTTGTTACACTCGAATTCATTCAAAAACCTACATAAGAGACAAGAGGTACGAAATGTGTGTTCATGTTTTGCTTGGACAGATTTTGGCTCCTAGCAATTAATGCTTTCAGTCACATTAAGCATATAAATAATGCTTTGTGACATTACAGTATTTCCCATTACAGATCAATTTTGTAGCATTTGTCCATAATCCGACTTGAAATATTACCTAGAAACAAAATATGTTTTCCTTGAAACAGTCAGACCCTATTAGAAATCTAAGGCTTTACAAATCACCATGTTAACAGTTATGTCCCCTAGCTAAGGTTTTCTTTCCTTAAATAGTGTTAAATTCAGCCCCAGAAGCACTAGTCTCTGTGAGGGTTCTCTTCTTATGTGCACTGACTTGAAAGGAAAAATTTAGTGCTCAAAATATATTTAACATTTTACTATGCATAACTTAATAAATCAACCAGTATTCCCTTTGGGGGGAAAAATAATGTTAGCACCTTTTACAAGTGTTATGCTTCTAATTAGGTTACAAGATATTATTTTCTCATTTTTCAAAAGACAGGTTTTCATTGCTTTAAAAAAAAAAAGGTGTCAGCTTATTTCTGGGTAAGAGGATTTATTCTCATTTCCTGACCATATAATCATACACCGTGGGTGAGCAAAGAAATAAAGGGAACGTATATCAGAATCAAAGGTTGGAGCAGTAAAACTTAGCACTCACCAGTGGAGATTTTGCAGCCAGCAACACCTGAATCTGAGTTCTAGCCCTGCCACTTAGTGGAGTCAGGCGAATTACTGAACTTCTCATTCAGCAAATGTTAGCTAATTTTTAAATAATTTACACAATTTTTTCCCCCTGAAGAATATCCTCTTTGACGAAAGCTAACTACCTCTCATTCATTCAGCTACTAAGATGGACCGGACCATTGCTCTCACATTCTAGCATGTGGAAGACAGACGGCGTACAAACAAGAACATATCAAATGGTGCAGTTGGCTGAAGGCGGCCCCCCAAAAGCTATGTCTACCTCCTAACCCCCGGAACCTGTGAATGTGATCTTCCTTGGAAAAATGGGTCTTTGCAGATGTAAGTAAGGATCTTGAGAGAAGATCATCCTGGATTATCAAGGTGGTCACTAAATCCAACGACAAGTGACTTTCCAAGTCACACAGAAGAGACACAGAGAGGAAGAAAAGGCCTTAAAATGGGAGGCAGAGAGTGGAGTGATACAGCCACAACCAAGGAACATGTGGGGCCATTAGACTCTGGAAGCAGCAAGGAAGGATTCTGCCCTATATCCCCCCGAGGGAGCATGGCCCTGCCGACACCTTCATTTCAGACTCCGGCCTCTAGAACTGTGAGAAACTAAGTTTCTGTTGTTGTCAGCCTCCCTCTTTGTGGGCATTTGTACATCAACCCTAGGAAACAATGGCATAAATGGTAACACGTACCGAGAAGAAAATAAGATGGGCAAATGAGACAAAATATAAACAGGGACACAGATGTGACCACCATAAATGATGGAGTCTGGAAGGCCCCATTTAGGATGTACCAGCTGAATTCCCTGAGGACATGGGAGAGGGGTGTTCTGAATCTGAGGGCGAGGGGGCAATTCCCTAACCTGGGAATTAATTTGGTGTGTGCAAAGACCAGGAAGTGAGTGGTGCTGATTATGGGAGGTGCAGGGGAGAGTGGTAGGGAGATGCTGAGACAGGAAGGAACCGGACCCTGTAGAGCCTTGTAACCTCAGAGAGACCTAACACTTATAATGACTTGCAGATGCCCTTACGAGCAGAGAAAGACGTACGGACTGATTAAATAATGAGTATATGCCAAACATTGTAGCAATCGGATTAAAACCCAGAACCTTTATAATCTTCCTCATGTAATCCCATCCCACTGTTAATTCAATATGAATAAGAATGTCACAAATAGAACATGTGAGGTCAAACACCACAGACACAGTAGAAAATCCTCAGCGGGATCCTTTATTTTGTTCACTTGCTACTTACAAGGTGAAATGTCAACCTGTAAAAGTTGTTTCTACCAGTTCAGCCAATGGCCCGGAACATCATCGTGTCCTCGTTCCACGGTGTATAGTCCCGGGGGGCAGATCCAAGGGTCGCAGCTTCACGGGGACCAGATGGCGCGGGTTCCAGATCTCGAGCTCCGCACGCTGCGCTTCCCCAGGACCCCACAGCCTCCTTCCTACTGGTGATCAGCGAGGAAATGGATGGTACTTCTATTCATTTTTCAAAGATCAGACCTACCTCATTTACATGTCAAGAAAATGTTCTCAAGTAAAATAAAGTGTTTATCATTTTCCTATAGCTCTTTGAATGCCTGGCATTCATGTTTTCCCTACCTCTAAAATTCCTTTCTTTTTTCACATTATCTTTCTTGATTGCTTCTTAATGTAAAAACAAAAAGCACAAAGATAGGGATTTGTTGTGCACATTAGCAGGTCCGTGCAGAAAAATGCACGGAGGTTTTATATACCATTTACAGTGACAGCTCAGAGTACAAAGTCAAGAAGAAAGAATCTGGAATATTAGACGTGCTCTGAAATAAGCCTACACAGGAGGACACCACTGCAGTTTCATCAGAACTTTCTCTCACCGGCTGTTCAACAGTGGCAAATGCAAAAAACGTGCGGTTAAAATAACATAGCAGTCGCTTCATATATTGCCCCCAACCCACCCAACTTCTGAATATAGGGGCTCTTTCAAATTTTCTTCCCCTTTAGTCTACGTTTAATGGAAAAAGCTAAAAAATCATGTTTTAGCAAGTATCCCCATAGCAATTTACCCAGGTTTTAATGTGTTTGGAGAGAAGTCTCACTGAAAGAATAGCAATAATGATTTTCCAGTAAATACGGATTGAAAAACAATTTTAACCCCAATCTGAGGTTATAAATTTGCTTTTTTTTGTAAATGAGACAACTGTAGCAACCATCCCAGACATGAAAAGAAAGCCTCCCATAGTCTGCTGTAGTATCAAAGCTCATCATGATTTTTTGTGAGATCTTCCCCATAATTGGTAGCTTGGCTTCCAACAAACATGTTCCAGTTGTCTAATATCTCCTCTTTAGTTAGCTTTTCATCCTGCAAGAGAGAGGAAAGACCTCTGTCACAGCAGCTGTGGTAACTCTGAGTAATAGTTCAGCATGAAGCTCATGTTATTTCATGGGTTTTCAACATCTAAAATATTACAGGTCATAATGAAGAAGCTGCTAGGTACCTCCAGCAGTCACCGTCACACTGCCCTGCAAAAACTAAACCGGAACAGCCCCCTGGCTTAAAAGCTGTGCTAAAATACATCAGGCAAGTCCTCGAGGAATTCAGAAGCTAGAATCCAGTTATGTTTACACACAGTGCTGACATTCCCCAAACAGGCCCCAAAGAATTCCATTCCCCGTTTATAGCCTGACTGCACAACTCTACTGCGTCCCAAGAACTTGCAACAGTGATCCAACTGGAAGACACAGGACTTCTTTCTAAATCTTGTTTGTTTACTTGGATATTTGCCAACAGGTATTGAAGTGCTGGGCATCAGAGCCAGCAGTAAGCGCATGCTTGAAGATGCCTGGGATGTAACGGGATGGCATCCTTGCGTCTCATGCATGGCAGATGTTTGATAAATTATCTGCTGAGTGACTGGCTGAATGAACAAACCTGTCCTAGGGCAACTCAGGGTATATCTCTTAAATCCCTGCCCTGCCCACAGCAAACAAAGTTACCGGTTCTGCAGTCCTAGGAGATGGCAGTGAATTGTGTGGCCCATAGCAGACTATCCAGGAATGTCTGGGCCAATTGAGTTCACCTTGGGTTACCAAGGTCTTGGCTAGGGGCGCCTGGGTGGCTCAGTCAGTTAAGCGTCTGACTTTGGCTCAGGTCACTGATCTCACAGTTCCTGAGTTTGAGCCCTGCGTCCGGCTCTCTGCTGCCAGCTTGGAGCCTGGAGTCTGCTTTGGATTCTGTGTCTCCCTCTCTCTCTGCTCCTCCCCCACTCATGCTCTCTCACTCTCTCTCTCTCAAAAATAAATAAACATTAAAAAAATTTTTTTTTAAATCAAGGTCTGGCTAAAGTTTACAAGTCTGCAATGTAGGTCAAGAATGACACGGCTGCATGGGCCACAGGCCAAATGCTATCACTAAAGAAGCAAACAGAACCAATCTTATGTAAACTGTCTCCCTTCAAGGAACGATTCCAGAACAACGTCAAATACCTTGTTTTTGTCTGACTCATACACCAGGTGCCTGGCCTCGGCCTGAGCATGGTCATAGTCCTGAGGGAGGATCCAGTGGCGAATCTCATCTTTGTCCAACTTCCCATCCTTGTTCAGATCCCGGAACTCATTAAACTGCTCCCGTTCTGACACAACCCAGTCAGGCTCAGGGCCGTTCTCCTCGTGGGAAAACATATCCGCTAGAAGGGAAGGTTGTTCTTAGTTACAAGGACAAGTGGGAAGGTAAGTCAAGGAAAACCTGACCTCCTGAGTTTTTGGAAGGATGATGACCAATCAAGAGACCTAACCCAGAAGTCTCGTGGGCAGTTTCTTGGGGATAATGACAGAATGATTTATCCACTATGAAAGCTGCTTGGCAGAATAGAAAGAACTGAGTTTAGGAATCAGAAGATGAATCCAGTGAGTTCAGTGACTGGGATTAAGTTACTTAATTCAGTGGCTGAGTCCTAAATTGTCTTGTCTATAACATGGAGGTAATATTTAAAAACCACAGAGTTATTATGAAGATTACATAGGATACTCTCTATAAATACACCCTACAACCCAAATTGGCACTGTCTAAGTGAAAAACCAATAAGGACCAACATCAAGCACTTTCTACAATCCAGGTATTATATAAAAAATATTTTACATACCCTTTTTTCATTTAATTTTCTTAACAATCTTATGAAGTAGGTATTGTTATTATTCCCACTTTATAGATGAAAACACTGAGGCACAGCTTTACTCCAAGGACCCACAGCTAGCATGAGCTCAAGACAATGTAGGAGCAGGAGCACTCTGCTTCCAACCCATGGCCTTTACCGCTTATTCCTATCGTTGCTGGTATCATTCCCAAGGGGCTTTTGCATAGATCATTTTATTTCACCCTTATAACAATTATATAAGATGGATTATTATCCTTATTATACAAAATGGCAGGGAAAGAAAAAAGAAGGCAATGTTCACATGCATTGTTTGCTAAGTCACTAGATCTTCTTGGGCAACACAGCTACTCTGTGGGCAGTTTTCTCTTTGATGGAAACCCAAGTTGGAAATGTCAGGAGGTAGAGAGAGCAGGTAGTGAATCAAGGGAAAAGAGAGCAAGACTCTTGTTTCAGCACACGTTGGACCCACACTGGAAATCTGCAGACTGTTTTTGAGAATGAGCTGTCACATTTATTAGCTAACTTGGGCATCGTCTAATCCTACAAGCCTGGGCACTATGTATTCCCATTTTATGGATGAGGAAGCTGAGGCTTCTCATGATTATGTGACTCCCACTGGGTCACACAGCTAGTAAGTGGAGAAGCCAGGGCTCCCAAGTGCAGTGCTGTTCCCAGTGCACCACATCACCACCGGTTTTCCACTCCCTCCCACCTGAAAAGAAGGCTTCTCCATCAATGAAGTCACTTGCAGGACAAGTCCACACGTCAGGCCTCTCTGACTGCGAGCTGCTCAGAACTGGATTTTCAAGCACAATGCCCCCCACCTCCCTCCCTGCCCAGTGTGAAGAATGGAATGTTTCTTTTAGGCAAAGCCACTCGGAGTTTTGCCCCTGACTTTGCACCGTTTCAATGCAGAGTTCAGGAGGGCCAGGAAGAGCACACACTTAATCAAAAGTGCTACATTGCTTGTTTCAATCCGTCAGCCTTTTCTGTCTAATTCCATCACCACTGTCAAGGTGAGGCGTCCGCAGCTCTGAACTGTCCCTTGCGCACGCACCGGGCCGGAGGACGGCTCTGCGGCTTGCACGGACGAGTAGCTTGTCAGCATGTGTCATCCCACAAAGGTAGAGCCACCAAGATCACTTTAATTACTGTAGTGAGAGCCACCTGTCTGTTACCACAGGCCGACGAAGAACAGCATTCGCTCCTGCAGATCAGATATAATTTCTAATGATTAGAAGAAACTTTGCTCTCCATTACCGAAGGCACTTGTTCCTGTGCCTGGGGTGGCAAAGTGATACAACCACAGACTAGAGACTGATGGCGACTCGGGCTCCTGTATTACGCTGAAAGATAATTAACTGCCTCTATTAAATAGGAGTACAAAAATGATATGCATCCCATCCCTCAAATGATTTTCCAGCCTTTATTGACACTTGGGAGAAGAGCCACCACCACAAGGCAGCCTGCTGTTGGAACCAAGTAGCAGAGCCCTGAAGTGGCAGTGACAAGGGTCGAGTGGAAGCTGCCATGTTGCCTGCCCCAGTCCTTTATGCCTGGAGACCTACAGGCTGCTCGGGAGGGCTCTAGCCAGCCAGGTGACTTCTGACCCGGGGGCATTAATCGGAGCCCCACTCCACCGGTGCTCAGGCGCCTGACAACACACTTCCTGATGCTTGAAGGGGAGCCCATCAGAACAAAATGCTAGGTTCGGTACTCCCAATCAAAGGATCAAAACCCAGAGGCACACAATGGCTAATCAAGGGGCAACCGTGCGCTCCGTAAAAGGATGTACCTCTTTAAGAAGGGGCACCTTTCTGCAGATGCCTGGGTGTTCAACACAGCTCCATCTACTCAGTGCTCTTAGATCCCACAGACTGACCCACAGTGTGACTTTCAGGGTCCTTCAGGGTCAGTCTGCTCTAGCCTAACTGTAAATCCGTCGGATCCCCACGTTCACTCTGCAAAGGTAGAACTACACAGTGTGGAGGAGGGCACCTCTCAGAGCCGTGGGCCCACTCTTGGCCGCTGTGTGAAGTCTCATAAATGCCTCCCTGAGATTGTACCACTAGGGACTGGTATGACAAGGCCCTCCCCAGTGGGAAGGCACAACAATGGCAACTTCAGGCTTGCAGCTGTTGCTAAAAGAGACGTCTGACCAAAGCAGCTAGACATGTGGGTGGAAGAATGTTGCCCAGTTGGGACAGAAGAACAAGACCCCAGGCCACACTCACCAATATACTCGTCCTGATCCAGAAACCCATCCCCATTCTTGTCGATGTCTTCCAGAGTTTCCTAGGAAGCAGAGGGGAACAGAGAATGCAAGATGGCTATGTGCTCTAAGTAAGTCTGAGAATTCTACCTACTGTCCTCCTTTCTCTGGCTTTTCTGGCTGAAAATGCTTGGAAACTTTTGGCTCATCTCTTTTCCTCCCCAGGCATTAAGTTTCTTATCTGTAAAACAATAGGCAGTGGCTTGGGTTCCTCCTCCCCCATCCCATAATTGTAACAGCACAACACTCTCTTCACATGAAAATGTACGTATAAACCCAGAGGGACTCTGATTTTATCAAGAAGCCATGCCAGGCCAACTATCTCCATCATCCAGCCAAATCATCCTCGGGGATACCTGTGAGGAACCCAGCTCGGGAACCACCAGCCTAGATAATCACAAAAAAACAGATTCCAGTGCTAACTGGACTATAAAGGCTGGGTTGGTGTCATAAAAATACGAAACAGTGAGCAACTAAAAAATAAAAGTGTATCTGACTTTTGAATGTATATGTTCTATGTTTAGTCCATTAGACTTCTTAATTAGGTTTATTGCTAGGGTGAGTAATTAAATGAATTTACTGTCCATTGTCACAGCAACTCACAGGCATATCCTGGGTTAAAGAAAATAGCCACCCAAGAGCAGAGCGTCAATCCAGAGGCACATAATCTTCTTGTGGACAATTCCCTAATCTTCATCTGCCTCTGGCAAGTTAGGTGTGGCTAAATGGATGTTGGGTGGTAAAAAGAAATGTTTCTTAGAGCCACTGCCCAGTCCTTAGTGTCTTGGTGGTCATGGGAAGGAAGAATAAAGCAAGAGTGGATCCCACCTACCAGCTGGAAAACTAAAATATAGTCCAGAGCTGATTATGAACAAAAACTTTAGCCACTTGTTTCCCAGCATCAAAGCAGTCAGAACTGGCCTGGCATATCTGCCCAGGAAAGAGATGATGGCATTTATTTTACTGTCATGGCAAATGAAGACATCTGGGACCCTGCCAGCCACTATGGAAAGCAACTACACTCAGAGGCCTTATAAGCATCTCTCAAAGCCTAGGGTCAGACTCATTCATCCTCCAAAGACCCAGCCCGAAGAGGAGTGTCCTTCCAGCTACGGTTTTATTTTAAGTTTCTATATGTTTTAACAATCATGCATTCCATTTCAGAGTCTTTTCCCAGTTCCTTCAAGGGTGCAAAATGGACAGAGACTAGCTAGTTGCTCACAAAACCCTTCTGCTCTTTTCGGGCACACATCTGTATTTCCCTGCCTTGTCATATCTAGAAGCAGTCCGTGGAAGGTAAAAGGGAAGATGATTCGTTTCCTGGCCAGAACAGTAAGGGTAGACTGTTGCCTTCTCCTCATTCCCTATCTTTTCCTTTGTCTCCCAGCTGGTTGTTGCCAGGATGACCTTGAAGCCACAAGATGGCAGAGTGTAAGATGTAAGTAGCCTGAAAGTACTTGGAGAAGTGCCCAGAAGACCCACCTGACTCAGGCCATATGCACTGGACTTGGTATAAGCAAAAATAAGCTCTGTTTTACATGGCTAGGATTGGGGCTGTTTGTTACAGCAGCTAGCCTGCCCTGACTCACAGTGGTAGACAAGTATTCCATTGTATTCTACTTCAGAGTTCTTCTCCAATTCCCCGCAGGTTGAATGAAGAATGCTCTTTCTTTAGAAGAAGGGACAAGACTTTGGTACAGATTTCGCTCTGGTCTTTTCCCAGTCCGGGCTCTTTATCTTACCAAAACCACAATTTCCTTCATATGCTCAAACTCCTCAGGGTGCAAAAAGGCGGTGAACTCCTCCCGAGTGGCTATCTGGTCACCATCGAGGTCTGCAGCCTTGAACCTTCTCTCATCACGTGGCAGCATCTTTTTAAAGGTGTTATGATCTAAAGGATCTTGAAACTCTTCAGGGTTTCCTGCAAGATGTGTGCAGAAACATTTAAACTGGGCTGCTAAGGAAAGCATTTCCTTCCAGATCAGTCATCCTTCATGCCCAAATGGTACACACAGGACAAAAAAGGTCCTGACCAATTGAGTTCTTTGAAGCATTTTACCTTTAGCATCTGTCCCTTCATCCCTCCTATAATCCAGGCCCCAACGGCTTATTGGGGGCATTATAGCAAGTGGTTAGGAGTGCTGGCTTTAGGCCATACTAATGTTCTACTTTTCTTCGCAGAACTCTGCTTTCATAATATCATTCTTTGACCTAGAACACACACAGGCTCCCCAGTACCTGCAACATTCTGTCTAGACATTTCTGTCTGGCCTTCATAATCTCCCTTAATGTAACCACGAGTGTGTGCTCCACCAGCTCTCCTGAGACTTATCTCCTAGCTCTCTCTACCACGTACCCAGTGGGGCTGCACTCTACGCTTTGCACACATCCCTCTACCTTCACAAACAAGCATGTCTTACATCCAAACCCTACCCACTGCTGAATTCACTGCTGCACCTTTGCTCCTCCAATGGACCCACCTTCCCCACTTGCCTCTATCTCTCCAAATATATATCCATTTTTCAAGGCCCAGCTCCCAGACCACCCTCCACCAGGAAACCTTCCCTGACTGCTTCAGCTTACTCGGTCCTTGCTGTCTGAAACTTGGCAGCATTTTGAGACTGTAGCACAGGCACACTTCATCTCTGCTCTGTTCTCTTTGTTCTTTGTGCCTCTGAGATTGTAAGCTCAGATTGGGCAGCAACCTAAGTCACTTTTTATTGGACCCGGGACCCCTCCCGCTACTCACCACCCACAGCTTCACTCAGGGTAAGGAGCTCTGTACATTCTTAGTAAGCAGAGGAGGATGTTATACAAGCAGGCTCTACTTAGGGGGTTGTGACATCTCCCGGAGGCAGTAGATGTGTTGAGAGAGGAGAGGCTCCCACAAGGAGCTTGTTATGTGGGCCCCAGCTGTGCAAATGCTCAGGCAGCACCTCTTACCTAGGTAGTAACCATAGGTGGCTTGTTTGTATTCTTCCCAGGAAATTTTATCATCTTTGTCCCGATCATAATCCTTCCAGACTTTAGCGACATTATCGTAGATGTATCTTCTCTGCACTCGCTTGATCCAAGTTTTCAGCTCCTCAGTAGTAACAAAGCCATCCCCATCACTGTCAATTCGGTCAACAATCTTCCTGTAGTTAAAAAAAAAAAAAAAAAAAAAAACAACCCACAAGGCTATTATCAAGGCTTGTGTGATCCTGATCCAGAAAAAGATCAAACACCACAGAATCTAAAATGCATAAGCAAGTGAAATAAAAGCAATGATCCAATTGTGCTGGAAAGGATCTTAAAGTTCATCTTTTCTGAGGGTAATATGCGTCCTCCCCCCGTTGCCAATGGCAGATACTACCAGCAGACCATGCCCTCTGTCCTGATAAACCCAGGCGTGCCTCTGAATCCTTCTCAACACAGCACTGTGCAGGTGGACACCACCAATTGATCAGAGTTGATTGTGAGATGAAACCCAACAGTCTTCTCCAGATGCAGGCCAACTCCCTTGTGTTACAGTGATGGAAACAGAGGCTGAGAGAAATGAGACGACTTTTCCAAGATCACACAGCTAGTATTTAGTATGACAGGGTAAGAACCCATGTCTTCTGGCGCTAGGTCTAATGCAAAATAAAATAAAAAAATAAATAAAATAAAATTTGAAAAAAAGGAAAATTCTAGGTAAACCAGAAGATAAGCGAGTTCTTTTCTTTTTCTTCTTCTTCTTCTTTTTTAAAATATCACCACTTTGGACTCATACTCGACACTTAGAAGACCAGATCTTGTTGGCCAAAGCATAAAACGTCAGGGATGAAAGAGCCTTCACATCAGGAAAACTATTCAAGAAGCCTGACCAGCTGAGCCAGCTGCAGGAGCCTACCCCCTGCCCTTTGGGCGAAGATACCTATGTCCAGGGGGGGTCTCCTGCTCCACAGCTAGCCCGGGGTCCAGCGACTGCCCGCTGGACTCTACTGAGGTACCCCCAAACCCTGGTCCAAAGTAAACTTCAGGCTGGGACTCACCAGTGTCCATCTCTAGGCCACAGGGTCCCAAGCTAGAGATGCAGTCCCTGTGGGGAACTTCAAGGACACCCACAGGCCATTTCCAATGCTTAAGAAAGTTCCAGTAGTCCATTTACCTGGGATGCGGTCAGCCAGGCTACTTAGGGATTTATTTCTTTGCTTAGAGCTGCAGTCTATCAACTCAGCGGGAAAACTTTCTTACTGTCAACAGAAGTTCTAACTGACAGTTACTCTTTCATTAATTAGAAACGGGGAAGGAATTTATTAGTACGTATAAAGTTACTGTCTCCTACCTGAACCTGGGGAGCCCATTTCCCTCTTTCTCAGGAAAGTGTGAGTGCTACGAACAGCTTTGTTCGTAGCACTCACACTTTCCTGTGTCCCTTCATTTGCCATCTTAGCAGGTCCCAGAGCTAACAGACTAAGCCTCAAGTATCCTCAGGCTTCCTTCTAGGGCTTCACAGCCTTTCTGGATCTCAGTTTGCCTGACTATAAATTGGAACACCTGCTTTACAAGGGATGTTGTGGGGAATACAGGAGAGAATGTGTGCCCAGCCTCACTAAGGGCAGCAATCTAGATCACAGGTGGATGGAGAAGTCAGCGAACACCCAGCAGGTAACAGAAGTAACAGAAGTGAGCCAAGACTCCAGGTGGAGCCTCGGGCAACCTGGAGATGCCCATCTCTGCTCCAGACGATGAATGCCACATGGGAATAGAAGTCCACGGTGTCAAGAGAAACTAGAAATAGGGTCTGTATGTGAAATCGCTCAGTTTAAATGTGGGCAAGTAATTTACATTTTTTCTAAGAGCTCATAGCATGTTTGTGACTGCGTGTGGCCTGTGGGCCTCCGCTCTGCAAGCCCCTTGGCCTAGCTGTCTCCAGAAGCCCTAGAACTGTCACATTTTCAGAATCTAAGGTCAGGTGGTGACTGCCTGGATCCAGCCCAAGCCTGGGGGTGGCGGGGGGGGGGCGGGTAGAGGGGACTGCTGCACCAGGAGCTGTGGGCAGAAAGGTGGCTTTTCATGTTCCATCACGTCCCAACCTTCCACCCACCTTCTAGCCTGGATTTACCTTACAGGTGAGTGAGTGTGTATCCAGTAGCTCAGGCCAGAGACCAGATGTCCCCCCAGAGACCACTTCCCCACCCCACGTTAAGTCCAGAGCAAGCACTGACTGTTCTACTTCCCACGTGCCTGGATTCACAGTCTCCTGCCCTCAGGACTAGCTGTGCCTGGTTAAGGCACTCGTGACCACTCCCCTGCCCCTGGTCTCTCCATCTGTGCCTCAGTTATGTTCTCTGTCCTCCTGCCTGTCTGACATTACTAACAAGTTTTTGGGATGGTGACATTTTGATTACGTACAGGATAACACCTAATCTCCACCTCAAAGAGATCCTTCCTGCTCTGCTCTTAGGTCCCCTCCCACCTCCCACTTCTGCCCTGTCCCTTTACTGTCCCAATAGCCTTCATCCTCCAGAACAGGTTTCAAAACTTTTATAAGCAGGCTGTTTTCAGGAATGCCTTCCTCTGCTTGTGCACCTGGCGACCTCTGAGCCATCCTGAAATCTCTGATCAGGTGACATCCCCAAACCCCTAAGCCCCGCTCTCCAACCTGAAGCCCTAGGGGGTCCTTTTCCCGAGTGTGGTCACTGTGGTTTTTACCTGCCGCCATCATAGCAATTACACATTAGTGTCTGCTTGTGTTTCTCTCCTCTACTTTTATTTATTTATTTATTAAAAAAATTTTTTTTAATGTTTATTTTTGAAGGAAAGAGAGACAGAGCGTGAGCGGGGGAGGGGCAGAGAGAGAGGGAGACAGTCCGAAGCAGGCTCCAGGCTCCGAGCTGTCAGCACAGAGCCCAACGTGGGGCTCAAACTCACGAGGCGCGAGATCATGACCTGAGCCCAAGTCGGCTGCTTAACCGACTGAGCCACCCAGGCTCCCCTCCTCTACTTTTAATTATAAGTACTTTGAGGCCTAGAGCATAAGGTTTTATCTTTGTATCTGCCAAGCATCTAACACGGTGCCTGGCACACAACAGCCATGGAAATGTTTGCTGCATGAATACATGAACAAAGTTAAGGTGTCCCTACCAGGGCCAAATGCAGAGCAACTTCACCAGCACTAGCTCTCACCACTAGGCTTATGGTCATGATAAAGGCATTAAACTGGAAGCTGTTAGGACGGCAAACTGCAGAGTTCCCTACTCCAAATCCCAAAACCTCCCCTCCTCCTTGTAGGTGACAGTGCTGCCTCTCAGGGTCCCAGAATAAATCAGTTTCCAAGTGCTTCAAAGCTAATACAATACACTGAACTCATCAATGGCCCCCATTGTGAAGTCCTGAACAAGAAGAGAAAAGTACTTCTTGGCAAAATAAAAGGTGATTGTTTGGAGGTGACTTTGAAGTCCAAAGATCTTTTTATCAGGGCGGGCAGATGGTGCACCCACACAATAGGTATAATTTAGCCTCATATCTTAACCAACCACATTGGCCTTTGGTGGCCCCCTTCAGCACAGGGATGGCTGTTCTTTTTCATGTATCAGGACAGAAAGATCCTCCACTCCCGGGAAGCAGGTTCCAGGAGGCCTGGTGCCCAGTAGGCGGGGCTACTGGGACCCTCCCCCGCCCAGCCTCCCCTTGGGACCAGGCCATGGCTGCTGATTCCTCTATGGAAGGGTTCCCAGATACCTCTGCACAATGACCAAGTGTGTCCCCAGGGGACCCGGAGAGGGTGCACTGAGATGTACCTAAGTTTTGTTTTCCAGGTTTGGTTCCTGATTCAAATGCCTTCAACTGTGAAATTCACAATCTGCCACCACACCCTCCAGCTTTTTGCCCTCAGTTGCCAAGGGACTGGGTGCCTCCGCAGACATCTGCTGGAAAGAGAAACTGGGGGACCGGTTTCCATTCCCACTTCCCACTCCCTATCCCCTAATGTCCCTATCTTCTCACCGAGGTTTGTATATCCCTACTTCTACTATCTCTACTATTAGGCAGGAGGCAAGAACACCCCTGCCGCGGCCCAAGAACACCCGCCAGGAATCTACCCTCTCCTTCATCTGCTCCTTCAGCTTTGATCCATTTATGTTCATCCTGCAGATCTTCTTAGCAGTGTCACAAAACCTCCACCCCGGGAACTGGGGGAGAAGTGGGAAACTGGGAAGGTGGGGAAGAACTCATGTCACTAAAAGGCCACTGTGCACAAACTCTTCTTTTGTACCCACTCTCCCCTCCCTTCTGATGCAACCGAGGGGAGGGGGCGGGCCCTCGCCGCCCTGGCTCCCGCTGCCGCTGCCACGTTCCTGCCTCCCCGCGGGAAGCCACCCCGGCCCGGGCGCGGCGGCTGTCCCCACGCTTTGGTCCCCGGCCCGCGGGCAATTCAGCGCGAGCCCGGCCGCCGCAGCACCCGCCGGACCCCGCCCTCCGACCGCGCGCCCGATTTCGCTTTCGCTTTGCTTTGCGGCGCGCGTCCCGCGTGGCTCCCGCCGGGGTGTCCCCGCGGGCACCTGCGACGCCCCCCAGCGCGGCCCGGACCGCGGCCTCACCCCAGCCTCTCCTTGCTCTCCTCCGAGGTGAGCTGGTCGAAGGTCTTGGAGTCCTCTTTGCCCAGGAAGGCCTCGTGGTCGTACTGGAAGCTCTGGTTGTCCTCGGCCGGCCGCTCGCCCAGCTCCGAGTCGGGCCGCACCACGCGCTCCTTGCGCACCGTGGGTTTGGCCCGCAGCGCCCCGGGCGCCAGCGCCAGCGCCAGCAGCAGCCCCAGGGCGAGCCCCAGGAGGCGGTCGCGGCCGCCACGCGCCATCGTCAGGACGGGAGAGCGGCCCGCGGGGAGGCACGGAGCGAGCGGCGAGGACGGCGACTGGGGAGTGGGGGCTCCCAGCGCGGCGGCGGCGGCGGCGGCAGCGGCGGGGGAGGGGACGGGCCCGCCCCGCGCCAGAGCGAAGGGGCGCGCCCCGGGCCGCGGGCAGGGAAGCTTCGGGCAGCCCGGCTCACGCGCCCATTGGCCGCCGGGCCGCGGGGAGGGGGGGAGGCCGGGGAGGCCGAGCCACGTCGCCAGCCCGGGCGGTGGGCGCGGGGCTCGGGTTTCTCCTCGGCCCCTCCCCGCGATCTCGTCGCGAGGGGCGGGCCCAGGCGTACTGGGCTGGGGACTCCGGGCTCCTAGGAAGACGGGGAAGTTCTTTGTCAAGCAACAGATGTTCAGGATAAAATTCCCTTTCTCTTCTTCCAGTTATGGAGAATTGAAAGGAACGAGGCGCTGCCCCTCCCCAACTTCCAGCTGGGCGCCTGAACCCCAGCCCTAGACCTCAACCCCAAGATGCGCTCTTAAACCAAATTCATCCCCACTTACCCAAACTTGGAGTCTGGTACAAACACAAGAGGCTGGAAAGAAACCTGGGTGGCTGAGGTCCACTAGAAACGAGGGCGCAAACCCAAATGTTGGGGAGGGCCCAACAAGTAGATATGACGAGGGGCCAGCTAAACTGAGCGGTCCTGTATATGCCAGCTGCCAGGAGTGCAGGCCCCAACCTGGCAGATAGTCCCCTTACCTCCCCCGCCAAATCAGGAATTCAGAGGTCCATGTTTCCGTTTCTGAACCACGGTAACTCATTTTACAAAAACACTGCGCAATTCAAACAAATCTTGCCTATACATTGAATGCTGGGTAATGCCACCAATATAGAGAAGTTCTGTAGAACTTTCTGCAGCCATAAAAATGTTCTATCTCTGGGCTGTCCAATAGTGGGCATTGAGACACTTGATATGTACCTAGTGTAACTAAGGTTTTGAAATTTTAATTTATGTTCAAACTTAAATAGCTACATGTGGCCAGTGGTTGTCATGCTGGATGGTACAGGTCTAGAGCAATGACTCTGTGTCATAGCCTTTTGAGACTCATTGAAAACCAAGGTCCTCCTTCCAGGAAAATGTGCATATAATTACTGACGTGAATGTTTGATTAAAGTTTCAGGATGTTCATGGATTGTCTGAAGGCCTACTCTTGTGCCTCAGGTTCAGCATCCCTAGAAAATTAAGCCTGTGGTCGAAGAGAGGAGCCCCCTGGACAGAGGTACTCCTGGAGCATTTCCTTTATGTTGTTCTGTCTCCCCATCCTGATAGTCTAGAAAAGGTCACTGGGCTGTGCCTCTTGCTCTTGTAAGAAGGATGCCAGGACATGATTGGCATAGATCCAAGTACCTTTTTTATGAGGACTTCTTTCAATCAATTAATGAATAATTATTGTATGCCCATCATGGCCTAATTACTGGCCTGGGTGATGAGGGTACGACGATGCAGGATAAGACCTTCATGGTCTCTGCAGCTACAGGGCTTGTGAATAGATCATTCATTCATTCATTCAACAAACTAAGCACCTGTTAAATGTCAGGGCTCTGATGGGTACTGGTTTACCAAGTAGCAAATCAGTGTGATAAGTGCTGCGGGGGAAGGCCTTCAGTGTTATGGGGGTACATCAGAGGGACAGAACCCAGATTTGGGGATCCACTGGGGAAAGCCTCCTAGAGAAAAGGACATCTAAACAGAGACTGAAGGTAGGTGGGTTAAGCCAGACAGCAGGGGTGTGGATATATGAGGGGAGAACAAGGTTCTGTGTGAGCTGGCACAGAGCAGAGGAGTTTGAGGTATTATCCTGGTGATGCTGTACATCCCCATCTGCCCGCAGTGAGATGCAGGGATGTAGTCCTCGGTGCCTCACCAAACCTGAGCTGACTTTTCGTGGGACAGGAAGTGTGGTGCTTGAGACCAGATGTATTTCCCACCGCCGGTACAGAGGCTTGAATTTCTAGCAATAGAGAAACGTTACTCTGGGTGTACAAGAGCTCCTTATTAAAATGCAAGGGCCCTGAGTAGGTGGCTTTGTACCTTCAGTGCTCATCACACAAGCAGGATGTGAATTGAGTAGGGGGGAGAAACAGGAGTGGGAGGAGGCACAGAAAGATCAAGAGGAGGAGGATTAGGAAGGGAATAGGAAAGTGGGTGGGGATTGGAGATAGTCTTTGCTTGGCTTATTCACAGCTTTGCCACAGGCAGGCTGGGCCCCTGGGATTGATCCAGACTCTCAGGATTGAGGACAGCACATCCTTTGCCCTATCCTAGTTGGCTTTCTGCCAGACACTAGTGCTTTCCAATAGTTAGATTGTTCCAGAGGTAATCTTGGCTCCTGTGAGAATCACCAGAGAATTCCAGCACTGCTGTAAACCCGGAAGAGCTTATATAATTTCCCCTGGGATGGCACACACTTTTCCTGTTTCTTTGATGGAAACTAAAATGTCAAAATAACTATTCTTCCCATCCCCCGCTACTTGTTAAAAGACCTTATTTATTTGGAGTTTAGGTTTTCTTGACCATTTCAAAAACTGAATTTATTTAAAGTAAACAACAACAGGGGCGCCTGGGTGGCGCAGTCGGTTGAGCATCCGACTTCGGCTCAGGTCATGATCTCTTGGTTTGTGAGTTTGAGCCCCGCACCGGGTTCTGTGCTGATGGCTCAGAGCCTGGAGCCTGCTTCCGATTCTGTGTCTCCCTCTCTCTCTGACCCTCCCCCGTTCATGCTCTGTCTCTCTCTGTCCCAGAAATAAATAAACGTTGAAAAAAAAATTTTTTTTTAAGTAAACAACAACAACAACAACAACAACAACAAAAGAAAACAGCTCACCCACAGTGAGCCCCACATCAGGCATCCCAAGTTTTACAACATACACTTGAGAGACAAGCCTGCAAAACATTTAACTTTGAAAACCAATGGGGCTCGCATCCCAAGACCCACAAGACTGGGAGTGAGCTGAGAAACTGCTCTTCAAGGGCTCAAGGGCTCAGGCTCATCAGCTTCTGGGTCCAGCTCAGGAATGGCTGGTTGCACCCAGACTTTAAGTGAAGGGGGTTCACCTCTCTATATGAAAGCATCCCAGAGCACCAGAGTCTCCCAGAAGAGAGCTTTTACACACATGTGGTGCCCTGAGTTTTGTGGCTGTGGCCTGGGACTCTCTTGATCACGTGGCTCTGAAGACCAGGGAGCTTGCGACCCTTGTCCCGTGGAACCATAATAATTGGTGTCACCATCATAGGCCCTATCTGGTGCACCAATTTTTGTGGCTACTGCTGGGGGGCACTTCTACATCACCTAGCTCTGGTGGCCAGCAGGACTTATGCTAGTGGGTCCCACAGGACTATGAACAAAGGAGACAGAGTTCTTAACCAGCTGACACCCCAGGGAAGAAAGAGCAAGAGGAGACAGACCCAGAAGCTCAGTCTTTCTGTGAAAGAGGCACATTAGCTAATCATCATCAGATTGAGACTTTAGGGGCAACGTTCTAATTAAACAGGCATCTAGGTGCTAACTGTGATCCTTTCCAGAGAACTCTGAGGGTAGGCTCTATCTTTAGTCTCACCTTCTGTTGCAATCCAGAGTGCCAGTGTCTTCCTGGAGGGTGCCCATGTCCAGTGCCCCATTTTGGTGGCTGTTGCCAGGGGACACATTTACATTGCTTGGCTCTGGTGGCCAGTAGGGCTTATGCTGGTGATCCCACAGGACTATATATATTTGCACACTTTTTGAAAAATGTTTTTTAATGTTTATTCACTTTTTTTGAGGGAGGGTGCAAGCGGGGAAGGGGCAGAGAGAGAGGGAGACAGAATCTGAAGCAGGCTCCAGGCTCTGAGCTGTCAGCACAAAGCCTGATGCGGGGCTCAAACTCACAAACCGTGAGACCATGACCTGAGCTGAAGTTAGAGGCTTAACCGACTGAGCCACCCAGTGCCCCTATATTTGCATACTTTTAAAAGCTGTTGCCTGAGGGTTTGGTTTCCAGTAAGTCTGAATCTAACTGCTGAGATCCTCCCCCTTTGAGACACTGACAAGTCTTGGTACATCCTCAACCACTGGGAGCCATTAAATATATAATAGCCTCCTTGGACATGCACAAAGGTTTAAAAGACAACAAAGAGCTGAGGCAGGGTTGAGTGACAAGGTTCATCTCCTACACAAGGCTACTCCTTGTGTAGACTGGGAGAGGGGACTGTTTCATCTACTAGTTAGAAACCAACACAGGGAATCCGGCAAAATGAAGAAAACAGAAGTATAGGTTCCAAATGAAAGAACAAACTAAAAACTCAGAAAAAGCTGTAGTGAAGTGGAGATAAGGAATTTATACTTATCTCTGGTAAAGAATGCAAAGTAATGGTCATAAAGATGCTCACCAAATGGGGGAAGAATGGATGATCACAGTGAGAACTTCAACAAAGAGCTGGAAAATGTAAGAAAGTACCAAACAGATGCCACAAAGCTCAAGAATACAATAGATGAACTGAAATATACACTAGAGGGGTCAACGGCAGACTAGATGAAGTAGAAGAAAGAATCAGTCAACTCAAAGACAGAGCAGTGGAATTCACCCAAACGAGCAGAAAAAGAAAGAAAGAAAGAAAGAAAGAAAGAAAGAAAGAAAGAAAGAAAAAAGAGTAGAAAAGAGAGGAGATCACTTAAGAGACTTTAGGAACAATGTCAAATAGGTTAACATTTTCATTATCAGTATCCCAGAAGGAGAAGAGAGAGAAAAAGGGGCAGAAATCTGATTTGAAGAAATAATGGTTGAAGCTTCCCTAACTTGGGGAAAGACATAGATGTCCAGACCCAGGAAGCCCAAAGAGTTCCAAATAAGAAGAACCCAAAGAGACCCACACTAAGACACATTACAATCAAAATGTCCGAAGTTAAAGACAAGAAGAGGATATTAAAAGTAGCAACATAAAAACAACATGTTACAGGGGAATCCTCATAAGATTATCAGCTTATTTTCCAGCAGGAAAGTAGCAGGCCAGAACAGAGTGCTGGAAAACAAACAAACAAACAAACAAGCAGCCAAAAAAACTTCCAAATGAGAATTTGGAAGTTATCATTCAGAAGTGAAGGAGAGATACAGTGTTTTTCAGACAAACAAAAGCTAAAGGAGCTCACCAGTAAACTGGCCTTATAAGAAATGGTAAAGGGCCTGTAAGTTGAAAAGAAAGGATGCTAATTAGTAACAAGAACACACATGAAATCACAAGCCATCAAGTTTACCAGAGAGAAAAGAGACAGCTAGGTGCCTCCTGGGGTCAGAACCACCTCAAATACTGATCCCAAAAAACTTTGGCAAGGATTATGAGTTTAATGGGATCAGACTGGGGAGCTGTCTTTGCCCCAGGACATTGTCTAAAACTATAGAGCAATTAGCTGGCAATTAGTGGTGTCTAAATTTGGTTGTGACCCAGGAAATAGTCAAAGAGAGCTCTCTTTAAACCACTGTCATTCCAGGGTGACAGTGACTGTGTGCATGTCTAAGGCAGCACTTCCAAAGGAGCAATGCCACAGCCTTCACAATGTGGAGGAAGAGGCTTCTCTAAGAGAGTCCAGCCAGTTCCTAAGCAAATAAACAAGCAAACAACAAGAAGACCTGGAGGAGGAAGATGAGTATCTGGAGTTGTGACAGTACGTTATCTAAAATAACCAGTTTTCAAAAAAAAAATTACAAGACATTCAGGGGTGCCTGGGTGGCTCATTCAGTTGAGTGTCTGGCTCTTGATTTCGGCTCAGGTCATGATCCCAGGGTGGTGGGATCGAGCCCTGCATTGGGCTCTGTGTTGAGCATGGAGTCTGCTTGGGATTCTCTCTCTCCCCCCACCCTCCAGCCCCTCTCCCCTGTTTGCACTCTCTCTCTCTCTAAAATAAAAAAATAAAAAATAAAAAATTTTTAATGTTTACTTATTTATATACAGAGACAGAGCATGAGCAGGGGAGGGGCAGAGAGAAAGGGAGACACAGAATCTGAAGCAGGCTCCAGGCTCTGAGCTGTCAGCACAGAGCCCGATGCGGGGCTCGAACTCACAGACCACGAGATCATGACCTGAGCTGAAGTTGGACACTCAACCAACTGAGCCACCCAGGTGCCCCTAAATTTTTTTTTTAATTTAAAAATTATAAGACATTCAAAGAAATATGAAAATATGACCCATATACAAGGAAAAAAATATAAGCAACAGAAATGGCCACTGAGAGGAACCATATCCTGTAGCCAATCAACCAGGAATCCTGTATCCAGCAAAGCTGCCTCTCAAAAGTGATAATGAAATAAAGGCATATCCAGATAGGTAAAAATAGAGAATTCATTGCTAGTAGATTTACCTTACAAGAAACATTAAAGGAAGTTCTTCAGGCAAAAAGCAAATGACTTAAGACAACAATTCAAATACACACACACGTGCACACACACACACACACACACACACCCCTACATGAGCATCAGTAAAGATAATAATGTAATTATAAAAGACAGTATAAATGCATATTTCTTCTCACAACTGATTTTAAAATGTGTATGTAAAATATGTGTCCAATTGTATTGTTAGGCCTATGACATATAGATATGTAACATATTTGGCAAACAATATAAAGGCAGTGGGTAGGAACAAAGCTATATTGGGCTATATTAGACCAGGTGATAAATCAAATCCATAGGACAAATGAAAAGAACCAGAAATGGCAAATAAAAGGTAAACATAACAAAAGCTACAAATATATGTTTTTTCTTTCTTTTCTCAGCTCCTTTATTTATTTTTTTTTAATTTTTTTCCACGTTTTTGTTTATTTTTGGGACAGAGAGAGACAGAGCATGAACGGGGGAGGGGCAGAGAGAGAGGGAGACACAGAATCGGAAACAGGCTCCAGGCTCCGAGCCATCAGCCCAGAGTCCAACGCGGGGCTCGAACTCATGGACCGCGAGATCGTGACCTGGCTGAAGTCGGACGCTTAACCGACTGTGCCACCCAGGCGCCCCTCTCAGCTCCTTTAAAAGACATAAAATGATACAAAGTAATAATTATAACAATGTATTGTTGAGTTTGTAACATATATATAGATGCAATACACGTAAAAATAATAGCACAAGGGGGGGAGAGAACGGTTATGTAGAATTAACATTTCTATATTTCATTGGAATTAATATCCAAAGTAGATTCTAATGAGTTAAGATATATAACATAAGCCTTAGCACAAGGACTAAGGAAATAACTCAAAAAATATACAGGGAAAAAAATCATTAAAGGACTGAAAATGTTCATTAGAAAACATTCACTTAATGCAAAAGAAAGCAGTAAAAGAGGACTAGAGAAACAAAAAAGACAGAAGGAAAACATCACCAGCTAGAAATCTGAACACACAGAAACAAAATGCACCAGAAATGGTTCACCTGAAAGGATAAATATATAAGACATTTTTCTTATTATTTAAAAGATAAAAAATGTACCTGATGGCTCAAACAAACATAATAACAATGTATTTTGGGGTTTATAACATGCATACGTGAAGCATATAATAACAACTGTATGTAGGATATAGGACCCGAGAAGAGAAATGGAAGTCCACTGTTCCAAGGTTCTTCTATTACACATGAAGTGGTGTATTATCACTTGATGGTAGACCATGATATATTAAAGATTATGCTGTAAGGCTTAATTCCAGTGGAGTAGGAATTAATCTGAGCCATTTGGCTAATGTTTCTGCATCGTAAACATGACCCCTAATCAAGTCATGAAACACACTCCATCGTAGTATTGCCTTGAAACCAAGGGTCTGAGAAACTTGGGTGCAAGTTTTACAACTTTGTACCATCATTTATTGGGACTCCTGGAGGAGTCTGCCTCCATGTAGCAAGAATATATATGGCTACATGACTGGTGAGGTGCCCTTTGGGGCTGCTTATTTCTGAGGAGTTCTGTATACACACAGTGGTTCCTGATCCAAGAGATAAATTGTATTCGGCTGTGGTCCTTATAGAAAGCAGGGCAATAGAAGACCCTTCTGACTTTTCCAGACCCATCACTATGATGTGAAGCATGCATGTCTTTTCTTTAATGTTGTTATGTACACACACACACACACACACACACACACACACACTATAGCTATGTAAATATTGTCATTTTTGGTTCCATGAGTCTTAATCTTTAGCAGTCAACTCTTCAACTTCCATTGTTAATGTGAAGTATACTCTAAACCCTAAAGCAACACAAAACTATGAAAGCAAAGAGTTAAATGATCTGACAAAGGTCATAGAATAGTCATAAAAAGTACTCAATTGTGACACCTGGGTGGCACAGTCGGTTAGGCATCCAACTTTGGCTCAGGTCATGATCTCGTGGTCCGTGGGTTTGAGCCCCATGTTGGGGTCTGTGCTATCAACTCAGAGCCTTCTTTGGTTTCTGTTTCTGGAGCCTGCTTTGGTTTCTGTGTCTCCCACTCTCCCTGCCCCTCCCAATGTCACATTCTCTCTCTCTCTCTCAAAAATAAATAAACATTAAAAAAAAATTTTTTAAGTACTCAATTAATCCCAAAGCAGGCAGATAAAAGAGTAAAAAGAGAACCTGGAACAGAAGAGACAAATAGAAACAAATAGCAAGATGATAGACTCAAACTTAACCATGTTAATGATCTTATTAAAGGTAATTTGTGTAAATACTCCAGTTTAAAAGGCAGAGATTGTCAAATTATGTATAAAAGCAATACCCACCTATATGCCGCCTACAAGAAATGAATCTTAAATATAAAGACACAAATAGGTTAAAAGTAAAAGGATAGAAAAAAATAAACCATGCTGATGCTTATCAAAAGGACGTTGGAGTGACTATATTTATATCAGATAAATTATATTTCAGAGCAAAGAATATTGCCAAGAGTAAAGAAAGTCCTTTCACAATCACATAGGGGTCAGTTAGGCAAGCGAGCCTAACAATCCTAAATGTTTATGTACCTAACAGCAAAATTTTAAAATAAATGGAGAAAAAAGTTGCAAAGAGAAATAGACAAACACACAATTATAGTCAACAACTTTTTAAAAATTCTCCCTCAATAGCTAACGGAACAATAGGCATAAAATCAGCAAAAATATAGTAGATTTGAAACTCTAGCAATACTTGACCTGATTGATGTTTAAAAGAAAACAACAACAACAACAACACCCAGGGTAGCTGAGGGGCTCAGTCAGTTAAATGGTTAAGCAAGCATCCTACAACGGCTCAGGTCATGATCTCGAGGTTCGTGGGTTCAAGCCCTGCATCTGGCTCTGTGCTGACAACTCAGAGCCTGGAGACTGCTTCAGATTCTATCTCCATCTTTCTCTTTCCCTTCTCTGCTCATGCACTGTCTCTCTCTCTCTCTCTCTCTCAAATATAAATAAACATTAAACAATAACAAAAAAATTAAAATAAATTAAAAAACGACCCAACAACAGCAGAATACACATTATTCTTAAGTGTACAAAATTTAATAAGAAAATCTTCTGGCCCATAAAACAAGTCTCAATAAATTTAAACGGATTCAACTAATATAAAGTATATCCTTGAGGTGGATGGGACTGTTACTACCAACCTTGGATTTCACCGTCAAAGCAAACTAGTCAGGGAAAGACAATCAAAGACAGGCAATCAAAAACTAGCCCCTCTCAAGGTTTCCTGTTTCAGCTTCAACAAGTAAAGAGCTTGGAGGTTGTCCCTCCTGACTTTACAACAAGAAGAAAAGCTGAAGAAGAGAGAGAGATCGCCCCCTCACCCCTTGCCTGCATGCACACACCAAAGAAAGACCATATGAGGATACAGCAAGAAGGTGGCTGTCTGCAATCCGGGAAGAGTCTTCACCAGATGCCAGCCATGCTGGCAGCCTGATCCTGGACGTCCAGCCTCGAAAAGGTGGGAAAATACAGTTCTGTGGTTAAAGCCACGCAGCCTGTGCTATTTTGTAATGGCAGCCTGAGCAGACCTGGCATAACCTGTCAACCTGTCAGTTATATTTCATGCTTGTCCACGGCCCTAGGTTGTTTGTAGATAGGGAAGAGGATGCCTGTCAAAAGGGAAGAGCCTGAAAATGCAAGAAAGTGTGGGTAACTGATGAAGCAAAGTCCTCAATCACTAGAACCCTTTGGAAATTAGGTGAAAGCTAGAGACTCTCACCTAAAGATTGACATAAGGGCAAAAATCTGCATTAATTTGAGAAGAATCTTGTATCATCTGGAGTGCCTCGTGGGCTCTGCTTGATCCCCTGAACCGAGCTTGTAAAGAGGCTCTGTCCTGGGGAAACCTGTTCATTGGGACCAAGAGCTTTGGAGGAAGATTGGAGCAGAGCAGGGTGGGGGGTGGGGGTGGGGGGTTCATAGGACACAAGGAGGCAGGGAGACAGTTGGAGAAGGAGGAATGCCAGTCCTTGGATCTCACATGTTAGGAGTCAATTCCACAGAGTGTGTGAGGAAGGGAGCAGAGATGCTTGGGCATGAAAAAGATCGAAAAGGTTAAGATCTACTCAAATTAGGGAAAAGGATGAGGAAATTAGTAGGAATTAGAAAAAGAAATCCAGGGTTTTAAGGATAGCCAGCTGGGGTGGGATTACATATAATACTATTATTATATGACTGCTATAGAATCCTTCAGCCTGATGTGTGATTTCACCAGCTTTGTGAAGCAGGTGTGAGCAACAGCAGCACTTGTGGCAGAAAAAAAGTGGATGTGCGATTTATTGCAAATTGAGGATTGGCAAGGAGAGTGCAGGGATAGAGTTGCTATATAAACTAGGGCTGATTTTAAATGAGAGTCTCACTACAAAATGTTGGATAAGGAAGCAAGAAAAGAAAGAAAGAGGGAGGGAGGGGGAAGGAGAGAGAGGGGGAGAGAGAGAGGGAGGGAGAGAGGGAGGGAGAGAGGGAAGGGAGGAAGGAAAGAAAGGGAGGAAGGGGAGAGGAGGGGACCGGAGGGGAAAGGAAGGGAAGGGAAGGGAAGAAATGAAGAAAGAAAAAAATGAAAAAAGAAAAGAAAAGAAAGAAGAAAAAAGAAAAGAAAAAAGAAAAGAAAAAGTCCTTTTAGTCTTTGGAAGAATTAGCATTAGGTATGCTTGGCCTGCCTTGGGGCATTGAATTTCTTTTTCTGAATGTATGAAATTTGATACCCTGTTACTAGGAATTTAGAAAAAGTTCTCTTTTGTTTGTTCAAGGGTTGTCACTAAGCCCTGTAGGTCGGAAGTTCCTTGGGTGCACTCCTCTGCTCCCAGTTTCCCCAGCCCTTGTCTCTGGGGGAGGGAGCTCTACAGTATCTTGGCTCCAGCAGGGGAGCTGGAAACAGGGTTCTTCTAAACTTTGGGGCTGGTGTGAAAGCCACCCCCACACGCAGAGCTTTATTTCTCAGGTTTGTTGGAGGGATTAGAAAAGGATGTTCTACTACCTGCACTCCCTAGTGAATCTTGAAAGAGGCAATGTTTCCAAGTTTCCTGCACAGGATATTGTAGAAATAGAGTACTGAAGACCTTATCTGCAAAAAGAACCCAAAAAGCATTCAGGATTATTACTGACAAACCAAAGGATAATCAAACAAAACATTTTTTCTCCCTTATGAAAAATTATGCAAGTAACACATGTTCTTATAGAATAACTATAAATGCAGATAAACAAAAAATGCAAATCATCTCAAATTCTATCATCCAGAAATAACCATGTCAGCATCTTGTTGTATATGAGACCTGACACTTTCATTTGCAGGTACAAACATTTATGTTTTATGAAAATGGTCTCATATTATATACAGTGTTCTGCATTCCTTCTGTAACTTATTGGTCTACTGTGAACATTTCAAGTCTGTATACATCTACACAATATTCCTAATGGCTGCATGATATTGGTCCATTCTTCAATTGTTGGATGCACTGCAATTGTATCATCTATTGACACAATGATGCTATGTAGTGAGCAACTGATAAAATTGCAGTGGCATACCAGAATAAACATTTGTTTGGTTTGCAAGATTGGGGGGGTTCAGCTGATCTGGACTCAGCTTGGCTGTTCTCCATTGGGCACACTTACACCTTTGCAGCCAACTGCCTACTGGTTGAGCAGTCCTTCTCATTTTGACCTGCTCATGTCTGTGACTGGCTGGCTACTGGCTTCTTTAGGATGCTCATGGCTTGGACAGCCAGGGCACTTCTGGTCTGTTACAGGTAGTAATCCTCCAGGAGGCTAACCCAAGCATGTTCTCATGGCTGTTCAGAGGAGCAACGGCTAAGCAGAAATGTACAAGTGCTTTTGCAAGCCTCTGCTTGTGGCATATTTGCTCACATCCTGTTAGCCAAAGCAGGCCATGTGGCCAACTGCACAGAGTAGAATGGCTCAGCACAATTATGGGCAAATGGTGTGGACACAGGGAAGGATGAACAATTGGGGGACTTTTTTTAAAGTAAATTCTTATACAAATATTTTTGAGTGTTATCTGATCCATTCTATGGAACAAATTCCTACCAGTAGAATTGCTAGGTATATCCTTTTCTGAAGACTCTGAAGATAAACTATCAAACTGCTTTCCAGAAAGGTGTACCAGTTTACATTACCATGAACAGCAAGTGACAGAGCAGATTTCTCAATGACCATGACGTATAGAAAAAAAAAATTATGCAAACTATGGATACTCTAGGAGTCTGTGCTCTAGTTGCATGATGTGCCCCAAAGGTTCATAGACATAAACCAAGAAAAACAAGGTCACCTTGGAAATCCCAAGAGAGGTACATCAGTGTGGTCCTTTGGAAATGCATGCCTCCCCTGTTCTTTCCTGAAGAAGTGTTGGAAAAACTTGAAACAAACAAACAAACAAATGAAACACCCACAAAAAAACCAACAGCAACGTCAACAACAAAAGAAGTCTGGGACAATGTTGAGGGACAGAGAGGGTAACCACCTATCCTGGCGTTCGTGGAAACATCTTGGTTTACCCTGTTGTCCTGGCTTAACTATTAACTGAGCCCCCTTTCACTCTCAAAAGTTTCCCATTTTGGACCACAGATTTTGTGACACTCAGGTAAAAGTCACCTTAACTAAAATTGTTCCCTTTGATTTCAAACTCTTTCATGCAACTCATGATATTTTGGGTTTTGTTTCTTTGTGGTTCTGTGTCAGACACTACTGGGCACTGATGATCCAATAGTGAGGAAAATCAGACATGGTCCCTGCTTTCAGTCTGATGGGGGAAAAATATTGATGGAATAATCACAGAAATCATGTACAACTGCAGCAGTGGTGAGTGCTACAAGGGAGAAGTCCCTGGCTCTAAGAGCATTTGTCTGGCAGAGAGATTTGATCTTGCAAAGGTCAGGGGTGAATCCAAGGGGAGGTAATGCTCTAGCTGAGACGGGAAGGATACTTCGTATTTCCTCAGGGAGGAAGCATTCCTGGGGATGTACCAGACTCTGAACAAAGGAAGCAGGTACAGACAAGGGTGTGAAAGAAGACTCATGTAGCTGCAGTGGAGAGAAGCAGGGGAACTTGGAGTGAGATCAGACTGCAGAGTCTACCCAGCATGCCCTATACCTTTCTCCTTTCACAACAGAACCCCCACTTTGTTCAGGAATCTAGACATCCCCCAACACAGTCTTTTGCCTCAGGGGACACTAACTTCACTCCCAGTTCAAGGGGGTGATCCCCTTCCCAGTTAGTGGTTTACTTATCAGCTTGTGCCCTGATTCTTGCAAGTGAGAAGAGAAGGAAAGTTTCCTGTGGACTTCCAAGAGAAGTGTCCTTGCTCCTAAGAGTGAGTCAAAAGAAAAGTGGGTCTTTAATTGTCCCTCTGAATTTTGTCAAACCTGAATGTGAAGCCTGGGGCAGCTTCAGCCATCCTCTCCTCCTGAAGATGAAGCTGTCACCAAGGATGGAGGAGACATGTGGAAAGAACCTTTTTCCTTGACATAGGCTGAGTTGCTGAATTAACTTGTCCTGAAGGCCACCCTACCTCAGGACTTCCTGTTATATGGGCTATATAATTCCTGAGATTCCTTATTGAGTTCAAGTTTCTCTTACTTGTGGTCAAAACATCATAACAATAAAGAAGGGGACAGGGGCGCCTGGGTGGCGCAGTCGGTTAAGCGTCCGACTTCAGTCAGGTCACGATCTCGCGGTCCGTGAGTTTGAGCCCCGCGTCAGGCTCTGGGCTGATGGCTCGGAGCCTGGAGCCTGTTTCCGATTCTGTGTCTCCCTCTCTCTCTGCCCCTCCCCCGTTCATGCTCTGTCTCTCTCTGTCCCAAAAATAAATAAACGTTGGAAAAAAAAAAAAAAAAGAAGGGGACAGACCATGTCTCTTATTTGTGTTGGAGGCTATGTTAAGGATTGGGTTTGTTTTTTTTTTTTTCTGCCTTTATGCTGAGATCAGTTGGAAGCCATTAGAGAGTTTTAATCAGAGAGCATGATCCATAGTTTCATTTTGCAAAAGGTTACTTTTGCTGCTGCATGGAGAAATTCTAGGGGTGTCTGGGTAACTCAATCAGTTAAGTGTGAGAAATTCTAAAGGGACAAGAGTGGATGCAAGGAGACCATTTAGCAGGCCTTTCCTTTGGGTAGAGAATATGGAGCATTTTCTTGAGCCCTGCACTTAGGATGGGAAGCGACAGAACGAATATCATGTAATCAACATCACTAAAATTCAGTTTTGATGTTGCTGTCCTTAACAATATCTCAAGGGGCCAATAAAATATGCCAATACAGAATGGCCTCCTTTCAAGGGCCAGAACTTTGGGTGAACTCGGCACTGCCTTGCGGTGCCCCGGATCTCACCTTCTTCAAGGGATAGCCCTAGAGATGACATGTGTGAGATGGTAGCGTGGATAGTAGGTGGTGATAAAAGATGGAGGTGGGGGAGAGGGGGCAGAAAAATTTCAGAAACAGTCTTTTGGTGAAAGAATAAATTGAACCAATAAAGGAGAGACAAAGAGAGATGTTGAAGATGACCCTCAGATTTCTGTGCAAAAGGAGGAAATGGTGGTGCCATTAGACAATATAGAAAATTCTGGAAGAGGCCCCAGTTGGGGGTAGAGGTCCATTTGGAGTTCAGTTTGGACATGCTAAGTTGGATGTCCCTTTGGATATTCAAAGGGAGATTTTGAGATAGTGAGGTATGGTGCTCAGCAGATAGATTGGGTTGGAGCTATTAATACTTTCATCATTCACATTTTAGGAATTAATTGAAACTGTGGACATTGAAATGGTTTTGGGAGAGAAGAGATATAGAATAGAAGAGGCATAGGGCCAGGCCTGGAAGATAATGGCAGAGGAAGATGAGGTCTGCAAAGACCATGGATAGACCTTTGTCAGAGAGGCAGAAAGAGAGCAGAAATGTGGTGTGTTATAGAAACAAGGGACTAGCGTATTTAAGAAAACAGATAGTTTCCAAAGGCTCTGATAATTGCTGAAAAGTCAAAGAGGAAGTATGACCACTAGTCTCCAAAGATGCCTGCCCGCGCCCCCGCCCCGCCAACGAAGGATGCCTCCTGAAATTCATACCTTTGTGTAGTATCCTTCACATTGAATGAGGGTTGTCTGCGTTCAACCAATAAACTGCACAGAAGGGACACTATGTGACTTTTGAGACTAGGTCATGTGAATCCTTGCAGTGTTTCTTGGTCTCTTGAAACGCCTACTCAGAGGAAGGCCAGCCACCAAGTGAAAAGTCCGTTTATCCTTAGACCATCATGTTGTGAAGAAGTCCAAACTAACTGTGAAATGCTTTATGGAAGAGAAAGGGAGAGAGAGAGAGAGACCAAGAAGAGAGAGAGATGCCCGGCCAATCCCCAGTTAATCTAGCTATTCTAGCCTGGGTACCAGACATATGAGGAAAGAAGCCATCTTGAATGTCAAGATGATTCCAACCCTTTGAGTGACCCCAAGTGAGAAGTTCCCAGCTGATCCCAGTCAATCCACAGGACCATGAGGGAGAAAAATAAATTCTTGTTTTAACCTCCTAAATTTTATACTGGAACAAAATAGGAATTGAAAAAAAAAGTCTGTTTGATTTGGTGGTATGGAGGTCATTACTTTTTCTAGGAGCAAAAGGGGCAGAAGCCAGATCTGAGTGGGTTAAAGTGTGGGTAGAAGCTAAAAAAAATTAAGAAAGTGAAGACAGCCACTTTCAGGAAACATTTGGCTGTGGATGGGGAGGAGATAGAAAGGTTGATAGATGGAAGAGGATGTTAGATGAGGAAGAGTTTTTCTAAAAGTGGTCTCTACCACATCCTGTTTAAAAAGCACTATCTATGAAGTACTTTACTAAAAATAAGGCTGAACCCAAATCTAATGAAATTTCTTTTTCTGTTGTCTTTTTTTTAAAACATTTTTCTTTATTTTTGAGAGACAGAGAGAGACAGAGTGTGAGCAGGGGAGGGGCAGAGAGAGGGAGACACAGAATCTGAAGCAGGCTCCAGGCTCTGAGCTGTTAGCACAGAGCCTGATGTAGGGCTCAAAGCCATGAACCGTGAGATCATGACCTGAGCTGAAGTTGGACGCTTAACCAACTGAGCCACCCAGGCACCCCAATCTAATGAAATTTCTTTTTTATTTTTTTTTTATTTTTATTTTTTTATTTTTTTAATGTTTATTTATTTTTGAGACAGAGAAAGACAGAGCATGAACAGGGGAGGGGAAGAGAGAGAGGGAGACACAGAATCTGAAACAGGCTTCAGGCTCTGAGCTGTCAGCACAGAACCCGATGCAGGGCTCGAACTCACGGACCGTGAGATCATGACCTGAGCCGAAGTCGGATGCTCAACAGACCAAGCCACCCAGGTGCCCCAATCTAATGAAATTTCTTGATGTAATTACCACTTTACCAGAAATGTGGGGAATAGAGACACAAGTTATCAACACTGTAAAGATATGATTAGCCAAATCAAGAATTTGGGATAATCTACATAACAAATGGCCCACGAAATCAACCTTTTAAAAAAATAAAGGCAAGGAGACTACTATAGGATGAAAACAACTTGAAACACAACAATGAGATACAATATGGGAATCTTGACTGAATCTTGATTTTGAACAAACCAACTTACAAAGACATCTTGAGATAGTTGGGAAAATGGAACATGGATTGTATGTTAGGTGATTAATATCACTGTCAATTATTTAGCTGTAGTCATTGGTAGATGTTATGTTTTTGAAATATGCCCTTATCATCTGGAGTTGCATATTGTGATCACTTGATATGTGAGATTGGCTTTAAAATACATCCATAAAATGGTAGTAATTGTTGAGGCTGGGTGATGGGTACGTGGTGGTTCATTAAACTAGTTTCTCTGTTTTTTAATATATTTGGAAATTTCCATAATCATAAATGTTAAAAGCTGTATTGAACATATTCTTCATTTTATTAAGGATTTATAGGCAACAATCAGGTGAACATTCAAGTGTGGTATCCAAATGTAGAACATGTCCTTATGGATGCAATTATTCTCTAAGTTGGATATTGGAGAGGGCCCCACACTAATTTGTTACTCTAGTGATGCTCTATAATGGGAAAGGAAAGCCAAGGGAAGAGTTCAGTTAAGAGAATATGACTAAGAACACAGGTGAGAGGAGGCACATGAAAGTGTAAGGCTCTGAGAAGGAAGGCCGGATGGGATCCAGAGTCAAGGTGAAGGATGGGGCCAGAGAAGACTGGTGTGTGTGTGTGTGTGTGTGTGTGTGTGTGTGTGTGTGTGTTGGTATCCAGAGGAGGAGAGAATTCTCATTTGGTAGCATCTAAATCTTCAGAGAATTAGGGGATTGCTACAAGGTTGTATGATTGGTAATTAGGAAATTGTAATTTGAAGAGAGTAGAAGAGATTTGACAACACTATTGAGGTGCGTGAGGAGTGAGTTTCCTGGGGGAACAGAGTAGAATTGTAGGGCACAGAATTGCAAGGATGTTTAGAATAAAACAATGGACTGGATACTCTAAATTGGATAAGGAGAGCAGTGGAAGGAGAATGCCAATTTACCGGGAGAAAAAAAGGAGCCTTGCTAGTCTGACTACACACAAATAGCCTTGAAGAATGAACCCACCTTCAGTGATTTGGACCCAGGAAGCATGGGATGCATTAAAGCAGGTACAGGTAGTTCGTGGACATAGTTTGAGAAATACTGCCCTGGTGGCTGGAAAGGGGTAGAACCAGCTTGGGGCAGGAGGTAGGTCATGTTGTAATGGGGAAGCCTGGTGGACAGAACTTGGGTCTGCTGGTTGTTTTAGGGAGCTCTGTGGCTTCCTTGGCCCAAAGGATTGCAGTTTGTCCCAGAGTCCTGGGAAGGGCTCAAACACAAAGATGGGGGGCCTTCAAAGTAACCCTGTCTGCGTTTGCCCCACGGGCTTCTCATCTTTGGACTATATGACTACTGGGGGTCTTGTTGTTTGTTTTTGCAACTTTTGATTCTAGAAACAAAAATGGGCTTTCAGAATCAACCAACCAGCCAGCCAACACCGTTGCAGTTGGCACATTTGGGCTAATTGTCTTCCCTTTCATTTAGACTTATTTCCCACTGAGTGTGAGGTAGTGCTTTCAAGTAAATCTTTGGTAATTCCCAGGCATAAAGCAATTGCCTTCATTTCCCAGCGGGACATACTAAAGTGGGCTCATTTGTGGAAAGAACAGGAATAGCAGTTTTTATAGCTTCAGGCCTGTAAGAAAACTGCTTTTCCCCCCTGACAATCATAATCCACTCATGCTTTAAAAACGCATTTCAAAATCAAAAGGACTCCGAGAGTCTGGAATGTACTAGGAGGATGTATTAAGACTCGTCTGATTAGCCAATTTATTTATAACCTAGATAAACTTACCTCTTGTTTTCTCTTCTTTCGTAACTTCCTTAACCTCAGACCTGTGAGTCGCCTGGATGTCAAAGAACTATGCCTGTCTTGAATTAACAGAATTAACAGGAGCACAGAGAGAATTGCTTTCTCTTTTCCTCGTCTCCACTGTGATTCCCTGATTTGAATTTGCAGTGGCAGAATAAAAGAGAGGTAAGGCGGGTGCTCCGGAGAGGAGGCACAGCCCGAATAAAGACCTGAAGGCCAGCAGGTCATGGGGCCACTGTGTGGACGGCCTGGCTGAAGTAGAACAGAAACAAGACTGCTCGGTGTGGGCGAGCTGGCTTAGGGAGGCTGAGCGGAGGGGCTTTGAGTGGTGCCTGGGGAAATCCTAAGCCATTTAAATGAGCCATTTCAATTTGACAGACAAATTGGTATTTTAAGAAGATTTATGAGGCAGTGATGTACAGAATGAGGTACAGTGGGTGGGGGCAGCAGGAGTGGAATGAGAACGAAGCTAGGAGAATAAGGATTCTGCTTTGAGTTGGCAAACATTTATTGAGCACCTACTGTGTACCTTACCTTGTGCCAGGCACCATGGTCAAGCATGCTCCCTCTCAGTGACAAGAACCAGCATCTGCCCTTTTGTCCAAGCCCAAATCCTAGTGTCCTTCTTCATACCTTCCTCTCCTTTTCCCACCAGTCTAGCAGGTTGATCTGTCAACTCCATGCCTCTTACAAGGCGTCTTCTACCTTATCTCCGCTCCCTGTATCTTCTTCCGCAGCTGCCAGTGCCTCTGGCCTGTGGACCTCTGTGCCTCCAGCCTCCTCTCTCACTCCTCCACCTGGCAGCTGTTGGGGGGTGACAATGGCCTTCTTAAAACACAGCAAATCAGGCTGCCTCCCCCAGCAGAAACCCTCCAGTGGGCTCCCCATTGCCTTTAAGGTTAAGTCCAAATTCCGCAGTGGAACCAGGAGGCCCCTTGATAGCTGGGTCCTGCTTAGCTCTCCTTCCTTCCTTCCTTGGGCTTATGACACCCCACCTTGAACCTCAGGATGTGGCCATGCAAAGATGCTTGAAGTACCTCCAAGGGGCCACTTTCTTTCTCGTCTTCCTTGTGATGATAATATTCTCCGTTCTACCCCTCCCTCTTCTTTGACTTATTCCTCAAGAATTCATTTAGGGATCCCTTCCTTCCAGAAGCTCTTTCTGGCCTGCAGGTGCCGCCTGGGTGTTTCCAGAGACCTGTCTCTATGGCTATTCTCGGGCTTACTGCAGCATGCTGTCACTGGCCCTCTCTTCTCAGCACTCGAGTTTCACGAGGGCAGGGCCTGCACCTTCCTCCCCACCCAGCACTTTCCTGACACATAAAAGATTCTTAGAAGATATTCATCAAATGGAAATAGATGAATTCATAAGAACCTGGGTGGCAGGGAGCAGTGGGAGTTGGTCCCATTTTATAGATAAAGAAGCTGAGGCTCACTCAGAGAGTGATTCAGTAATTTGTCGAAGGCTTCTCAGCTTAGCCTGGAATCCAGTTCAGGGTTGCTGCATTCTTATCTAGGGCTTTTTCTTCTTCCTTGCAGTCACAGAATGGAGATCATTAAAGGAAAGTGTCCCCTGTAGTGGCTTCAGTGCTGGCTGATCATTCAGAAAACTTTCAGTGGGGCCACTGGGGGACTGAGTATGACAACAGACAAAGAGGTTTTGATATATTAGTTAGGGATTTCATAAACTGGAGTATTATTAGCTTTGGAGATTGCGAAAGGCTAGGAGTCCAAATGAACAATTTTCCAACATAATTTGAACATTTATTTCACTGGAGTTATTATTCACAACACAAATCCTCCCTGTTTCTGAAAAGCCGAAGGATATGGTTGCATATGTTCATTGCTGGGGTTTTTTTTCCCCCTCACGCCCATAAATGCTCTCTGCCTAGCATTTTTTTTTTTTTTTTTTGATTGACTGGAAGAACTGCATTGCAGAATGATAGATATTGTTCATTTAACTCTAGCATTTACTTTTCCCCTAAACTAGAGCTCTGTTCATGATTGATCAGACTTCTCCCCCATTTAGCACCCATGTAAAACATTGCTAAAGATCGGGTCTGCGGCTCGGATAACATTTTTGCAGCAATCTGTTCAAGCTGCCGCAGGCTTGCCGAGTGGCATAGAAGCTCTTAATGAAACGTCGGTGGATATTAGGGTTTTATGGACTGGAAAACAGTACAAATCAAAGCGCAATGCTTACTGTTTATCTGTTTAGAACATTTTTATTTTCCAAACCTAGCAATGTTCATCTTTTTCTTCCAGCATTTCGGTTTGGTTCTTTACATATTGATTTTCCCGTTCGCCGGCATGCTCTGATGAAGCTGGAGCACTCAGGTGCGCCGTCTATATGGGTGCTGGCCAGGGGCCAGCCCTGGAAGCACCCTCTGTCCTGCCCCCCTCATCTCAAGGGCTGAGAGAGAGCAGGGCTTGCTGTATGAACAAAAATTGCTATGCCTCTGTCTGCCCTATGTGGTTTCCCCTTGAGCCAGCAGCTTTGACCTTTTATATTGATATTTACATGCAAATCTCCCAGCAAAAGTAGCACTCTCCTCTTAAGTTTTATAAGAAAACGTAATAGGCAGGGTTGCAGCAGGAAACAAAATCCATCACCGATGGTTTGCCCAGGGGTCGGTAATTTTTTTTCCGTGAAGGACCAGATAATAATATTTTTGGTTTTGCAGGTCACATAGTCTCTGCCACAATTGGCCACAGACAGCACTTAAGTGATGGGCGATGGGTGAGGCTGAGTTCCATTCAGTAAGACTGTCTTTACAAGAAGAGACTGGGACGTAGATATTTGGCTTATGGGCCAGAGTTTGCTGACCCTTGGTTTAATGAAAAAACTTTAAGGGACCGTGAACAGATATATGTACAGGGTCAAAGGAACAAACAGGGGGCACTGAGGTACCCAGAGACTACAGCAGCAGGAGGCTGACAGGGCAGGAGGAAGATGTCCCATGAATTTGCCCCAGTGAGAATGGGGTGCTGGGAGGTCCTAGAGCAGTGAGGGAGCAGGGAAGAAGTACCTTCACCTCGTTTTCTTCCTTCCCTCCCTCAGATCTCCTGCTTGTGCCTCCCGTCATCTGATTCAATCAGAGGCCAGCCAGCAAGGGGCCTGGGGACAAAGTCCCTACTGGGCAGCATCTCAAAGGGGAGAACAGATCAGGGAGGAGGCGGGCAGAGGCAAAGGCAGAATGAGCAGCATGGGCGATGTCCCTTTGGGGACTAACTTCTTAGAACCCACTCCTTTTAGGTGTAAAAGGAAGCTAGGCTGGCCACATCCGTTGACCCTGACCATATTCTAGAGAACTACGGCTCCCCCACAACCCAGCTCAGGGTTCAGAATGCCCCTGATTACAGTGGGAGGTGCAGGGATAGGCATATGATCTAACTCAGGCTAATGAGACCCAGACGCCGAACTTTTGTTTGTTTGAACTGTTGGGAAAGATAAGCTTTCCTTTTTTCTGGTGGATCCAAGGCTAGAAATTTGGCAGCCAATCGGCCACGTGGTGAGGCCGTCTGAGGGGAGAGCCTGTGCCCAGTGATCACAGGGGAAAGCAGAGCATCAGGGCGATGAGGAGAAAGCCAGATCCTGTTACTGTCACTGAGCCCCTGGATCAAGCTATTCCTGACAGAAACACTCCGTTCTCAGTTGGGTGAGCCAATTCACTCCCCTCTCACTGAGACCAGTTTTCTGCTTCCAGCAATTGAAAGAATCCTGGCTTCTTTCAGTCTTTCTCAAAGAGAAAGATTAAGCTCTGGAGCCAAGGCCTGCCTCCTCACAGCTATGTGGTCTTCACATGAGGCACATCTAATCACCAAAGCATGCAAGAGGCAGTGCTTCTCCTGTGTGCATGAATGTTTTCATGTGTGCATGCGGCCGCATTCCAGTAGTGGCGTTTGTTGCTCACATGTACATTTCTCAGATGCAAACATCTTTTCTTTTTTGAATATCTGCATGGCATGGGCCTCATGTGTCACAAAGACAGCCACGTCCTAGGTAATTACAGAGGTATAGTGATAACCATAGCAACCCAGCAGTTCTGAGATGTCGTGCAGATCGCTGCAGCTCGGGGACACTGATGTTAATAGAGTACTTGCCTGGCTCTGTGTTTTGCAATGACTTTTTCTTTGCTTGAACAGAGGGCTTCTTACCATGCAACGCCTCCCATTGGTTGGTGATTTCCAAAGCTATAAAATTTGCAGGCCAGAAAGATGTCCCAGAGAACTGACAAAGTTGCCAACTTAATTTTGTGAGGTAAGAACATTTCACAAAAGAGATAAAACCCACAAGTGCCATCTACACTTCTCGATGGCCATCTATTATTACCCTCATTTCATAAATGGAAGGACATTTATCTGAAAGGAGAGAATCAAAGAGAAGCTCTTGAACAGAGCACATTTAGCTTTAAGAAAAATGCACTGCCCTGTTGGTGGGAATGAAAGTTGACGCAGCCACTGTGGAAAACAATATGCAGGTTCCTCAAAAAATTAAAAATAGAAATGACATATGATCCAACAATTCCACATGGGGTATTTACCCAAAGAAAACAAAAACACTAATTCAAAAAGATAGAGGCACTCCTGTGTTTATTGCAGCATTATTTACAATAGCCAAGATATGGAAGCGACCCAAGTGTCCATCAATAGATGAATGTAAAAGGAAGATGTGATGTATAGATACAATGGAATAAGACACGGCCATAAAAAAAGATGAGGTCTTTCCATATGCAACAATATGGATGGACCTAGGGGGGGTTCTATGCCAAGTGAAATAAGTCAGACTGAGAAAGAAAAATACCATATGATTTCACTCATATGTGGAATCTAAAAAGCAAAACAAACGAATAAACAAAAAGCAGAATCAGACCTATAAATACAGAGAACAAACTGATGGTTGCCAGAGGGAAGAGGGTGGGGGGATGGGCAAATGGGTGAAGGGGGGAGTGGGAGATACAGGCTGCTGGTTATGGAATGAATAAGTCACAGGAATGAAAGGTGTAGTATAGGGAGCAGAGTCTGGTATCGTATAGTGTTATATGGTGGCAGACGTTAGCTGTGCTTGTAGTGAGGATAGCATAAAGCCCAGAGAAATTGAATTACTATGTTGTACACCTAGAACTGATGTAACATCATGTATCAACTGTATTCAAATTAAAAAAATTGTAACGTATGACTAGGGGAACACTGCATCCAGCAGGACACTTATGAACAGCCAGGCCACCTGGATGAAGGGTACACAGGACCTGTCCTCACTCTGTTGGTCAAACCATGAGCCCTGCATGGGCTGTGTCCGCTTGGAAGAGGGGACACCTTTTCCTTTATGCAAAGGGGCTTCCTGCTTGCCAAGTTGTGTGCCAACAGGGCTGTGTCTGCCCAGAGAGGACAACTTTTTCTAATCTGCACAAAACACTTCTGGAGCTGGCAGTGGCCATGTGCTATACTGTTCTGCTTTCACTGGGAGCTTTGACCAGTCCTGGCATGTAGTAGATGCTCAACGAACATGTTCAGTGAACATTGAAGGGCTGACGGGAACCCCATCAAGGGCCATTCCCAGTCTGCAAGCTGACCTTCGTGGCCACGGTGCTACTCTTTCACACAGCTACAGGAATCACAATTCAGGTCATTTTCTTCTGTCACTGGTGTCCAGCTGGAAGGGGGTGGAGGGGAAGATCCCAGAGAAGCCCCTCCTGCTTCTCTGTTCTTTGAGAGGACCGTAAGGAAACCCGCCTTGTTCAGGGACCTCTCTGTGCCAGGTAAGGCACCAAGTCCTTTGTACCGTTACCTCATTTAGCTCGTTTTACAGCTCAGATAACCGAGCCGTTGGGATTAAATAGCCTGCTCCAGGTACCTAGAGGCGCAGTGAGATTTTGGCTGCGGAGTGTATACCACTAGGATTTGTGTAGAGTTACACGAGGGCCTCACACTCAAGAAGTGCTGAGCAGATGTGTGGAGGTCTGCCCTGGGTCACCAGGAAATTGCCCCGCTATGGCATTTGTAGCCAGCTTCCACATCTCACTTTTTAGCACCTCTGTCACAGTCCCCACCTCCACATCACCTGCCTGGCCCTGTCCCATCCTGTGTCTGGTGGTCATGGAGACCATGACTCCTAGAGGCTCTGGTCGCTTCCTAGGGCTGCCTATAACAGCCATAAACTTCCCAGCTTCAAACAGCATAAATGTCCTCTCCCCTCCAAGTTCTGGAAGCTGCAAGTCCAACATCAGTCTCACTGGATGGAAATCAGGCTGAAGGCGCGGTTCCATTCCCTCCAGAGGCTCTAGGGGGAAATTTGCTGCCTCTCTGTCCCAGCTCCTGGAGCTTCGTTCTTTGGATCACGGCTCCTTCCTTCATCTTGAAAGCCAGCAGTATGGCATCTTCAAATCTGTCTCTCTCCTTCCCTCATCATGTCACTGGCTGCCTTCCGTGTGTGGGCATAAACTCCTACATCTCTTTGCAGGATGCTTGTGATAGCATTGAAGGCCCACCCAGATAATCCAGGCTAATCTTCTCATCTCAAAAGTCTTAATTTAATCATACCTGCAAAATTTTTCCCATATTAGCATTCCCGAATTCCAGGGATTAGGACATGATTATTTTTGAGTGGCCTTCTACAGAGGGCAAGTGACTTGCCCAAAGTCACATAGCAAGTGTGGGGCTCAAACCCAGGCATTCTCTTTCTCCAGACCACACCTGCTCACCCAGCTATTCTGGGTGAAGGGTGAACAGCCCAAACCAGTGTTTACATCAGGGAAGGCAATTACTTGAGAACCAGACATGGCTGTTTGCATATAAAGCTATTAAATTGCCTTCAATATTGTTGGAGGTAAAACACAATGGAAGAGAGTTCCTCTTTTTGTAAAAAAAACTAATTTAACCAGCTTGCCCCTCTTTGCAGCTAGATTAGGTCTCTGTCATTTTATGAAGTAGCCATGGGGAAACACTGGTTGGTTTGCTGTTTGTAGCTCTGTCATTGGACTTTGGATTTATTAACAAATGTGAAATATCTGATTAAGGGCCAGAGAGGAGGAAGGTAAAAAAGGCATAAACGAACTATAACGATAAATACCCAAGGAACTTGTTTTCTTCTCAGCCACATCTTTATTCCTAGCTAAAGCGGTGGAATCTGGGGTCTCCCAAGGGACCTATGAACCTCTGACTGCAGGTGTTGGACAGAGGTGCCTGGTGATCTAGTCACTGCTTGGCCGGCCTGGAAACTCCATTTCATCAGAGAATTCTCTTTTCCTGTGTTTGCAAGTCACAGAACTGGGTGAGAAGAGTGGCAGATGGAAGGCAGTCTGAATGAAATAAAGACTCTGGTCTTAGGAGACACGAGAACATGAGAACAATTCATACCTAACATTTACTGTGCATTTACTATGTGCCAGACACCTTATATATTAATTTCTTTTAACCCCACTTTGCAGATGAAGGAACTAAGACCTAGGAAGGTGAAGCAACTGGCCTAAAATGAAACTTCTAGTAGACCGTAAAGAACCCAGGCTGTCTGTCTCTCAAGGCCATGCCCTATGTGATTGATTTCAGAAGGCCCAAGTTCTCCCATTCTTGCCCTACCTGCCCTTCAGTGTAGAGATTAAGGGTCAGGGCTCTGGAGGCAGAGTACAGGGGTTCAAACCCTGGTTGCAGCACTTCCAGGCTCTGTAACCTTAGCCAAATAACCCAACCTCTCTGTTACACTGCTTTCTGATCTCTGAGACATTGACATTCATAGCACCTGCTTTGTACAGTTCTTGTAAAAATCAAATGGATTAGTACAAATAATATGTTTGGAATAGTAACTGGCTCATAATAATTATTACTGGTACATCAAACTTAGGCAAGAGAGTCACTTTGCCATTGGCACCTCATTAAAAGTCACTGACATCAAGCCAGAATCAGCTGCAGCTCCTAGGTTGTTAACAGGGCAAAATTCACCTCTTTACTTGTTAAAAAATGTCCAGTAAAAGCAAGCAAATGAAAAACCCAGAATCCTGGGAGAAATGAATAATGTAATAATTAAAATAAAATTTGTATGAGATTTCCTTTATCTCCTTACTGATTCCAGCTGAGTAACCCTCCCCCTTGGCAGTTCTGACATGTTTTCCCGAAAGAGAGAGTCTCATCTTACCCCACAGTCGTGGACTCACGTGGAGACTGTCTCCTGGGTTTCGGCATGATCAAGTGTCCACCCTGCCCGGGCTGGTGCTCATTCATTCCCCTACCCACTGTAATAGGAGCAGACCTCGCCAACCACCCCGCACAGCCTGTATACCAAGTCATTCCAGAAACTATCTGTCACAAAGTTGCTCTGCATCCAGCACTGTCCTGGTTTCTGTCAGGGGAGCAGAGGGCATATGAGGCATTGCCACCACCCTCCAAGAGCTTCCAGGTAACTTGTAGAGTCCATCTTCACACATGGAAGTCAGGTAACAACTTGAGTTCCAAGGGTTAGCACAGGGATGTAGACAAAGCATCACGGTGGGTCACCATTGGCTGTAGAGGTATGAACGTGTCCTGAGGAGGTGGGACCTAAGCTTGACATTTGAGGAATGGTTGGCATTTGGATGCAGAAAGAGAAAACCACAGGGCATGCCATGAGAGGACCAGAATAAGCAAAGGTACTGAAGGTGGAAACTGACATTGAATGAGCAGCTACTGTACCTGCTGCACACGGGACATTATCTCTTCGTTTATCTACCTGCTCAGTGCTCCCACAGGAAGCCTATGGCCGCCAGTCACAGAAAAGCCTGTCTCACACTGATCTAAACATCACCTTTGCTGTTTGTGATTCAGCCACTGGGTTGTTGGCTCATGTCACTGGGCGCCCAGCAGTGGAGTGGGGTTCACGGCTGTCACTGGAGAAGGAGGAAGCAGGCTAGCGTGATGGGAAAGTAAATTATGAGGAAGGTGGAGGACATGTCGAAGAAGAAGGGGTTCAAGAGTGAGAGGGGGAACTTCATACTGAAGAAGACCATAAGGAATAACCTGTTGTGCAAAAGTCTTAGTGTGATTTGATTGCCTTTGCCTGGCCATGTCCACCCTGTCACCTGATGGGGAGTTCTGTTTAGCCCCATCGACTGCTCTGGGATCTGTGTGTCTGCAGAGAGCACCTGCCTGGCTCTGCTCTTTGTGGGATGCAGCCTGCGGCTTTTCCATGATGCCTGTTCTAGAGGAACACATCTGTCTGCTCTGGGGTTCAGAGGTAAGGGGCCTGGGTGATGGAACTCACACACGGCCAATGAAACTTGAGCAGAAGCGATGTGATCGCTTCTGGGTAGAAGCTCCCAGAGTGGGTGTGTGTCTCCCCACTCATATTTCCCCCTCTGCTGCAATGACTGGCAGCGTTCCGGGTAGTGAGTGCTCCAAGTGCTGGGTCCCTGGGTAAAGATGACATGGCACAGACCCTCAGCCAGCCACGGGGGGCATGTGAATCAGAAATAAACCTTTGTTTTTTTTTTATCAGCCGCCGAGAGTCCTGGTTGGTTGTTAAAACTGTGGCATACACTACCTGTCCTAACACAAGGCCTGTTTGCTCCTGCACGTCGAAGCCACTTTTCCCAAAAGCACTCTCGGTAACAGGCTGACGCTGACACATTTAGCTGTCTGACTCTTTCTCCCCTTTCCTGAACGCTGATGGGGTACAGGTTATTTTGGGCTCCCTCGCACCTCACAGCAGACTGGATCAGGGTCCAGTCTGCAGATCCGCAGGCAATAATGACCCTGTATCTTGGGCCACATAAAGGAGGACTGGAAGCATCAACAGAAAATGTATTGGTGAGTTCTGATGTAGTGAAGTGAGTGGAAGATCATTTAGATAAACGGATTAATCTGATGGAAACAGTTCCCAGAAGTAAATGTCAATGAACCAGATGTAATAATTTCTTGCTCATGAAGTAGTGTTAGGATGCATGTGATCTGAAGTTTATGTTCACACACAAGCACGAGATTGCCTCTTGGGCTGTGGATGGTGTAAACAGGGGATAGGGCCACCCTGAATGGGAACTGTTTGTGTCAAATATGGTTAGCTCAAGCAGGATGACGGGCCAGACTCGAGGGTCCTAGAATGTAGTTGTGAATCCTAAACAATAAGTCAAGGCCATAAACAAACCTTTTGTGTAGAAATTAACATCAGCTATATGTAAACATCTGCTAAGCAAATTCCAAGTGGCCTCTCTGTGCTGGAGGCTTTGCTTGAGTGCTTCAGGATAACAAGTGCTGCCTTCAGAGGGAACAATTGCCCTCTTAAAGTGTGTGTGTGGGATCTTAAGAGAGAGAGAGTTACCCAGTCACTTGTGTGTTTCCCAAACTTGGTTGCTGTTACAGTGTGTGCTCAAAGAAAGAGTTCTGTGATTCGATAACAAAAACGTGAGAAATACTGAGTTGAAGTTTCTTTACTGTAGAACTTCTCAGAGGCTCACATTAATGTTCACTGTGATTCTCCAGAGGAGTTATAGTATGCTCCAATCACAGCTTCCCAAACTTTTTCGATCACAGAACTCAGATAGATAGATGATAGATGATTGATAGATAGAGGGATGGAGGGATGGAAGGATGAAGGGATGCAGGGATGGATATGGATATAGATGTATAGACATACTTAGCGTTTAGTTGGACTATTTGTAAATAAAGAAGAATACGAGTTGAAACTCTAATTATACCTGTGACTAGATAAACTGATGCCCTTTAATGCGAGTTCGTACAGTGAAAATTAAATCAGCTGATTAGGTTAGGATGATTTTGGATGCAGGAAACAGACTTCCATTTAAAGGGTCTTTTGGGCATACATTTTTAAAAAAATTTATTTAAATTCAAGTTAGTTACCATGCAGTGTCATCTTGGCTTCAGGAGTAGAACCCAGTGGTTCATCTTTTACATATGACACCCAGTGCTTATCCCCAAAAGTGCCCTCCTTAATGCCCTTCACCCATTTAACCCATCCCCCCACCCACCTCCCCTCCAGAAACCCTCAGTTTGTTCTCAGTTTGTATTTAAGAGTCTCTTATGGTTTGCCTCCCTCTCTATTTTTATCTTATTTTTCCTTCCCTTCCTCTATGTTCATCTGTTGTGTTTCTCAGATTCTACATATGAGTGAAATCATACAATATCTTTCTCTGACTTATTTTGCACAGCATAATGCACTCTAGTTCCATCCATGTTGTTGCAAATGGCAAGATTTCATTCTTTTTCATCATTGGGTAGTATTCCATTATATATCTATTCATCAGTTGATGGACATTTGGGGTCTTCCCATAATTTGGCTATGGTTGATAGTGCTGCTATAAATATTGGGGTACATGTGCTCTTTCTAATCAGCATTTTTGTAACCTTTGGATAAATACCTAGTAGTGCAATTGCTGGGTCATACAGTAGTTCTATTTTAAATTTTTTGCGGAGCCTCCGTACTGTTTTCCAGAGTGGCTGCACCAGTTTGCATTCCCACCAACAATGCAACAGGGCTCCCCTTTGTCTGCATCCTCATCAACATCTGTTGTTGCTTGACTTGTTAATTTTAGCCATTCTGACAGGTGTGAGGTAGTATCTCATTGTGGTTTTGATTGGTATTTCCGTGATGATGAGTGATGTTGAGCATCTTTTCATGTGTCTGTTGGCCATTTAGATGTCTTCTTCGGAAAAGTGTCTATTCGTGTCTTTTGCCGATTTCTTCAATGGATTATTTGGTTTTGGGGTGTTGAGTTTGATAAGTTCCTTATAGATTATGGATACTAACCCTTTATCTGACATGTCATTTGAAAATATCTTCTCCCATACCATCGGTTGCCTTTTAGTTTTGTTGATTGTTTCTTTCACTGTAAAGAAGTTTTTTTTTTTTATCTTGATGAGGTTCCAATAGTTCATTTTTGCTTTTTTTCCCCTTGCCTCTGGAGACATGTCAAATAAGAAGTTCCTGTGGCCCATGTCAAGAGGTTGCTGCCTCTTTTCTCCCGTAGGATTTTGATGGTTTCCTTTCTCACATTTAGGTCTTTCATCCATTTTGAGTTTATTTTTGTGTATGGGGTTAAAAAATGGTCCAGGTTCATTCTTCTGCATGTTGCTGTCCAGTTCTCCCAATACCATTTGCTGAAGAGACTGTCTTTTTTCCATTGGATACTCTTTCCTACTTTGTCAAAGATTAGTTGGCCATATATTTGTGGGTCCATTCTTGCGTTCTCTATTCTATTCCATTGATCTATGTGTCTGTTTTTGTGTCAATACTGTACTGTGGAGATGATTACAGTTTTGTAATACAGCTTAAAGTCCAGAATTGTGATGCCTTAAGCTTTGTTTTTCCTCTTCAATATTACTTTGGCTATTCAGGGTCTTTTCTGATTCCATACAAATTTTAGGAATGTTTGTTCTAGTTCTGTAAAGAATGCTGATGTTATTTTGATAGGGACTGCATTGAATGTGGAGATTGCTTTGGGTAGTATTGACATTAAAGGGGTCTTAAACAATAAGAATATTATGTCATATAAGAAATCTGGAGGGCCAGTGATTTCAAAATTGGCTAATCCAGCAGCTCTACAGTAATGTCATGAATTCACACTTTTTTTTCTGTTCTGCCTTCCTCAGCACAAAGGCAATGTCTTCCTTCTGATTGCAAGATGTTGCTGTAGTTTCTGGCACCAGGCAGATGAAATCCTCCACCAAGTTGGATAGAGCTATTTCCTCCTGGTTGGCTGCTTTTTTAGGAAAGAAACTCTTTTGCAGGACTACCTCCCTCCAAACTCTCCTTTAGGTTCACATGACAAGGTGTGGGTTGCATGCCTGTGCCCTGAATGAGAAGATGATAAGGGGAGTATTTGGAAATTTAAGTCTTCATAGTGGAAGGTGGGTCCTACCAGCAAGGGGAGTGGGGTGTCTCAGCCAAGAGTGTCTATTATATAATTGCATCATCTTAGTATTTTAGTCTGGATTCTCCTGAGTAACAGAATATAATAATACTATGCACACACACACACACACACATCAGGGAACTACTGAGTTAAAGTTAAACAAATTTGTATACAAATATAAAGAGACTTATTATAAGAAATTGGTTCATGTGATTACAGTGAAAAGTCCCAAAGTTTGCAGCAACTAAGCTAGAGACCTAGGACAGCCAATGGTATAGTTCCAGACTGAGTCCAGAGGTGGGAGAAGACTGATGTCCAGCTTGAAGACAGTCAGAGAAAGAATTCTCTTACTCTGCATTTTTATTCTGTTGAGTCCTTTAATGGCTTGGATGAGGTCCACTCACATTGGGGGAGGGCAATCTGCTTTCCTTAGTATGTTGATTCAAATGTTAATCTCATCCTAGAATACCATCACAGACATAACATACCCAGAATAACGTTTAACCAAATATATGGGCATCCCATGGCCCAGGCAAGCTGACCCATAACCATCACCTTTATGTAAGTTACCTTTTCAAGCCTTAGTTTCTTCATTTGTAAAATGAGATACCTAATTGCGTTGCTGTGATAATTGCACAAAATAACATATCTGAAGTATATAGCATGGGATCTAACACATAATTCACTCTCAATACAGATTTTTTTAGAGCACAAAATGGACTCATTGTAATAGGAGCCCCCCTCCTTAATTTCACTGACTCTTTCTCTTATACTCTTATGCTGTCACCACCTTAGCCCCCTACAAATGCTGAGTTAGTCAAGGACTCCTAGGGGATATCACATATAGACTCAAAAATTAGTATATCTTCCATAAATTGCCTCACAGCTATGGTATTTCTTTCCTACTCTGCCCCCTTACAGATGTCAGTTCCCTGCAAAGTCCCTTGAAGTAAGAATGCTGATATCCCTCCCAAGGATACATCTCTACTGATCCCAGATGGCATCCTTGAGCATTCCAGAGCTGGGTTCTGAGCAGAAATCAGCAAAAAGCCCTCTGAGTTGCATAGAATCTTCTATGAAAACCATTCCTTCAGCTTCTTCTGCAGTCCCCTCTCCCTAGCTCATTCATTTATCTAACAGTATGTATTGAGCACCTACTATGTTCCAGAAGTGTGCCAGAGAGTGGCTCACAGATCAGCTGGCAATTGGGCTGAAATAAAGTTGTCTATTTAGTTGGCTTTGGAAGATTGGAGAGTCAGGATCAGAGTCTGCTTCTTTCTCAGACCCAGGCTGCCAAGAGGCCACAATACTTGTGCCCTCCTGAAGCCTTGGCAGTTAAAGGATGAACTGGGGGCAGGCATAAAGATTTTGTCATGATGACATTGCTTCTTAGAGTAGCCGCTCCCCACATTGGATCTTCTGCCATTTTGGAACAGAGGTGGATAAAAACAAATAGATCTCCTCTCTGTTTCCTCTTTTGTCTGCCCTCTTCTGGGATTTTTCTATCCATGCCTCGGTCTAAAAAATCAGAAGACAGAGATCTGAATTTTCTTCCTCCTACCCCAACAAGAACATATACTTTTATTTATTATTTTTTTTCGAGAGAAAGCAAGCAAGCAGGGGAGGGGGGAGGGGGGAGAGAGAGAGAGAGACAGAGAGAGAGAGAGAGAGAGAGAGAGAGAGAATCTTAAGCAAGCTCCACGCTCAGCATGGAGGCCAACACGGGACTCAATTCCACAACCCTCCGATCATGACCTAAGCCAAAATCAAGCGTCAGACGTGCAACCATCTGAGCTACCCAGGCACACGAAGATTATATATTTTAAAGGATAAACAAGATTCTAATATTGGTCAACATTGCCGGTGGTGTCACAGCTAAGTCAGTTGGGTTCTAAATTTAGCGAGCATAGTAAAACTCACCTACCATTAAAATAACCGGTAGGAATTCAAAGTCCCATAGGTATGGTTCTGTGGTTTCCAAGCTATAGCTTAGTATGCCCAACACAGCACGTTTTCTCTTAACACGGGAAAAGATTGCAATTTTTGTGTTTGAACACCAGACAGATATTTGGCTTGTGTTTAGGGATCATGATGAATGCAAAATAGTTGCGTTTTTTTTTTTTTTTTGCTCTTTGTTTTGTACTAGCTAAGGATGAACAGTTTGCATATATTTAAATAAGTGTGTGGCTGATGTGAATGTATTGGAGAGGCCATTCCTAATAAATAATATGCCAGCCATTTGTGTGGCGTGGAACAGTTAAAAAATAATTTAAAACCATTTCTGTTTTTCCTCTAACTTCTTACTTCAGAAGATTTCAAAGAAGAGAAGAATTAAAATAATAGTATAATGAATGAAAAATACTCATATATCCTTCATATGGATTTACCAGTTGGCTATATTTTGCCACATTAACATTATATTTCTCTCTTTTCCTCTCTCTAAGGAGTGTGAATACACACATACACACATACACACACACACACAGCACAGCACACTGGCTATAACAGATTTCCACAAAGTGAATACACCCTTATAATGAGCATTAAGATCAAGAAACAGAACACCATCAGCACCCCAGAATGTTCTGTTGGGCATCCTCCCTGGCATCATGCCCAAGGAAAACCTGACTTCTTTTTTTTTTAATGTTTATTTATTTTTGAGAGAGAGACAAAGTGTGAGTGGGGGAGGGGCAGAAAGAGAAGGAGACACAGAATCTGAAGCAGGCTCCAGGCTCAGAGCTGTCAGCACAGAGCCCGATGCAGGGCCCAAACTCATGAACCGTGAGATCATGACCTGAGCTGAAGTCGGACGCTTACCGACTGAGCCACCCAGGTGCCCCTCCTTTTTTTTAATGTAAAAGTTTTTTTTTAATGCTTATTTATTGTTGATAGAGAGACAGAGCACGAGTAGAGGAGGGGCAGAGGAGAGGAAGAATCTGAAGCAGGCTCCAGGCTCTGAGCTGTCAGCATAGAACCCAATGTGGGGCTCGAACCCAGGAACTGTGAGATCATGACCTGAGATGAAGTTGGACATTCAACCGACTGAGCCACCCAGGCACCCCGAGTGTCCTGATTTCTAATACCCAAATAGGTTTTGTCTGTTTTCTAACTTTATGTAAGTGGAATCACACTTTATAAACTCTCCTTTGAATCTGGCTTACTTTGCTCAATACTACGTATGTGAGGCTTGTCCAAATTGTGTGCAGTACTCTGTTTTTGAATTACCCCTAACTTTTCAGTTATTATTGGTCAGGGGATGGACTTTTTTGAAGAGTCTGGGCAAGCTGTCTTGTAGTATACTCTATGATCTGGACTTGCCTGACCATTTCTTCCAGATGAGACAGCTTAACCATTCTGGCAAGAATACAACAGAGGTGAAGTTGTATACCTCCTGTGGCATCCTATGACGAGGCACTTGGTGTCAGTGTGTCCTTTACTGGTGATGCTAAACCAGACTGCTTGGTTAAGCAGCTGACTGGCAGATCTCTCTGGCAGAAAGATACCTTCCATTTTGTAATTAACAGGTAATCTTTGGGGAGATACTTTGAGATCATGTAAATATCTTGATGGCCAACCAACTAATCATTCAGTGGTTTTAGTAACTCTGGATGATATTTGCTTCAAGTCAGTTATGTCATTGATGTTGAAATTCTTAGGAAACGCTCATAAAATCAAAGCACTCTTAAATACGTTCACTTTTCCTAACACCCCAACAGATACAAAATAAACATGCAGGTTAGTCTCCCTTTGTCTCCTGAGTTCCACCTTCTGCCTTAACTACCCTAGTCTGTACCCTGGGAGGTTGACCTTGAACCCTGTACCACCCCAATTTGCTTGTAATTGCGTATCTGGTTGGGTGAGGCCCATGGGAGCATGTTACTGGCAAGACATCCAAGATCAGAGAGGGAAAAGGTGAGGTGCTCCAGCTCTTCTTGCTGGCAGTAGCAGCATCCGTCACACCTGAGTCCCCACCTCATGCCTCTCCACGGGGCAGCTCTTACTGTCCAGCAGCGGTGTTTCCTCCCGTTGGCCCTTCACCTTACGATGATAATAGATTCCTCCTCTTCCAGTCTGGGTGCTCTGGTAGTTCTTATTTATATACTTAACACTGTCCGCATCTCTGTAAAGAGTCCTTTTATTAAAAATCTCTTTAGGGGCACCTGGGTGGCTCAATCCGTTAAGAGTCTGACTTTGGCTCAGGTCATGATCTCACGGTTCTTGGGTTCAAACTCCACATAAGGCTCTGTACTGATAGCTCAGAGCCTGGAGCCTGCTTAGGATTCTGTGCCTCCCCCCTCCCCTCTCAACTCCTCCCCTGCTTGTGCTCTCTCTCTCTATCTCTCAAAAATAAATAAATAAACATTCAAAAAAAGAGAAAAGGTGGGTATGCTTTTTAAAAAATCCCTTTATTTAAACAACCTGAGAAATTCTGCTTCCTGCCAGGACTCTGACTGATTCAGTGAATTTCACTCCAAATGACCAGTTCCCATCTGATTGCTGGCTTTAATTTTGCTTTTGTCAATGGCATCACCGGCAAGGCTGCATTTGTCAGTAAAGACTACGTGCAGGGAGAAGCAGAAAAGAAATGGAAGAGAGTATCCTCCTGGTAGTGGACTTCCTGGATCCCAGCTTCCCCGAGCTCAGATCCACTCTACTTTTTCCAGTTTGGGTCCATGAACTAATGAAATTGGCTTTTGCTTAAGCCAGTTTGAGTTTGTGTCTGTCACCTGCATCCAAAGAGCCCTGATATTTGGAGGCAGCACAAAGGGTCAGCAGTTTGCATGAGCAAAGGGATCCGAGGTTTTAGAGACACACGGTGAGCTCTTCCATTTGTTTGAAGAGTGTAACCCAGGGAGAGCTCTTCATTCCAGTCTCAGGTTTCTGTGGGTGTTTAAATGAAATATTGAAAAGCTTAGTATCTTTCACTCTTCTCTGTCCAGTTCCTTGAAAGCAACCTTTGCTTGGTTGGACTTCAGAGTAGGTCTTCTATGCATCACTCATTGGTGAAAGGCAAACTGTAGAGAAACTGCAAGAAGGGAGAGTGCTATGCTCCAGGGATGGTGATAGTGGGCACCATACCCAACTCTGGGCTTGAAGGGGCAGGGAGAGGGGCAGTTATTAAACCTGGAGGCAAGGAGGGCATCGTGGCCATGTGACAGGAGCCTCGTTCCTATCTCTTTCTTGCCATTGCTCGCCCTGGCCAGACTCAGCAGATCCACCCAGCCTCACCTTCCTGGCTCAGAGCAGGTGGAGAGGAGAGAATGGATGTGGTGATATCCAGCACAGGGGCTCTGCTTAGTTCCTGGCCCCAAATGTGCATCACAACCAAGCACGCCAGATTCCAAATGGACTCAATGATCCAGACAACTTACCCTGGCATTTAAGAACTGTCTTTGAGGTTGATGGGGGGTGGGAGGGCGGGGAGGGTGGGTGATAGGTATTGAGGAGGGTACCTTTTGGGATGAGCACTGGGTGCTGTATGGAAACCAATTTGACAATAAATTTCATATATTGAAAAAAAAAAAAGAACTGTCTTTGAGAGGAGCTAAGTGTTATGGCAGAAAGCAAGGTTCTCAATCCCAATTGCATACTTAGACAAGTAGCCTAACCCATTTGAGCCTCATCTGTAAAAGGGAATATTAATGGAAGCTGCCTCATAGGTGTGTTCTAGGATTAACTGAGCTAATACCTTAAAATGCTTAGCACAGTGCTGGATACATCATGAGAGTTTCATCAAGGGTCACTTTTATCAGTATTGTTATAACCTTTGCACTTCATCCTGGAGAATCTCAAGGTGGAGCAAATTTCCCCCAGAAAATATCTTGTAGAGAGACTCTTCCTCGACTTACAGTGGGGTCATGTCCGAATAAACCAATCAATAAGTTGAAAATATAAGTCGAAAATGCATGTAATATACGTAACTTATTGAACATCCTAGCTTAGCCTAACCCATCTTAAACGTGCTCAGAGCACTTACATTAGCCCTACAGGTGGACAGAATCCTCCAACACGAAGGCTATTTTATTTTATTTTTTTTTTAATTTTTTTTTTCAACGTTTATTTATTTTTGGGACAGAGAGAGACAGAGCATGAACGGGGCAGGGGCAGAGAGAGAGGGAGACACAGAATCGGAAACAGGCTCCAGGCTCTGAGCCATCAGCCCAGAGCCCGACGCGGGGCTCGAACTCACGGACCGCGAGATCGTGACTTGGCTGAAGTCAGACGCTTAACCGACTGCGCCACCCAGGCGCCCCAGGAAGGCTATTTTAGAATGAAGTGTGGATTATCTCATGCAATTTATTGAATGCTGTACTGAAAGTGACAAACGGCACGGTTTTATGGGTGCAGGATGGTTGTAAGCGTGTCACTGTTTACCCTCCCTGTTGGCACGGCGCGCTGGACGCTGTGGCTGCCACTGCATACCGCCAGAAACAGATCCAAATTCCAAACTCCAAGAACGGTTTCTCCTGATTGAGTGTTGCTTTCGCGCCTTCACAAAGTCAAAAAATTGTAAGTTGGACCATTGTAATTTGAGGACCATCTGTGCTAGCTTTGAAACTGGAGCATCTGAGTTCAAAGACTGCCACAATATGTTCCTCCTCACTGTGATCTTAATTTCTCTGAGCCTCAGTCTCCTTGCTATAAAATGGAGCACAAATCTCCACTTCATAGACTTAGACGGAGACCAAAGCAAATGAGATAAACGTGCAAGAAATGTTTTCTAAAGTGCAGCGGCATTCTGCTAATGTCAGGAATTATAATTATTAACCCAGCAAAGAGTGTTCTGTGGTGAGCATTTTCCTGATGATTTTCTTTGCTGCTCTCTTGTTGACTCAGTGCGTGTCAACAGATGACTCCATTTCAACCTACATGTCCCTTGCCCAGGCTAATTGCTAATTTAGACTTAAACTGTGCCCAACTCACGATTAGAATTCAAACCTTGGAACTCCATTAGGGATGCATAATGCTACATTTTCCTTCGCTGAAATTAATCAGCTGCAAATGATTAAATTACTATATATAGTGTGAAACACAACAAAGCTGTAATTTTTATATAAATTCCAGAATGTTACATTATTTCCCTTCAGCCCTGACATTGGAATAATTCTTCCACAATCATTGCTTTGTCTTCTGTAAAATAAAATTTAAAAAACCCATTGCTCTTCAAGCGTACCAAAGTCTGCTTTCAATATTTAATATGATTAATGTTTACTGTATTTGTTGTGGGGTTGTCTGCTAATTGTGGCGTTAAGCCACACCCCCTTTATCATCTTTGGGGGCTGAGGGATGTTGGTTCAGAACCACTGTTTGAGAAAGTATCAATTAAAATTCAGCTCCATTGAACACATGAATCTTTTTTGTTGTTTGTTTGTGGTGCCCAGCGTATCTGGTGGCAACCCTCTCCTTTTCTCCCCCTCTCTGAGCTGCAAGAACAGATTGAGATGCCAGGCTACTTCTCTGTAAGGATGTAGCCTGTGGTGAGGCCCCAGACATGCCCAACAGGCAAGCGGGGGCCAGAGATATCTAGTTTGCAATCCCAACAGTATGCTCCTCTGGCAAAGCTCTCTGCCCCTGGAATGGGACAGGTCATTAAAGAAAGGCCTGGGCGTGGGGGAGGTGAGCAAGGTTTAAGAAGGCAGACTACCCGTTTGTACACTCCTGAGAGCCATTTCAAGCACCTTCAGATTTGTGCCCCAGCCACCTCACTCTTCAGGATCTTGCCTCCTTCTGTACTACACCCCACATGCCTCACTTGATCCCACTCTGATTAAGAGTACTTTGTTGAGGGCCAGAAAACCTGAACGACAATCCAGTGCGTCCTGGCACCATCATGATAGACCTTGACTCCATCCCTTCACCTCCTTGGGTCTTTGCTTTCTCATCTAGAAAACAGGAGTAGTAATCTCTACTGGGAAGAGTTAGGTTTGAGACAGTGCTTTGTAAACTGCAGAATGCTCTCTAGATGTGGGGGTCATTGTCATCGAGTGGCGTGCATTTCTCTGGGTTGCCTTCCCACTGCAGCAGGCCCTCTGGTTCTCTCCTCATAGCCCCTCCAGCTTTTGCAGGGAAACTCCAAGGAAAGTCTTAACGATGCTGCTGAGGGAAGGTGTCTCCCAGTGCTGTTGCTGCCTACAGCTCCTTCCATGTAGTGGGGTTCCATTCTTCTGCTAGCTTGGGGGCCAAACTGCACCCACTCCACTCAGGCCACTTAGCAACTGTGGAATGATCTCTTCTCTTACCCCCTTCCATTCTTGCCAGTTCCAAAGGACAACTGCCTTGCTCTCCTACAGTCTGCCAGAGAATATGGAGACAAAGCATTCTTCCAGCTTCACTTTGTAGCCCTATCTTTCCCTGGAGCCCAGACACAAGACCACAGAGGCTGCCTTCAAAGTCTTCCCTCCCCATGCTCTCATGTTTCTTCCCCTCATGTCCCTCACCTTGGTGAAACTTGTCCCAGACACGTGATCAGTCCTTTCTGACCAAAGCTTGAGCTCCACACTAACACCTGGCCACACTGAGTATTGATCGGGAACAGTGTTTTGGGAGTGGCACAGAGCCTGGTGTGCTCCTCACTCCAAGAGCTCACAACCTCATGGGATATTCCCTCATGCCTCACCAAACCCACCTCAGAAGAGCCCTTGTGCATTAGTGGGCTCTCCTTCCATTCGTACTGGGAATAAGCTCTCTCCTGGACTGTTGGCAGCTAGAAAGTGGGGCTCCTGAATATTTCACCCTCTACCAGTTACAAAAGATTAGGAACCAACCATGTGCCATTTTAACATTGTGTTGTCCTTCCAGAACTGGGGAGAGATTTCTGCTGAACATCATTTCACACATTTTTCACTGATCTCTTTTGCCAAAGAAGTCATATTTATAAATGGGCTGTCCAGTCTGGCTGGTGGACAAAGGAATGCTCAAGTGAGAATGAGATTGAACCCCATACCTTGACCCAGAACTGACACTGAGCCAGGGTGCACCAGCATGACCCTGCAGATTATTGACCTACTAGACTTCTTATGTACTAGTTGGTCAGGAGACCCTGCCAAGTGCCCTTCTGCATTGTTGATGCCCAGCTCCTTCCCTGGGTTCCCTAAATTTCCCCAAAATCCAACATAAAGGGCCTGGCACCCAGGGGTTCTCTCGGACCCTGATCCAGCATTAAGACAGGGTTCTTTCCAGTTGGCTGGAGCTCCTGCCGTGCTGGTTGTTCATTATTTTGGCGGTCACCACACCCTCCTAGCTTACTGATCACACAGATGTCCCCAGATCGTGGCTTTAAAAACCTGTCCCCCCCCAAAAGTGTTGGGATCTGCTTAAAAGCATACTAAATGTCTTTTAAAAATTGCCTTGGTGACAGTAGGTCTTGTCACTGACCATAACTGCCCCTGGTGAAATTTCCCTTCAACTGACAAACTCTAGTTGGGCAATCTCAAACTGCCCCTTTATCCTTGGCTTTTAGAAAGTAATAACGACACACTTGTACTGAGCTGCTCACAGATAGGCACTGCACTAAGTGTTCTACGTGAAGAATCTTGTTGAACCCTCTCTGTAATATTGTGACTTGTAGACATTATTATTATCATTTAACAGATGTGGAGACTAAGATTCAGAGAGTTTATGTAATCCAAAGTATCACAATAGGAAGTGTCAGGGATGGGACTCAAGCCCAGGCTGAGTGACTCCAAAGCCCTTAGCCTTGAATCTGAACTGATATACAGTCTCATAAGTGTTATTTTCATCTTCCTGTTGTTATATGATCTCCACTATTCTAGTGCCCTGAGGAATGCCTGTGTGTGTGTGCATGTGTATGTGTGTGTTGGGGGTGTGGAGGTGGGGGTGGAAGAGGGCTGGAGCAGGAATGAACATCTGTAGGATGAAGTTACATATACACCTATGGTTGTTGCCACATCCCTGTTGCCTGTCATTTCTGTGGATCCTTCTGATTGCCTAGGTTGTCTGAGATTGAAAGCTACTATATGTTAAAGGCTTTGATTCCTTTACTCAAAACCCAGATGAGTGCCACGTGCAAGTCAGTCTTCTGTTAAGGTGTCCAGATTACAACGGGGGTGAAGAGGAATAAGTCAGTAAGTGAAAACTTCTGGAACCAGGCCAGGGGAGACTGCTAGCCTCTTTTTGCCAAGGTGAGCCATGCTGTCCTTCTTCTCCCTGCCTTCCTCCCTTCCTTTTCTTCATGTCAACATGGAGAAAGGCATGGGAGGCTTATTGAAGAGCTGTGAGAAATAGTAAGGGCCCAGAACATTTCTTTTTTCCAGACTGTGTGTGTGTTTGCTGGCCTGGGTAGAATGGAGACCATTTTGGTGGACTCTGGAGGCTTTTTTTTTTTTTTTTTTTTTACCCTGAATTCCCTTCAGAGTGGTTCTCTTAGGGGCAAACAATTTAAGATTCAAAACAAAAGTGAAAAAGAACGAGTGGAGATGATTCCTCTGAGATATGCTCCTCTTCCAAAGCAGGTGAAGGCTGTGCCCCAGCTGTGCCCATCCATTGCCTCAGATATGTCCAGGCCTGGAAAGACTCTGTCCCGTTTACTCCCTGGAGGCTGGTTAGCCTGGTTGCCTGCTTCCTGCCCTCCTACCCACACATCTGAGAGTGGCCAAAATGTCCATCATTTCTGCAGATGGGGTTTTCTGTGTACTGACTGGAGAACATTGTGGATACAGAATTACCTCCCCCCTACCCCCTTTTCACCTTTCAGCTCAAAATTTCACTTATCATTAGGGTTTGGATGAGCTGCAAATCCAATCCAATCCAGAAATGCCGACCTAAAAGTGTAACTTGAATTTTTCCCTAGGCCAAATTAGGGGGAGGATGTCAGTGAAGAGAAGGAGAGGAAAGGGCTCTCATTGCATTTCTAACACTGTTGTCTTTCCCGGTGTAGGAAGAACGGAACCCTGGGCCATGGATCTGAGCATGGGCAGCCCCTGGGTCTGGGTTGTTTCTTCCAAGTGCCCCTGCCCTACTGGGGAACATGTCCTCTGCCTCAACAGAGGCTCTGTACAGGAACCTACCAAGGCCTGCAGACAGCAAAGCATCTGAGATTCTGTTGATCTGGAGTGAAACTTGGCCGGAGGCAGACATTGCCATTGCGCCACCTGCTGGAAGTTTGGGAAAAGAAGCTGAAACTGTCAGTTTGGCTGTAGCTAGTTAACATCACACTCCTACTGATTATTTTTAATACTTCTTATTTTGTCTTATTACACAACTTAGAGGTTTATTAAGACAATTTAGGAAGTTTATATAAGTAAAACAAAAACACAAAAATCACTCACAGTCTTGCCACCCAGAGATTAACATTTTTTTATGTTATGTTGTCTTTCTAGTCTTTTTTCTACTTAGATATGAGTAAATACATACACACTGTTAGTCTCATTCAACACACATTATTTTATACCCTGATTTTCAAGCTCAACAATGTCTTAAGCATCTTTACATATCATTAATTATAATCTGCAACACGAGTTTTCCTAGCAGTTTTTTATATATCCCTGAACCATGATTCTAGGGTATCATCCTATGTATTAAATACAATGTTATCTATGCTTTGAGTTTTTTCTAAATCTAATTTTCCCCTCCTCTTTTCTCCCCTTCTTTCTTTTTCTCCTTCATTCCTTCTTTCCTTCCTTCCAGCCTTTCGTCTTTATTTATTTCTTTATTTTCCCTCTAGTAGAAAAGGTCTCAGCAGATGTTGTCTGGAGCAGTTCCTTGCAGTATCTCTCTCCCCCACCCCTCTGTATGAAGGGCTCCAGAGACTTCCCACTGAGCCCTGGATCTCTCCTCTAGGTGGTCTCTGCCTTGGAAGACAGGACACTGTATTCTGAATCGATATAGGCAAGACAGATGGGATCTCAGTGTAGTGCTCCTCCAGTAAAAAAACCAAAAAGCTACAACTACTGATCACTTACTCTGTGCCAACCAAGCTCCATTCTACAAAACTTTCATGATTATCATGGGGAAGCATCCAAAACCCCTTTTGAGAGAGAGTACTTCTCCTTCCTTCTTTCTATTCACTGGATAGCTCAGGACACTGTACTTGAGAAAAGCAGATGAACTTGCCCAAGGTCATTAGCTCTTAGTCTGAAACCTCAGCATGCAGTGATCACCCATCAAAAGGAAACAAAATTAAACAAAAGGTATTTCCAGATTCCCTTTAAAGAATTGCACATCTGGCAACATGGGTTTGTGCTCCCCCCACAGTAAAAATCAGCTCAACAGAATATGCACACACTAGACCAGCCAGGACTCTCCGGTTGTACCATCTCTGGCCTTCCTGTATTCTCCCCACCACAGAGGGGGGATGCCTTCTGTGAACCACACCATGCAGTGGTCTGGCCTCATCTGACAGAACAAGGGAAGTTACAAAGACCATGACAGGCTTGGGGCTTTAAGGCTGTCTGAGAACCAGGGTGTGTTTTGGCCCCCCAAATTGCTCACCTCTCCTATCTGTGGGTGTGGGGATGGACTCTTAGGGTGCTAGACCAGGAAAGGAGGGACATAGGGATGGATCAGGCTGAAATGGTTGCCGTGGGTGCCATTACCAAAGCTACTGGAATAAATGTACACGTGGGCAGATGGTAATGGTTGTGTTAGCTTGGTTGGTTGACTGAAGTCAAAAAATAATATTGGCCTGAAATGAAGTTGCTAAAGTATAGAACAGGAATTGGCAAACTTTTCCTCTAAAGGGACAGGCAAGTAAAAGTTTTAGCCTTTGTGAATCACACAGTCTCTGTTGCAATTTCTTAATTCTACTGTGGCAAGGCTAGAGGGGCTATGGGTGATATGTAAATGAATGGGTGTGATCGTGGTCCAATAAAACTTTATTTACAAAAACAGATGGTGGCTTTCTTTATGAAAGGGGTCCAGTTTGCTGACCCCAATATAAAAGAATAAATAGGAGCATCTGGGTGGCTGAGTCAGTTGGGCGTCTGACTCTTGATTTTAGCTCAAGTCGTGATCTCAGGGTCTTGGGATCAAACCCATGTTGGGCTCCGTGCTGAGCGTGGAGCCTGCTTAAGATTCTCTGTCTCTCTCACTCTTAAATATGGAGAACAAACAGATGGTTACTGGAGGGGTTATGAGAGGGAGGGATGGGCTAAATGGGTAAGGGGCATTAAGGAATCTACTTCTGAAATCATTGTTGCACTATATGCTAACCAACTTAGATGTAAGTTTTTTTAAAAAAAAAAAGATTCTCTCTCTCTCTCTCCCTCTGCCTTGCTTGTGCTCTCTCTCTAAAATAAAAAATAAATAAAAGAAAAAATATAAAGACCTATCTTTCTAAATAAGGGAGTTGGAGTGAATTTATCCTGTGAGAACTATGCACTGTTTAAACTGAGTTGATTCTATTTTCCAATTTTCCCCAACTGAACCTTCCATACATAGTTTCTCTAGTTTCAGTGATTTTGGAAAAGATCCCAAATAAAACCTCTCTCTGGAAATGATTTGAGACTGGGTATGGGCATGCAGATTTGGATTCTCTGACCTGGGTTATTTTCTAAGCTGTTGTGAGTGTTTATGTTTCCAGAAGACCAGAATCCTGGATGCAGAATTTCCACATGTCATCACATCAGCAAGGCAAGGTTACCCCCAAAAGGGGCTGTACCTGTTGGGTACCCCTGTCCTCCAAACACTTCCTTCAAGGAACTGGCTGAATAATATCATTTTAACACAGCAATTTCCAGGCCTTGAAAAGTGACTTTAGTCAAGTGAGGAGGAAATTTAAAAAATAATAAGAAAAGCCTAAGAAGTCTAGGTATCTTTCCTAAGTCTAGAGTCTCCAGATTCAGGGGTTAGGCTCAAAAACAAACAAACAAACAAACAAACAAACAAACAAAAACAGAGAGAGAGAGAGAGAAAGAGAGAGAGAGAAAATGGGCTCAGAGCAGGCCAGAGAGTGAAAGACCATAGGAGGGGCTCCTGTGTTTGTGTTTTACTCGAAGTATTTGGTGGCATATGTGCATAGGGAGGAAGGGGAAAAGGATATTTCTATGCTGTTAGTACAGATAGATAAATTCTGTGAGATTGGAAGGGAAGTGCCTTGGAAATCCAGGAATTCCCAGGCTGCCTGGGTGGCCCAGTCGGTTAAGCTTCCAACTTTGGCTCAGGTCACGATCTCATGATTCATGGGTTCGAGCCCCACCTGGGGCTCTGTGCTGACAGCTCGGAGCCTAGAGCCTGTTTTAGATTCGGTGTCTCTCTATCTCTGCTCCTCCCCCGCTTGTGCTCTCTCTTTCTCAGAAATGAATAAATATTTAAAAAGGAAAATTAAAAAAACAAAAAAAAAATCCAGGAATTCCCTTCATTATAGGGAACTCTCCCTCCTGTGCTCACAGTAGACCCTGCCGGATGATTCTGGCGTTAATTTCTAGCAAGCACTGATGGGGTCCTGAGGGGTCTCATCTTTTTGTCAACACAGTTCTCCAGGAAGCTCCCTGCAGTCTGTCAGGGTCAGAACTTAATAGTAATGATAACAACAACAATAATTACAGCTAATAGTTATAGAGCATCTGTTGCATCTCAGGAGTTGGGCTAAGTGTGCTTTATGTGTTGTCTCGTCTAATCCTTGAGACTCTACAAAGTAGTTGCTATTATTTTCCTTATTTTGCTCAAGATAAATTCTGTTTTCCTACAGCCCATATTCAGTCCAAATGCCTGCTTTTACACAAGGGGACACAGAAATTTAAGATCCCGCCAGAGCAAGTGGTGGAACTAATGAGGACTCAGACCTCTAAATCACCAGTCCATTGCCCCATGCTTCTGCCTTGTTGGATACATGATGTAGTAGCATAGAGATTAAGGGCTACAACACAGAAACTCAAAAAATAAAAGCGTTTATTTATCTCCTGCCACATGGTCCTAAGGTGAGCATTTCAAGGTTGATATAGTATCTCTGTTCCATCAAATAATTCAGGGACCCAGCATCTTTCCATCTTTATGGTCCATGATTTCCTAGGGTGTTGTGCTAAGAGGACTGAGTTCATTCAATTCCAGATCTGCCTTCCAGTCTAGGAGAAGACAAAGTCCAGGGCAAGGGTTTTTTCTTTAAGGAGATAACCCCAAAGTTGCACATAACACTTCTCACATTCCATAAACCAGTTAACATGTGACTTCCTGCCCGACACCCCTGCCAGCTGTGAGGCAAGCTGAGCAATAGAGCCTCTTGCTAGTAGGTCATGGGTCCACTAAAACTTACAAGTTTATTACTAAGAAGAAGAGTAGAACAGGAAGTGAGTAGCCCTGAATTGAAGCCTGTCTTTTGAACTTGATAGGATTCAGAATGTCAGAGCCTTTGCTCTGACTTTTTTCCCCACAATCTACTCTAGGCCAGAGTAGCCACTGGCCACATGCAGCTATTAAACTTAAACTTAATTAAAGCTAAATAAAATGAAAATTTTAATTTCTCAGTCACAACAGTCACAATTCAAGTGCTCAATAGCCATGAGTAGCTAGTGGCTAGCACATTAAACATTACAGATAAAGAACATTTCCATGCTGGAGAATTTATTTATTTATTGTATAGCACAGATTACAGATTGTGGACTCAAACCTAAAAGACATTGAAGCTTCCAGGCCTCTCTTTGTAAGGCAACTGGAATTTTATTTATCACAGAAAGTTGCAAAAGGAGATGGGAGCTGATGAGTGATGAAGCTCAAAGATTTCTCTCTGGATAATTTCCCGAGACTGGAGAAGTTGAGTCAAGCCTGAAACTATGAGATACAGTCAGGCCTATTTTTTAAGCTGCTGTTTCCTAGGTTCTACCCTTCCCCTTTCAGGATCAGTCACTGCTGTCACAGATGATTCTGCAGGATTCAGAGGGAAGGTGGGAACCTTGGTAGGAGTTTATGGCTGACCCATAATCCCAGTCTTCACAGAGGTAGGAGGTTAGTGTCTCTTGTAAACATTTGTTATTATTACCTGCCTGACGTCAACCTGCCCTCCTTTTTGTAACAGCAGTCCTATATTCTCTTAGGGAACACGCTCCCCTCTTTGGTGCATGTGGGTATGTTGGACTCCGGGGTTGGGTATATGACCTAGGTCTGGCCAATCAGAGTCATGCTAATGGGCCCAAGGGTGGGCATGTGTCCCAAGCAAGATCAAGGAGAGTCAGCCTCAGATTTCTGCTGGAGCTATGGGGAAAAAGGCATTCTCCTTACACTAGAGCTGCTAAGCAGATAAATTCTGGACATTCTTACCACCACACAAGAAGACCCTGGGAGTAATGAGAACAATGGGGAAAACTAGAGCCAAGGAAGTAAGAGACAAGGTTTGAGCCTAAGAACCTAGCTTGTGCCTCAAGTTAGTCTACTCCTGGAGTTTCTAATTTTGTAAGCCAATAAATTTGCATTTTTCTTTAAAGCTATTTATGATGGGCTTCCCTTACTTGCAACCAAAAGAGTCCTCATGAATATGGGGACCTTTCAAGACTCACTTTTCCTGCTCTTCTTCCATTGGTATAGCTGAACCATAGACCACAGCACTGGTTTTCGGGAGAAGAAAGAAATTCCTCTAAATACAGAAAGCCTGGCACCTTTATGCATGTCATCAACCTACTCCTCCCTCCCAGGCATCTCCTGAGCACTCACACCTCCTTCCACAAACACCACCCTCAGGCTGTTCTTCTATGACTTCTTTTCTATTTAATATTTATTTTGACTTACTTCCATCTGGATACGAGAGTGTGTGTTCATGTGTGTGCACATGGGATGGTGTTTCTCAATCTTGAGTGTCCTTCAGTATCACCTAGAGGGCTTGGTAGATACAGTTTTCTAGGCCGTACTCCAGATTTTTTAATTCAGCAAGCCTGGGTGGAGCCTAAGAATTTGAATTTCTAACATGTTCCCAGTGATGCTGATGCTGCTGTAGAGGGACCATACATCATGGACTACTGGCATATGGAAAGGGGGTAAGTGGAGAAAAACACCTGCCATTTCTAGAATGTTTTATAATATGTAAAGACCTTTGATGCAATTTATTTTAATTGAGCCTCATGGTCATCATGTAAGATGGATAAGGCAACTACCGTTGACATAACTATTATTCTGACAAGAAAACTGGGTGTCAGAGGAATTCAATGATTTACCAAGTTCACACAGCTAGTGCTTGCAAAAGCTGAGACCATAACTCACATATCCTGACCGCAGTATTTATTACATTGTAGCATTCCATCTTACATGAAAGTGGAATCCAATATTAAGGAATGGAGGAAGAGGGAGGGGAAGAAGAAACGGGGGATCAGGAGCAGGTGGGACAGAAAAAGAGAGAGAGAGAGAACCTGCAGGTGAAACCTGGGAACATGTGGCTTACTGCAGACCACCATGAGCTTAGCATTTGTCAGACCTGGATTTGGTCCCATTACTGTCAATTTCTGGTCCTTGAACCTTAAGAACATTTTTTAATCTCTTTGATCTCCAATTATAAAATGGAGATGATGGAGCCTATCTTGAAAGACTATTGTGATTATTTAACGACACCATGTGTATGAGTCTTTAGCACACTGGTAGACTCTGCATAAATGCTAGCCACTGCAATTTCACTTAATCCCCATAATCTTTCTGAGTTAGATGTTGTATCCGTGAAGGGTAGGCTGGGTCACAGTAGCAAATTAACTTTTTTAGGTGCCTTACAGAATAAAAAGTTTATTTCTCTCTCACATGACAATATGAAATGAACGTTCTAAGTTGGTGGAAACTTTGCTGCACACAGTCATTCAGGGACTCAGGATGATGGCAGCCCCACCTTCTTTAATACTTGGTTTCTGAGATTACTCTCATCATTGCCATTCCAACCATCCAGCCAATGTGAAGGGGGAAAAGGGAGTAGATGAGGCATGGCTTGGTCTTATGTTGTCAGCCCATAGGCCCTCTCAAATTCTGTTGCAGAATATGGTCAGTCACATGGTCACATTTAATCTCAAAAGAGGTGTGGGGAGAGATTACTGCTTGGGTCTCTGACTTGTCCAAGACTAGACTGGATGCACCAAGACTAGAAAGGCCTCATTGCTCTTTTAGCCAGGCCATTTCTCACAGCTGTTTGTGCAGACAATAACCTTAAAAGATGGACACATCACACACACACGCACACACACACACACACACACACCAAGGACAATGAGCAGGCTTCTTTATTCTCTGCTATAAAAAGAGGTGGATTCCCCAGGGTCAGTGTTCCTCAGTTGTAACCCAAACCCTCTGTGTGCATAATATACCTCTGGGTCTGTCTCATCACCCCCATGAGACCCAGGGAGAAGAGGAACCAATGCAAATATGTTCATGCTGCTTGTTGTATCATGAGTGATAAAATCCTTTGTCTCTCACCTAGGAGTCTCATGTCTTCTAATAGCATCAGTGAAACAGTAACAAGTGAATATATCAGTTTCTAAGTAGGGTAAAATCAAATCCTACAGAAAGTTGGGAAATGTGGTCCTTAGCTGGACAACAATGTCCTAGCTGCAGTTCCAAAACTATAGAAGAAGGGCAAAGTGGACTTCAGTGATTAGCAAGCAGTCTTTTCCATAGAGACTTACCCTTACAAAGAAATAGAAACCAATAGATGAAACAGTTTGCCCCAGTTCTGGCAAGAAGCAGAGCTTGGATTTGAACACATGTTTTATTAATTCCTTCTACTAAAAATTAAAAGATACATCCCAGCAATCTGTTACTGCAGCCATGCAAACATTTACACAGAGGTCCATTTGCAGTAAAGCTAATGATAGTTCTGTGCCCACCTTAATCCTTACCTTAACCCTTCCAAGTCTCCAGGAGAGGATTTAGCAGTGTGGTCACATGGCATTGGGAGCCATGCTAAGGTGCCTGGACTTTATCATACAGGCAATAGGAAGCTGTTTGAAGTTCTTAAGCAGGAATATAACACTGCCACTGCAAAGTGGGAGATGAACTGGATGGAGAGTAGAAGATACTGGAGACTAGAAGACTGTTGTTATGGTGCCTGGCTCAGAGTAGGTGCTCAGTGTGTGCTGAATGAATGGCTCTGGTGAAAAATGATAATGACCTGAAGCAGTAGAAGGGCAGGAGATACGGGCTTGATGGCTAGATAATGAATTCATGTGACATCCCATGCTTAAGAATGATACACCAAATTATATTCAAGATGGAAGTTACTTCTAGGGGCCAGGAAGAAGTTGTGATTAGGGAAGGGGTGAAAGGAGCCTGAGCTTCATTGGTAATATTCCATATGTGAAGTTGAGTGATAGGTGATTCCTTACCTTCTGTAAATCTAAAATATTTTGTGATAAGATTTATACAAGAAATTTTATAGGCAAAAGAGAAAGGGCAGTGTTTTGGAATAACATGTGTGTGCAATCCCTCCCAGAGATCTTTGCATTTCAACAGAAAATAATTCATTAATGTAAAAGGAGAGAATGTCTAATGGAAGAAGGTCTAGTCTCAGCAACCTATAGGTGGGAAAGATATTTACAGAGCAAAGAAGAGTTTTGGGGGCCTGCATGTTGTCACATATGCATGACTGGCTCAGACTGTTCTACCCAATGGCACATAGGGCTAGACCTGGGGGGCCTTGAGGGGCACAAACTGTGTCTACCTGCTGGAGGAGATCTCATTGGCAAGCCAGCTGGTGTTTGCTTTGAGGCCCCCAAGGATCATGTCAGCAGTGGCCATTTTAATTCTCACACCCCTCACCCCCAAATGCCCGAGTTCCCTCTGTGAATTTTTCTTAATTTTAAGCCAAGATGAACATGCTAATCTTTCTCCTCCCTCTGCTTCACATCCAGCCCTGGTGCACAGCCTTGCATTATTCATGTAGGTTTACATTAATCAAATGCTTCAAAGTTTCATAGAGTTTCTATTTTGGAGCATACATTCTTTGTAGAGTTGGCACTTAGTGGACAATGGGATCATATTTTGGAGATTCTCCAGCATTCTTAATTCCCATCTGCTTTATTTGCTGCAGCTGTTTTATTTCTTCCCAGAGACCGTATCTTGGAATTCTGCAGCACGTAGACCGTTTTCAAATAAATGCAAGCACCAGGAACTGCTTTCTGGGTTGAATAGGTAGAAAAATGTTGAAACAGTTACACTTGGTTGGTCTTTTCTGCCCGATGACATCCTGTGATGCCCACATGTATGACTGGTTTTGGGGAAGCTACTACTTGCCCTCTAGTATCTGTTTTGTTTTGTTTTTTTCCCTTAAAACTTTTAACTAAGCCAAGTAGAATAAATAGGTTTTCCAGGTTCTCATAACACAACCTTGCAGTAGCCATGTGACCAAGTTTTGGCCAATGGGTTATAACAAAAGTCATGCCTGTGATTTTAGAATAGGGACACAACCTATTTCCTCTTTTGCCACCTGTCTTCTAGAATGTTCTGTCATGGGTGGAGCTTGGACTTCATGGAGGAATCAGTGTGCTGAGGGTAGTAAAGCAACAGGATAGCAGTCACTGAAATCCCTAGACCTCGGAATGCCTTACCAGCCCTGGACTTCCTAAAAGTGAGAAAACTACCATTGTGCTTTATGCTGGAGGTTGGAGGTAGGGGAGTTTTGTGACACAAAGGCCAAACTAATCCCTACTAATTCATTCTTTTAAAATACAATGCCTTGGGGCGTCTGGGTGGCTCAGTCAGTTAAGCATCCACCTCCGCTCATGATCTCATGGTTTGTGGGTTGGAGCCCTGCATTGGGGTCTGTGCTGACAGCTCGGAGCCTGGAGCCTGCTTCATGTTCTGTCTCCCTCTGTCTCTGCCCCTCCCCTACTCTCTCTCTCTCTCTCTCTCAAAAATAAATAAACGTTAAGAAAAAAATACAATGCCTTTTGGATACAGGAGTGCTGTTTCGAAAGGCTGCATGCACCCAATGTTTATAGCAGCACCATCAACAATAGACAAAGTATGGAAAGAGCCCCAATGTCCACTGACTGATGAATGGATAAAGAAGACACACACACACACACACACACACACACACACACACAATGGAATATTACTCAGAAATCAAAAAGAATGAAATCTTGCCATTTGCAACAATGTGGATGGAATTAGAGTGTATTATGTTAAGCAAAACAAGTCAGTCAGAGAAATACAAGTATATGATTTCACTTATATGTGGGATTTGAGATACAAAACAGATGCACACAAGGGAAGGGAAGCAGAAATAATACAAAAATAGAGAGGGAGACAAACCATAAGAACATTTTAAATACAGAGAATAAACTGAGGGTTGCTGGCAGGATGTTGGATGGGGGAAAACTCTAAAGGGGTGAGGGGCATTAAGGAGGGCACTTGTTGGGATGAGCACTGAATGTTATATGTAAGTGATGAATCACTACATTCTATTCCTGAAATCATTATTACATTATATGTTAACTAACTTGGATTTAAATTTTAAAATAATAATAATAAAATACAATGCCTTTTGAAAGTTTTGCAGGCAGGGCTTTAATTTAACAATTAGGGAGTATTTTACTGGCTTAATATCAAAGGTATTCAGTGGGAAGGACTGGCCCCAAGATACCAAATCCTGGAGGCCTAAAGAACTTCCTGTGTAATATCAGACCAGCTCGTTCCACATATCCTTTTGCCAACCCGCATAGCACTAGCATTAATACACTGAATCACCCAGGGATATTCCGTGCTGTACTAGATGAAAAGAAGAGCTGATTCAGCTAAGCAAGAATAACGATGCCTCCAGCACCATTAAGTTGCAAACGGTTGAATAATATTGGATTGCCAGTATTTTTCACATTGTAAAAACACAAGAATTAAAACCACCAGTATTCCCACTACCAAGTTATCCATTTGTCTCCACTTCCTTTTAGCCTTTAAAAAAATGTTTATTTATTTATTTTGAGAGAGAGAGAGAGAGAGAGAGAGAGAGAGAGAATCCAAAGCAGGTTCCACACTGTCAGTGCAGAGCCCGATGCGGGACTTGATCTCATGACCACGAGATGATGACCTGAGCCAAAATCAAGTGTCAGATACTTAACTGACTGAGCCACCCAGGTGCCCCACCTTTTAGCCTTTTTTCAATGCAAACATAGATGTTTACCTTTTCATAAGCCATATCATAAGATATATATCCTTATGGTTTGCATTTACAGTGAACATTTTCACATGTCATTATGAATTCTTCTACAATATGACTTTTAATCATCTTTACTGTAGTCCATCATATGTCTACTCCCTAATGTATCATCCAATTCCCTGGTCTCAAATACCTTTTCTTTCTTCTTTGGCTTCCTTCTTTCTTTCCCATTGTAAATAACACTGGGAAAGGGGATCCTGGGTGTCTCAGTCAGTTAAGCGTCTGACTTCGGCTCATGTCATGATCTCATGGTCTGTGAGTTTGAGCCCCACATCGGGCTCTATGCTGACAGCTCAGAGCCTAGAGTCTGCTTCGGATTCTGTGTCTCCCTGTCTCTCTGCCCCTCCCCTGCTTGCACTCTGTCTCTCTCTCTCAAAAATAAACATTAAAAAAAAATAAAAAAAAAAATAACACTGGGATGGACATCCCTGTAGATAAATAAATATTTGCACACATCCTGATTTTTTTTTAATTAGGATAAATTCCTAGAACTGGAATTCAGGGGGATTTAACCACAGTTGCTACTACCCCCTTTCTAAGACCCATTTTGATGTCAGTGATATTTCACTATCTCATCTGATTGGACAACTCTCAGTCAGATTTCCAGAACAATAACCCATTGTCTGATTCAATAAGACAACTTGAACATTTCTTGTTCTGAAATATTCATAGGTTTTTGTTTTCATCCTTCTACTATTGCAAGCACTTAAAAACACAGCCTGGAGAAGTGGCATTTTTCTTTCAAAAAATGAATTGGTAATTTATTTAAATGAGGATGGGTAGTTGTTTTAAATTATTACCTTACGCAAACCTCTAATGAAATGAAGTCAGTTTACATCTTTAAATAACCTTTAATATTTGTACAAGTAAATATCTCCATTTGACGATAATGGAAATTGTCAGAAATTTTCATATCCCCACAGTTTAGCTCACTCACAATGGCTGTCAGGCAGCCAAATGATCTGACGCAGAGCACTGCTAATCATTTTAGCAGAAGACAGTATTTCAAAGGTAAGGGAAAAAAGGCGCAGACACTAATGAAGTTTTATTATCAGAACATAGAATTAAGAGTGTGACAAGAGACAATGGTGCCAACGACATGTAGTTAGAATGTTAAAGCTTGCTAAATCTCTGGCTGAATCTCAGGGACAGAAATGTCAAGGAGTGTAGACAGATGAGTACCTTCAAATGGAAACAGAGCAGGTCTCAGCTTATCTGGTTGGAAGAAAAGCAAAATACAAAGCAAAACAAACAAATGAAAAAAAAACTCAGGAAGCAAACAAACAAACAAAAAGATCCAGGCCAATCTATGATCTGTAAAATAAACAAGGTGCAGAATTGCATAAGTATCTGGGCTCCTGGGTGGCTCAGTTGGTTGAGTGTCCGACTTCGGCTCAGGTCATGATCTCACAGTCTGTGAATTCAAGCCCCGCGTCAGGCTCTGTGATGACAGCTTAGAGCCTGGAGCCTGCTTCGGATTCCGTGTCTCCTCCACTCTCTGCCCCTCCCCTGCTCATGCTCTGTCTCTCTCTGACTCTCAATAATAAATAAACGTTAAAAAAAATTAAAAAAAAAAAAAGAATTGCATAAGTATCCTTGACTTAACCAAATGATGCAGTCAGCATGCTTGAATGTGTTTGTTCTCCTGAAAAACGGGATAGTGTAAGCTATCTCCAATGGATCACAATTCTCCTAAGAATTCTAGGTTTGAAATACTGTCTTGTTAAGGATTTGTAATTATTTTGGGAGGGAGGGGCAAGAGAGATGAAAAGAAAAAGAGTACAAAAAGGAAGGAGAGGACCGTCCATCTTCATCCAAAATGGAGCCCACAAGTATCAATCTCGATGAGATGATACTCAGAATACTTCAGAATAGCCCTTGTCATTCATAGTTCATTCATTCATTGGATATGTATTTATCATCTGTAAGTGCCAGGCACTGCTCTACTAAACACAGGGGACACAGGGGTGAATAAGACACATGAGGCCTCTCTTCTCAAAATTTGCATTCTTTGGGGGGCTTAGAGAGATTACAAACCAATAAGAATGTAAGGTAACACTACATACTGTGCCAAGAATTGTAACAAAGTGAGGTGACAGAGTGCTTGTGATACTATTTCATACATGCTGTCTTAAAGCAAGTCCACAAGTTCTTTGGCATTCCCTTCACCAAGACAAGAAGTCTAGGTCCCTTCCCCTTGTGCCTGGGTGGCCTTTTGACTGCATGGAAGAATAGGATGCACAGGAAGTGACACTTCATGCAGTTTCTGCTGGGTTTTCTTAGAACAGGAACTCTAGGCATCTTCAGCTGAATGTAATAAGTCCAGCTAACCTAAGGCCACCATGTGGATAGACCCCTTGGAGGGACACACAGGGAAAGAGAGAGATACTCAAGCAGCCAGCTGAGTCTTCTCAGCCGAGGCACCTGGAGTAGGATGATGATGCTTTCAAGATGCTCACTGGAGAGCAGCCACCTGAGAGACCTCACCCTCTCAGACTCCTGAACCAAATAAACAATTTTTACTGTTTTAAGCCACTGTTTGGAGGGGATCTGTTATGGGGCAATAGAGAACCAGCACAGGGCAATCTAGAAGACTTCTCTGAGAAGATGACATTTGACCTGAACACCTCCATGACCAGTCGGAGTCAAGGGGAAGCAGAAGAACATTCCAGGCAAGGAAACAGTGCCAACATTCTAAGGCAGAGTTGGATGTACCAAGTTCAAGGGAAGACAGAAAGCCAATGAGGCTGAAGTGTAACATGAGGGGAGTGGTATGAGAGGAGTGCCAGTATGTACGAATGCTTTAACAATATTAGCCATTGTCAGGATTGTTGTGTACCTCCTTATGCCAGGTTGTCTCCTTGGAACTGGCCTGTATGAGTTATAGTTTTTGACCTTAAAGGAACTTTGGTTTGGGGCGGTGGTGTGGACTTACCCAAATAACATGCTAGAGTGATGCCAAGTTTGGCCATAGGCACTTTCCAAATTAATATGGAGACACTGGTACAGCCTAAGCTCATTTTCTATCTTGTCCCAGTGGCAAGATTAGTGATAAAGAAACTTTCCCAAGCTTCTTTTCATACCACTGAGATTCAGGAGAAAAGAATGTGTGTTTGGACACTGCCATTTTCCTCAAATAGAAGAGGACTCAACACTTCTTGTTTAAAAAAAATCCTTTAGGGGCGCCTGGGTGGCGCAGTCGGTTAAGCGTCCGACTTCAGCCAGGTCACGATCTCGCGGTCCGTGAGTTCGAGCCCCGCGTCGGGCTCTGGGCTGGTGGCTCAGAGCCTGGAGCCTGTTTCCGATTCTGTGTTTCCCTCTCTCTCTGCCCCTCCCCCGTTCATGCTCTGTCTCTCTCTGTCCCAAAAATAAATAAACGTTGAAAAAAAAATTTTTTTAAAAATCCTTTAGATTAAAAATTTGGGGTATGAATAATTCAAAATAATATTATGTAAATATTCATTTCAAGAACTTCAGACATGCATATGAGTACCTTTAAATTGTCAAATCACCTGGTCTTAAAAAGTTACCTTGCAGGTTTTGCCTTGTTTAAACTGATGGCCTATCTTGTGGCTAATGAGTAATACACAAAATACAAATATAAATTACATGATCAGAAAGTGAAGGGAGATAGCCCACATCTGCATTTTGTGGTGGTTAAAAATCCTCTCTAACTTGTAGACGAAGGATTCGCTCATTGAGGGGCATGGCCAATGAATAAATGACACACAGGAGACCTGCTCCCAATACAACCAGGCAGAGGTTGCTTTCAAGGAACTGGACAGAGAAGAGATGGAAGATAGTGAGTGAGTCATTTGATATTTTATTTAAACACCCACTGAAAGCTGAGGCAGGAATAGAGAGCTATAGCCGTGTTATACTCTTCAAGCAAATAGAAGAATACATGGTATGTCTCTAGAACCTCTGATCCCTTTGCTCATGCAAAACACTGCCTTGTCATGTCCCAAAGTGTAAGGAAGGACTCTTCAGATGCAAGTGACACAAACAATTTAAATTGGCTTAAGCAAAAAAATAGACTTCATTAGTTCTTGGACTCAAACTGTGGGAAAAGTAGGGTGGGTGGATCTGAGCTCAGGGAAGCCAAGATCAAGGACTTTTACTGTCAGGAGTCTCTTTTCCTTTGTTTTCTGCTTGTCCTGCACTTTGTCTTTGCTCTGTAGATGAGATTCTCCAAATGGCAGGAGACACAACCTTGGGCCACTCTAGGATTCTATTCTTAGAACTTGTTACAAAGAAAGATGAAAAGGAGCTGTTTCTCCCAGTTTATATTTGGGGACATCCCCCCAAATACACTTTGTTTGGACTTCAGTTACTTGGCCGTCTTCATGGTCAGTCATTGTGACCAGTGAGGGGTTGTGACTAGCACAAGAGGAAGCAAGATCTGTTTGAGGTTTGGCAGGTGAGAAATATTGGGCAGATAAAAATCATAGCATCTTCAAGTGAAATAAGCCATACAGAGAAAGACAGGTACCATATGTGTTCACTCTTATGTGGATCCTGAGAAACTTAACAGGAACCCATGGGGGAGGGGAAGGAAAAAAAAGAGGTTAGAGTGGGAGAGAGCCAAAGCATAAGAAACTCTTAAAAACTGAGAACAAACTGAGGGCTGATGGGGGATGGGAGGATGGGGAGGGTGGGTGATGGGCATTGAAGAGGGCACCTGTTGGGATGAGCATTGGGTGTTGTATGGAAACCAATTTGACAATAAATTTCATATATTTTTAAAAAAATCGTAGCATCTTCTTCCCAACGGGAAAGAATTTAGTGCAGTCTGATGTCAGAGTTCACAGATCCATTAACTACCCCACTTCTGCTGTCCGCCACCCTAGACATAAAACTGGGGGTTTACCTGCTGGTGAAACACAAAAGGCATAATTTCTACAATCCAGATCATTCATCGAATTTCCTGTTGCAAAGCACTTATACTTCAAGAACACAGATTTCATGGAACCGTTGGCTGCTCACTGGAAGAAAATGTTTAGCTCAATGCCATTATTTGGTGCATGTGACAACATTCGAGACATTTGTGTATAAGATATTACAGATCGTTGGGGAGGCAAAGGGCAGAAAGGGAGCAGGTGTCATGTTGAGTGGGTTCTGCTGAGAAAGATGAGTGGAAAGAATTACTAGGACACTGCTGGAATCAGACTATGCCGTTCTCTTTGGTGGCCTTAAGTAAAATGTATATACTTTTTCAAGATATTTTTTCAGAGCTGGATTTTGCTTAGATACATCACAATGTTGGGGCGCCTGGGTGGCTCAGTCGGTTAAGGGTCTGACTTCAGCTCAGGTCATGATCTCACAGTCTGTGAGTTTGAGCCCTGCATTGGGCTCTGTGCTGACAGTTCAGAGCCTAGAGCCTGCTTCAGATTCTGTGTCTCCCTCTGTCTGCCTCTCCCCTGCTCACACCCTGTCTCTGTCTCTTTCAAAAAATAAATAAAACATTAAAAAAAAAAAGATACATCACAATTTAAGAGTGACTGGAAGCAGTCTAATGATTGTATCTGTGGTGTTTTCTGCTCATTCTCCTTCCCCCACCGCTTTTCCCCCCAGCAACACCCCACTCTCACACACCTCCACTACGCCCTTAGGTACTGTGAAGCACCTACCAGCCTGGGCTTTTTGCTACATTATTGCAGATAAAGGAAGGTAGTAGGAAAAATGTAGAAGATAAGGAGGAAGCAAGAGTTAAATCAGAAGGACCAGGAAGTACAGACCAGAGGAAGAGAATAGGTAAGGAAAGGTGAATAGAAAAGATAAGATAAGGCAAAGAGAAGAAAGAACCTCTGAGCTAAGTTTTAGGCAGTCTTTTCTGGTACTTAGTGTAAGGGAAAGGAAGACCTTGGAGGGTTCTGCTGTATAGATAAGAGATAGAAAGACAGGGAGAGAGAGAAAGTTACAGAAAAATAATCCCAAGACTTCTTTTGGATATATATTTTTAAACCATGGGCAAAATATTTTAATGGATCATCCCCAAAGAGAACATAAAATCCTGTTCTTCAAATATCTATAATTGATTTTTTTTCTTTTACACTTTTTTCTTTTTTTTAAAATTGAAGTATAGTTGACACACAATGTTGCATTAGTTTCAGATGTACAGCATAGTGATTCAACAAGTCTATACTTTATGCTGTGCTCAGCACAAGTATAACTACCACCTGTCACCATACGATGGTATTATAATACCATTTTATCCCTGTGACTTATTCTTTCCATAACTGGAAATCTGTATCTCCCACTCCCCTTTGCCCATTTTGCCTGTTGTATATACCCAATCTGTGGTGTTTTATTTATTTATTTATTTATTTAGATTTTAGAGAGAAATTATGCAAGAGCAGGGGAGAGGAACAGAGGAAGAGAGATAATCTTAAGCAGGCTCCATGCTCAGCATGGAGCCCAACGTAGGGCTTAATCCCACAACCCTGAGGTCATGATATGAGATGAAATCAAGAGTTGATGCTCAACCAACCGAGCCACCCAGGCCCCCTGTTATATATTTTTAATGCAATCCTTTTTATTCTCAGGAATTCTTCATTCTCAAGAGCATTGAAAATGTATAGTTATATAAAATCTTATACATGAATATTCATATCAGCATTATTCATAATAGCCCAAAGAAGAAACAACCCAAATATCCACCAACTGATAAATGAGTCAATAAAATGTGGTATGTCCATACAATGGAATATTACTCAGCCATAAAAATGAAGTGCTGACACATGCTACGACATGGATGAACCTTGACAACATTATGCTCTGTGAAAGAAGCCAGTCACAAAAGTTATGATCCCATTTACATGAAATATGCAGAATAAGCAAATCTTTAGAGAAAGTAATTTTGTGGTTGCCTAGGGTTAGAGGAACTGAAAGATTACTGCTAAGAGGTGCGAAGTTTCTTTTTGGGTAGTGAAAATGTTCTAAAATTGATTGTGGTGTTGGTTGCATAAATCTGTGAATATATGAAAAATGATTCAGTTGTATACCTTAAGTGGGTGAACTTATCTGTGACTAATATCTCAAGAGAACTGTTACAGAACAACAAAAACAAAAAACTGGAGTGACGTTGGGTTGGGGAGGGAGGGAGGAGAATCATCCAGAATCAGCCCAGAAATCACCTATAGTACACGCCTTATGTGGTTTTGTGGTCTGCTGCTGTAAAGTCATAATGTGGTGGACCAAAATGGAGTGTCTACTTTTAAAATGTCACCAGCACCCACATCCAGGAATTGTCCTTCTCTTACCTTTGCATATTGTACATTCCATCCGGGACGATGCCTTATAAAAACTTGTCATTTCATAAAACATAGGGCAATGTTTCTCCAAAACCACCTCATTTCTGGTGGCTGTGGTGATCGTAGGGAGGGAATCGAAATAATTTCCTCTGCCAAGATTCAAAGGAAGTAATTTAGGGCACTTTCGGATACTCCATCCATGATAGAGCTAGATTTTTATACCAAAATATAAGGCTGCCACATAAAGCAATCATGGCAAGAATGAAATGAACTCTGTCACTGCTTGCATTTGGTGTGTAAAAAAAATGTAGCATTTGGCTTCCAAATTAAATTCTTGAATGTGTATTAGTCATTGTTACTCTCTTCCACCATCTTTCTGATGAAGTGATATTAATAGCCAGTGGCTTGGCTATTAGGGTACAAATGAGAGCTTTAGTTGTATTAACTAATATAAACTACCAAAAAGAAATAATTTATTTTCTCATTTGAAAATAGCAGAATTTCCCTTTTAACTAGATTTGCACTCTTGTCAATTGTCAAGGGGAAAAAAAAAGTGTTAAAGTTAATTGCTAAAATGAAAGATAACAAATATGAAAACCTGCAGTTGTGTGCATATATATAGCAGTAATCGCTTACTTTAATGAGTTCAATATTTCTAGCCCCTGGGAGAGGCACTGACTAGGAGAGAATGTAGATCTGACTCAGTTGTATAATCTGTGAATCTTGGCAAGTTTCCTTAGCTCTGAGGTTAAGTTTCCTTAGCTCTCAAATAAAGATCATAATTCTGTTTTTAATTAAAATTTATTAATTTTGAGATACAGGAGGAGGGGCAGATAGACAAAGAGAGAGAGAATCTCCAGCAGACTCTGTGCTATCAGTATGGAGCCGGACACAAGGCTCGATCTCATGAACTATGAGCCAAAATCAAGAGTCGGCAGCTTAACTGACTGAGCCCTTGAAGATCACAATTCTTATTCTGCTGTCCTAGATATGTTTTATTTCTTGCTCTATCCAAAGTCCCAGCTAGCCAGTGAATCATAATTTGCTAATAGCAAAGCATTCAGACAACCAGATTACCTATTCCAGAAATTTGCATTAAGAGACACAGATTTGGTGGTTGATGATGCATAGTATAGCTGAGGAGATGTGATGGCTGCCATGTTGGATCATGTATGAAATGAGGAAGGACAGGAACTGGTTAAGAAAGAAAATTATGAGTAGAAACCCAAAGAGAAACAGAGATGAGGCCATGTGGCCTCTAGAGGCAAAGCAGCCTTGGATCCGAGCTTCCTATTCTGGTTCACTGGGAGACTAATTATACTAGGCTACTATCCTTGGATTCCTTGGGGTTTCTAAATGCCTGTGTGGAGCTTCACTTTTACTTACTCTGATCAAGTTTGAGTGTGTTTCTGTTTACTGCAAAAAAAAAGAAGGTAGTGGGTATGGTGTAACCTTATTCAAACATCTCTGTTACCTTATAGAATTAGAGTAAGGATCAAATGCCTTCCCCTGATTGAATGTGAGCAGGAGCCATATCTTCTTAATATGTGTGCTACTAAAACATTTGCTTAATTGAACTGAAATTGGTTAAGTGCATGAAGATACTTTGAAAACTGTAGAACACAATGCTGATGGAGAACGTAGGGATTATTAGTAATCTGATTAAGATTTTATGAAATCCCCATTTGTCATTTTTGTGTATCTGCCACAATGAATAAAGCCAAAAGTAATGGCTAAAATACATAGAAGTCGGGTGAATTTTCACTTCTCTGTCAGAGCCATTGTAACTGTAACCCTCTTCTAAAGTGAATGGGAGGCAGGGAGTTCTCCTCAGATAGTAAGCAAAGCAGTTCCTGTCCCAGAGCCATACTCAGGTCTCTGGAAGCAGAAAGTCTGTTCATTTTGCAAACTTCCTAGCATGGAGGTAGGCAAAAACAGGAGAAAACAGATTTCCCGTCTCCTTTGCTGGGGATGAGCGACAACAGGAAGTGAAGGACTGAGTTTCTCATTTTCACATTCAGTGTGCATGAGCATGAAGACAATAACTAAATCCTGTGTTATGGCAGAAGTGCTTCACAGGATACCCAGTTGTTCAGGTTATCTCTGTTGGCCAACTTCAACCTGTCACTCCACTTTACCTGCTTAACCTCTAGGCTACCTATTAAAATGAGGAGAGAAAGAGAAGACAAAACCATTCAAGGATTAAAGAAAGACATAGGTTGAAAGAAAACGTGGACTATTTTCTTCCTGGTGTGGCTACCTATCGCACCCAGACTTGCAGTGGTTCTCGTCCTGTGGGAGAAGAAGTCCTAGGTGCAGGGACATTATAAACAGCGCATTACGTATACATTCAAATTGATGCCTAGTAGCTGTCTGACCCCAACTGGTGTCTTTGGTCCCCTTGAGGCTCACTCTGCTGCATGCTGGCCTTAGCCCGGTCCGGTCCTACCTCCCTGGCATGGCCATATTTTATAAGGCCAAACAGACATATCAGCTAGGACGGAAGGGAGGCACCACCTTTAAAATATCCCAAACAACCTCCCCTCGTTTCTGATACAACCTCTGGGTTTTAATTACTCTCTGAAAGTGAGAGCCATCCCAGGATCCTTCGGTGACATTTTCCAGTTTCCTGTCGGCTCCACTTATGAGAAACAAATGGGCTGGCTGGCCTCCCTCTAGATTGAGTTTTTCATGAAGTCATTACTTCTGTCACGGGGAGTATTTTCAAATTGAAAAATCTGAAACAATAAATGATGGTGAAGCAGTTAATAACTGTTAAGAAATCACATTTGGAAAATTGCATTTAAGCAATAACCTTTCTCCCTGTAATTAAATGACAGAAAGGTCCTGGTTTTAATTAAGTCAGCAATTTATAGTTATGAAGCTATACTTCACTATGCAGATTAGCAAATGATAGGTCACAGAACACCCTGAGTGCATTTTGAGTGGGCCTGATATGGTAATTACTCCACTGTTCAGTGGTGACCACATTGAACCGTATCTCTAGATGAAACAATTTTCTTTTCCTTGCTCCATGATGTATAACTAGGATGAGTAAATGTACCACGAGCACTGGCTTGCGCATCTTTAAATTAAAATGGATTTTAAATGAGGGGGCATGAGCGGAGGGAGCGTGTTTAAAGAACGGCACCGCTAGTGAATGGGCCACTAGTCAATGCCTGGGAGCAGAGAATATATCATTGTTTTACAGGGCTTTCTATCTTGCGCCTGAGTGTTTGCTGCAGATTTATGAGGAAGTAAAATGCTAATGTTAGTGTATTTATAAACATATGATGGGGGTTTCATCTATAATTTATGTGCTGGCCCTACTTTCTGCCTCCTTGGAAAGGAAAATGAAATACTAGGTTGGACAGCCAAAAGGGACATTAATATGGCTTTCACATTTTATTTAACTAACCCCCAGCTTATATTACACGTTGATGATCACATTGTGAGATCTTTCTTGAAATGCTTATTGTGTCTTGTCTCCTATCTGCCCCAGCCTCAGCTTGTGCAGAACGCCAACACTTACCAAATGGCTTCAGGCAGCCTTGTAGGAATCAGTTAATGGGAGATGGTGTTTGTGTGTGTGTGTGTGTGTGTGTGTGTGTGTGTGCGCACACACATATCAGGGGCTTCAGAGGCAACAGAAAGTCCAGCTCCTGAAAATGTTTTCTTTCATTTCTCTTAAAGTTTCATGAACATCTGAACTCGAAGAAATAATTTGTTTTCAGGTTTTTGATTTCTTCTTCAAACCTCATATTTTCCTGCCTGTCTTCATTAAAGCACATCTCCACCCAAACACATGGAGAAGATAGGCTGCAGAGGAAGGAATTAGAGCATCAAAACAAGCATCAGAAACTGAGCACATCCCAAAATGGCAGTGGGGGCTGAGGACAGAAAGACCCTCTCACTCAGAACATTCTGTGGTGGCAGTATTTCTCCCTGATGGGACACTAGCTGTTGTATTTATCAGCTCTGGTTTCATGCCCTCTGTTTCCCCACCACATGCACAAGTGAAATGGTGAAATGAATCAGATCTGAGTTAAGCTGACCAGTGAATCCCTGAATGCGCCACAGCTAATAGTTGTTCAATAGTCGTGAAGCCCAGTTCCAAAGAATCAGAGGCAAAGATTCTCCCAAGTCACGAGTTTCTTATTTAGAAACATTGAATCTCTTTTTTGGAGGGAAAAAATAATGATACAAAGGTAATTCCCACTCTTCCTCCTTTGGACTTTTTGGAATTCTAGAAGAGGGGTCAAAATTGTTGTATACCCCCCAAATTGTATTATATTTAAAAGGGAAAAATATCACCACAGCATTTTAAAGAATCGTGTTATGCATGTATAATTCAAATGTCAGCTACATGGATATTCCCAAATTGCCCAGCCTACTGGGGACATGCTGACCTTTGATGTTTTTTGTCTTGAACCCTCATCTAACATGTGGTGGGGGAGGAAGGAACGCAATATTCTTCTCGCTATCTTGGGGTGGTTCTTGGGGTGACTCAGATTTTCCACAATCATCTCTGATCTGAATTCCTGTTGTTTCTGAATTCTACAGATACTCTGTTTTGCCTTCCAGGTATAACACCCCTTTTCTGGTCTGGGTCACCCCACTGGGCATCAACCCACTTACTTTGCTCCCCAGAGCACTTCTGGCCCAACACTTGGGAGGGCTTCCTGAAGGTTTGAGGCAATGGAGCGGATGACTTCACAGCTCAGTGAATAACTTAAAATAGCACTTCAGAGCACTTTGGGTGTTCCCACTCCGGGATAGTTCTTGAAGGAGAACCCACTTCTATTTCTGTGTTGATCTCAATCTTTCTTCTCTTATCTGATTTGTTCCTTTCTCTCCCAACCCTTAAATTCCCATCTTCCAGTCCACGCATTTTGGTCCTCTTCGTCCTCCTTTCCAGCCCACTCCTGCCATGGCCAGGGGGCTTCCTCCTTGAGATCTGACTGTCTCTCTCTTTCTGGGAGGAATTCTGTTTCCATCTTCAAAAATACCACATTCTGTTTCCTACCACCCATGTAGAAACAATAAAGCCCTACCACGGCAGGAGTGAGGCCTGTAAAGGAAAGTGCCTGGGCATGTTGGGGGAAAGGCAGTGGAGACTGAGACTCTGCCCAACTCCCTTGGGTTTGACTGCACTTCTCAGATGCTCAGCGTCGTTAGCCATGGTCTTCTTTAGAAGACAGTGCATTCTGCAGTTGTATTTTTGTATCTCAGATCCAAGAAGCCAGTTGCTTTCTGTGTTCAGATGTCTCCCTTGAAGCCTCAATTTGATATACGTATCAAATTATGTCTGGTCCCTGGCATCAGTTTAGAGTGCAACTTGGAAAGAATCTCCAGGCAAAACAAGAAGACACCATTGGCCAAGAATTTCCTTTGGATTCGCCATATGAGTGGGAGAGGAGGGTCCCATCACAGGCCAGATCCCAAGCTTGTGCCCCTGCTGGCTGGGTGGAGAGCAGCACAGGAAAACTGAATGGGAGAAATGGAGTTATCCTTGCTCATGCAGACTTGGACACCTGTTTCAGAAACAGGTCCTCTTTCTTTTTTCTTTTCTTTTCTTTAAAAAAAAATTTTTTTAATGTTTGAGAGAGAGAGAGAGAACAAGCAGTGGAGGGGCAGAGAGAGAGGGAGACAGAATCCAAGGCAGGCTCCAGGCTCTAAGCTTCCAGCACTGAGTCTGATGTGCGGCTTGAACCCGCAAACCATGAGATCGTGACCTGAGCTAAAGTCGGATTCTTAACCGACTGAGCCACCCAGGTTCCTTACAGGTCCTCTTTCTTTACGAGTTAGTTAAACTGTATATGTCCAATGTGGCTGGAGATAAATTTCTGTGGGGAAAACACATTAGAGAAATGTTTCTTTTTCAACTTCTCCCACAATTGGGTCACCTGACATAGAGGGAAAGTGTCCGTGGCTGAATTTATAAGTTAATAAAGATACATACTAAAGCCTCCTCTTGTTCCTCCTTGAAGATGTGATGTGTCTTCAACCAGAATTAAAATGTAGACATCGTAGAAACCAGTGATTCTGGTAGGAAGAGTTACCAGTTGACTTTCTCATATATTCATGCATGTAGCTAGATTTCACTGGTTGAACTCCTGCTATTTGCTATGTGCTGTGCTGGACAATAGGGATATGAGAATAGATAAACCAACCCATGCCAGGGAATCCATTCGCCTGACCCACATCAGGAGTGGGGTCAGGGAGGAGTACAAGGGCAGCAGACACAAAAACAGATCAGGATAACATTCTATCAAAGAACTTAAGAGCTAGACTTGGAATCAGACCATGGGAGATCAGACTCTACTTCCATTACTTATTGGCTATATGATCTTGACCAAGTCACTTAACCATGCTTTGCTTCATCTTCCTCATCATCAAAGGGGAATAATCATAGTATCTATCACATAGCATCATTAGGAAGACAATGAAATAACATAACATTCATGGGGCATATTAAGCACTCAAATGTTACATATCATAATAGCATGTGAGTCATATAATGAGATGCATGAGACATTATACAAGAACTCAGAGAAGGAGTCGCATCTAACTCAACCAGGAGGAATCAGTGAAGACTCCTAGAGACCCTTCCCTAACTTTACACTTGATGGATGTTCAAATACTGCATTCAGTTAAGAAGTGATGGGCTAAGCATTTGTGGAAAAAGTGGGTGCCCTTGAGTTTTATCCTAGGATTCTGATCCTGAGGCTTTATCAACAACTCATTTACTCCAATGATTGGAGTCAAGACTAATGTGTTGGAGAAGAGAAAGCAATGTTCTTGGTACTGATGGCTGTAAAAAAATCATTACCAGTGCTTCTTCCCTTCATTACATCCCAGCAGATAGTCCCCAAACCCCCCCTTTAATGGCAGATTTCATGGTTCCCTTAGGTGGATAAACTCTGAGCCTTTAAGGGCACAAAGCATCTCTTTTACTCATGGAAAGGCAGTGTGAAACAGCTTCCTGTCCTGTGCATCGTTGTAGGAGCTCTCCCAAAAAAGTTGCCAAGACAAACAGAAGTTTAACTTCCTGATCTTCCTGAATACTCCAGTGAATTATTATCAAGTGAAAATGCATGTAATTAAGGTGGGCGGAAGGCGGGAATTGAATTATGATAAAACTCATGCCTGCTGATGTGTTTGATGACAGAGGAGAAAATCATAAAGGGAAAGATGATGAATTTCTGTCTTTTCTCTGGGAATAACTGACTTAAAATCAATGTAATGAAAAATTGTCAAGTGAACACAGAATGGCATAGAGAAAGGATAAGTTTCTGATGGAAATATATTAGCTCACAGCAGAGCCACACTTTCCATTTTGATCTCTCGGGGGGAAATTCCACCAAAAATGTATTACTTGGAGAACAACTATGATCATGTCACTTTCCTATTGAAAAGCGTTCAGTGACTTTCCCTCATTTCCTACAGAACAAAGTTCAAAGTTCTGAGCATGGCATTGAAAGACTGTTATAACTGACCCCAATCTCCCTCACTAACCTTATCTCCTCCTTTACCTAATATACACATATGTATATGCACACACATAGATCACGCACTCTAGTACACTCCAGATTAAGTATATCGGTCAACCTTTCTTAAATATACTGTATTCAGGTACTTTGCTCATGCCAGAATTCCTTCTCACCAATCTCCAAAGATCAGATTCCAACCCCACCTAAGATCCAGTTCAAATGTCCTTTCTTTTATCAGATCTTTTCCCAGAGCTAGAATTAATCTCTCACTTCTCACTGATCCCATGGATTTTCTCTAGATGGTAAGTAATAGTACTTGTATTACTTAGTAATGCATTATACTACTTTAATTTTTTTTTTTTGATAGATTGTCTTCCTTATTATCTTGTTAAATCTTTGAGGGCAAGAGCCATGTCTTATTCATTTTTATACTTTCACTGTGCCTGGAATAGTGCATTGTATGACATTGGCTTTAAAAATAATTCTCCCTTTTTGCTTTGGCTATCAGGAAGCTCAGAACTAAGTTTTCAGTTTCAATTACAGTAGCTTTTCATTTGGGTTCTCTGTTCAGGTGATGTCCTCACTTCCCTACTTGTTTCTCATCTTTGTACTCTTATTTTAGTGTTTATTGTACTGGTTTTTTTATTGTAAACTACTTCAAATTCATTTTGGAAGTAGACAGGCAGAAATAATAGTTATAAAGTTTGAAGGGAAGTCAGTATTTTGGTTAAATGTATACGTAACTTATGTATACTTATCAGATATTAGCATCGTCAGGGAGGCAGACAAGGGAGATAAAAAGAAATTTTAAAAAATCAGTTAAAGATAATGCAGTTGACCCTTGAACAATACGAGTTTGAACGGTGTAAGTACACTTATACCTGAATTTTAAAAAATAAATAAGTGTTCTAAGTGTATTTTCTCTTCTTTATGATTTTCTTAACATTTTCTTTTCTCTAGCTTACTTTACTGTAAAAATACACTATATAATATATATAATGCACAAAATACATGTTAGTTAACTGTTTATGTTATTGGTAAGGCTTCCAGTGAACAGTAGGCGATTAGTAGTTAAGTTTTGGAGGGAGTTAAAAGTTATACATGGGTTTTTGACTGCAAGGAGGTGGACATCCCTAACCTCTGTGCTGTTCAAGCATCAACTGTAATAGTATCTATATTGAGATTTGTAGCCTTTCAGAATTACATGTGATCTTCCCAGAAACTTCATGAAGAATGTATGACAGGAATCTTCATTAATCTTCATTTAATCCATTAAACATGGATTAAAGCAGACCAAGACTCAGGAATTAAGTATCTTGCTCAAGGTCACACAGTTAGAAGCAGAGCTAGGTACAGCTCTTTGAGGACCCTTTTGTAAGCCTTACTCTAAGTACCAATCTACAAAAAAGCCATCCCAGGGCAAGCAGGCTTGGAGTGGTGGGCTTAGGGTGGGAGCGGCTGTTCACTGCTAATATCGTGATTTCTGGTTCCTTCCACTACCTTCCCATCCAACTTCCAACCTGTATTGGAGAACAGCTTACTTCCTGGCTGTGATTCAAAGAGCAATCTTTGAACCAAGAGTAGGTGAGTTGGGACACTTTTGGCTGCAAGTAACTGAAAACCCAACTCAAAGTGGACAAAAGATAAGGTTGTTGATTGACTCTTACAACTGGAAGTCTAGGAGTCAGATGGGTTTTGTTATATACTTTATCCAGGGCAATTTCTGTCTTCGTTTTATACTTTATCCTCCTGTTACTTTCTTGACCTCACCCTTTTCCATGTGTTGACCTCATCTCAGGCCAGGAGCAGGATGTTAGCAATCATTCTGGGACTCAAAAGAAGAAAGAGAATCACTTCTGGGAGCTCTCCCAGGACAAGAAAACTCCCCAATACCCATAGCAAACCTTCTTTGCATTCCATTGGCCCCGAATGGATCATATAATCATTCCTGAACACATCACTTGAGAGGATGGAATTAGCTTCAGCCAACCAGGCCCAGCTAGGAGCGGAGTCAATTTCTCTTGAGCCAAGGGGTGGTGGTGGGGAACGGGGGACAGATCGGAAATGGAAAAAATATTACCTGATCGAAGTGGGAATATTGAGGCTCCATTAGTCTTTTATTCTAAATAAACCTACCCTGTCCTTTCTGCTCTCTTACTGGGCCGTGCCTGAGACATTTTCTTTAATTGCAGCCCTTCTTAGTCGATTTATTTTCTCTGCCCACCCCCCCCCCACCCCGCTTCCTTCCCTTCCTCCCTCTCTCTCTTTCCTGCTTTCATTCATTCATCAAATATTCTTTGCACCACGTCCTGTGCTAGACATTGAGGTGCCCAGACAGTCTGGATACCACTGTCCTTCACGTGGGGAGCTCCCTTCTGACATACATAGCCAGGGTCCTGCAGACTTAGTGAGCAGCCCTCTCAGGTGTCCTGGAGAGGTTACCAGCAGACAGGACATGCTCAGTCCTGAGAGTTATGGCACTAATCAGGAAGTTTGCTTCATTTAAAGGACAGAGCAGCGAGGCAAGGAAGAGTGATTTTTGTCTACCCAGAACCGAAATATCACATTAAAATGCCTCCTAGCACCGAGAGGTTTGTCCATTAAATTTAATTAAGCTTTCTTTAGAGTCACATGTCTCGGGAGATCTATTACACCCAGGGGACACAGCATTTGCTTTTGCCAGTCTTTGCTTTGCTCTTTGCTCTATTCTTTCCGACCAGAAAACCCTGTGCCTCTATTGTCTATCAGAATGTTCATACTTAGTGGCCAAATACAGGCATGTGGATTGTGGAAATTCCTCTGGCAGTTAGTTTCTGGCTTCGGTAGCCTCTTCAGCTAGAGCTCTGAGGTCCAGGAGCTTTGTTTTCCCTCTTCAAAGGGAGTGTCTTCAACAGAGGTTTACACTATGTCAAGGACAGCTTCTCTGGGTCTCTGTGATTCTTGTATCTCTCAAGCAGCTCAGACATTCTGGAAGCTGAGATTCCTTCAAAGGGACCAGCTGGGAGAGGCATGTGCCCAAGCCAGCCTCAGAGTGGGTGTGAATTCCTCGGTTCCAAAACAGAGCAATTCTCTCTGATGGGCTGTCCAAGCCAACACTTAGCCTGGCAACTTCCTTGGTAGTGGAAACCTGGCATGTGGCAGGCGGAATATTTCAGTGTTTCCCAGTCCTGGAGACCTGCTTCATCCTTCTCTACTCAGAGGATGTGCCACTCAGAACTGCCACATTATTGCTGCTACTGAAAGCCGCCACTGACGCTCCAGTTGACAGCATAACACACACATGCACACACCCCTCTCTCATCCCCCAAATCAGTGTAGAAAGCTGAAGGGAGTGAGTGCTTCAGTTTTCAACCTCCGTTTTCCCAGCGGTATTTCTAGAATGTTAACAAGTACTGCAGGGGCAGGGGTTGGCTTTCTGGCCAAATGTCAATAAGCAATATTGGTTTAAACAAAAATAAACAGGTTTCTTGCAGAAGACCTGGAGACATGGGTTCTCCCTGAGTACATGTATATTACTAAGCAAAACAAAGGGGAATACCTTTAATGCTAATTACTTGATCAAGATCTGCAAAAACAAAATTACCTAGTGTTGGCACCCTGAAACAAGGTTTCAGGATTAGAATTCCTTTCTACCAATAGGCCCATGGTAGGGGGTTACATGACTTTTGGCTTCAATTTAGGCCCAGCCTTATCAACAGAGAACCAATGCATAGATTCTTCTGATTTGACTGCCAAGACCTTTGAAACCCTAGTTGGACATATTTGGTGACTGTGAGTGAGACATCCTTATGGAGAAAGCAAGAAAGCTGAAAGCCAAGTAGAATTGTGTTTCTGGGTAAGTTAACTCATCTGCTCTTTGTGATTTGGGTCTTAATTTCCTAGTCCAAGGAGTAGAATGGTTGATTTGGTCTTACCTCTGAATAGTTGGTCCCTACTGAAGTCTTTTATGACAAAAGCATAGTAACGTGGGAATTAGATCAAAAGAATGGTTGCAACTGGTTTTTTTTTTAATTTTTTTTTTAGGATGTGTAATAGGCTGAATGTTCTGGAACCCCCTCCCCATTCATATGTTGAAGGCCTAGCTCCCAATGTGATGATCGTTGGAGAAAGGGCCTTTAGGAGTTAATTAGGATTAGATGAGGTCATGAGGGTGGGGCCCTCATATTGGGATTAGCGTCCTTATAAAAAGAGACACCAGAAAGCTTGCTCTCTTTCTCGCTGCCATGTGAGGACACAGTGAGAAGGTGGCCTTTGCAAGCCAAAAAGAGAGCCCTCGCCAGGAGTTAAGGCAGCTGGCACTTTGATCTTGGACTTCTCAGACTCCAGAACTGTGAAAAAATAAATTTCTGGTGTTTGAGCTGCCTGAGCTGCCTGATATAGGATGCTTAGGTGACAATAACAGGAACTCAAAAACAGCTTTGGCAATAAGAAAATGTGTTGGCTCATGTATCAACACCCAACAGAAGGGCAGGCTCCGTGATTGATTTAGACCCATGTTTCCAGCTCTTTTTTCTGAGGTTCTCTTGTCTCAATCCTCTTCTACATACCAATGTCACCTTCAGTGTGATATTGAGGTGGCTGTAGTCATTTCAGGCCTTGAATCCCAGGCAGGACAATATCCACAGACAAATTAGCTTTCCTGTAGTTTCCCTCTTAACAGTAAGAACACTTCTTCCAGAACTCCCCCACCCCATCAACTTCCCTATATAACTTACTGGTGCATATGAGACCACATGTTTATTCCCACATCAATTCTTGAGTCTGGGGGAATGCCATGTTCTGACTGAGTTAGCTGTAAGTTCCTAAACCAGAGGGCAAAGGGGTCCCCTGGCAGTCAGCTTGGACTGTCCAGGGTCCACCTCTGGAGCTAGAATCCCCTCATCCACTAGACTCCACACAGTGGAGAGGGGAGTAATGAGTATTCAAGAGATCACCAAAGCACTTACCTCATAATCCTTCCATTTTGCTTTATTAAAAGGATTTTAGGGGCGCCTGGGTGGCGCAGTCGGTTAAGCGTCCGACTTCAGCCAGGTCACGATCTCGCGGTCCGTGAGTTCGAGCCCCGCGTCAGGCTCTGGGCTGATGGCTCAGAGCCTGGAGCCTGTTTCCGATTCTGTGTCTCCCTCTCTCTCTGCCCCTCCCCCGTTCATGCTGTGTCTCTCTCTGTCCCAAAAATAAATAAACGTTGAAAAAAAATTTTTAAAAGGATTTTAGAATCTAACCCAGAAAAAATTTCACATGAGCCAATATCCTATGCGTACTTATCATTAAAAACCTCATTCCCAGATCCATAACTTATTCTTTATTACTAAGATATTATATTGTAATGATACCACTCATGAATTACCAGAACAAATGCTACAAAAGTCTTTTTGCTCATATTGGTCAACAAGGGAAAACATGAATTTAGCAAAAAATAATATGCATGCCTTTGACAAGTTATAGTTTATTCCTTGCCAACACATTTTTCTCCCTTAAATGAACTCATTTGTGAAAGGATTTTGCTGTCTTGGTTAAAAACTATCCAAGGCTTGTAATATCTAAATGTCAGAGAACAATGGGATGCATGCATCTTGATTGCCACAGTAATTTGTACCAAGCAAAGGGGGAAATTACTGATGGGCCAGATACCATAGGTGAATAAGTAAGTCTTTGGGTACATTGAAAACTTTCAAAGGGATATTAGCTTCCCATGGTCCTTAAGTAGACAGCACATCACTTACTGCCTCAGATAGCCTAGAAATTAGAAAATAAAGAAGATCAGTAGATAGGCAGAGATGGGGGCACAAGATTTGCCATTTCCTAGCCTGCCACTTTAGGTAAATTACTTAAGCACCATGGGCCTCAGTTTCTTCCTCTGTAAAATGGGAGATAGTTTCTCCTTCCAAGTTTTGTGAAGATAAAAGATAATACACATAACTTGGCATAGTATTTGTGACAAAGCTGCTATTTAATAAATGACATCTATTATTAAAATGTTCAGGGCATTCCAGAGGTTACTAGATTCTTTAGGAAGAAGGCTTTTAAGTGAACCTGGGCTTTTTTGGATCAGTAAGCTCTTAGTGGACTCCATCAAGCCAGAGATTGAGTTGCTGGTCTTTCTGTTGCCTCCATGGTGACTGCAAATTAGAAGTGTTTTGAGGGGCACCTGGGTGACACTGTCTATTGAGCATCCAACTTCAGCTCAGGTCATGATCTCACGGTTCATGGGCTCAAGCCCCACGTTGGACTCTGTGCTGACAGCTCTGAGCCTGGAGTCTGCTTCGGGTTCTGTGTCTCCCTCTCTCTCTGCCCCTCCCCCACATGTGTGCAAATGCTCTTTCTCTCTCTCAAAATAAATAAGTAAATAAATAAACTTTAAGAAATAATAAAAATTTTTTTTAAAAAAGAAGTGCTTTGAGCCTGAGTTTGTCATGTAGATTCATGAGATGGACCAAAGTTTAAAGCAGTATTTGATAGAAATCAAGAACTAAGGCTAAAACAGAAAAGTCTCTGGTCTGATATCATCTTTCTGGGTTAATTTTTTTTTTAAAGTCTTCTTCATGGTTCCTTGGTTGATAGAATTAAAGAAAGCACATGTACAATTCTTTTTCATTTTGTTCTTTTTTTAAAAAATCAGCTTTCTTAAAACTTTTTTGGAAATGCATAATACATCATAAAAAAATTTTAAACAATATGAAGTGAAAATCCCTCTACGATCCAAATTTCCCTGAAGATTGGTTTGTATTATTCTCCTAGAACTTCCAAGCGTATGTGAATGTAATAACACTATATGCATTTCAATATAAACGGGAAATATATAACATGTATTACATTAGAAGGAAAGAGGGAGAAAGAGAGGGAGAGATAGAGAGAGAGAAGTATACTATTCTGTGAAGTTTTTTTCTACTTGGTGAACACCTTTCAGTGTGAATGCATAAGGGCCTATCTTTTTTAACAGCAGCAGAATATTTAATACATCTCTTAAATTTTGGCTGTGTCCAAACTTTCGTTAATAAGAGAAAAACAAAAGAATGAATATCTCATGCATACGACTTTGCACACTCATCAGCTGTCCTTGTGTTTAAGAAGCTTATCAAACTTAAAAATGCAAAACAAATTTTTGAGCGCAACATAGCAAATGTGTTGGACAGATCACGGACAAACGACAAGTCCTAGAAAAGCAAACTGAGCCACCTGAGCTTGGCTGACATCTTAACCGGTTTTTGGACCTGGCTGTTCAAGGAGCTGCCTGTGGGTGTGAGGGAGGTTCTGTCCAGTGCACTGGGGTTTCCATGGATTCTGGAAATGACTGTCACCTGGGCATTTCCAAAACTACACAGTCAATTCTTCTCTGCTGGGCTCAGTTCAGCAGGTGCATCAAAGTGGACTTGAACAGGCAAAGCTTTCTTCTGTCTTCCAGAAGCTTCATGCAACTACACAATGGAAGGCTGCCAGCAGGTTAATTCATTTTTTGGTGTGGATATCTACCTGTTTGTGTATCTATTCATCTAGGCATCTATCTATCATCTATCTACACACACACACACACACACACACACACACACAGTACCTATAGTATTTTCCCAATTTTTTCCTGAGCTTTCTACCATTTCAGAAATATCATTGACTAAAGAGAAACATATTAACCCAAGCCAAAAACTACTTTCCAATACACCATTTCTCCTTATCGATAAAGGAATTTCCTTTGGTATTTCATCTAAGAGCAAAGCCTCAGCTATCCCAATGTAGTATACAAACATATTATTTCCTTCTAGTACATTAATTTTTGGATTACTTTGGGGGACAAAACACCACCAAAGTAGTGGTTTGGCTATAAACTCCCTTGACATCTGGCCAAACCTCTAAATAACAAGGATGTAATTGCTTTCAAGCTCTCACTACTGAGATTTTCTGGCCACATCTTGCATCGATGAAAAAGTTAGCATTTATACTTCTGTGGTAATAAAAACCACAGCCTATCATAATATTTACCAAGTTGTGATAAGATAAAAGCTCACTTTGGGGGGCACCAGGAGTAATATTTAGCATAGTCAATTAGGGAGTGGTGAGTATTGCCAGAAATGACTGCTTCTAGAGAGCTTGTGGGATTTTAGCTTCCCTTCTTGTGCCATGAAAGGCACAGAGACAGCTTCTTGATTTCTTCCACTTGTGGTTTTCATAAGTTAGTGCATGATACATTGCTTAAGATGCACAGAAAGTTCAGGGTGGATTTGCAGGTGACTGATTTGGGCTTCCCTTTGGTCTTCCTTGGGCTTTCCTGTCTGTGTCTTTGGAAATAGGACCACCTTCCCAGAGAGGGTCCTTCTCTGGGACTGTGTTTTCCAGAACATGATACACACACACCTGTAGGGGCAGCAAAGAAGGTTTAAGGTAGCAGTACCCAGCCTCTAGACATTAAGGAAACTTGAATCATAGAATGAGAAAGTTATTCCTTTCATAATTCTCTTTTGAGCCTCTGATTATCCAGGAGAAAGCCTCTATGCGTCTGTATTGCCCTCAAATACATGCTAAGTCCCCCTCTGGACAAAGAGAATACAGGTTTCAGGCTCAACCCACCAAAATCTAAGTAGAATTTTGTAACTTGGACTTACATTTATCTTTAACATGACTTTCCATTTATGGCAAGCAGGCATTATTGATTTCCTATCCATGGTAACAATGCCAAATTTCTTTTACAGTGCATTTAAATGAAGCTTTTTGTTTTTTTCAATATATGAAGTTTATTGTCAAATTGGTTTCCATACAACACCCAGTGCTCATCCCAAAAGGTGCCCTCCTCAATACCCATCACCCACCCTCCTCTCCCTCCCACCCCCCATCCACCCTCAGTTTGTTCTCAGTTTTTAAGAGTCTCTTATGCTTTGGCTCTCTCCCACTCTAACCTCTTTTTTTTTTCCTTCCCCTCCCCCATGGGTTTCTGTTAAGTTTCTCAGGATCCACATAAGAGTGAAACCATATGGTATCTGACTTTCTCTGTATGGCTTATTTCACTTAGCATAACACTCTCCAGTTCCATCCATGTTGCTACAAAGGGCCATATTTCATTCTTTCTCATTGCCACGTAGTACTCCATTGTGTATATAAACCACAATTTTTTTATCCATTCATCAGTTGATAGACATTTAGGCTTTTTCCACAATTTGGCTATTGTTGAAAGTGCTGCTATAAACATTGGTGTACAAGTGCCCCTGTGCATCAGCACTCCTGTATCCCTTGGGTAAATTCCTAGCAGTGCTATTGGTGGGTCGTAGGGCAGATCTATTTTTACTTTTTTGAGGAACCTCCACACTGTTTTCCAGAGCGGCTGTACCAGTTTGCATTCCCAGCAACAGTGCAAGAGGGTTCCTGTTTCTCCACATCCTCTCCAGCGTCTATAGTCTCCTGATTTGTTCATTTTGGCCACTCTGACTGGCATGAGGTGATATCTGAGTGTGGTTTTGATTTGTATTAAGTGAAGCTTTTTAAAAGTGAGTCACTTAAAAGTTAAAAAGAAATAATACAGGTAGGACATAGATGAAGCCAAATCCATAAGGGTAATATGGGAATTACTGAGGTTTGGGAGAGTCAGAGGGAAAGTTCTGGGAGCATTCTTGACACTTCCCACCCCAAGTCTTCTTCTCATCTTCTCTCCTGCACTTCACTTATACTTTGCTGGCCTCCCTGACGTTTCCAGAAGATACCCTGCACCTCTGAGCACCTCTGTGGTTTCCTCTGCTAAAACTTCCTTCTCCCCAACTTCTGGTTACTCCTGCTTATCAGAGAGGAACTGTCTCGGGAACCAGGGTCTCCTCTGGCCTTGCCCACCCCCCAGTACATGCCTCTCTTGTGTTCAGCACCCAGGGATTCCCCATCAAGACACTTCTCACACTATACTGTCATTGTAAGTTGAATGTCCCTTTGTCCATGAACTCCTTAGGAGCAAAAACTAGGTCATCTTTATTTGTCTTCCCACATGCTAGGTGGTGCTTGGCACATGGTAGGAATGCCAAAATGTTTGTTGAGTGAAGGAGTGATGGTGATTAAATGAAGAAGGAACTTCTGGCTCCTGGAAGCTTCGCTGCTGCCTTGTGTATCTGTCCCCAAAGACCCCACCCACGGCTGTCCAGGGAGTCTGCCCACCCTACATGGACCTGGGGAACAGCCAAGGCGGGGGACAACGGACCCACCTCGGTGGCAGTTACCCCTTGCTGCAGTGAATGGATCTTTTGCCTACTGGTTGCATGGTTGCTGTTAGCAGCAAGGGCAGTGCTGATGGCATTGTGTCACTTCTGCAGCTACTCTAAAGGCCTGGGGAGGAAACCAGGGCAAGGCACTGCTGGGACCCTGCGCTCACCCTCTGCTTGCTTCCGGCCCTGGTACTGGTGCAAGGATCCAGGCAGGGCAGAGGGAGGAAGGCTTAGACAAAGACTTGGCATCAGCAGCCCCAGGGTGGACCTTCAGAGGATGGAGGGAGGGCAAGAAAACAAAGTACAACACCTTTTTTCTTTAAAACAATTTTTTTTAATGTTTATTCATTTTTTTGACAGACAGAGAGAAACAGAGCACCAGTAAGGGAAGGGAAGAGAGAAAGACACACAGAATCTGAAGCAGGCTCTGGGCTCTGAGCTGTCAACCCAGAGCCCAACTAGGGGCTGGAACTCACAAACTGTGAGATCATGACCTGACCCGAAGTTAACCACTTAACTGACTGAGCCACCCAGGAGCCCCAACACCTTTTTTCTATTATGAAATGAATACCTTGGTGGAGGGGGTGGATTGGGTGGCTCAGTCCATTAAGCACCTAACTTCTGGTTTTGACTCAGGTCATGATCTCCAGGTGGTGAGATCGAGCCCCTCCTGGGGCTCTGAGCTGACGGCACAGAAGCCTGCTTAGAATTCTTCCTCTCCCTCTCTCACTGCCCCTCCCCCACTTCAAAATAAATAAACGTTAAAGTTTAAAAAAAAATGAATACCTTCTCACTACAAAATAAGTTGAAGAACACAAAAGGAAGAAAGGAAGGGGTAAGAAGGGCTACCTGGAAACCTTCCATATTTGTTATTTTGTCATATTTTGTCATATTTTCCACATTCTTCCTAAAACCTGAAGATTTTTCTGCATCTTTTATCATTATCATCATAAAGTATAATCTGTATTCCTTTATTAGAAGAAAAACAGTCATTGTCATGCATATAGTAAACAAAGAAAGAGAAAAGAAAAAATTTGTCTGCAATTCCCCTCACCAGTATTCATATTTTCATGTGCATTATTCTGGTCTATCTCTCCTCCTCCTCCCCGTGGGCAAGTGTGTGTGTGTGTGTGTGTGTGTGTGTGTGTGTGTGTGTGTTGTAATATAACATTAATGGTTACCATTTGCTAGATCCCTATGATATGCCAAGCACTATATAAAGCACTTTATCAACATTTTCTGATTTAAGCATTCTTTCAGCCTAATCAAGTATCATTACCCCCACTGACAGATGAGGGAACCAGTTTATAAAGATCAAATGCTTTGTCCAGAGTGACACATTAGTCAGTGAAAGAGTTGCGTTTACCTGCAACTGTGTGAGATAAAGCGGGTGGTCTTATCTCCTAGACCTCCCCTACCCCATCTCCCACCTCGTGTTTTGATCTCTTTACAGCAGTCCAGAAGTAATCTCCATAGTAGAGGTTCTCCGCAGTAGCTGTGGATTAAAATCAACTGAGGAACTTTAAACAAAATGTGGATGCCGGGGCCTATAGTCCAGATCTTCCCACTGGGATTGAATCAAAGCTTCCCAGATGACCCATACATGTAACCAGAGTGAAATGCAATGCTCCTTAGCTCTCTTGATTTGTGGTTTCTCTACTATTGGAAATGCTGAGTTTGAAGACTGAACTGAAGCTCCAACCAATCTGCTAATAAATAAAAACAAAGCAGCATCTGGCCGCCATGCAAAGGATGATTTCCACGTTCATAAACCTTTCACTGGCACTAAACTGAAAGCAAACATGAATCCCTTTACATATGACATCTGATGAGAGTAAGATGGGCCAGTGGATGGGTGGGAGCTGGTATTCAGTATCCCTAAATGTGAGTGACCCAAACTTTGGACATGTGCAGAATATTTGGGGTCACTGGTCTGTGTGTGCCTGAGTGAATACTTAATTTCCTTTTTCAGACCTCAGTAATTTCTAGCAGAGTGTGTAGAGTTCATGACACAAACACATCTGGATTTGGGGGTGTGGATCTGAAATATTTGCAAGCCGATATGCTGGGAGCAGATGTTGAATTGGCAGCCAGGAATGAGGGGGTGATCTTGTTGGAGGCCCCATCTGGGGCTTCGCTTGGAGCAACTGCCTGCCCTGCTGATTTCAGCTGTGCCCTAAATGTGGCTGCCTCCTCTCCTGCCCAAAGGCATCTCGTAGCCTTTTCCCTCACAACTGGGGACACCCAGAATCTCAGCATTGCTGCATCTTATGCAGAAAATGTCAGGAGGATGGAAAACAGTTGCTTCTTAAAGGACACAAAGGTCACTGATCAAGACTGGTCCCAGCCAGACTCAGTGTCAGAAATAGGAGCCAGGCCCTCCTTCATCGCCATGGTGAGGATGATGGCCTGGGAACTACACGGCCAGACAGAGCTGGGTCTGAATACAGATTCTACCACTTTCTATAGCCTTTTAATATTTCTTAGATGGGTTATTTCTCTGAAACCATTTTCTTGTCTGTAAAAGGGGGACATGAAAGCTACTTACTGGATTGTTCAGAAAATGAGGTGAGTGGCTGTCACCTGTCATAGGGGCTCTTGCCCCCCCTCTTCCTTTTCATGTAATGGCTTCTAGATTGCATATTATCATTTGAGACCCATTTGCCATGGCCAAACCAGAAATTCAACAAGTATTTCAATGGTATTCATTGTTGTCTGTACCATTCTGTCTCTGAGCCATCATTCATGCTATTCCTTTGCCTAAAACATGTTTCTCCTTCTTTCCTCCTATTCTCTTCCAACCAGTTCTGCTCTTACCTTCTCACTTTGATTCTCCTGGCTGGATGTCATCTTTTCCCTTCTAGATTACCACAGTGCTTCGGCCACACATTCTCAAATATTAATGCGTGTAAGGGGCATTCAGAGTGTTTAATGCTCTGGGCTTACTGTCCATGTCCACAAGATAGTGATAACCATACTACCCCTCTCTGAGCTCTTTGTTAAGTGTTAGATGAATGTCATGCGTGAAATATTTAGCACTAGGATGGACACATAGTAGATGAACAGTAAATGCTGTCTAACATAAATACAATATATTCCAATAAACAATCGTAGTTTATATAACATAACAAATTTTGAAGGCAGAAGTAGAAGAGGAGGAAACAGTCTGGGACTGGCAATTAAAAGAGCAGGATTGCAGAATCCAAATAGACTCCCAGACACCAGCTTCAGAAATGTGACTATACTGCCCAGAGATAACGAGTTGCTAGAATAAAGTTCTATGTGGAAGGAAGAGGTTTCAAGTGCCAAGTTCTATCCACTCCAATTCTCATGCATTGTAACCCTTGGCAAATCTTCTTCACCCAAGAGTTCTTACTCTGGCTCAGCTTTCTAGCATGGTACCGGTTAATTACAGTAATAAGATAAGGCATTCTTGGGCAGCAGGGATGTGCTGGACAAATGTGGGACAGCAGGGTTGGATTGGGGGATTTATTATAAGCCAAATAAATGGCATCAGAGGATTGATGAGGAAGTCGTGACTACTGCAATGAACCCAAGGGATGGTGGGATGGGGGGACTGGTCAAAAGGAAGATTGGAGGAGGATATTGAAACAGTTGTTTCATGTGGATCAAGGGCCATCCCAATGTGTGAACATGGAAGAGAATTAGATGGGTTGGGAGATTTCCCTGGATGAAGACAGAACCAACACAGACAGGACGAAGTGATGTGTGCTTATATCAAAGCCATGTTACCCACATGGCCCTAGAGGCGTCCTCCAGCATGAGTGCCTTTCCTTAGGCTGGGCGTAGCAAGCCCAGCTGCCCTGGGAAGGGAGTTCCCTTGCCTCTCCACCAAAACCATCCATAGCCCATCCTGGGGTCTCTCTCTGCTGACCTGGAACATGCATATGAGTCCCAAGATCCAGAGTCCCCTGACTCTGAGATGTCAAACATCAGTAGTTCTTTCTGTCTTTGACATCAGCCCTTTGAACTCCATGCCTGTGGTGAGCACATGATTGGGGGTTAGAAATCTTAGCCTTGATGGTCCTTTGCTCTGTTCCCTTGGACAAATTACCTCACCTCTCTGAGTCTCAGGCTCCTCAACTATAAAATGGGGATCATTCAGCTTACCTTACTAAGTTTTTGATAAGAGCAAATGGGAGAATGCAGGAGTCTGTGATCAAATGGGACACTGGTTGAGGAAATAATGTGTGTTTCAGCAATGAACAATCTGAGGGATGCTTAGTTCATTTCATTCAATCCTTTCAACCCTGCTGTACCTCTAGCCCCCTTTTATAGATGAGGAAATGATGGCTCAGAGAGGCTGGGTAACTTATCTTAGAAAGTGGTCCAGTTGGGATTTGAACTCAGGGCTTTGGGACTCTACAACACCACCCTGCCTTCCACATCAGGTACCCGTGGGTCTGTGGGTTATCCTGTTTCTGAACACAGCGAGTATTGGCTGCTCTGCTGGACACAAGAAACCTGCTTGACTTGCTGACACTCGCTCTAAGAGCCCTGCTTCTTGCCCTTTCTCTTCTCATTTATCCACAGACCCCCAGATGGCCATGGAGGTAGCCAGGTGGCCAAGAATTTCAGTTACAGGAAACTCCATTTGCTTTGCATCCAAGATGATGGTGCATTTTCCAAGTAAAGTCAGGAACCCCTAATGCACTAGAGCAGTTGAGTGTGGCTTGGGCGGCCCCTTCATTTCTGAGTCAGTCCCAGAAGAGAGCTTGCCTGTGTTGTTATGTGTCCTTATTCGTTAAGGATTCTCTGTATTGAGATGCAACCTAATTAGGGTTGAGCTCAAAGCCTGTTCATTCGGGGGCTTAGTTCATAAAAGATTAATGTTCATTTTCCTTGGGTTTTGTTGCAGAATTCAGCTGGAAAAAATCCAGGGTGCACTTCTTCCAAGAGAAGTAGCACTTTGGTGGTTTGTGAAAATCCCTTTTCCCTCTTGTTAAAACCTTGTTTTTTATGTCCTCCTCCCCCTCAGCCTCTACCCTAGCATTTTAGTTTCTGAAGATGTATAAGAGAAAAAAAGTGAACTCTGCAATCAGAGAAAGCAATTGGAGATATTATTGAAAAGGAACACATTTACTTATGATTTAAAAAAAAACAGGTAGCAAATTAAACAAGGCATATTGGAAACGGTTCTGCATTCATTCACTTATTCATACCATCATTCAGCAAACATTTATTGAACACCTGTTATGTGCCAGACACTGAGTGTGTGTGTGTGTGTATAATATAATTCATCTGATTTTTCTTTCTGTGCTTTGCTTGATCAACTTAATTCCATCATTAGAGTGCTGATACATATGAGGGGGGAACCTCCTGACAGTATTTCTGCAGAAAGAAAAACATACCTATCCAGCTTAAAAAAAAAATCTTCCATGTTTTCTGATAACAAAAGGGATATATGCTAATGGTTAAAATGCCCCAAAATATGATTTGATTACATTTAAGAGGTAGCAACATTGTATAATCTCAGCCCTTAGAGATTTCAATTGTTGATGGATTGGTGTATATTCCTCCAGGTTTATTTTTCAACAATAAACTATAACAATATAATTGTATTTACAGAAATGGAAGACAACACTTTTGTTCTGCAACTTGTGTGGTTCACTTCATACTCTACCCCGTCAGGATGTGCTGGCCACATTAGCCAGCCCATGGAGAACCTCTACAATACTGTAGAGGTAGTAATACAACAACATTAGCTGTTGTTTTAATGCTGCCGAGTATTCCATTGTATAACCTTGCTTATTCAACCGGTCCTCCGTTCAAGATATTTTGGTTGTTTCTAACTTGCTATCCTCACAAGCAATGCTTCTGTGGATCTCCTCGTAGCTAACTTGGGGCATTTCTGTGAGTATTTCTCTGGACAGATCTCTAGAAATGGAATGTACTGAGTCAAAGTGACGAATATTCTTTATGTTCATGTCTCAATCACCGTGTGAAATGTTCTTTTCGGCACTGCTTCCCCTCACCCATCCTCTTTTCTCTAATTCCATTCCTCTCAAAATACTTGAAAGCAAGCCCAAGATGCTAACAGGTGCTTGTGGGAATGGTGCTCTAGATTTGAGAAGAAGAAAAAGTAGAACATTGCTGTCTCTTCTTTGCTCAGAGCATCCTTGGCTGCCTGTGAGCAAACAAAAATAGGCTTTTCTCTTCCTTTGAGTCAATGTCCTCGCAAATTCTTGCTGAGATGATCTTTTCCCCAAGAGAGGCAAAGGCCGGTTTGCTTTTTTTTTTTTTTAATCTTCTGTAGGTGACCTGGCTGGTAGAAAGCAATAGTCATGGATATTTGTGGGGGAGGGCAGCATTTCAGTGTAATAGTGACCATATTCCTGAAGGAGACGGTGGCAACTTGACTGATTTTCTAAAACCCTGCAAATTGTCATCACAGGATAAAGCACCTTAACGATGTCAGATGAGTCGTTTCTGTGTCACGTAAACGTTGGAAGAAAATAGTTCTACCCCTAGTTCTCCAATGTAAAGTATTTACCAACACATATTATATCTCCAAACCCTACAATTTACTACTTTGGTCATTTTTCTCTTTGTTAAAACTGAGAACCCACAGCTGGATATATTATAGAAATGTAAGTCTTATTTATGTGGGCATCTCTAACATTTTTACTTCTCTTTTTCTTGGGCCACACTTAAATGGGAGACCTGTGTCCCCTCAGTCAAAAAACCCCCAAAGGAGGCTTTCTCAGGAAGTCTGAAACCACAATGCTGTCTCAGCTCCTGGCCGATTTTGCTAACTCTCCAACAGAGGGCAGTGCATTTCTCTCATTGGTCTGCTTAAGTTTGAAAAATACTAGGTAAAAACATACTACTGTCAGCGTCTGAAAATCCAAGCACCTTTTCCTTTATTAAACTCACTCTCAGCCCACTTCTGAGAACAATACACCAGGGAATATTCCAAACACAGGATGGACACAGGAGATTTAAGGGTTCCTTATGCTAGAAATAGTACAATAGTTTGTGTTCAAAACTATAAGCTGAGTAAAGTATTTTCCTAATGTCCTGAAGTTGTTCTCTTTTTTTACTGCTTTGGTTTTTTTGCTTTAGTTGTGATTTTTTAAATCTCACCATCCTGGAAGGTCAGGAGAGTTGATTTGGAAGAATCTTTGGTTATAAATAGTTTAATCTTGTCCCAGTACTATTCATTCTCAAGTTTTATCTGTTATCAATTTAGATATTTCTTATGAGGAGAAAAAAAAAGGTTAGAAGTCTGATGAGTTCCAGAGCTAAGAAGGGGAGCCAGGAGTGAGCACACTTTGTTGTGTTGACTGAAGGACCTGCCACTCTTGGCGAAAAGAATTTGTCATCAATTGCAAACAATCCTACACAGTTTCCCTTAGATTGGCACAATGATTTTCAGCATAATGAAGAGCTGGGTCCGATGCCAATCACTGTCTGACTGCCAGTTAGAGTTTCCATCCTTCAAACTTTACCACAAGGGAGATAAAGCTGAGGAAGAACTGCCCAGAGGAGTCTGGGAAGAGAGTAGGAGAAAAGCAGAGGAAGGAAACAGTCATTGCTTTGTCCTCCCTGGATCACTGTCTGCATACTGTCTGGTATCTTGAGGGCCCCGGCCTAGGTGGCCTGCTTCCTGGTGCAGCAACTGAGACCCAAGCTGGGTTCCTCTAGCTTGCATTCAAGTGGTAGTTTGTCTCCCAAGATGGCTCCCATAACCAAGGGTGCTGGTATTCATACCCCTCTGGGGCCCCCTCCCTCCTCACCCCAGGAATCTGCATTTAGCCAATAGGGTATGGCAGAAATGATATTGTGCCAAGACTTAAGAAGGCCTTTCACTTGTGTGCTCTTGTAAGCCATCCACCATGTAAGAAGTCCAGCTACCCTGCTGGAGGGAATCCACGCAGAAGGGTTCTGCAGGGTAACTCTTCACAGAGAAAGACCCCACATGTGAGTGAGGGAACCATCTTCAACCTGGCTGTCCTCACATAACACCAGCCCACTCACCATCTGATTACAACAGCATGAGTGATTCCCAGGCCAGACCAGCAGAAGAACGTCCCAGCCGAATCTAGTCAGCTCGCAGAATCATGAGCGATAATAAAAACTATGTTAAGCTGTTAAGTTTGGAGGTGGCTCGTTACACAGCATTAGATAACAGAAGCTATTACTTTGGCACTTTCCGGGTGAGGCATAGAGGCACAGCTGTCATGAGAACCAGGCTCCCAGCTCTGCTGGCACAAAAGAGGAAACTGAATGTGGTATTTGTGAGGCAGAGGATAGGTTCTCTGCTGTGACCAGGAGACCCGAAGTCTAGTCCTGGCTGTGGCACCAACCAGCTATGACTTCTTCACTAGCTTGCATCTCTGCTCAACCAGGAGCTGCTTGAGGCCAGGAACAAAGTTTTATTCCTTCATATACACCCCAGCACCCTGTGTGTGATTAGGATCTACTGTAGTTACATAGATGTTAGATGGGTGACTTGGGGGTGAATTAATGAAATAGCTAATGACAACCATTTCATTTATCAGTCTTTTGGCTTGCTCTTTGGGGCACCAGCCTTTCCCAGGCATCCCCAGCAAAGGTTGAACACAAGCTTTGGTGGGTTTGAGCTTTGTAACTAAAAACCCACCAGAAACCAGGCCCAACCAAGAGGAACCTAACAGTGTTCAGAGTCTTCAAAAATTCTTGATTGATGTCACCTTAGACCAGAGTCATTAAATTTAAATGCTGGCAGGAAGTAGACAGGGGAATCGAGGAGTGCACTGAACATGCCCCGGCCCCTATGGTTCTCCCACCAGGGTCACCATGCAGGGTTAGGAATCTCCAGAGGGGGCAGTGCTGGTCTTGTGCTCACTCCCCAGCATCCAGACTACTGCCCAACACCAAGATGTTTGTTGAACAAAGGAATTAGCCTGCTTCCCTTTTCACAACCATTGGAAGAAGCAGCAAAGAAAAAGGAGAAGTGAGGAGGGAAAGTTAGAAGGGGAGGAGACCAAAACTAGTTACAATTCATTGAGCATTTACTGCATGCCTGGTGTGGTAGCAGGTTTTCCCCCCTATATTATCTCATTAAACCCTTACAGCAAGGGCAAGAGCCTGATTTTATGATCCCTGTGTTATAAATGAGAGATTTGAAGCTCAACGAGGTTGAGTTATCACCGAAGTTCATACAACTAGGAAGTGGCTGAGCTGGAGTCCAAACTTGACTCTGTCTGCCTTTGTGCTTCTCACAGATGACTCAAAACTGGTTTTCTACCTTCCCAGGTCCAGCGATGAGAACTTGTCATTCAGTCTCTTCATCTGCAAAATGGGGATAATAGTAGTGTCTACTTCCTAGGGCTGTTGTAAGGATGAAACTAGCTAAAACCTGGAAAATGCTCAGAAATGCTCAGAATAATACATGGTAGCTGCTCAATTAAAAAAAATTAGCATTTTTTTCATTTTTGTTATTTTCCTTTCTTTACTCTCCCACTGAACTTTGCCCAACACTGCACCAAAAGTCTGGTGTCACTCTTGGTAAGCTGCCCAAACTTCAGAATCTGCAGTCTGTTTTCTTACATTTTATTTAAAAATTTTTTTTCAGCAATTTGTCTCTTTTCTTGTTATAGTTTTGTTTGTTCTGTGCTCACAGTCTGCTTTTACACACGCATGTTACCTAAGCTAGCTGATCAGAATCATATCTTCTAAAAATGGGCCAGTGGAGAGACATGTTGGTGCATAAGATAGTCTCGGAGTGAGAACACCTAGGTACAGCCATCCCTGATTGGCTGTGTGACCCTGGCAAGTCACACCATCTGTCAGAGCCTTGGTTTCCCCATCTGTAAAATGAAAACAGTAGTTAACTGCTCATGTCTCTCTTGGTGCTGGTTGAGGATCCATTGTGGTGCTGCCTGGGGACTCACGATGACAGGGACAAATGACAGACTGTCCCGGGATGCTGCAGAGACCCCAGAAGCTGGGGCAAACCCCAGGCAGGTCAACAGCCCCTGTAAGAAGGCTGAGCATCTGAATAATGAACATGTTATTTAAATGGAGCTGGGGCCCTGTGCAGTGCTGAGAAGTCATTTTCCACAGTTCACTGTTCTCCTAGTCAATGGGGCTTGACTTGATTATCCTTCCTCCGGGCTTCAGATGTGGGTACCATTTGAGATTTGTTAAAAATTAGCTAAATAAAATTGTCCCCTCCTCCCCAGCAATAGTGTATGTGAGTGATGGGGCTTTCATAGGCTAATTTCTTAGGTGGATGTCAATCTGAGACCAGAAAATACACTTCATATGTCTATATATGTAGGGCCGTGCAAGTGTATAGATAGAATTTTTCATATTTAGAGGGGAAAAAATTAGAACAAAAAGCCTGACTAGGAGCCTCCAAATAAGAGTGAGCCATATCGTGCGGATTTCACAGAGGCTGCCCCTGATCTCACCCCGTTTGGCAACCGTCTGTTAGGCCGGCAACAGGGCTCGTGTTTTTATTGTTGTGTGATTTCAAACAGCTTGAGATTTTTTTGTTTTAATTTGGTCTATTTTTTTTCCCTTTTTTAAAAAAAAATTATTTTTAAATTTACATCCAAGTTAGCGTATAGTCCAATGATGATTTCAGGAGTAGATTCCAGTGATTCATCCCCTATGCATAACACCCAGTGCTCCCAACAAGTGCCCTCCTTAATGCCCCTTACCCATTTAGCCCATCCCCCACCCACAACCCCTCCAGCAACCCTCAGTTTGCTCTCTGTATTTAAGAGTCTCTTATGTTTTGTTCCCCTCCCTGTTTTTATCTTTTTTTTCCTTCCCTTCCCCATGTTCATCTGTCAAACAACTTGAAATGTTTTAAACAAAGAAATAAAATGTTTGAGTAAACTAATTGAAATGTTGTTTTAAAATAATTTTTAATAAAGAGATAACCCTATTTTCAGATTCTAAAAGTATACCATGGAAAATTTGAAAAGTGCAGGAAAAAAAAATCACTACAATCATCCTATTCAGAAATGACACTTCAAGCATTTTCTTGCCATCTCTTTAATGTACACACGTAAATCTACATAGAAATGCACGTGCAACATTGGATCATGCTGGATATATGGTTTTCTGTATTGCTTTTTTCACCTAACATTATGATGTGTGCTTTTTTGTCCCTATACTGTTGAATAGCTTTCAAAATCATGATTCTTAATGGTTACATAATTTCATCAAATGGATGGAGGATGATTTATTTAAACACTTCCTGGTTGCTGGAAATTTAGGTTGAATTGGAATAACTTTTCAACGAGAGAAAAAAAATGATGCTAGCTATTTATGAGGCAACAATGATTTCTCACCCTGCATGAGCAGCCAGCAATAAAAGTCAGCCACACAATCTGGTATGTGATGAAAGGTCCAGAAATGGCCAGGAAACGGATGGGGAAATCGTAAGGGATAAAGTGAGTTATTAGTGTTTATTATTTATATGGTACAGTAAATATATACAGCTCAGGACCAAGCATTCGCTTGTCAGCAACTTGCAACCAGTCAATGGTCCCTTGGAGCCTGGACAGTGCTGAAATCCACAAATCAAGATGGCACCATTAGGGGACGTGGTAAGTTAGCCATTCCTGATGGAAGAGCTCCTTCTGGACCATCTCAATGCAAGTCTGTTCCCTTGGCCTTAGGATAACTTTCATTTCAGAGGACAATATCTATAGTCTCCTGACAATTTGCAAGAGAGAGAGAGAGACAGAGAGAGAAAATGTGTGTGGGTCTGTGTGTGTGTAGAAAGGAGGAGTGGGCTATTTCCTTTGTATCTTCTGTAGTTTTGTCTCCTGGGATAGCAGCTTGCAGTGGCCACACCCTGACCCTTGCTTGTTATGCTGAAGTGAGAAGTTTTCTTCATCTCATGTACAAAAGACAGTGATTATTATGTCCAATTTAGAGGTAAGGAAATAAAGTCAAAGATAGGTGCAGTGACAATCAGGACTTCTTTTTGAAAATGACAAACTAAAACTCAAGACCTGAGGTCCCACATCATAACAGCACACCAGCTGCCTCCACAGGACAACATTTGTGAGTGTCTTCCAGACTCTGCTTTCCTTTACTATTTATTCTTATTTGGCAGTAAAAATATCTTTCATGAAGAAGAGAAAGATAATTTGAGAAAGAAATTCTTTCTCATTCTTATAACCAGATATGGGGCTTCCCCTCAGACCCCCTAGCCCCAGTGTTCTGAATCCTTCTTTCCCACTCTATTTTTCTCTAAAGCACATATTCCATCCAACATAGTGTAAATTGAAGAACAGTTTTTTCATGTTTATTTATTTATTTTGAGAAAGAGAGTACGGGCAAAGGAGGGTCAGAAAGAGAAAGAGAGAAGGATAATCCCAAGAAGGCTATGCACTGTCAGCACGGAGGTCCATGTGGGGCTCAATCTCACAAACCATGAGATCATGATCTGAGCAGAAATCAAGAGTCCGACGCTTAACCGACTGAGGCAGCCAGGTACCCCCAGCATAATGTAGATATTCTGTAGATTTTACTTAAAAGCCAAAAATGTCTCCCCATTAGAAGTAGACTCCACTAGAAGTAGGTCCTTTCAATACAGTGTGGAGACAGTAGAATATGTTATAGCTATGATTTATTGAGTACCTACAATTTGTCAAAAACCTTCCAGACATTACTTTAAGTTTTGGAATAACCTAGTGGGAAGAATGCATTTTTTTACCATGTTTTTACAGTTGAAGAAACCCACAGTTTGGAATGGTGACCTTAGCAACTCAGGGTCACAGAGCTCTTATAGATTGGGTTGTGACCCAAGTCAGCTTGACTCCAAAGCTATTTCCCTTCATATTGTTCTTGCTTCAGTGGGTTGAGAGAGACAACTGGGTCACTGTGGCATCCAGCTAGGTCTTTCCTGTCTGGTGTCTAGGGGATGACCCAAGGACATGGAGCAGGTTCTGGTTCCCAGGGCTTTCCAGGAAGGGCTCCCCATCCCCCAGGCTTCTTAGCTACCATTTTCTCCTGACCAACAAATCCCTTGGTCTGAAACCATTACTTGTCCCTTTAAGGCATAGACTTGGACTCTCAAACCTGCTCATGAATGGACTTATCAGATTCTGGTCTGGGCGCCAAGAGCAGAAGAACCCTTGCCAGCCCAGAAATGGGAACATTTAGAACACTGGGAAACATGGAAGTCAAATTTTCCCCACTTTTACGTGTTCCTCTGAGTAGGAACCAAACCCATGACATGGGCATATTCCAAAACAGGGACATGGGGAGTTTTTGTGAAATGGCCTAGAGATTCTGAAGCTATATTGTTTCTAATGAAGGCACAGCTTTGCACACACACGTACATTAACTCAAGATCGGCAGTTCCTTGGGGAGCTGGATCCATATCCCTGGACTTATCTTTTGCTAGCACTTTTGGCTGTGTAGATAAATATTCTAAACGCTTTAAAAAAAAAATAGCACCTGAAGATTTTTATCAAAGAAAATCTTACCTTGTAACCTAGTATGCAAGTCAAAGCAAGACAGGGATGCTTGGGCAGGAGGTGGAAGTCTCTCCAAAAGCCCTTGCTTTCTCCCTCTACCCCAGATCTGTCTTCCCCTAGACCCCTCGGACCTCTGGAAAGCTGGTCCTAGATTGTCTGATTCGGGAGAAGATGACTTCTAACAGCCCAGCAGTGGCACTGGACCACCTCACTGCCTCCATTTCCATTATCGCTAGTGATGGACCCACTGAAAAAAATGCATTCCAGTAAATTCAGGTGGACAGCAGCTGTGACTCTGCACAGGACACGCCGAAACCAACACTGTGCCTGTGTCCCAGACGATCAGGCCCCCCAGTGCTGTGAGCAACTTTACTGGGTAACCCACATGGGGCAGCATGCACAAGCACGAGGCATATTATCTGAATATGGAATCAGTAGTTTTGCAAGATGTGGCTCTCAATTTTCTATTCTAACTTGCCATGAACTTCATAATTTTTATATCAGAGAGAATAAAATCTCATATTAAATTCTATAATTTGTGAAACTGATTTTACTTGTCCATGAATTCTGCAAATACTGTCATGTGCCTGCAACGTGCCAGGCACATTTCCTCTTTTGGACACTGGGAAAATAATAATAAACAAGATGAATGAAAACCATGTAAGTTTCACAGCTCTATCCTATTTTTAACAATTATAAATGATATTTTTCCTCTGGGTGTATGTCCCCCCCCCCACCTCCTCCCATGTGAATGCCCAAAAGTTAACTTCTTTCCCTGTCAGAGGAAATTTTTTATCTGAACTTCCTCATGCCATCAGAATGGTTATTTTAAACTGCTCTTTTTTAAAAAGGCATGTGTTCAGATTTGTTGCGCTACTTGTAACACAAATTTAAAACAGCTTATGATCAAATGGCATTTTAAAATTTGTCTTGATTCATGTGAAAGTAATTTGGATTCACATTAGCATTCTGGAAACTGATCATTAACACTTTTTAACTGATTTTGTAAACACATTTTGCTTCCAAAATAAACATAAACAGGAAAGGAGAACACTCAGTGTAGCTGAGGCATGAAGATACACACATTAAGGGGAAGGGCAGGGTCGCCACCATAAAATGGTAAAGGCACTTGAGAGTCATTTGATTACCAACTCACTTCGTGAAAAATCTGCAAGAAAGATGTGAATAATTTAATATTTGCCTGATGGGGGGATTTCAAGCTGCAGAGTTGTTTGTCTATCACGGATCATTGCAAATAATTAAGATGGGGTGGGAGGTGGGGACTGATTAACGTTTGATAAGTCAGGAGAGGGACAGCATGTGGCAGGGATGAGCAAATTGGCTGGGTTGCCTCCATGCTTAGCCAGGATGGGAGTTGCGGAGATAAACAAAAATCAGAAAGTTGTAGCTGTCCAGCCCTCCTCCAGTCAATGCTGGGAGCCCCTCAACAACGTTCCCACTAAGGGGTTGCCCAGCCTCAGCCTGGATACCTCCAGTGGCTCTGTCACCTTCCTATGACATCCCATTGACCCACACGCTTTAGTCCTGAACAGTTTGGCATTTAAAAGTACATCTTCCAGGGTCACTTGAGTGTACAACTTCAGCTTAGGTCATGATCTCATGGTTAGTGAGTTCGAGACCCACATTGGGCTCGCTGCTGTGAGCAGAGACAGAGCCCGCTTCGGCTCTTCTGTCTCCCTCTCTCTCTGCCCCTCCCCTCCCTCTCTCTCTCAAAAATAAATAAGCCTTTAAAGATAAATAAATAAAAGTACATCTTCCAAAGGAGCCAAAAATAATTGTACATATCTACAGATTCCACGGGAATCTGATTCCTAACCCCCAGCAACACTCTTGTACCCCTTTTTCTTCTCCTGGTCACCTCACATCCCATACTCTCACAGACATGCTTCCTTCAAACTTGTGTCAACTGCCTCCATCCTGCCCTAACTCCAGAACTCCTGCTACTTCTCCTCCCCCATTTTGCTCTAGATTTTGTATGCAAAAGTATGAAATAACCCTGGAGCCCGCCTGGAAGGCAGGAGAGGAAAAGGAACTCCTTCAGTAAGACTGGACTATTTTATCGAGCCTCTTACATTGAACTGCAATGTGGCACTGAGTAGCTTCTGAGTTGACAGAGCACGTGTGGTTTAGGAAAGCAGGTCTGGGAGTCAGGAAGGCTTGGGTTTTCATCCCTCCCCTGGCCCTGAGTGAGATCCTTCCTCTTCCCTGATCTTTACTCTCCTGATCTGTAAAACAACAAGAACATTTACTTCCCATGGGTATGAAACAGCTGAGCATTGGGCACAGTACATGTTCGGTAAATGGAGGGTGTAACTCTTCTTACCACTACAGTCTTGCCTCTAAAAGGTCCAACATTCTGGTATGAGCTGCTCCCTCCTCAGTGTTAATCCAATTCAACAGATGCCAACAGGGCACTTGTTCCTGCCAGGACGTGCTGGAGCTACAGATTTGAAGGTGACAAAGAGAAGGTCCCTTTTCCTGAGAAGCACCAACTCACTCACTTGTCACTCCTTATAGAATGCATGGAACGGAACCAGTAAACTGAAGTTTACATTTACAGAAGGAAAGGAAAAGAGTCTGCTTTAAGATAGGCGCCGTTGTTCTGTGTCTCTGTTGGCTTGAGGATGGTGAAGTAGAAGGCAAGGTGTTCTGCCATCCCTTAGCTATACATGGATCGCTGGGCCTCTTGGAGCTTAGTTCATTCTTCTCTGAAATGGGGGCTCCACAGCTTGCCTTCCCTGTACCTCTAAGCCTTCGTGAGGAAAAAAAAAAACAGATTGAAAGGGATTTGTAACTGTAAAGTGCCATGAAAGTCTAATGTTGTTGCTATCCTAGTTACTAGTGTGACCTTGGATTCCCCCAATTTCTTCCCCTACAAGTTGGAGAGGTAGTGTCCTGAAGACGGTCCACGCATAGGAACACTCTGCTGGCCCCTTACCCCTATTTTGTCCCTACCTTAATAAGCTGGAAGAACCACAGTATCCTCAGCCATTGCCAGCAAGAATCAGGACTCTGGTTTCAGGTGACGAAATTTAAACTGCCTTGAGGAAGAAAGAGAAAGGCATTGACTATGTAAGGTGCCCATGTGTCCCAAGGCCACTCCAAGTTCAGCTGTGGGATATGCTCCTTCAAACCATATAGTTTTTGGAAAGGACTTCTGTGGCTAAACATACTTCTCTGGCCACAGTGACTGGTCCAAAATGGATACTGCCTGATGCTGACGGCACCTGTCTAACCTGCACACAGGGCAGGCTGGAAGTGTCAGAGTTCATTAATACGCCCCAGGCAACCTGCAACCAGTGAGGTGCAGGAGTTGGTGCATATAGTCCAGCTTCCTCACTCCTCAGCTGGTGTGTATCCAGTCTGGGTGCCAAAAGGGATCGCCAGAAAAACCCAGTACTCCAGAGAAATCAGGTTTCGAGGCAACATTTTTGAAAAATAAAAGTTAACACCAAAATTCCACGTGTACAAAATCTCAAAAGGTTAAATAAGAGCTGTGCCGATAAGACTGCTTTTTCCTTTTGTCTCAGGCTTTACTATGGCCCAGCTGGACACTGCTGTGCGTCTTTTAACTGCTCGTTTGCAAGCCCAGTAAACAAGAGAAGTGAGAGTAGCCTCAAACAGGCTGAGATGTCGTCCTCACCAGGCTTCTCATTGGAGCCACCTGTGGTCTGCCTTGACTCGGGGTACCACCCCCAAGTAATGTTGCCCAGGGCTCCCTGGCAGGGGCAAGGCAGGGACATGTGGAAGCAGTAGACTGAGGACATGTGGGCAGTTTATTCTTTGATGTCCTTGGAAGAGTGGTCACAGATTGCATGATCTAAGTCAACAACCAGGACAGATAACCCTCAGGAGAATGAAGGTCATTTCAACTAACATGGTAAGTTCCTATGAGAGGACTTTAAATCAGCGCTCTCTCTCTCTCTCTCTCTCTCAGATCTTTTCTTTACATCTGTAGGTACCCCTGCCAGGTAACCGAATAATACAAAGCACATAGCATATAGGAGAATGGCTTCTTTCTAAGCACCCCCCAAATGATGGAACTACCTAGAGATTAGTGCCTTTTTTGTGGGGAAGACTTTGATCCTGTGCCATTAGAGACCAAGGTTGGAGGAAGCCAAGCCCACAATCAGAATGTAATTGAAGTATGTTACCTATAATAGGTTCAGATGTTTGTGATCTTCAGCACTTTATGAATTCTGCAGCAGATGGGCGAGGGCCAGGTAGCGGGCGAGAACAGACTGGGTAAGGCAGGCTGGCACTCTGACAAGGGCAGCCCCAGCTGTGGTCCGGGTGTTATTCAGCACGCCCACCCACTGCACCAGCAGCCTGCCTTCCCTAGCTCGTGGCCACGGCCGCCTTAATGAAGAGTGGAGGTAAGCATGAATCCCGGCTTTCCAGGGATCGCAACATTTGAGAAACCCAGAAGAATCGACATGATGGAAATGGTGCCAAGTTCTTCTGCCTCTTGCTTTTCAACAAAAAGAGAAAGAAAGAAGGAGAGAGAAGAGAGGGAATCTGCTAATAAAATGCATGTCTAAACACTTTCTAATTTTCCTAGGCTTTTCATTTTTTTCCCTCAAAAATTCCATACTGGAGAGGGAAAAGCAGAGTAACAGCTGACAAAAGGAATCTTGAATGGATACAAGAATTTACGTGAGCTCATGTAATGGGCAAGATACTGTAGTTGGAGTTTCAAATCCTCGCCCTGTCAGTTTCCCATTGTGTGACCATGAGCCAGGTTCTCAAGCGGCCCAGCTTCCTGTTTCCCCACCTGTCAAATGACCAAAATCGTGTATGTCTCCCCAGCTGTTTGCCTCACAAAATGAGGTAATATGTTAGTAGCTAATACAGTAAAATTTTGGATTGTGAGTAACTTGTTCTGTGAGTGTTCCACAAGATGAGCAAACATTTCTAATAAATTTTCACTTGATAAACAAGCAATGTCTTACAATACGAGTAGTACGTGATGCGGAATATCACATGATCACAACTGAGTCAATGGTTCTTCTCTCTCTCTCTCTCTCTTGCTCGCTGCAGGATTGTGGGTGATCATCTCTCTTGCTCGGATGCTCAGTCTCAGGCCACAGTGTTTGGTAGAAATCAGTGATTTTTCAGAACATTGGAAGGTGCCCATAACTGGCACTAGTGTATTTTTTGTCACTTCAAAACACCTATGGATAGTCCTTTGCTTTTCCATACGAGAGTAAGCTTAGGAATGCTTTGCCTCATTCTAGGTCTGGCTGCCTGCAGATATAGACCTGTTCCTCTGCTGCCTTATTGCCAGTTACATTAAATACAGTATATGACAAGAGTTTATTAATACTATCCTGCAGTCAACATCTGTGGGAGTGTATACAATGGCCCCTGTGCAGAAAAAAGGGGACGTGACCAACCCAGTGCTTGAAACCCACAGCCAGTGTTGCTTCATCCAGGTCCACCACTGAATGGCTGTAATCTTGGACAAATTATTTACATTCTTTGTCTCCAGTTTTCCCATTTGTAAGGGAGAATGATAACAGGGCCTAACACACAGGGTTGTTACGAGAATTTAAGAGTTAATATGTAAAAACCTGACCCACAATGAGTGCCCAGTAAACACAATAAAACATTGGTCTGTGAGCATAACTCGTTCTGGAAACATGTTTGTAATCCAAAGCACTTGTACATCAAAGCAAATTTCCCCATAAGAACTAATGGAAACTCAGATGTTTCATTCCACAACCCAAAAATATTCATATAAAAATGATGACAAAACTGTAATATAATACAAAATAATAAAGAGAATACAAAATATAAAGAAAAATAACCTGCACTTACCTTTGAAAACCTTCGTGGCTGGTGTGAGGGAGACAGAAGACAGGAGGGTTATTGTGTAGGACGACTTTCCCTAATGGAATCACTGCTCTCTATTGGCTCAACTGAATCTTTTTCTATTCATGCAAATATAACAAAGGACCTATCCAATGACACTTGCTTTTGCCTCCTTTTAAGGATTTGGTGGAAATGTGACATTGCATTGTCATTAAAAAGATTCATCACTAGCACTGCTACAGCCTTATTCGCGTGGTGCTTTTCTACAAAATTTTGCACCGTTTCCCACATTTTACACTATCTCCCTAATCTCATTTGAAGTGAAAGATTCCTCTGCCTTTCTCTCTGCCTCCTCTGCAAACGAGAGGCAGACACAGACTTGTAAAATCCTGCAATTTCGGCCACTCGCGTACCTTGTTCGTACTTCTTGATGATTTCCTTCTTAACTTCCACCGTGATCATCTCCTTCCTTCTTCACCGGCAATGCCAAACTGCCAACAACCAGAAGTTCCTCCAACTCATTTGACAGCAGGACTGGACCTGACTTGAATTGTTTAGCACCAAAAACTCACCTGAGCTGATTTACGGTTATAGTTTTTATTTGTCCCGCTTACTGGGTATATTCATACATTTTCACAGCAAAATACATGCATTTGCTGTTTAGTCACAGGAGGCTGGCTCAGTGGTTGCTAAGAGTTAGATAAAATGGCCTTCATACAATTTGGAAACTCTTGAACTCTGAAGCACTTCTGGCTCCAAGGGTTTACTACCTGGCATATGGTGGATCTTACACTGCCTTTGCATTGTAGGCACCCAACAAGAGTTTGATGATACCAAGATTTCCTTATAATACAACAAATGCAAATAATATAATCACTTAAAAATATATTCCTTCAGGTGTTCATTCAACAAATGCTTTTTTCATGTCTACTATGTGCTAAGTTCCGTTTTAGGCACTGGGGACAGAGTGAACCAAGTATGTGTTTTCCTTGCCCACATAAAACTTATAGTCTAAGAGAAATAATAATGGGAGAAAATAAAAGAACAAAAATTAACAATAAGGTGCTACAGACCAGAGTGCATAAGGATGTCCTGCATTCTTCTGTGTCTCCAAGCATACACAACAGAAATGAGCATAACCTGTAATAACGGAGAAATAAAAGAATTTGGGAGGGAAAAAAAAAACAACAACCCATAATTATTCTGAGAGAGTAAAACTGTGTGCCTTGAAATATTGAAGTAATTATCAGGTTAAATTTCTATGATCCCTGCAATTTCCATGAAACCTGGAAATGTTGGGAGCGTAGGCCTGGCATATCTCTTAAAGTAAAATTATACTTCTTTTTCACTCAGACTAAAAGGTCATAATTAAAGATGTAATGAAGCTAAGTGAGTAATGGGATCTGTGATTCACCGGGGAAGCGGATGTTGCCTGAGGCCCCCTCCCGCCCCTGAAAGTGGGGGTCACCAGCTCAGACGAGGGCCCTGCACCCTCAAGGAGGGGAACGTACAGCTGTCATCAGGACCCAGAGGAGAAGCTTCCCAAATTTATTTTCTCCCATGAATTTTAGCATTATTTCCTTCTGAATATTAAAGAAATACTACTCACAGTAAAATAATTCGGAAAGCTTTTATGAAAGTCTAAAGAAGTATGAAAAATGTCACATATAATCACCTATAATCATCTCACTATCCTGAGGCAAACACTATTAGTGTTTTAATAAATTTCCTTCTAGATTTTTCTCTCCTTTTTTTAAAAAAAATTTTTTAACGTTTGTTTATTTTTGAGAGACAGAGACGGAGCATGAAAGGGGGAGGGGCAGAGTGAGAGGGAGACACAGAATCCGAAGAGGGCTCCAGGCTCTGAGCTGTCAGCACAGAGCCCGACGCGGGGCTTGAACTCACAAACCGTGAGATCATGACCTGAGCTGAAGTCAGAGACTTAACTGACTGAGCCACCCAGGCGCCCCTCCTTCTAGATTTTTCTATGCTATTTTCCTCATAGTTGAGATTTGCCTACTTTTTTTTTTCCACTTAAAATTACCATAATAATAATAGGAGAAGGAATTAATTGACCACTTTCCATGCCCCTTATTTAAATCCTTAAACAATCTCATAAAATTAGAGTTTCACAACTGGCAATTACTTGACGTCTCTGTGGCTCAGTTTCCTATCTGTAAAATGGGGTACAATAGTGCCTACCTTGTAGAATTGTGAGGACCTCGGGTTAATATATCTAAAGTACTTGGAGCACTGCCAGGCATATGGTAAGCACCAGATCATGTTGACTATTACTATTATTCCATTTTGCAAATGACCCAACCCAGGCATGAACGATTCAGTAGCTTGGCCAAGCTCAGTAACTAGAGTGAGCAGGGTCAGGACTTGAACCCAGGCAGTATGGCTCTGGAGTCCAAGGCTTTAAGTCAAATATAGTGAGAGCCAAGGTGCTTTTGAAAATAAAGACTAGAATTTGGTCCACAGTTGGGATTATGACACACAAAGTTATATCTGATGGATTTCCTAGTACTCTTATGGAAGCCAAGTCGCCAGAAAAGACATTGGGGGTCCTGAGGGAAAATCTTTCATAAGGAAAGCTGGTGTTTCCAGGCTCTTAGACTGAGAAACTATATTTATATTCTTTGCTACTGTATCTCTAGTTCATAGAATAGTGGACACCCATCTGATGCATGGCATGAATTCAATACATGGTTGTTGACATGATGGAGTCATAACAATGTTGCATGATGGAGTCACACTTAGCAAATGGCTTAGAGATCAGAGGGACTGATGTTTCCAGGGTAGCTGCTGACCTCAAAATTCATCCTGACTTACCCACCTTGGCAGAAGGTCTGTTCCCAGAGAGAAGGAGCCATGAAAAGAATACTCTAAAAGGGTCTCTCTAAACTCCGTAATGCTTGAGACCCCCTGCTGTGGGATTGCCATTTTAACGTTAGCCGTATCATCTCCAGCTCATCTCTCGAAACCATCATCGGCTGGGGCAAACTGCAATGGAGTCTCATTGGCATCTATCAAATGGTGGTGGAAATGCGGTTCGGGTCTGACTTGCACAGATGGTGGTTACTTAGGGTACAGTGGGGGAGGCAAGGCTTGAGTCAGAAAAAAAGGGAGCTATATTACTAAGCTATGAAACATTTAGGGTTCTAGCTGCTGTGTATCTCTACTTTCCTCAAGTGAACATAAGTCAAGAATAATCTTGCTCATTTTGCAAGTAAGGGAACTGGGGAGAAATATATAGTATATGTATAGATAAGACTCTGGAAGGATATATATTAATATGTTGCATTGGTTGAGTCTGAATGAGATTAAGGGTAGTTTTTAAATGTTCATTTTGCCTATATAATCTAAGACCATTTCAGAAAAGCTGGGGTGAATTAAACATATTACCTAGAGTTAGATATTCATGATTTGCTTCCCTTCAAAAAGACAGTTAGGTTCAGACCAAAAATTCTCTGAGTACTGTGATTAGCATGCTGAGATGCCACATAAAGGGGCACTGACCATTATTCCCTAACCTCTATTTGTCTTCCTTAGAGCACTTACCATCAACCGCTGCGTAGTTTTTTAAATTATTTGATTCCACTCTGAACTCCCACTAGGAGCAGATAAGTTCCTGAGAGTAGGGGCTTCAGTCTGTTGTTCACCGTGTAGCCCAGAGCATATGCCTAGTACATATTTGTTAAAAGCAACCAGATGACTGAGGGCCCTTGTATAACTCAGTTCTCCCATGAGAGGCAAATCCTCCCCTTCCACTACCACACGTCACCCTCCCCTTCACCTTCTCCCACACCCACCATCACCTGCTACTGTGCAGCACCCAGAGTACCTTAGAGTGTAGCAGGTAATCTCTGACATCAGTGTTTGTATCAACGATTCACATCTCCTATGTTGTACGATGGTTTTCTGTATATTGTGTTTTCTAGTGTTTTCCTCCTATTAGTCTTAAAGAATTGCAGCAGCTGCTTGGATGCTGAGGCAGGGCAAATGTGCTAGACTTTAGGGATAGGGTAGGAGGTGAGGTTACAGGGGTGAAGAAAGAATGAGCTTCTACTTATCACGGTTAGACCCCAGCCTCAGACGGGGAAAATTAGGACAGTGCGGCTCAGTGACTTGCCCCTACACCCCTAGAATGTTGACAAGCTTCCCTTTGGAGCCCTAAAGCACTTTCTGCCAAGGCACCCATGCTTGTCTGACTCCCATTAAACTGCAAACTCCTGAGGTTCGGGTCTGGGTCTTGTTTGCTTTTGTAATCTCACATCCTAGAATGGCACCTGGCACATAGAGTAGGTGCTCAATGTACATCTGTTAACTCAACTGCCTAAAGTAACATAGCTAGTAAGCGACAGACTTTTGACTAAAACCCATGCCTTCTGATTACCTTTGCATTAGGTAAAGTCTGGGAATGATCCATCTATCATGTAACAAATGCAGTCCCTCTTGACTCGGAGTGTCTTCATTTCTTGTTTTCCTGTTCTCCTTTCACCTTTTGTTATTACTCTGCCTTCTTATCAGTCACTGTTTGGGCTGGTCCTGCAGTGGGCTTTAGAGCAAAAGGGTGTTTCTGGGCAATCATCCAAAGATCTTTGCAAACTGCACCTCATTCATGGTCAGGAGAGGGTGAGGAATCCAGGGATCCCCCAGTTCCCCGGCCACTCACTGGCAGGCAGTGTTCCAAAAAGCAGCAGCATCTTTCTGCCTCTGCATCCATGCTTGACAAAAAGGGTGAGAGAGGAGGAAATGTGGGAGCAAGCTAAAATTTAAAGGAGCTACAGAAATCCAGCCAGTGACCATAAAGCCCCAGGAAGGCAGGCTTTGAATAAAATCAATAGCAATGAAGTTTCACTTATATGCCAGACATTGTGCTAAACGCTTTTCATAAGACTTCCTATTTAATCCATCTAGCAATCCTAGACGACAGGTCGTATTATACCCATTTCGCAGAAGATAAAACAGAGGCCAGGAGTGACTTGCCCCATAGCACACATGCAGTCAGTTTTACAGTTGATGTTAGACCCCAGGCTTATCTGCCTCCGCAGCCAGGCATTATGCTTTCCTGGGATGCCCAGGCAGGACGTGCTTTTCCGGAGGTCGAGCGCCCCTCCACCCAGGGGATGGCGCTGTCCTGGCGGAGGGTGCCGTCCTGGGCGCGGCGGGCGCGGACCGGACGCGCGGCTCCGGCTGCGCGGAGCGGGCGGAGGCTGGGCGCGCAGCTGCCGCGGTTCTGCGGGACCCGGGCGGGCGCGGGCGAGCGCGGCGGAGCAGATGGCGCCGGCGGGGGGGGCGGCCGTTTGGCGTTCGTAGCACTTTCCTTCGCGCATATGTTGCGGACGGGCGGGAGGAGAGGACGACCTCGAGCCCGCTGAGGCGGCCGGTTACTCGCCCTGGATCTTAGCTCTGAACCCCAACTCTGACCCGCGTCCGTGGGGGAGGGGGTTGGTCGTGACGCATCTGCCCAGCCTCTCGGTGACAACCACACGTTCCACTTGTCGTTCTCATCATAAAGCTACAAGAATGGTCTTAGTCCCATTTTACAGCTGGCAAACTGAGGTCCAAGAAGGAACTGACCAACAACGGGACCAGGACTAGAACTGGCGTTGGCTGACTCCTGCCTGAGTGCTTGGCTCCACATGGGGACCACTGTGTCCCCAACCTAAGGGTCCCGTCAAAAAGTAAGGCACTTTCTTAATTTTGCCTCTCTATGTCCCAAAAGATGTTCTTCATTCTGTAGGACCTTTGCATATGATGTTCTTTTGAACCTTCTCCCCACTTCCTGCTATCACCCCCCATTTCCTCCAGTGGCTCCTTCAGATCTCAGGTCAAGTGTCACTTACCGGGAGCCTTCCCAGAATAGCATCATAGCCCTGATCACAGTTGTGACCAATTGATTGATGTGTGTGCTCCCGCCTTACCCCTAAGCTGTAAGTTGCCTGAGGACAGGAAGTGGGTGTCCACTTTTTGCTCTGCATAAGACCCCCAGTACAGAATAGGCACTTAAGAAATAATTGTGAATGAATGAGTAATTGAATGGATGAGTGAATAAATGAACAGGCTTTGTGAACTAGCACCTGCTTCCTCACCATCCAAAGATCAGCTGGTTGGGGGTAGGGGGAGGGCAGGTAATATAAGAATGAAGGGCTGTTTGGAAATTCTGGGCCTTTTCAACTGCAGCTTTTTATTAATTAAATGTGTCCTGTGGCTGTTCCCATCCTTCTCTTCACCCGCCTCTCTGTTGCCCTGTGACTGGAGACCCAGCCCTTCCTCTCCTGTTGACAGAATGGAGTCTTCCTTATGCTGATGAATGAAGTGACCCTTAATAAGATGCAACCAGGCCAGAAAAAGCCAAATGAGAAAGTTGGCAGCATTGTAAGTGGGTTTTCAGGGGGAAAGTGGAAAAATGGACATTGAAATGAATCCTTTAAGTCGCTTTTCTGACCTGCTTGGTGGGAGAGCTAGGGATTCCAGGACGTTGGAGAGCTTCCCAGATGGGAAGAATTCAGAAGCAACAAATATTTACTGATGTCTACTAGGTGCCAAAGGCTCCTTGGGGCTTTTTGACAAATAGCTCGAAAGACGCTTGGCACATTCAAGACGTCATTTGAACCTCCCCCAAACTGGGGGACTGAGGTTCATTGCCTTCCATTCTTCAGAAAAGGGAACAGAGGCTTGTGGAGTCAAATGGTTTTCATTGCTTTTTGAAAGATCCAAGCATGATTTTATTGGTGATTTTTTTTAAAAAACCTCTTACCATTCGCTGATGCTCGACATGCAGGTTGATAATTTTGGCTGCGTTTATAACCATTTCCCTGACTGGAAAAACGATTTCCTCCTTGAGAGGTCTCAGATTGACAGAGGCTGATGTAGCTCATTTACTGAATTCAGTAACTTGCAGTTCATTGAAAAGACTAATAGCAAGAAGTCCTTAACAGGACTAATAGCGATAGCTTCTTAGTACTCATCACTTATTGACTGAGTGGCGCTATTAAATTAACATGTCGAATACTTTATATACATTAGCTCACTTAAACTTCACAACTTCCAGTGAAGTGGGCACCATTTCAGCCCCCATTTTACGCATGAAGGAACTGAGGGTCCAAGAAGTGAAGTATCTTCCCCAGGACCAAGCACTCGTGAGTTACAGTCAGGATTCCAACCCAGACAATTCACCACTTGGTACTACCATGTTAGTAGTTTTCAGGCTCTTCTCCAAGGAACCCCAGGGTTCCACCCAGAGGTGAAGGAGTTTGAGGCAAAGGGACATGCGGCTGAGCAGTCCTGAAAGCCTAGTCCACTCCAGCCAGCTCTGTTCTTTTCCCCTAAGGCAAATCTGCATGATTTTGTTGGGCAAAGAATTTCCAGGGCCAAAAATATTTAAAAGTTGGGATGTAATAGACAATACTATTGGTCCCACAACTTCTAGAGATCCAATCTTGTCTCCCCTATGGATCACCCCACAGTGCCTGGCTCTGTGTCTCTGTAAATAAAAGGTGCATCGAATGAAATGTATCGGAGCATTTAAGGAATAGCAGTTCCACTGCACTTTATTCTTTGCTGCATTCAGAACTTCCGGGAGCATATGCAGCCATGCAGAAAAGACTTTTCCAGATCCACCTCCAGCTGGTGGTCATGGAGAGGACTTTGTGCAGGTCAGAGATGAGACTTGGTGGAAATGGCCTCAGAACCATGGCAGAGAGCACCTTGATTCTGTGGCTTCAGTTTGTTCCCAGGAATTTCCTGGAGCTATGGGGGGGAGGGGGTGTAGGAAAGGTCAACAACATTAGGATAGAGAAAATAGGAAGCCTTGGAGGCAGGCAAGAGGGCTGTGCTACCTGTAGAGAAGATAATGATTTTGCCTTTGGGTTATACTGAAGATTGAGGTACACATATACATACAATCAGCCTCCTGGCTGCCCAACCTATTTCCCTATCCCTACTTTTCTCCATCCATACCCACAATTTTTTGTGGTTAATGTCTTCAAGGTTACTCTTGATGTTTATTATGTATTCAAATCCCATTATATTCTCCAATGTTAGACACGTGGCAAAATTGGATATTAGCAAAAACAAAAACATAAACTAAAAACCATTAGCTAAAACTAAAATCAGATAAAGGTATGCATTAAAAATAAATGGTCAAGATGGAGAAGAGAGTTAGAATGCAGGTGTGCAGATGGTAACATTCTAAACAGTTGCTGTTGTTGAGCTTCCAAACTAACTCTGAGCTTCCTAGTGGCCAGAGTGCAAAGGGAAACACAATCCATTATATGATTCCAGTATTCTCTGAGGAGATGCTGAGCTTTTCTTGTAACCTAGAATAAAGAGAATTTTCTTGGGTGGGGCTTCATCTACTAAGAAATGTAGACTGTAATGTCCTCTACAAAAATCTTATGGTAAATTCAATGTAGTTTCCATTTCACAAGATGAGCTGACAACACACAAAATTGCACCTCTGTGAAAACAGTGCTTTGAAGGGCCATGGAGATAGGGTTTTGAAATTCCCTGAATGCAGAAATTAAAGACTGATTTTGTGGAGAAATAGACGGAACCACATGTCCTTCAAATAACACTCCCTAAATAGTGCTTCCCTCAGTAAGCTTGGGCTAGGACTTAGGCGGGAGGTAGTGGAAACTTTGAGTATGTGTACTGCATTTATTCATTAAGTGCAGGTCCAGCCTCAACCTTTCTATCCAGCCCATGACCAAATTTGCTGCTTACCCAGTGCTCACTCAGTGAACATTCTTCAAATCCAGAGAGAAAGATGAATAAGTTATATGAAGTGGACCTCACCCAAATACGTAGTTTTAAGTTCTTACAAATACAACTTGCACAGATCTTCTATAGGTGCCTCTCCTGCTGCTGCTTTTCCAGCTCCTGGTCCAAGCAAGGTCTGCCAGTCTGTTTAGACCTGGCCTTGGTATTTCTGGCTCATTTAGCCAGTGCACCATTCATCTGCAAAGAAGGAAGAGAATAAAGATGTCATCAATAATATTCCTACAGAGCCTCAACCAAGTTCTCCTAGCGTGGGAGGCAGTAATTTGTTCCCTGATATATGGGGATTGCTTTTCTTCGGTAGCTGAGACCCAATCAGTCTTCAGAGGTGGTTGTAATTAATAGGTAAGGAAGTGCAAATACATCTGAATTAATAGAGCCACTAGGTGTGACTAACTATAATATGATTACATGTGAAATTAACCCAGAGATCAAACTTAATCAATCCAGACTAATAACTGCCAGGACAACAATTTGTGCTTTTAGATGAGTTTACGTTGAAAGGAACTAAAGAAAATGAACTCTGTTAGAATGTAAAGGCTGTCTTTTTTTTTTAAAAAAAGTGTGAGCAGCCTACTAAGATTATAAATATGCATGTAGATGGTATTAATGTCTAGATGTCAGATAACCAAACCATTATTTGTATTGACAAGTGAGAGTAAACAAAATTAGAAAATCAGAAACTAGGAAAGAGGAGCACACATTTTTTAAAAGATTTTTCTTTTTAAGATTTTTCTTAAAAAGAAATGGGTGAAATGAAAAAGAAATGGGTGAAAAGAAAGAATTTCTTTTCTTAAAAGAAAAAGATTTTTCTTTTTCTTTATACCCAACGTGGGGCTCAAACTCAGAATCCTGAGATCAAGGGTCACATGCTCTGTCGACTGAGCCAGCCAGGCTTCTCAAGAGAAGCACAAATGTAAAAAGTGAAGCTGAGGGGTTTCTGGGTGGCTCAGTTTTGTAAGCGTCCAATTTCAGCTCAGGTCATGATCTCACGGTTCATGATTTCGAGCCCCACGTCCGGTTCTGTGCTGACAGCTCAGAGCCTGAAGCCTGCTTCGGATTCTGTGTCTCCCTTTCTCTCTCTCTCTCCGCCCCTCCCTGGCTCTCTCTCTCTCTCTCTCTCTCTCCTGGCTCGCACTCTGTCTCTCTCTCTCTCTCTCTCAAAAATAGATAAACATTAAAAAAAAACTTTTTTAAGTGAAGCTGAATCTGTATCTCCCAAATGCTGTAACTTTTATTATTTATTAATCTGATTCCAATAACTTTAAAAAATTACTAGATAATATTTCACCCATAGAATATACAATCTATAAAGAGCAAGATCGTAAAGAGCCATACATTTACAACTCTGCTTCATCAACAAATGCAGTGCATTGCATCTTGATGGCAAACCTTCCTCCTCCACCCCCACCCCAGAGGCAAAGGCTACCCTGACTTTAGTGTTTTGCTATGGAGGTAGATGATATGGCCAGCCCCAACTCTTCACCCCTCACTGTAGCCACACCTTTTTGCACGTAACTTTGCAGAGCCCTCTCACTGCGGATAGTGCGCAATTCCCTCTTTTCTTCTCTATTTGGTCACATAACCTTCTTTGGCCGAGAGAAAGAAGCAGAAGTGATGTCAGTTCTAAGCCCAGGCCTCAGTAGTCTTTCTGTGTTCCCACTTGCCTTTTTGCACCTTTTCCATGACCATAAACAAACAAACAAACAAATATTCTTGGACTGTCAGTCAAGGAGAAGGACGGAAGACCCGTGGAGCAGAGCGGAGTTGTCCCAGCACGGCCCAGCCTGCATCAGCCACCCCCCAGTTCCAGGAGAGTAAATGGTTGTGGCTGCAAGACGCTGAATTTTAAGGTGAGTCCTTCTACAACGCTTTTTGTGGCGATCGCTAACTTCCACACATATTCTCTTTTCTTTATAGTTTTCTTACAGATATGCCCTTGAACATATTGTTTCAAACAATGAAAACATGTGTTTTCAAACCTTGTATAAAAGGTACAACACTGTTGAATTCTTTTGCATAGCTGGCATGAGGATTTTATTTATTTATTTTTTCAATATATGAAATTTATTGTCAAATTGGTTTCCATACAACACCCAGTGCTCATCCCAAAAGGTGCCCTCCGGCATGAGGATTTTAAAGGTACAAGTCAGTGATTGCAAAGAGTCCTAAATCAGCCAAGAGTTTATAAAATTACAGTCGTAAGCAGGTAAACAGACTTTCAAATGGGCATTCTGCCAAGGAGCAGGTCCGGCCAGATCAACATAAACAGTCAAAGCCACACACAGATGATAATGCTGTTGGGCAAAACAGCAGAGAGAATGTAGACCGAGACCTCCATTTGTGAGTGCATTCCATCCGAGGGAGACTGTGGAGTCGGGCAGACCCATTTCACAGCCTTACACCCTCCTTTTTCACTGTAAATTTGAGCAGGTAGTTTATACTCGTGGAGGCTCAGTTTTGCCATCTGAAAAACAGATAATAATGTCCCCCAGCAGAACACCGTTCATTCACTCACCCCTTTGAAACCAGAGCTTTCGATTCTAACTTTTATAAAGGGGATGAGAGTTGATGAAATGAGGCGATGGGATGGAAAGGAAGAGGAACTCTTTTTCTTCTGAGGCACGGAGGATTTGTGAATCAAAGGAGAGGCGCCTGAAGAATGTCCAGCTGACATCATGTCCCTTCTCAGTGAAGAAGACCAAGTCATCTGCAGGTTCCAGTGCATCAGAGTCAATGTCCTGTGGAGACAGCTGTGAACAGCCGGAGGAGAAAAAAGCCATTCAACTGCTTTGTGTTAAGAGATCTTTAAATACTTAGAGACTACATAGTATATTAGATTATGTAATGATTTCAGGGGGTTGTTAGCTCAACACTCCAGTTTTACACATGTGAGAACTGAGGTCCAGAGGGAGCAAATCTTGATAAAATCATACAATGAATTAGGGCACATCTGAGATTTGAATGTGGGCCTTCTGCTTCCCATTCATTCTGGGGCTTATTCATTGCCATTTGTTTCTAGAACCTCTAAACTCCCTTTTGAGGAATGGGATGTGTAGTTGTCATATCACCATCCCTTTTAAGACTGGGAAAGCCGGTTCACAGTAGTCTTTCCTCATAAATTTCATTGCGTGAGACTTTAAATTTTGTTTTTAATGTTTATTGAGAGAGAGAGCACAAGCAGGGGCGGGGACAGAGAACGAGAGGGAGACACAGAATCTGAAACAGGCTCCAGGCTCTGAGCTGTCACCATAGAGTCCAACGTGAGGCTTGAACTTGGGAACAGTGAGACCATGACCTGAGCTGAGGTTAGACGCTCAACTGAGCCACCACTTTAACCAAGGTTTTGCTTTTGTCTAAACTCTTATCTCCCATTCTCTCTCGATTCTTCTTCAACCAGGCTTTCATCCTACCACCTACTTAGCAGCTCCTGTGAAGGGCCACTAAGACCACCTGCCATGTTGCGAAGTTCAGCTGTCAGTTATCAGTCTTCAACTTAAGTTGTTGACAACTCCTCTTAGGCATAGTTGATCCCTCTTTACTCCTTAAAATACCATTTTCACCATGCTCTCCTGAATCTCTTCCTACCTCATCGGCTGCTCCTTCTCAGGCCCTTTGATATTTTATTTGTATGTCCCTGCCCTTATGTCACTGGAGTGCCCCAGGTCTTAGTTCTTGGAACTTTTTATCTAAACTCACTTCGGTGATTTCATCCAGTTGTGTGTCTTTATTTTTTTTTTAATTTTTTAATGTTTATTTTTGAGAGAGAGACAAGTGTGAGCAGGGGAGGGGCAGGGAGAGAGGGAGACACAGAATCTGAAGCAGGCTCTGAGCTGTCAGCACAGAGCCTGACATGGAGCTCGAACTTGGAAACCACGAGATCATGACCTGAGCCGAAGTCAGACGCTTAAGCAACTGAGTCACCCAGGCGCCCCACAGTAGTGTGTCTTTAAATACTATGTACATGCTGATGAATTTCAAATTTTTATTTTCAGACTGCATCACTACCCAGAGCTCCAGATTTATATATCCACATGCTCAATCAACATCTCTACCTGGATGTGTAAAAGATTTCTTAAACTTACTTCCAAAAGCTCCCCTACCTCTTTCTCCCCAGATGTGTGCTTCCCATAGTCTTTTCTAGCTCAGCAAATGGCAATTCCACACATTCAGCTGCCCAGTTCACAATCCTTGAAGTATCTTTGACTTCTATCATTCTCTCACACCTCACATGCAGTTTATTAGATGCATCTTTAAAATATGTCCAGGATCGGGGCTCCTGGGAGGCTTGGTTGGTTAAGTGTCTGACTCTTGATCCCAGCTCAGGTCTTCATCTCTGGGTCGTAGGTTCAGGTCCTGTGTTGAGCTCTATGCTGGGCATGAAGCCTAACTTTCAAAAGATGTGTATAGGGGCACCTGGGTGATTCAGTTGGTTAAGCGTCCAACTCTTGGTTTCGGCTCAGGTCATGGTCTCATGTTTGGTGGGTTCAAGCCCCACGTTGGGCTCTGTGCTGATGGTGGAGAGCATGCTTGGGATTCTCTCTCTCTCCCTGTCTCTCTCTCTGCCTCTCCTCCACTTGCTCTCTGTCTCTCTTGAATGAATAAATAAACTTAAAAACAAATTTTAAAAAAATGTGTATACACACACATACGTATATATGAATATATATCAAGAATCTCACCATCTCTTGCCATCTCTACCACCACCATCTTGGTCCAAGCTTCCATTAACTTGCACTTGGATTATTCCAACAGCTGCCAGTTTGGCCTTCCTTGTTTCATCTTGCCCAGTGGTCTCTTTATTTTATTTTATTTTATTTTATTTTATTTTATTTTAATTTTTTTTTTCAACGTTTATTTATTTTTTGGGACAGAGAGAGACAGAGCATGAACGGTGGAGGGGCAGAGAGAGAGGGAGACACAGAATCGGAAACAGGCTCCAGGCTCTGAGCCATCAGCCCAGAGCCTGACGCGGGGCTCGAACTCCTGGACGGCGAGATCGTGACCTGGCTGAAGTCGGACACTTAGCCGACTGCGCCACCCAGGCGCCCCCCCCCAGTGGTCTCTTTAAAACGTTATCCAGAGAAAGCTTATAAAACAAGTGATCTCATGCCATACTATGCCACTTTTCTGCTCAAAATCCTCCAATGGCTCCTCAGTTCTCCCCAGATAAAGCCTAGGAACCAAGGCATTGCATAGTCAGCAGCAAGGTACCTCTGACTCAGCCACCACTTTCCCAGTCACAAACATCCTCTGCTATCCCTTTCTATGTGATCACACTAAATATACTGTTCAGCAGTTTGCTTGAACTTAACACCATACCTTGACAACCTTTTCACATTGGCACCGTTAACGCCATCCTTTTTAACAGCCTTTATTAGCAAAGGAATATGTTTATGATATAGTACTTAAGGGACAGAAACACTTAAGGAACTATAACCTTAAGTATGCGCAAAATTGAAAAAAATCTAGAAATAAAGATACCAAAATGTTAACAATGTTTGTGACCAATTGATAAATTTGCATTTTTCCATCTGCTTTTTACTGCTTTTCTTTCCTTTACAAATTCTCTACAAAATAATTACATAAACTCACAAAATGATTAAATACAAATGTGTATGTGGGGGGCGGGGGGGAAGACTAGAAAATACCCATTGACAAGAAGATGGACAAATGCATTTTGATATATGCCCACAATGGAAACAATTCAGCAATAATGAGGAAGGACCTACTGATATACATGCCATGGATGTCTCTCAAAAACATCAGGTAATTGAAAGAAGGGATACATGAAACAATTGCTCTTGGATGATTCAATTTATGTAACGTTCTAGAACAGGCCAAATTACTCTATAGCGACAAAAAGCAAATCAGGGGTCACCTGGGGCTGGGGTGTTAGGGTTGACTGCAAAAGGGCATTAGGGATTTGGGGAGGATAATGCTGATTTTCGTTATCTTGATTGTGATGCTTACATGGGTATATACACTTGTCAAAACTCATCAAACTGCACACTTAAATTGGAAGCATTCGTTGTACATAAATTTTATCTCAATAACTTGGTTTAAAAAGAAAGCAGCAAGCTAGAAAGGAGTGTACAAAAATGGCAATCTTTATTAGAATAGTGATGGAATATGGGGGTGTGTGCTCTATAATGTCATATGAAGGTATGAGAGCATACAGGAGAAAAAAAATTTGTCAAAGGCGAGCTGAGGAATTCTCCAGGAAAATAACTTGCTTTTAAAACTCAAGTTCCAGGGTGCCTGGGTGGCTCAGTCAGTTAAGCGGCTGACTCTTGGTTTGGCTCAGGTCATGAGCTCAAGGTTTGTGGTTTGCAGCCCCACATTGGGCTCCACACTAACAGCGTGGTGCTTGGGATTCTGTCTCTCCCTCTCCCTCTCCCTCTCCCTCTCCCTCTCCCTCTCCCTCTCCCTCTCCCTCTCCCTTGGTCCCTCCTGGGCTAGTGCTTTCTCTCTCTCAAAATAAATAAATATACTTAAAAAAAACTCTCAAGTTCCTTGAAGAGCCGTTTTGTGAAAAGATCTCTCTTAGTGTTCCTTCCCTTTGGTGCAGGAGTGAAACAAACACAACCAAACTGCCCTGCAGAATAAAGGATTTGGAGGAAGCAGGTGAAGAGCCCAGGAACAACAAAACAACAACGACGACAACAACAACAGCTTGGAAAGAAGTGCAAGGAGGAGGCAGAAAGACGGATTCTGCCAAGATGAGAAAAGGTAGGACCTGGAGGAGGAGAGAGCCTGGGAGACGTCCCTGGCAATGGGCGCTGCTAAGAGACTGAAACAAAGGAATGTCTAGTGTTCAACTTTAAGGGGTTTGCCATTCGTGACTGCTGAATCACTCGTAAAACTTTCCCACACATAACTCCTTGCCGGGGTTATCAGAGGAAAGGATCGACCATCTCTCGTGTGGAATGCAGGGGTAAGGGAACAGGTGAAACATGCCAAGTGAGACGAGCAAGAATTTGGTGGAGGAATCAGAGCAAAGGCATCCAATAGAGATGTATCCAAACACACACATCCCCAGACGCCAGAGGGAGGATGCCGGGTTTCCCCTTGCACCCAGGATGAGTATTCAAGTTATTTTCATTCAAGTACAACTTCTCATCTTCAGGTAGATTGGAGTCAAGGGGACAACCTGACACCAAAGACTCCTTGATCTTTGTCCATTTAGTTAGATTAAGACTTAAATCCTTTTTTTGGAAACAGGGCTAAATGGGTTTCTTTTGAAGTTTTCAGAGTTTGTTAAGAATGAAAGTAATTCACATTGGAAAAAGAAAATCATTTTCAGCAGAGCTCCTCTTCGGGAGAGTTCCATATAGAGTCAGAAGGAATAAGCTGGTCTGCACTTTGGAGTAATAAGAACTAACCTTAGCTGAGTACTTACGATATGGGAGGTCCTGTTCTGAGTCTTTTGCAAGTATTATATCATTTCATTTTCACTAGAATCTCTATGAGGTAGATGCCATTATTACCCCTACTTTATAGATGAGAAAACTGAGGCTCATGGAGGTTGAACCATTTGCTCAAAGTCACAGAATTAGTGTGTGTTGGAGTTGGGGTTTTATCCCCGAGTGTTGAAAAATCCCCTGCAGGTAGAGGGCAGTGTATGCTACTGGCATCCAGTGGGTAGATACCACAAATACTGATAAACATTCTACTATGCACATGACATCCCCCACAACAGAGAGTTATCCAGACCCAAATGTCAACTGCTTGTAAACCCCACACTATGCCTCAGATCAGTTAAGAGGTGTGTGTGTGTGTGTGTGTGTTTCGATCCTTCCCCCTACAAAAGGCATGATGCACCAATACTGTTGGTTACTTCCTTAAAAGAAGGTGGGCCAGGTTAAGTGCAGAGGGTTTGTTTTACTGAGAGGGCTATGCAAATTAGGAGCCAGAGCTGAATTGTTTAGGACAATAGAGGAGCAAAGGAGCATTTTGTGCTAGAAGGGTGGCAGTGGAAAAAGGCCATAGGTGATGGTGAGAGAGAAGGCCACTGAGGAAGGACACATCCATGCAGTGGAGATTTGGGACCATTTTGCTGTAAGGGATGCATGTAAGCCTTGTCTTGCAGCTCTCCAGCAACACTTTATTAATCTGAATTGCTTGATAATGTTTTGCACAATGGATTTTCTTTGGAAGGAATGAAAAGAAATGCAGAGGTACATGCCCCTGACATACACATCACAGAGTATAACAGGCTGCTTGCTCGTGGGGGTCATGGAAGTTACACACCCCAGTCACTTCTATAGCATGCTTGAGAGGGTGACAACCACAGGTCATCCATATCCCTAGCACTATCTATACAATTCTGGACCAGCTCTTTCACTCCACAGCTACCTCCTGATGACCCCAGATTTCTGTCTCCAGCCCAGACCTCGCTTCTGAGCTGCAGACCTTTTATCCAGCTTCTCCTGGATATCTCCACTGACTTCTCAAAAATCAGCGTTTCCAAACCTCAACTCATGACTTATCCCTCTCTTCTTCCCCCTGATTCCCGCCTTCCTGGTTGTTGGAATTACCCTGCAATTGTTTTTGAGTCAACAACCATCAGATTCCCAACTCTACCTCCCAACATCTTCCCCATCCAATCACCTAATCCCTCTCCAAAGTATCCCTTGACTGTGGCCCCTTTCCCACCCACAAATCCCACAAACGCATGTCTGTTGTGATTAATATTCAACAGCAAAGTGGAGGGGCTGAAACACAGTTCCTCCAAATCAATATCTGGGGCTCTTTCTGCCTCCAGCTTTATAAATGACCCAGAAAAAAAAAGAACAAATGTAAATTCATGGTGAGTGCTGATGATACAGAATTATGTGGCAAGCTGGGGCGGAGGGCAAAGAGCAGGGAAGATTCATCATGACTTAGATCAGCTCAGCAATTGAGCTGACACATGGCCAATTAAGTGTGTTCATGGGAGGCACCAGAGAAGTCTGCAGTGAGGCCCACAGAAAGAAGGCAGGCATGGACACGCTGCTTCAGAACCAAATCTCATCGCCTCGCCTAGAGAGGGAACCTCAACTCCTGACACACGAAGGAACAGAGTTGAGAGAAGCTTGGGCCCACCAGTCCCAGGCAGGGATGCCTCCCCCACCCCCACCCCCGCCCCCGCCCCCATCCTTTCTAATGTCGGTGCAAGTGTAAGTTTTCTTAAGGATTTTTTCCCCATTATTGGGCAAATGTGCCATTTGGATTGCAGATTTTATTGAGCTAGAAAGGTCCTCAGAGGTCACCGGTGCTGAGGTTCCCAACAGTGGATTATGAACCTCTGGGGAACCCTGGAGCCGTTGCAAGAGATGCTCAAACCCACATTTACATTATGCCTGACTGTGGGCTGAATCAACCAGTGAGGCTTAATCTTGGCGCCATGGATCTATCCGTAGGCATTCGTGGTGGACTTGAGGCCTTTATGAACCTTCTGAAATTGACTGCAAATATTTTTATATGTATGTGCATTTGACATTTTTCTAGGAAAAAGGACTGTTGCATTTTATTACCATCCTACTCAAGTAAACTTTCTACCCAAGTGAATACCATGTATAAATCTTTTAAAAATATATTAGATTTTGTTATTAATACACTACAAATTCATTTAAAGCATTGAGTTAAAAAAAAAGAGCAGTTTTTTGTTATTGTGTATTTTTCTCAAAGGATTATTAGCACAATACATGATGATCATGAGAGTCCTTTTGTTATTTTTATAAAAAGAACTCCTCACAAAATGCATAACTGATAAAGGGCTTGAATTCATCATATATAAAGAGCTCTCTCACCTCAATAATAAGAAAGGATTCCATTTGCATGGCATTCTGGGAAAGCAAAGACTTTAAAAGACAGGAAGCAGGTCAGTGGATGCCAATTCAGGGTGGGGGCATGGGGAGGGATTCACTGCAAAAAGACATGAGCAAACTTTTTGGGGGGATGGAAATGTTCTGTATCTCATGTGTGGTAGCGGCTAAATGCACACATTTGTCAAAACTTATCAAATTTGATACCTAGAGTGAATGCTTTTATGTAAATTAGGCTTTAATAAACTGGACTTAAAAGTAAAGAAAGTCCTTGTATTTGAAAACCTATCAATTTAGTCCGATCATTTTGTGTGTGAGGAGACTGAGATCCAGAGAGGTCAGTGATGTACCCGTTTTCCACACCATTTTCCACATCTATTCGATTTAGCAGGGCTCTCAGTGTTCCCATCCCTGGGTACAGAGCTGTATGAGCAGGCCTGGCAGAGAGTCTTCCATAATTATTTCCATGACGTGCTGAGGATCCATGCATCACAAGCTGTCCCGGAGCCACTCCTCAGTCCCCAGAGGGTTGGGACCTCAGTTTTAACATCCCACCTCAGAGCTGTCTACAAAAGTCTACAAGACTCTGGGGGCAGTAACAGCCTCTTACAGAGTGTGACCCACAGGGAAAGGTAGCCCTTCAAGACTGACCACTTGGGAATGTTGACATAAGACTTCTGACATTTGTGTATCAGGTAGGAGGGTGGTAGGCTTCACAGGACACCATGATACCTTGTAACAGACATCAGAAGCAGGTGCAGTGTCCCCAGATACCCTAAAGACCACTAAGTAACTTATGTTGTACATATGTAGGACACCTTTCAGGCATTTTCAGGCATATTTGGTAGTGGGAGCTGGGGAGGCAGGTGGCATACAGAGGACTGAGGTCTTGCCTGAGCAGGCAGGGACAATTCGAACCATTGCTAGAAACATGACCCTGTCAATATCTTCAGAGACTGGGGAAACTGATTTCACACAAGCCACATTAGCTGGCCAGTGGTATACAAAGGGCTAGAATGTAGCTCTCATGGTTCCTTGTCTGAGCCCTCTAGTTGATTCAGTTGCTGATGAAGTCCCTCACTCCACTTTCAAAAAGATGTGGGGTGCGAGGCAGAGTGGGACAGACCTTGAGACCCTATACAGAGATTAAGAGCCTATTTCTTTTTATTTGTAAAAAAAAAAATTTTTAATGGTTATTTATTTTCGAGAGAGAGAGAGAGAGACAGTGTGTGAACTGGGGAGGGTCAGAGAGAGAGAGGGAGACACAGAATCCAAAGCAGGCATCAGGCTCCAAGCTGTTAGCACAGAGCCCATCACGGGGCTTGAACTCATGAACTGCGAGATCATGACCTGAGCCAAAGTTGGATAGTTAACCAACTGAGCCACCCAGGCACTCCGAGCCTGTTTCTTTTTCAAAGTGAATAATCATTTAGTTGTTGAAGTTTTTTTAATTAAAGCTTTTTTAAAAGCTTCTTAACCTTTCCAAAATATCCCCACAATCCACCTGTTTCCAGAGTGAAGCCCCCAGGGGTTAGCTTAAGCTGTGTGTGGAGCAGCTGCAGACCCAGACATGACCAGGCACACTGCAGAGCCAGAAGGGGCCCTCCTGGGGGCTACTTGTAGGAGCAACCAAGACATCTCATGGGAAAGACTTCATTCTGAGCTTTAGATGGGGAAATTTTGTCCTCCAGAATTCCTCTAAGGGAAACCACAGAATTTATTAGAAGGAATGACTTGATGAGCCCTCTTGGGGTACACAGTAAGACCCCGGGAGTATGTGTTGGCTGGATTCAAGACTTTAGGGAGGGGGAAGCAGTGTGATAGAGGAGGGGAATTTGAATCCTCCAGAGGTCATTCCAAGAAGGGGGAGGTGAGGAGTAGAGGCAGGAGGAGGGAAGAGAGAATATAGTAAGGCTGTATGTTCCATGACCATTTCCCCTGCTCCTGTAACCACTGTATTTGACGCAGGACTTCTCATCTCAATTGATGAACAGACTGAGGTTTAGGTCTGCACAGCAGTGGGAGTGGGGAGGGCGGTGGGCTACACAGGCAGAGGAGAAACAGCACGTGTGCATTCAGGAGCTGGACCACTGAACAGAAGCTCTTGGAATTAGCAGACATTGTGCCAAGAACTTTAGACCCTCACAGGCCGTAGAGATGGCTGGGATCCAATTCCTTTATCTCTGAGGATATCTGGGTTACATATGGAAAGAGAGAAGCAAGCTTGGCTGAGAACAATGGGGAAAGTGGTGCCACTCATGTTTCTATTTCCACCCACTCCCCGCACCCAGCCAGGAAAGAAGAAGCCCAATAGGACAATGATCCTGATGGAGCCTGTCAGCCGCCCCTGGGAGGTCTTTGTCGATGTTGAGCTCTGGAGGAGGAGATGGTGGACGACACCTGACGGCATATGGGAGTAAGTGTAAGCAGCCCTCTGGACTCTGGGCTGGCTTGGAGGAGTTTGAGAGGGGCTAGAAGTCCTCTAATTTTGTAGGTGGAAGAGGAACAGAGAAATATTGTTTTGTTACTCTTGTTTTGTATGCCTGATTAAATACAACTAGGATGGGTCGCACCATTTTGAATGTATTGACACCTTGGCCATGGAGCAACCATCTGGTAGGAAAGTGTACACCCAGGCAAAGTGCTCTGGTGATTTAGATGAGTCAGTGAGTGGCTGACAATGACCAGAAGTCAGGAAATGGGGAGAAGAGACAACGTGTGACAGATTATGCTAGGTCAGCATTCAAACACCTGAGTGCATGTTCCTGTCCTATTGATGGGCAAATTGCTTATTGTCTGTGATACTCAAGTGACATCAGTAAAACAGTATAATATACCAATGGCACAGCAGCAGACCCCTTCTGCTGTGTGCAACCCCACAGCTTGTAACCTGCTGCCACAATCCTGAAGGGTGTTGGACTCTTTCTGCCTCTGGCTTTACAAATGATTCCCCCTAAAGAACAAATATAAATTCATGGTGAGTTTTGTGAGCCTCAATTTTATCATCTGTAAAATAGAATTGGTCACCCCTACCTCATACGCTTACTACTAGGTTATGAGATAATGGATGTAAATGTACTTCGCAAACTGTAAAGTGCTACCTGTGTGTAAATTAGCCCCATTAGGCTAAACCATATGAAATTACTGATATTCAATCAATTTAGAGCTACAAAAATGGAAATTTCACCCAGTTCAACCTGAAACTATCATTTTTTGTTAATTATCAACATAAGGACAACAAATCATGTTTGTGAAGATTTCGGGAACAGGTAAGAGTCTGGAAATGAATTTGTATCAAACAGTGTATTGTCAAAAAGCCTTGCAACATGAGAGAGGTACCCCGGGGCAGATGTCATGGGCCTGCCTTCTTTTGCCCATTGACCTCCCCACCCCAGGGCTGTGGTGGTAAAATTTCAAGATGAAAGAGGGGGGTGTGTTCCTGGTTCCCTGAAGCAGCTGAATCGGGAAGAAGAGCCTTCAGTTCTGCCTGTTGTGCCAGCCCAGGCGGTCATTGCACAGGCTCTTTTTAGAAAAGAGGTTGAAGTACTGTCAACCTCAGGGCAGAGACAAGTCCTCCTGAAGGTGTGCAGGCATTTGAGAGAGAGAACTTTAACTTGGCCTCTCAGAGCTCTGCACCGGATTCTAATCCACAAAATGAATTTTGGTTTAGACTTTGCAAGTCTTACTGAGGACATGTGGCTCTTATCCAACTTTTATGGTTGACTTAAGGCATCAACCACAACAATAATATTAATGGCTGATTTTCCATGTGCGCTCTGTAGGCACAATGTTAAGCTCTTAAATGAAAAATCTAGATGTTGGGGAGAAGACTCTACTGAGGTCTTAAGGCCAATGACACCTGTTCCAAACTGCCTCATATCAGAGAAGGAGTACGGCAAAATTGGAGATGGCTGGGTCCCATCCTCTGTAGCAAATTGATCCCAGTCCTTTCCTTAACTTTTACGATAACACATCCCCACGGTTTATGTGACTAGACTGCGTAACCCTATTTTAGGCATTACATTGGGATTTTACTGTATTTTTATTTCCATTTAATTATTTTTGTTTTTTGTTTTTCTTCTTACACAGAGGTCCCTTAGCTGCTAAGAGGAGTGGTAACTGACAAGGCAAGACTTGGACATTCCTGGTCCTCTAGTTCTAATCCCATCAGGTTTAAAAATGGACTTTTTTGTGCATGAAGGCCTCTGATCACCTCTTTTGCAAGGGCTTAATTTAATGGGTGGTCTTGGTTCAGCCTAAGGTAATCAATAACCAGCCATACCTCTGCAGTATAAATGGCTTGAAAAGAGTGGCATATTTGCAATTCATGATAACAGCATTTAATTTGAGGCCTAGGCATTTCATCTTGAAAACAAATGTTGCCGACACCAGAAGATACTGGTGGAAATTTGTACGATTCGAGAATGGCATGTTGGGAATCTGATTTTGCAAACTTTCCATCCTAAATCTCTTCCCTCATAACTGCCACCATTCTGATTTCTGGACCATTCCATTCTATAGGAATTAACTGACATCTGAAAGGTGACTCACATTTTAATGTTGGGTATTTTCAGAAACATTTGACAAGTAAGGGATAGTCCTAGAAACAAGTTCTTTCATTTTCATTGAAATAAATATTATCTTCACTATACAGAAAGGAAACTGAAGGTTCCAGGATATGTAAATTTCCTGAGGGCTTACAGCTCTGCCACTTTCTAGACGTATGTCTGTTGAGTGTTTTTACCATCTTATCCTTCATGTCTAACAAAGAGGCAACACAAAGTAAACACTCAATATTTGCTGGATAAATTAATATAATCACTGAGAGGGCTGGCAGACTGGGAGGAAGAGAAAAATCCTGAGAGACCCCAGTCTGGCCTCTACTCTCCTCTGGAGAGTGAAACTTATTAATATCTAACTAGCTGTCTCTGTTCAGGGACTGGCACCTTGAAGGGTAAGGGAAATGGGCGTTCTTTCTAGACCAGCAGTGAAGCTTGGAGGTTAACCCTTTGCCCACAAAGTCTTTCCTTGACAAAAAGGTATGTTTTGTCTTTTTCTCTTTTCCCTTCTATCTGTGGGGTTACAGTCAGAAGGGGTCAGACGGCATCTCCATGAATCTCTAGTAATGGCCTTATTTGTCCCTGAACTCCTCCAGTGTTTATCTTCTGTGGCAGGGCAGTAATGAGGTAACATTTCCACTCAGAAAATTCCCCCTTGTGCCCTCGACAGCAGAAGGGCTCACTCCACTTCTTAGGAAAGTGGCCACCTGGGTGTTGACACTCTTCTGCTATTCACCAGTGAGCTTAGACATAATCTTTCATTACACAAACAAATAAAAACTTGTGTTATTTGCCCAGAAACATGCCAGTGCATGTGTTGCTTCCATGGTAGCCATGCTGCTGAGGACACTCGGTAACGTGACTCCCCCTACCCCGGGAGTCACGGCTCATTATACTGTCTCCAGGGACCTCTTACCCTGAGCAAAGCATAATGGAATGACAGCTCTATAGCCTCTTAGCATGAGGGAGATTCCATTTGATTCATGGTTTTCCTGGAGGGCTGAGGGGCCAAGAGGGCACAGGGTTAATTCACTTGCCCAGCTTAGGTTCAAATCCCTCTACACACAGAAATGGACTGGATGGGTGGCAGTCGATTTAGCATTTTAACAGACAGCTGCCTACCCCACCAAAGCCTCATGGCTTCACAGGGTGCATGTCTGGAGCTGAAGAGAGCAAGGTGGTACTGGAAGGTTAAAGCAATGGAAATACCCCATAGCTGAACTGTGCTCCTGGATTAATGGACTTTTGAAAAACCATTCTTTCAAGGAGCTCTTTGCTCCTGAAGAGAAAGGAAACATATCATTCCACAAAGCAAAGGAACTTCAGAAATCCAGCAACTCAATCACATCGGAAGGCCCAGTCCATCCAAGTACAAACTGACCTGGCTCAAGACCCAGCTCTTTATGATACAAATTCTGTTATAGCATTAAAAGGGAGATGCCCTCTACTTCTCTGAACCTGGTTGTGTCGGGCTTTCAATACAGTTGAGGTGTGTGTGTGTGTGTGTGTGTGTAATGAAAAAGATTCTATACCAGAAAAAAATAACCAGGCCATGTGGGTATCACCGTACTGAAGGCAGAGGAGCCTAGTGGTTACAAACTGAGTGTTAGAACCAGACTGCCTGGTGTAATTCCTGCCTCTGCCACTTGCTGAGTGAATTTGAGCACATCTATAAGCATTTCTGTCCTTTGGGCCCCTCGGTGGTAGAAGAAAGGTTAATAGCCTTTCCTAATCAATGGGTTATTGTGAGGATTAAATTAGTTAATACGTGTAAAGTGTTTAGCATATGGCGGGCATGTAATGGGGACACAAAATGTTAGCTACTATTGATGGCAGTTTGGTACAATCATATGTGTGTATATGTATAAAGAAGACAGAAATTAGGAGAAAGTAAGGACCCATGTGTGCCTTGGGCTTACTTTCCTTCAGTCTCATTTCTTGACTCTTTTGGCCCCTTTTTGTTCCTGTCATCCCACCCCACCCCACTCCCCCACACACCTCCACCACTACCACCAACTGTATGTCAAGAACAAAATTTGCCTAAAAGAAAGCATATTTCTAATTGAATTTTTAAAAGATTTGGTGTTCGGTTTGGGTTAATTTTCCTCAGGAAGCTTTGAGCACTGTTCATGAGATTCCCATTTTTATATAGCTCAGAGCTCTAATGCAAACAGTCCTGGAATAAGTCATCCAGTGGATACAAGAAATAACTCAAGAATGATTTGAAAGCTCTTAAAGAATGATGAAAATATTTCTTAGGCTCTGGAGAAGATCACATTTTGCTGTTCCCTCTGGAATTTCCAGTTGGCAGGAAGACTGCCCTACCCCATCCCACCACCACCCCTGAATATCATGAATGGAAACCTAAAACAGAATCTTCTTCTGGAAAAGTCCTGAAAGATCTCATTCTTCCCATGTTTTCAGACTTGAATTATCTTAAACAAATGGGGAGTGGTCAGCCAATCATCTCTTTGTTTTATAGCGGGGAAAACTAGAGCTCAGAGAAGCTGGGGAACTTGTCTGAAGTCATGCAGTCCACTTAGGCAGGCCCAGGACCCCGGACTGAAATCCAGCCCTCTGCTTACACTCTGCAACTCTCGATCTCTGCTGACCACTTCACTGTAGACCAAGCTTCCTCCAGAGGGTCTTATCAAAACCAGTCCTCTGACTAGTTAGCACATTTACTCTCATTTTGTTCTGAAAGGAAAGACCATGGAGTTTCCACTCTCAGAGTCATCAGTGAGGCGTACTCACCCATTAGTCATGGTCATTGCTCTCCACAGGACACTTCAGTTCACCTGTGATGGATATTGCTCTAAAAGCACTATGGCTGGAAGGTATGGGAGTATGATACAAGACCCATGCTGTGTCCCAGGACTCAGAGATCCCAGGAATGCTGGAACCATGGAGGGAAGTGTAAACTCCCATGTAGGGCTGAACAAAGCCCAGGAAATCCTGAGACTGTACATGGGCAAGACCAAAAAGGATCCATAGCCTTTATGGACCCATTTTAGGATCCACTTTAAGAAGGATGGTGTGGTTGGGGCGCCTGGGTGGCTTAGTCGGTTGAGAGTCTGACTTCGGCTCAGGTCATGATCTCAGGGTCTGTGAGTTCGAGCCCCGCATTGGGCTCTATGCTGACAGCTTGCTCAGAGCCTGGAGCCTGCTTCAGATTCTGTGTCTCCCTCTCTCTCTGCCTCTCCCCCACTCATGCTCTGCCTTTCTCTCTCTCTCTTGTCAAAAATAAATAAACAGTAAAAAAAAAAAATTAAAAAAAAAAAAGGATGGTGTGGCATAGTGGAAGGAGAGAAGTCCCAGCTCTGTCACTAGTTAACAATATAACCTGGGTTCCCCTCTCCATGTCTCTGAGTCTGAGTTTCCCCTCTGCAAAGTGAAAGACTGGATGACTTCTGAGTCCTTTTCCAGCTGTAAGGGGCTCCTTTATGAACCTAAAGGTATATTTCTGAATGACTAAGGACCTAGATCTTGACAGCAGACTTGGGTTCAAATCCTACCGCCACCACTGTGTGGCCTAAACATCCATTTTTTGCATCTATAATACAGATGATGTATTCATGTAACTTTGAAGTTATCATGGAGATTCAGTGGCATAATACCTGAACAGTATTCAGCAAGGAGATTAATAAATGTCAGCAGCTGCTCCATTTACCAGCCCCTCCTTCATCATCCAGAACAAAGGCCTGAAGTCCAGTTAGATTACTCTTGTTGTAAGCTAAGTGTCCACAGCCTTCCTATAAATCTTGTAGGAGTGGCAATAGAGTGATGTGATTTTGTCACCGCTGGAAAAAAGCACAACACTCTACTTTTCATCCTAGGTTGGATTTGTTGAAGGTGGAAAAAGTTGGATAGCTCATTCATTGGCTTTGGTTTGAATCCCTTACTTCATCCCTTGCTCAGTGAGTTCCAATTTAGATGGATCCTTCAGTTTGTGGACTTAGCCTGAAAATCCCAGAGTTCTGTCCAATTAATGCTGAATGGCATTTCCTTACAAGACTCCTGGTACCTGGAAATGTCATTAAAGAAACACAGAGCTAGGTAAGGACCAGATAAAGGGAAGCATCTCCATGCCTGTACATCAACACCATTCAACGCGTTGTTACAACAACGACGGAAGCTGTCTGATGATATCATCGGTGGCAACTGGTCAGTGAAAATGTTTTTTAATTGTGACTTGAATGTGTTTATCAACCTTGCTTTGTGACATCGAAAAGACAGCGACAGAAACACAGGGAGCCACAGTCCTCCGGGGAAAACATTAGTCATCTGTGAGTGCACAGGCCTTGGCAGATGGTCAGCTCTTTTCCTGAAGTCAGACTTCCCAAGCCACCGCACAGCGTCACCGCCAGAAACGAAGACTGTTATCTTGACGTTAAACATCTTTATAATAAAATTACTAATTGGTGACTAATACCACAGGCTTTGAGCTGAAGAAACAGATCTCATAGAAGCTGTGAAGTGGCTGACTGCATATTCCATAATTAAAAACCACTCTGAAAAGTCCACCTGTCCCACACCATGGTCTTTTTAGATTCTCCAGGTGATCCTGAGAGAGCTGAATAGCCTGAAGAGCTATTTTGAAATATTCAGATACATCATAATATCACAGTAGTTGCATTCCTATTTTTTAACATCTTTAATTATACTATGTTGCATTACAGTTTCCAGGATCCCCGCACCCCCCTCATATTTGGCAACTCCACAGCATCTGTCAAAACAAATTAGCACTTTGGGTGGTAGAAATATATTTTTTATGAAAGCAGCGAATGTGTCAGTGTTGGACAGAAGCTTAAACCTGATTTATTGGTTTGTTTTCTTGGGTTTCAGACCCAACAGGCAGAAGCTTTTGAAAGAATTTTCCATTCGCATCACTGGTGCACTTGCAAAATACGTAAAATGCATTCAAATTCCACCAGAAAGAGCCACTAATTATGATATGTATTTGCATATGTTTAATCACATACATCTTATTTCATTTTGCTATTTCTGCAGGGCCCCTCGCTTCAGGGAGGGGGTCCTTGGTGCTGGTACTATGTGGGCTCAGCAAAGTTCTCTCTAGCGAGCATTCCACTGCCGCACTGTTAGTTTTTTGTGTTATCTTTTCCAATGAAATTTGAAATTTACAATTTTTAAATGATGTGTGTGAAATTATATGACTCTATTATGTCATAATATTATACATCCCAAAATATTGGTAAAGGGTTCTCCCCCTTCATCACCTCCCCCCCAACTAGAGATCAGAGCATTACTGAGAAAATAATGATTAACCTTTAAAATCAGATTGGCATTTCTTTTTTCTCCAAATCTAGAATTAATACGCATTTTTTAATCATTAGTGTAATGTTCAGGATGATACTTTTGTTCTTTTGCCTGTTGAACTGTTACGGCTGCTAGTAACCCTTCAAATTGTTTGCTTCATTCAAGCATTCTTTCCTGAATAATTCATTAGGCATTATTATCCAAGCGTGGAACCCCTCATTTAGCACTGCTGATCTTTTCCTTATGTGTAGCTGACAGGCAATCAAAGTTTTTATCAGTGCAGAAAATTTGCAATTCAGAAATGTAGTTGCAGCAATTAGTAGCTATCAGGTAGCATTGGAAGGACAGCTTCATAAAAAGACAGAGTTGAATGAGCTCCACTGATGTTAGCACAAAAGTAATGGGTAAAACTAACCAGCTGTTTCTAAATTTACCAAATGGAACATTCCCTTCTTCTCAGAGTGGAGGCTTTAATTAACTTGGAGTTCTGTGTGGCTTCCCAGAGGGGGAAGGGAGTGGGTTAGGGTCCTTCCTTTACTTGGGGAAGGGGGAGCTCTCCGCCCACTGGGTACCAACAAGAGGGAGCTCTGAGTTTCCCTCTCCTACAGTCCTGGAGGCAAAGGGTGCAAGTGAGTGGCACTTTGGCCAGAAAGATTCCAGAGGGGAAACGCCTGAGATGCCAGCTGGGCTCCCCCTTTTGGCATCTCAGATGGGATAGTTCTGGATGCTGCAATTTTGTCCTGCTCTTTAACTCCTGCCCTTCACCCATGTGCTGGCCCCAGGTCCCAAACTGACGCTGAGGCAAAAGGGCTGGTCTGGGACTCATTCCTTCCTTTGCTGGCTGACATATTCATTCTTTTGTTCAGTCTTTCATTTCTTAGTTCATTTTGATCCATTCATTTGTGCATTCATTTGTTAGATCATTTATCCATTAACTTGTGCATTCTAACATGTATTGAAACCTCAGCAGAATGCAAACTTGAACCCACCCATGGGGCTCCCGGTTCTGTGTGCGGGACTTCTAGGACCCTAGCCCCAATCTGTCCATCAGAACCTGCTCTCGGGTCCGAGAAGCCCATTCATGCAAGGGGTCAAGTGCAACCCCTCTGGGAGGGGCAGTTGCTTGGTAACACATTTGCGGCATCAGCCTGTGGGGGAGACTTTGTGGGGGTCTCTGAAACCCCAGCCCGGGAGTAGCCTCTGCTCCATATCCACTTGAGGCTACTGCAGTCATGAGCCCATCCCAGGAATGGTGGGGGATGCTGAGGAAGGAGCCAGGTCTTGTCTATTCTCTACCTACCAATCCAGGATGGCCAAGATGCCAGCCGGGTCCTCAGTGGCCACCACAGAGCCAGTGATGGAGAACTCAGGCTGTGGAATACAATCCACTGAGGGCCCTGATGGGATGACCAGACAGCCCGTGGCTGCCCAGACCCAGACCTCCATGTCTTGTCTCAACTTTGTTTCCAACTTTGGCTGTATTACAAGAATAGAATAGCACAGTACTTCAGAGCTCTGACTTGGAGTTCAGCAGACCTGGGTTCACGTTCCATCTTTGCCACTTGGAAGCTGTTATGTGCCCCTTGAGCCTTAATTTTCTCATCTTGTAGAATGGAATATTGCTGCCTCCCTCATGGGCTCATTGTGAGAATTAAATGCAAGAAAGAGTGTAAAGTGCCTGGCATCATTAAGTATGTGGTAGGTGTCCAGTCAAGATGTCATTATTATCACTACATTGTGACTTTTGTGGTGGTGAGAGCACAGATGTAAGCCAGAGAGTTGGGTTCTATGTCTTGTTTTCTCAGTAAACTTGGGCAAAGGACTTATCTTCTGTATCTCAGTTTCCTCTTCTGTAAAATGGGAATACTAGTAGTACTACCTCATAGAACCGTCCTAAAGATTAACTAGGTTAATATGTATAAAAGTCTTAGAACAGAGCCTAGCATGATAAGTGCTACGTAAGTGTTCGTCGGTGTTTTGTTTTTTTTTTTTCCAATGTTTGTATCTTCAGGGGTCACAGTGCCTAGTTAGTGTCAAGCTTTTAATAAATATTTGTTGAACAAATGAATGAAAGTCCCTAGGCATCATACTTCCCAACCCCTTCATTTGATAGATAAAAACCATAAGGCCCAAAGTGACTTGAGTAAGGTTAGTGACAAGAGAATGACCAGATTCCAAATCTCTGGACTCCTAGGCCATTGCCCTCCCCACACTCACGTTGGAGAGTGTCTCATTCTTGACCTTGGATGACTTTGCCAAGAAAGCCTCCAGTCCCCTGTGCCCACTGCCCCTGCTCTGGCCAGAATCTGTCCTCTCTGTTTTTTTTTTTTTAATTTTTTTTTAACGTTTATTTATTTTTGAGACAGAGAGAGACAGAGCATGAACGGGGGAGGGGCAGAGAGAGAGGGAGACACAGAATCGGAAGCAGGCTCCAGGCTCTGAGCCATCAGCCCAGAGCTGGACGCGGGGCTCGAACCCGCGGACCGCGAGATCATGACCTGAGCTGAAGTCGGACGCTTAACCAACTGAGCCACCCAGGCGCCCCTGTCCTCTCTGTTTTACAGGAAGCCAGGCTGTATGGAGGGACTGGGAGAACACTAAACCGGGTCTGGTTTCTGAAACTGCCTCCCAAGAACAAGACTGCAGGACAGATAAGCCTTGCTTTCCTTCTAGCACAGCACACAGTAAGCTCATGGGTCTGGCTTCCCTATAGTGTCCAGACAGATCTATTGTTGGGGATGAGCAGGAAGGAGCTGTTCCAGAGGATGCCACAAGCCACGCCCAGACAGCCATGTGACCTTGACCACCTTGTATTGTCCGCATCTTACCCAAGACGATTTCAGTCTCATGAAAATAATGCTTCTGTATATTTCAATAGAGTTTTGCACTTTCACATGCGTTGCCATATTTTGTTTCTCAACACAGACAAAGGAAGTTAGTCGTTCGAGGATGTACAATGAGCTGTCAAGAACCAGTCTTGCAGCTCCAGGTCTAGTGCACTTTCTAGCACACCCTACACCTCTTCCAAAGGGGATACCCCCTTTGAAATTTGGGGAACCAAGGCCAAGAAGTATTTTTTTTTAATAAAAAGACTTCCAGAATGTCATGCCACCATTAGAATAGATCTGTATGTATTGCCATAGAGAGATGCCCATTGTTCAGTGAAAAAAGCAGGTTACAGAATATGTGTAATATAATTGCATTTAAAACATATGTGTGTTCCAGGGCATCTGGGTGGCTCAGTCAGTTACGCATCCGACTCTTGATCTCAGCTCAGATCTTGATCTCAGGGTCGTGAGTTCAAGCCTCAAGTTGCGCCTTGTTCTGGGTGCGAAGCCTACTTAAAATGCACACACACACACACACACACACTAAAATTATGCGAAAACATACGTGTGTTTAAAGAGTCTAAGAGAATATTTAACAAATGACTAATGATGATTATTTCTGGGAACATGAGATAGTGGGAAAAGTTTTGCTTTGGTTCATACTTCTGTATTGCTTGCCTTTTTAAAATTTTTTTATTTTTTTGACAGGGAACATGAATTGCTTTATAATCAACAGAAATGATGAAGATGTATTTCTGGAGAGGATACTAGATGTCCACACCCTAACTGCCCAAGAAGGCCTGAAAAAATAAGGTTGCCTTTCATAGTGGCTTGGTAAGCTTTGGTTGAGTTCCAGGGACATCAGGCGAAGGCTGGAGAGAAAGGAGAGGTACTGGGGACGGATGGGGGTGGGCAGGCTTCCTGCTTCAGGAGTAGATGTGAATGGGGAGGGGGCAGAGCTGGGCACCACACAGAGGAGCCCCTCCCTGACAGAGTGAGAAGTGCCCAGCGAATGCTCATGTCCACAGAAGGTCCCCAGGCCTGGCTTGGCACATCTTCTCTTCCAACTCCTTCTCTCTGGGCAGAAAGAGGGAAGGGGCACGGCTGGCATTCAGGGAAGAGACGATGGAGACAGTCCAAGAACAGGAGTTAAGTGACGGGACGCAAGAAGTGCTGGAGCCTGGAGGTCTACGAGCAACCCTCCTGGAGGACAGTTTGGCACTTTTCCACTGTATGCAAACCCATCATACCCCAGGTTGTATGGACTATTTTTGTCTCCAGCTTATGACGATGTATTAAAAAAAGAAAAAAGGTTTATGGAAAGAAAAAAAATCATACCCTTTGACCCAGCATTATGGTTTCTAACAGCTTGTCCTACATAAATACTTGGAAAAGTGTACAAACACATGTACATTCCAGGATGTGGACTGAAACAGAATAACAGGTTACACACACGTCACGTCTTACATGCTAGGAACTTGACATATATTGATTCATTTAATCCTTGCAATAATCCTAGGAAGTAGGCGCTATTATTATTATTCCCATTTTTGAGATGAGGAAACTGAGGCACAGAGAAGTTAAGTTACTTGTCCAACATCACAGAGCTATTAAGGGCTAGAGCTGGAGTTTGAGCCTAAGGAGCCAGGCTTCAGGGTCTGCACTCATGATCACAGTGCTGTACAGCCTCTCACTGTTGGCACTTTTTTTAATTTAAAAAAAAAAAAGCTCTGGAAATCAACTAAGTGTCCACCAATAGTGAATTGTTTAAATTACAGTTCATTCATACAATGGAATATTATGTGGCTACGAAAAAAGAATGCAGTCAATTTATAGGTGGTGACATGAAAAGAGTTCCAAGATACACAACTAAGTGAAATAAAGTGTGCAGTGTACGTATATATAATCTTATTTGTCTAATAAACAAGATGACATGAATATATTTGCACAGAATTTTCTGGCTGTACCCAGAAAGAGGTGTGACTGCAGTTACCTGTGAGAAGTAGGAGGAAGGAAGAGGCAACTAGGGGAGTCTTATGCTTCAATGTTTGCCTTTCTTTTTTATTTTATTTTTTTTAATGTTTATTTATTTTTGAGACAGAGAGAGACAGAGCATGAACGGGGGAGGGTCAGAGAGAGAGGGAGACACAGAATCTGAAACAGACTCCAGGCTCTGAGCTGTCAGCACAGAGCCCAACGTGGGGCTTGAACTCACGGACCGCGAGATTGTGACCTGAGCCAAAGTCGGACGCTTAACCGACTGAGCCACCCAGGCGCCCCTAATGTTTACCTTTCTGGACCATTTGAGTATTTTTACTCTGAAGAGATGTTACTTTTGTGATAAAAATAAAATGAAGACCACTTCACACGCACAAGAATGGCTGCTATACCAAATAATAACAAGTGTTGGAGAGGATATGGAGAAATTAGAACACTGGTGTGCTGATAGTGGGAATATAAAATGGTGCAGCCACTATTGAAAACAGCATGGCAGTTCCTCAAAAAATTAAAAATAGAATTACCAGATGATCTGGCAATTCCATACGTGCCCAAAAGAACTAAAGGCAAGATGTCAAAGAAATGCTTGTACGCCTACATTCATAGCAGCATCAGTCACATAATCAAAAGGTGGAAGCAATCCAAGCATCCATAGACAGATGAATGGATGCAATCAAGGTGATATATACACACAATGCAATATGATTTGATCTTAAAAAATGAGGGATTCTTGGGGCACCTGGATGGCTCAGTCGGTTAAGCGTCCAACTTCAGCTCAGGTCACAATCTCACGGTCCATGAGTTCGAGCCCTGCATCGGGCTCTGGGCTGATGGCCCAGAGCCTGGAGCCTGCTTCCGATTCTGTGTCTCCCTCTCTCTCTGCCCCTCCCCCGTTCATGCTCTGTCTCTCTCTGTCCCAAAAATAAATAAACATTTAAAAAAAATTTTAAAAAAAATGAGGGATTCTTTACACGTGCTTCAACATGGATGAACCTTGAGGACATTATCGAAGCAAAATAAGACAGTCATAAAAAAGACAAATACGATATGATTCCACTTATATTCGGTACCCAGAGCAGTATAATTTCTAGAGACAGAAAGTAGAATGGTGGTTGCCAAGGGCTGGGAGAGGAGAGAGAAATGGGGAGTTGTTTAACGAACATAAAGTTTCAGCTTTGCAAGATAAAGGAGTTCTGGAGATGGGGTGCACGACAATGTGAATACAGTTGACACTCCTGAACTACACGCTTAGAAGTGGGTAAAATGGTGAATTTTATGGTATGTGTATTTTGCCACAATTAAAAAACCAGGCGGGGGTGGGGGGCAGGCATGGCGCCTGGGTTGCTCAGTCTGACTGAGCGTCCAGTTAAGCGTCCGACTCCTGGTTTAGGCTCAGGTCATATTCTCACAGTTTCTGGGATGGAGCCCCATGTCAGGCTCCGTGCTGACGATGCAGAGCCTGCTTGAGATTCTTTCTCTCTCCTTCTCTCTCTGCCCCTCTCCCATTTGTACTTTCTTTCTCTCTTGAAATAAATAAATAAACTTTAAAAAAATAGGGATTTGTTTTTGTTTGGAAGAGAAACAAAACTACTATTTCCTAAGTGCTTAATTGCACCCGCTGGGGCCCTCTCTCTTTCTCTCACCCACTCTTCAGAAAACACTACAGAAAGAGTAAGAAACAGAGAGTCTGAGTTTCAGTTATAGAAGCAACCATTTCTCTTTGTAGAGCACTTTCTAGTTTATGGAACTTTCCTCATTTGCTGTCCTGTGAGGAGGGCAAGGTGGGCTTTCTGTCCTTCCAGTTCTGTGGATGGGGAAACTGAGCAGAGACTTGTTCCATGTCCCATGTCTCTGGCTCTGAATTCACAAGGGCTGGCCTCCATAAACCCTGGGAAGCATAGACAACTGAGCAGGGAAGGACTGGAGGCCCTGAAGGGCGTGTGGCCCCAGACACTGCTGGATGGAAGCAGGGCTCCTAGATGGCAGTAATCGTTCCCATCCCTTGAATTGCACAGACCAGAGAAATCCCCTCCTTCTCAAGAAATTCTTGGACCTTGGCTTACTGAGGTATCAGAGTTTAGGTTGATGGGGGGAGGGGGAGAGGGGAAAGTGGGTGATGGGCATTGAGGAGGACACCTGTTGGGATGAGCACAGGGGGTCGTATGGAAACCAGTTTGACAATAAATTATATTTAATTAAAAAAACCAAAGTTTATATTTGCCAAATAATGTTAGAAATGAAAAAAACCATTTTAATACCAAAAGAATAGTCATTTAAATGGAATAAATTTAGTTTTCTTCAAAAGAATTACTGTATTTTCCTATCTTTTCACATTTCATGCAGCCTGGAGAAAAGAGTAGCATCTATCTGCCAGCATTTGAGAACTTCTGATCAATGCTAGTTGTGACGTTATTCACAGTATTTGTTATTGATAAAGATTAGAGCAACAACATGTGTGAATGAATGGTAAACAATTTTGAGCAGATTCAAGGTTATCACATGTGCTGGGCAAAATAATACCACCACCACCACCACCAAGATGTCCACATTGGAATTCCCAGAACCTAGGAACATGTTCCATTCCATGCCAAGGGGGAACTAAGGTTGCAAATGGAATTAAGGTTGCTAATCACCTGATCTTAAAACAGAGAAGCTCCCCTGCATTATTGGAGTGAGTCCAGCATCTTAACAAGGAGTCTTAAACGAGGAAGAGGTAGGTAGAAGAGCTAGAATCCAAGAGATCGTATGGTGGGAAAGACTCAACCGACCGTTGTGGGCTTTGAGGATGGAAGGTGGCCAAGCCAAGGAACCGGGCAGCCTTTAAAACACAGGGAATGTTTCTCCCATAGAGCATCTAGAAAGAACACGGACCTGCCAAGATCCTGTTTTTTATGCACTGACACCCATTTTGGACTTCTACCCACGAGAACTGTAAGATAATAAATTTGTGTCGTTTTAAGCCACTGAGTCGGTGATAGTTTGTTACAGCAGCCATAGAAAATGAAAACAGATTTCATGCAGTCTGGAGAAAAGTGTGGCACCCACCTGCATTAGGGGACTTCTGATCCATATCTGTTATAAGTTTGTTCTCAATTTGATACTCAGACTGGCTAAAACAATAGGTGTGAATGGGTTTTAAGCAATTTTGAGCCATTCCAAGGTTACCCCTATGAAAATGTTCTTTTTTTTTTAACTGACCCAATAATCTTTATTTTGTTTATTAAGTTTTTTATTTTAATTCCATTATAGTTAAAATACAGTGTTATATTTGTTTCAGGTGTATGGTGATTCGACCTAGAGAGTAGAAATGTTACTTTCTTTTTTTTTTTTAATGTTTATTTATTTATTTTGAGAGAGACAGTGGGGGAGGGGCAGAGAGAGAGGGAAAGAGAATCCTAAGCAGGCTCCACACTGTCAGCAAAGAGCCCAGTGTGGGGTTCGATTCCATGAACCATGAGATCATGACCTGAGCCGAAACCAGGAGTCAGACACTCAATGGACTGAGCCACCCAGTCGCCCCGAAATGTTATTTTCTAAATTGCTTCCCTGAGTGGGAGGGAGAGAGGGTGGGGTTACAGTTAAGGCTGAAATCATGCATTAGTCACAGCCACCTTGCTTTGCTTTTTAATTGAGTACTTACTTTGTGCTGAGCACTGTCCTCAGTGTTTTATGTACACAGTCACATTTACCCACCCACCCCTACAAACCTTCAAGGTAAATATTATTAATATTGCTGGTTTGCAAACTCAGGAAGTTAAATCACTTGCTCGAGGTCATGCAGCTGGTGAGAGATGGAACCAGGCTCTGGACGTGTCATTTATGTGACACTGGTTGTACTCATGGCTGTGTGTCGGGCATCCTCATGTCATTGGTCAGATGCGTTGTCATACCAGAAGAAGGTGGAGGACTTTGGGTAGCACTACTGTAGTCACTGGGCCACCGTACCCTGCCAGTCTTCTCCCAATTTACAAATCCAAGATAAACGTATTGATCATTTCAATGGAAAGACACTTCTCAATTTAACTGTTCCTCTGATACATTTTTTTTAAACTTTTGTTACATGGCTACTATTGATGGAGCGTCTACAATACGCCAAGCACTAGCTGAAATAAAACATATCATTTTTTATCGTTCAGTCCTGACACCAGTATTATGAGTCTCTTCTACACACGAGGAAACTGAGGCACAGAGACGTGAAGTAATTTGTTCAAAGCCAAACAGCTAATAAATGGCAGAATATAGTCAGGGCTATCTATGACTCCGCAGCCAGATGTAGTCCCCAATTGTATATTTAATCCTCTAAATTTAAAACATTGATGGTTCATGGTTTTCTGCAAAAATCCTCATGACTCGAGCTCAGGTGCTTGGGCACCAGTTGGAAGATTTGGGATTTGCTCTCTTGGTCACCTGCTGTCCCCCACAAGCAGACTGCTTAACAGCCTGAGGTCGCCACTCTCTTCCCAGGCCCCTGGCGGCTATTATCTTGACGCTTCAGAGGTTTAAAACGAATCAGGGATTGGTTAACAAAACATTCTAAAGCAGGTGAGTCACGGCTAAGTCTTGCCCACAGGAGGAAGCCAAGTGCAAAGTCTAAGGAGATTCGAAGGCATTTCCCTGTCTCTTCTGCCTTCCTCAGCCTGAAAACTGGCTGCGCTCCCCAAATGCGCGCGTAGTGGCAAAATCACGGCTATTCCAACACACTAATGGAATGGATTCTGGGAACGATAAAGGCCAGAGGATGGAGGCACTAAGAGAAGCTTTTGTGTCTCCAAGACTCCGACGCCTTTGATGAGACAGATGTTTGAGCCGGGCCCTCCTTTAGAGGGAAAATTAAACCTCATTAAACAGCAGGACGACTTCCTCAGTGGCAATGGCCGGCCCACATGCTGGTCTTCCCTGGCAGCAGACGGGCTGGGAAAGAGGTGGTCTCCTGTCATCAAGCCCCGCGCCCCCCGGGGACTCCAGAGCTGGTGTCTGTGACACGTGGTCACCTTGGAGGCTTTGATTTATGGTTGACTTTCGGAAAGGCCAGCCTCTGACCTTGGCAGCCTGTCGCCTCGCCATCTTTTCTCTAGGTTAGGAGGACCTTCTGTCAGGATCAATGAGCGTCCCACTTCTGACCCCAAAATGGAGCTTCTGAGAGACGCTTCTGGTTCAAACGAAGCAGGAAAGCTGAAAACAGAGGCTTTTCCTGATTCATCGGCATCCTAAGACTACTCTGCAGACAAACGTGGGGGGAAATCCAGGACTAAAATTCGCCCGTGAGTTGAACCTCAGTGCAGCATCTGAAGACAGCATCTCCCCCAAGCCCATCTGGCTTCTCTGGGTTTATTCTAAAGCATCACCTGCACAGCTGCCTGGCCAGGTTGCTTTACAAAACCAAAGACGTGGGAGTTCCCCAAGGATGACTTTCTCAAAATCTGCCATGGCGTCTATACACAGAGTTTAGGGTGTGGGTTTGGGTGGGGCCAATTATTTCAATAAAATTACGGATTTAACCATCCTCCTTCTTGAACTGGAAACATCTACATGGAATATATCCATGAACAAGAAGTTAGAAATGCGTCTAATGGGTGGGTATGAGAAGGAAGAGATATGTATGAACTTTGGTTAATTGAGTAATATCAGCTGATACATATTAAATGCTTATCATGGGACTGGAATGGTGCTAAGCATTTCACATGTATTGACTCTTCAATTCTTTCAAAGGAAACAGAGGTACAGAGAGGTTAACTAACTTGCCCAAGACTGCACAGCTATTCGGTGACAAAACTGAGGTTCGAACCCAGGCGGTCTGGCTCCAGAGTTCATATCCTGATCATATATGATCTTGCCTTTAAAAGCTGCCTAAGAGTAAGTGAGGGAGAGAGTTGCCCCTCATAAGACAAAATCCGACTCAGGGTTCAAATTGGCTGCATGTATATACGTGCCATATAAATACACACATACCTGTACATCATGAGCTGAGACTCATATAGCTCTGAAAAGCCCCCTGTTCCTATCTCCTGGGAACCGAGTGACAGGACTCACCTCCCCAACTTTTGGGCAGGCCCTGAAGCTGGGGAGACGTCGCCTCAGCCAGAGGCCTCAACCGGCCAGGCAGCTGCCGGGAGGTGGCGCTGTGTCACTTTCCTACTCCGGAGCTTTTGTTTCCTGCGGGCTGCAAGCTGGAGGTGGGGAGGCTGCTTTGAGCAGAGCCTGTCGCCAATTTCCCTGATTTGAATCTCACTCTCTTCTGTCACTTCCTTCAAATGAGCTTGGAGATGTTCGTCAGATGACAGTCTTGAAAACGAGCCAAAGCTGTTCTCTTAATCTCATCTCAGGTTGGATTTGAAAAGGGTGTTTCCAAAGGAGCAGATTTCATCTGTCAGAGTTACACTCAAACTGACCTCTTGGCACTGAAAAGGAGAGAGGAAAAACACCAACACTCAACCGCCTTGGAAGTAGCTTTGAGAGGGTTGTGAAGAAGGCCGTGGTGCTCGCTGGGCCATGGGCTCAGGCCCTGTTCACAAAGCAGAGCAATCTCAGGTCTGGCTGAATGCACCCCAGGGAGTCACATCTCCCCAGGCCTCCGTGGTCCAGGGCGGCCCATCTCCTGCCATTCTCTTTGCAGGGAGCTGAGTAGTAGAGAGCCCGGGGCCCTGCTGATGTGTGCAGATCAGATGAGCCATGCCTCAAAGGAACAATCACCCAGCATGGCGATGCTCAGGGCAGGGAGGGGCCCTCTAATAACTGAGTTGTTTATCTCCCTGTGTTCCGGATGAGGAAACTGAAGCCCAGAAAGAGGAAGTGAACCACAAACTTGAAACGTGGAAAACTGCAGCTAGTTCTCAGAATGCCCCAGCCAGCATGATCACCACTGCCTAAGATAGGGTGTTAATCCTGAGGCATAGTAGGGGGATTAGAATTTAGGACTCAGACCTGAGTTTGGATCCCAGCTCTTTGAGGTACTGTGAGGTACTATCTGTGCCACTAAACATTCCCGAGCCTCCATTTGATTTGAAAAATGGGGGCAATAATAGCACCTACATCATGGGGTTGCAGTGAAGAGTAAATGAGATAACATGCACATAGAAAGATATAGGTGTCTTCATTACTTTTTGGTTTTTGTTTTTTAAATTTTTTAATGTTTTTTTATTTTTGAGAGAGAGAGAGAGACAGACAAAGAGTGAGAGCAGGGGAGGGGCAGGGAGAGAGGGAGACACAGAATCTGACGCAGGCTCCAGGCTCTGAGCTGTCAGCATAGAGCCCGATGCCAGGCTTGAACTAACTGTGAGATTGTGACCTGAGCCAAAGTCAGATGCTCAGCCGACTGAACCACCCAGGTGCCCCAAGTTTATTTATTTATTTATTTTGAAAGAAACAGAGACCATGAGCAGAGTAGGGTCAGAGAGAGAGAAGGAGAGAGGGAGAATCCCAAGCAGGCTCTACCCAAAGTGCAGAGAGCCCCTTATGGGGCTCCAGCTCACAAAATTGTGAGATCATGACCTGAGCCAAAATCAAGAGTCAGACACTTAACTGACTAAGCCACCCAGGCGCCCCTCCTTTTTTGTTTTCTTTTCAACCTCAACCAGAGAGGCTGGTTTTGGATTGAGTGAGCACACAGGTATCAAACTGTGTTCCATAGTCTGCCCTCAAACCGCAAAGCTACTTTAATCTTAATTTATTAAAAAAGACAATTGTCTTTTATGTCCTTGTAGATCTGGAAACCAAGCCAACCTTAGGCATAAGCAGGTATCCACATAATATGCTGGGGCATCTAGGAAGCCTCTCTACTCCTAAATCTTTTTCTTATCTTTCTAAAACTCACCCTTTGGCAGCCACATGTCCTAAATCCTCTTAGCAAATGCTCTAATTTGGGTGCATATCCTTCTTTTGTATAAAATCAAATACTCCTATGAGTGTGATGGTGACATCAGTCACTAACACATTAGTATGAATGTTTTCAATCAGATTGCCTTCTTGCTAATAGTATTAAGGAACTAGACATTTTTATGGGGATTGGTGAAAGGCTGGAAAATAAGGGGTGTAATTTTAGAGATGGCTCAAAAAGAAACTTGAGCAGCAAAAGATAGCATGAGAACCATAGGGATGGAGAACAGCATTTGTAAGGGCCTGTGGAAATGCCCAGCACTTGGACCCAACTCTGAGACTTTCCTAAGAAGCCATGAATTTAAACTCATCTTGACTCAGGTAAGGCATGTTCCTGGTGGCTGATTTGGAAGGAGACTTTATGGAAGCCACAGTTTGTTACTCTCTGCCAGGCTGGAAAGATGAATAAGATCCTCAAGAAGATCTCAGGCTGGAGTAGAACATAAATCATATATACACATTCGTGGTACTCTTCACATGGAAACTTCTCCCCATAATCTGAGAGGCTCTATGTGACCTGGCGCCACCTGCTCCTCTGGCCTTACCTCACATCTTTCCACCTCTATGCTCCAGCTACACTGGCCTCTTCCTGCCCCCCCCCCCGCCCCCACCTCCCCCGCTGCCCCCGGCCCCGAACATCTTTAGCTCACTCCCACTTTGGAACTTTGCAATGGCGGTTCTCTCTTCCAGGGACACTCTTCTCCCTGGTCTTCACAGGGTGGGTCCCTTCTCACCATTCAGTCTCACCTCAAAGGTCACCTTCTCACAGAAGCCTATCCTGACTCCCAAATCTAACCCCATTCTTCTCTATTGTACCACTTCTCATGAAATGTAAGCTCCATGAGAGCCAGCTACCTTCCAGCAAACTATTGTCTCTCCCACTTTGCTGCTTTTTCCCTTTGCCTAAAGTTTGCTCAAATTCCCAAGCTCTGGCTATAATTCAAGTGGAAAATATGTTGTTTCCCCTCAAACCTGACATTCTTTCCAGCTGCCATTTCTTTTTCTTTCTTCTGTTTCCAGAATCCTTCCAACGGTCCCCTTCACTGGCTTCAACTCCTACCTCACTTCCCATTTCCACCTGAGCGGTCTACCATGGGGCTTCTGCCTTCACCCCTCAGCTGACAAGATTCGCACGAGCAGAGCTGTCCCCGATAGCCACACAGGTGATGCACAATGGAATTCCAGGGTCACCATTCCCACAGAGAAGGGTGTGAATGGCTCACCCTAGAGGTGTGCAGCTTGCACTGCCTGCCTGGCTGCCTTGCTCAGAAGCCACCTTAATCACCAACCATTTCCTTCTCTGAGTCTTCCATTTCCTTGATCTCTTGGTGACACAACACTGCTGATTCTCTCCTCCCTGACTTAACGAGTTGCTAGCTGCTCCCAGTTTCCTTCCTACTTCAAATCCTCCCTCCCGGCCTCCTTTTCTAATTTTTCTTGCTGTCCCTCTCACTGACTGTGAGCATTCTCTCAGCCTCTTTTTGTCTCTACATGGCCTCCCTCAGAGATCTCTGCTCCAACTCCCATGGCATCTGCTGTCATTCTACACAATGACCTTCTCCATACCTCACAGTGCTGGCTGGACACCTCCATTTGACATTATGGCAACCCCAAAACCCAACTCTACCTAATGCCCAACCTTCGCAGGCTCTTGCACTACCTGGACCAGTATTGAGGCCATGCAGGAATGTGCCAAGAAACATGGCGCTGCATGCGATCCTGGCATTCTTTACCTGACAGAATCCTTCACAGCACCTCCATAACTGGCCCCAGGCCCACTTCATGAATAAATAGTTCTTCACGCTGAAGAACAGACTGGTGAAAAGGTGAGGAAAAACACCCAGCTGAAACTGTCTCTGCTTGGAAAAAGACAGCCTGATTCCAGGGACTTCTCGGGTCACTGAGAGTATTTACCGAGGAGGGAATCTGTCCATACAGAGATTGGAAGGAGCCAGCTCTGACAGGTACAGAATAAAGATTTGGCAAGGGCAGTGAACATTTCAGAGAAGAATGGGGGGAAACCCTGACAGCAGCCTGACCCGGGAGTCAGAGCCTTCTATTTACACTTGACTTCCAGTGTGGGTGTATGACGAGAATCAGCACAAGAGAAAGAAGGGAAAGGAAGGGGTAGTTGCCTTGCACTGGCATCCACCTGTCAAGCTGTGGAGAAATGATGCTGGAGCCTAGAGATGGATCTGGGCACTGCTGCTTCTACCCTGGCTGAGGGCTGTCCATGTCCAACAGACACATGTGAGCCTTAATCTGTAGATTGGTTGTATTGCATTGGAGTGGGTATGTTGTCTCCAGAGACAACTAGACGGTCTCAGCTGCCTTGGAGGGACTTCCTATTTTAGTGCCCTTCATGGAAGTCCAACCCAGAGTCTGCTGTGCCTTTTTTGCATTTACAGGTCTGCAGAGGAGTAAAAGGAAGCCCTGGATGCATTTTGTTTTCTATTGTGTTTGCGACTTGTCTGGTTTTCATTTGACCCTCTCCAGAGCTGGCACAATTTTCCGGGAGAGTTGGCCTTTTATTTCAAAGTCCTGTTTAGACTCCAAAGATTCAAGTGTTGTTCTACAGGGGTAGTTCAGGAAATACCCTACTGCATGGGGACAAATGTCCAGCTCTGACAGAGCTGCACTTTCCACAATGGCTGAACAGAACTCCTCAAAAGCCAGCTTGAAACTGGGAATCCCAGTGATGGGGAGGAAGATTTACTGGGGCAGAGGCATGCTCCATTCAAAGGACAGCCAAGTACTTACCACAGTGCTACTCAGGGCAAGGCCCATGGACATGATGAATACAAAAACTGGGGGTACACACTGAGAGATTTTTATAACAATGGGATGTTACATGACCATGAACTCATCCAAGTCATATGGGGAATATGCATGAGCCATGAATTCATCCCATTGAACAGGGTTCATCTAGGTTTGGTGTTGGCAAAATTGGGGGGTGGTGGCAATAGGATTGTGTATTGGTTGGAAATTTAAAAATCTGATGCATCACCACAGACAGTTCAAGAAGCATTACTTTTACCTGTTAAATTCTCTGAGAAATACTTCCATACATAACATATCTACCTTTGCTCAATCCAATGTTTCTCAAACGTATTTAGCTATCAACTCCTTTTGGGGTGGGAAAGGGGGCACTGCTAGTGTACCAAGGATCTGCTGTTCCTCAAAACACACTTTGAAGAAGACACTCTAGATGGTGAGGATGAGCAAGTAAATACTCCTTTGGTCCAGAATCTCCAAACATTTTCTAGCCACAGGTCCCATTTGGCTAGATGAGTCAGGGCCTCAGGTAACTACTCCATTTGGATTAACTGGAATAATTTAATGACTACTCCTGATCACTTGATATCTTGGAAGATCTTTCCTCCTGATCCCCCGGGGCCCAACTCCCACCCAGGGTGGGGCAGAAGGCACCATGAGCCCATTATCTCAAGTCTCCGGTTTTAATTAAATTACAAAATGGCACATCTGAGGTAGCAACAGCACAACAAGGCCAGGTAAGTTGGTCACCAAGGGAGAGGTATTAACTCCTTCATGCCACAAGGGGCCCACTTACTGCAACCTGGAGCTGGACCAAGGCACCTGGGATCCAAGTCAGGTAACTTCTAATTCTTGCCTTTCAGTCCCCTGTATGTTATAAACACCGACATGCATATTATCATCTTAAGTTTTACTAGGGATGTTAACTACTTTGAGTGGCAACACATAAAGAAACTTTATTTTTCTTTCCTTGTAGTAAATAATATGCTGGTAAATGTTTTACAGCCAGCTCTCTGTTGAAGGTGAGAAAGCCCCTGTTTTATAGTGTTTGCCGATTTCTGTGGTGTAAATATTCCCATCATAGCCTAGTTCAAGCTGCCCTGTCTAGTTCAACCTCACTGACCACAGAGTTGGGAAGTAATACACGTAATCATCTCTCAGGAACCAGTGCCAGCCAAGGCAGCACAGGCAAAATGCTGCTGTAAAGTCTGACTCTTCATTATATTATAGCCTGATTTTTCCAAACCATAGAATGTCTGAGCAGGAAAACATCTAGATGACCTAATCTAGTCTAAATGTCTTCATTTGACAGATGAGGCAACGGGCCCAGAGAAGTGCAGTGACTTACCCAAGGAACTCAGTAGGTTAATGGCAGATGAGATTCATCCAGATCTGGCTCTTTCATTCATACTATGCTTCTCTGTAAATATATGATCTTGTTTGATTCTCAAAATAGCCAAGCAATAATTATTGTATCCATTTCAGAGAAGAGGAAACTGATGAAAGGGTAGTTTTCAGCCGAGTAGCGACATCCTCAGCAAAAATTTGCGAGTTCTCCTGAAGAAAGAAGAGGAGAAGGCATACTGAGAAATAATTAGCAGTCTCAGCCATCGTGTCTGAGGAGCTGGAGCTAGAGGAAGGAGTGAGAATGGGAAGGAAGAAAAAACAAAGATATGCAGTATAAAGTCAGCCAAGCAACCTGGGGGAAAGTCAAGTGTAAGGAGAAAAATTGCAATCAGCCTGTGTTCCCTTCAAAGCCAAATACCTGTAGCACTCTAAGGAGCCTGCATAGTCTAGGAAGTTTCTGGTGATGACTGAAAAAAATTTATTTTGAATGGGATATTCAGAGGGTTTTCTTATGGCTATATGTAGGCCCATGCTTTCTGACATGTGACACCATCTTTCAGCTGTGTCACTCAGGACTGTAAATGATAGTGCCCCAGACAAAGGGCTCAGGGCTTTAACTTCAGTTTTGTGGACTAAGTTGAAATTTAATGTTTATGTTATTGCCCCCCTCTCTTCTGGGGAGCAGCATTTGGCTTTGCATTTTCTGCCCAACTTCACCCTAACCCTGGCTGCCTCTAGCCACCTTCGGAAAGGCCATTGCTTAGGCATTGGTAAAAGGCCCGGAGAAACATAAACCAGAGTAAGAGGACACATGCATTTCTTGAGTCTCAGCAATGGTCTTCTTTGTTACCCAACTAAAGTGACTGCACCTCTCAAAGCAGCCAACTTCCTGCTTGAATAATGAGAATCTCTATACCTGCCTCCACCTAGGCTAACGCATAAGGACTCAGGTGAGAGTTTCCAGATGTTCTTCAATGGAAGAAAGAAAAAACAGGGCTCAGCATCTCTGAGAGAGGTTTTTGGGGGGTTGATACTGAACTGCTTAATCCTTTTAAGTGCTTTGAGACTGAAGGCTCAAATTCTGGAACACTTCTCCTTTTTCTGCTTTTGATTCTCTTGGGTTTTACCTATGGACCCAGAGCTCATGGGTCTGTCTGCTGCAAGGCAATCTGCAAGGCTGAGGTGGTCCCCAAAGAAAATAGAATATGAATGTATGGAAAACTACATGCGGCAGACCACAGGCCTTATGAGACCTCCTGCAGGTATTTGTGTCCGTATCTTCTCTCCCTTGCTCTGATCCTGGAGAGAACTGTGTCTGAATCATCTCTGCATTCCCTGGATCCCTTAGCACAGTGTCTGGCACATGGGAGGGGGCTGATACTTTGGGATAGATCAGTGGCCGCTTTAACTCTGCCCTGAGGTCTGATCTTACCTTTTAAGTTTCTTGACTATGTTGCCTCTGTGCCCCTGGAAAACAATGACAGTTAAGAAATCCACTCCCCTGCACCCCGCTTTTGTGTTCCAGTAAATGGCTCACTGCACGTGACTTAGATAGGATTCACAGATGACCCCCTTGTTAACCTGCGACAAGGTCAGACTCCCACCCTTCACATCCATGCTTTGTCTCATACATGATTAGTTGAACTGTCCCCACTGACCAGTCTGGATAAAATGCCTGCCAACTTGACCTCACAAATTTAATCAGGCTTCTCTTCTTCCTCCAGGTCCCTGAACTTTGGCCCACACTCGAGAATTCGAACATGGAACAACTCTTCCCTAATTTAAGGATCTGCCAGAGAACCGGCTGACCTCAGGGAGAAACATTCCCTGAACAACTGTCCCATAACACAACCCTCTCACCCCATTCCCCTGCACTGTGTTCTTTCTGGCTTTATTTCTTCCTATAAAAGCAAATTCCTTTCTACCTGACTATGGGGACACTTATTAACCCCATGGTCAGAGCAACCTGTGTATGGCAGTAATCAGCCTCCCCTTACTGCAATAGTCTCTTCAATTAATGTCTCTCCCTACCCGAGTCCAGATTTGTTTTCCTTTGACATCCTCATCACCCTCTGCTTCAGTGCCCTGGGCACTCTGATCTTGACCTTGGCCTTGCGGCTCTCTCCCCACTTTCAATCTCTGCCCCTCTCCACAACAGTGTTATTATTCAGGACTTGTCACTGCATATATTTTCTTCTCCACAATTTCAAAAGTCAGAATGCTTTCTGACAATGCTTAACAGAAGACTCAATTCAGAATAATTCATAATAATTGTTCAACAAGCAATACCTTAAACAATAAAGTCGTTTCATCATCACACCAAAAAAGGAAGTCTGAGGTAAGTGACCCTAATCACTAATGACGTCACTAAGAACCCATGTTCCATCCATCTGCCCACTCAGGCATCCTTAGAACGAACATATTTGGTTACTCATAACCACAAAAACAATCAAGATATCCCATCATCACATGACACTGTCCAAAGCATGAAGGAGCTGAAGGGAGACTTTTCCTTGATGGTCACTGTCTTTACCACGGAGGAAATCTTATTCACAAGCCCCTTGGGAGATCTCACCTTACATCTCATTAACCAGAGCAGCTCACATGGTCACTCCTAGATGCAAGAGAGGCTAGGAAGTGAGTTGTTGGAATTTTCTGCTCCAGCTATGGTTGATGGTGGCTCTGCCAGTTGGAGAAGCAGGGAAGGGAGGGATGACTGTTGGGTCTTCCCCCCTTATACAACCCTTAGGATTTGCTTTACATCTCCAAGGAATCAGCCAATCTGATAAATGTGTCTCTGGGTTGATGGGCTGGAAATCTCTCTCTTCTTAGTCTGCTTGATAAAATGAAAGCTTTTCTGAGTGCCGTGTGTCCACATAACCATTTAATACTTCAATAAAGATGGCTTTTCCAGGCTGGTAGAGTAGCCAGGTGGGACCTCAGAAACCTTTCAAATGAAAACCACCCAGGAGAGCTTATTCTCCAAACCTCCAGTTTCCCATCTGTAAAATGGGGTAATAATACCAATTACAAAGGGTTATTGAGACGTTTGAGGACATGGTGCTGTAAGGTGCTTATTGCAGGGCCAGGCACATAGTGAGCTAGTTTCTTTCCACATCCAAAGGGAAGGAGGCTGAGCCCTAGCCTCAGACAGGCTGTTCTGTCTCTAATTCAGAGCAGAGTAAGAGATTACAGGGAAAGCCTTTTGCGTCCCTACACCTCCCTGGGGAGTCTCTTCTCTTCAGTGCAGTCCCACTGGAGTACATTAAGTGCCTGCTGTGTGCAAGGCTTTTTCCCCAGGGGACTAGAAGGAGATGTCAGACACCATCTCTGCCAGGGCCGAACATGTAGCCTGCCAGCAGGAGGACGAAGACGAGAGTTCATGTAAGTATAAAGCAATGCAGACATTTGACACTCTGGAACTTGCCTCATTACCTCTGAAAGCTCCTTTGCATAGCAGGGAGTTAGCAGGATGTGGTTCTCATAAACCCCAAAGTGGTGATTTCCATATTCAGTAACTTTGATTTTTTTCCCCCCACTACCATTTATGTTCTCTGTTTCAGGAGAGAAAGTCTTTTGGAAAATTCTAATGCATTCTCTTTCCCAGACATATGGCTGCTTTGAACAGCCCAGACTACTTGGAAATCTCTCCTAATATCATGCTGCACTTCCCAAAGCCATTTGAAAATTTGTGATCAATATTCAGATTGCCCCTGTGAGTCTAACCACTGGGGTCTTCATACTATTTAAAGTCCCAGCCTTGACTCTGAAAGCCCTGATGTTAAACTGTCTATCTGAAAGTTACCCTTGAAAGTCACAAAAAAGACAAAACTCTCAGACTGAGGAAAGGCTCCCTCTTTGCTTAAAAATGAATCTTCCATTAAAATAAAACTGCCTCTACAGATATCACTAAGCTTGAGATCAAGGTACCTTGCTACCCACAAGATAAGGGTAAGGGTAAGGGTAAGAAGCCTCTGAAGATAATTGTACTGAGAATTTCATTAGAGCACTGACCATGCAGGAAGGGATTTTATTTGATTCCTAGACTATCTCTCTGACCAAGCTGCCAAGACCTATCTGACACAGGGCCTGGCTCATAGCAAGTGCTGAGTAATGAGCGAGTGAATGAATGAATGAATGAATGAATGAAAAAATAAAATGTGTTGAAAATGGACACGAAAAAGGGTCATGTCATGATAAGATGTGATCTTGACAAATCTGGACAAGACAGGCCATGAAAGTTCCCAGTGGTCACAGATCTACCTCCAAGAGAGCCAGAAGAGAGGGTTCCCTGATCGTCAAGGTGTCATAACACATTTTCCAGTTTCTGTATTTGATGTTTTGATATCTTGGGGCTTTGAGGACCCTACAGGGACTGTCCCTCCCAGGGTTAGACAATAAAGAAGACAGTAAAGAACTCACCTACAAGCACAATTTCATATGCAAACCAACCAGTGCAGAGCCCACATTGCCAACCACCTCCTTTATTGGGCTCTCACACTTAAGGCCACCATTGCCCTGATCTAATCACCCCAGGCCCAGGTACCAGCCAATTAAGGACAGGTGTTCTATGCCTGGAGCCTGCCAAAATTATTCAAACCAGCCAATCTTAAACTTATATGCCCTGCTTTGCCTGTTCCTTCCTGTGGAAACCACAATAAAAGCTCTTGTCCACGTTTCCCCTCACTCCCTCTGCCCTCTTTGGTGCTTCCCCCTATGGTCCCCTGTAGTGTGGTATGATGTGCCCTCTCCTCTTGAGGTCTGTGAGTATAACAAACTATCTTTTCAATGGCAGTCATCTCCTGATCTGCCAGCCCCACCATATCTGAATAATAATAAAACCTACATTTTAAAACACAAACCATAGACTCAGTCCTATAGACAGAAATACCCCTACCATAAGAAAGGAAAGGATATCGATGTATTTATTTATTTATTCATTCACTCATTTATCCACAAACATTTGCTGACTACCCACTGTGAACCAAGCACCCTGCTAGACTCTTATCTTAGTTAGCTTGAGCTGCTATAACAAAACATCATGGATGGAGTTGTTTAAATAACAGACATTTATCTCTCACAGTTCTGGAAGCTGGGAAGTCCAAGAGTAAGAGGCCTGCAGATTTGGCTCCTTGCCGAGAGTTCGATTCCTAGCCCATGGACAGCATTGTGGTCTCATGTGGCCTTTCCTCAGTGTGTGCCCATGGATAGACAGAACTATTTCATCTATTCCTCTATAATGGCATCAATTCCATCACTGGGTGGGTGGGGGTGTGTGCATATGGTAAGAGGGAGAAAAGAGGTGCATTGGGCAGGTTGGAGTAGCATGGAGATAGAGAGAAACTGAGCAAAGGGACCATTCCTTCCCATTCATCTCCTTCCCTAGCTGTAGTAGAGTCAGAGGTGGTGAGGTTTTCTTGCCTTTTCCTATGTGTCAGGAACTCCCTTTTCACCATGTCCTGATTTCCACTTGTGGCTGATGTTAGGTCTTATTATTCACATTCTCTAGGCTTGACTCTCAGTATATTCATAGGAGCTTACAGATTCTAGGAATCATTTTTTTTTTTTTACAACAAAGCTTGGCTTCAAAATTACGGCCTTGTTAGAGACTCAAAAATCTCATTTTGAAAGTCAAAACTGGAAATGGACTCTTCGTTTTGCAATCTTCTCAAACAAGGTCAATTATCTTCAAGGCTAATAGACACCCCTGGTATAATAGGGGGATGTCACAAGCACAGAAATATATAAGAGAAAATCTTATTATATTTTTTAAACATATTATCCCTTAAGAGAATGAAAAGACAAATCACAGACTGGGAGAAGATAATTGGAAAACACATATCTGATAAAGAGACTTCAATCCAAGATAAACAAAGAACACTTAGTACTCAACAAGAAGAAAATGGTCAAGAGACCTAAACAAATACCTCACCAAAGAAGATATACAGGTGGCAAGTCAACATATGAAGACATTCTGAACATCATATATTGTTATGGAATTTCAGATTAAACCAACAGTGACAGGAGTTGACCAAGATGGTAGAGATACCACAAAAGACTTATTAGAAAGGTTAAAAAGAAACAAACAAAACCTGACAATACCAAACATGGACCAGGATGTGGAGCACAAGAACTCTCATTCGTTGCTTGTGAAACCCAAACAAAAATGGCACAAAGTGTTAGAGACACTTTGAATGATAGTTTGGCAGTTTCTTACAAAGCTACAGCTAAACATAGCCTTACCACGTGATCCAACAATTGTCTCCTAGGTATTTACCCAACTAAGTTGAAAACATACATACACAAAAAATCCTGCATACAAGTGTTTCCAGTAATTTTACCCATAATTGCCAAAACCTTGAAGCAACCAAGACCCCTTCAATAGGTGAATAGATAGACAAATTGTGGTACAGTCATACAATGAAATATTATTTAGCAGTAGAAAGAAGTGAACTATTAAGCTACAAAAAGACACAGAGGAACCTTAACTGCATTTTACTAAGTGAAAAAATCCAATTTGAGGGGTGCCAGTAAGTTAAACGCTTGACTCGATTTCTGCTCAGGTTGTGATCTTGCGGTTCGTGAGATCGAGCCCCACGCTGGGCTCTGCACTGACAGCACAGAGCTTGCCTGAGATTCTCTCTCTCCCTCTCTCTCTGCTCCTCCCCTGCTCATGTTCTCTCTCTTTCTCAGAATAAATTTAAAAAAATCATTTTTAAAAGCCAATTTGTAAGGCTACATACTATATAATTCTAACTGTATGACATTCTGAGAAGAGCAAAATTATGGGGACAATTAAATGATCAGTGGTTTCCAGGGACTCAGAGAGAGGCAGGGATGTCTAGGTGGAACACAGGGGATTTTTCAGGTTGTGAAACTCTTCTGTATGATACTGAAATTGTGGCTACATGACATTGTGCATTTGTCAAAACCCATACAACTATACAACACAACAGTGGGCTTTAGTTAATAATGAAGTTTCAATATTGGTTCATCAGTTACAACAAATTTACCACACTAAGCAAGATGTTAGTAACAGAGAAAACTGTGAGGGGGTGGGGAAAGAGGGGTACATGGAAACTCTCTGTGCTGTCTACTCAGTTTTCTGTAAACCTAAACCTCTCTAAACAGTCTATTAATTATAATATGTATATAATATTCTATATTTATCAGTAAGACAGTTTAGATACCAGTGGAGATCAAATATTTCTACAATTTTTTTGCAGCTTCTCCCCTCAAAAAGTAGAGTCTATTTCCTTACCCTTTGAAGCTAGGCTGGCCTTGTGACTTGCTTTGCCTGATAGACCATGGTAGGAATAATGCTGTGAGTTCTAGCCATCATGCACAGAAGTCCTGGTGACCCTGTGAAACAGGCCATGAGTAGAGAGAGGTCCTTAAGCAAGAGTTAGCAAACTATAGCCCATAGACCAAATCCAGCTCTTCATGTGTATTTGTAAATAAAGTTTTATTGGAACACAGACCTGCCTATTTATTTATGTATGTTCTATGGCTAAGTTGTGTGTGTGTGTGTGTGTGTGTGTGTGAAAATGGCAGAGTTGAGAAGTGACAGTAAGTTAGAAGTTAGACATTTTTTTTAGAAGAAAACAAAAATATGACTATAATAATCTTATTTGTTTATGTATTTAAAAATTACATTTCTTTTTTTTTTTAATTTTTTTTTCAACGTTTACTTATTTTTGGGACAGAGAGAGACAGAGTATGAACGGGGGAGGGGCAGAGAGAGAGGGAGACACAGAATCGGAAACAGGCTCCAGGCTCTGAGCCATCAGCCCAGAGCCTGACGTGGGGCTCGAACTCACAGACCGCGAGATCGTGACCTGGCTGAAGTTGGACGCTTAACCGACTGCGCCACCCAGGCGCCCCATAAAAATTACATTTCTAAGATAACTCATATATCTAAGAAGATACTCAGGGCACCTGGGTGGCGCAGTTGGTTAAGTGGCCGACTCTTCATTTCAGCTCAGATCATGGGTCGTGAGTTCAAGCCCCACACCAGGCTTTGCCTTCAGGGCATGGAGCCTGCTTTGGATCCTCTGTCTCCCTCTTTCTGTCCCTACACTGCTCACACTTTTTTTCCCTTTCTCTCTCTCTCTCTGTCAAAAATAAATAAATATTAAAAAAAAATTTTAAGAAGAAACAATAATTAGCTGTACAAAGTAATTAAGATATGGGATACCTGGGTGGCTCAGTCAGTTAAGCATCCAACTCTTGATTTCAGCTCAGGTCATGATCTCATAGTTCACTAGATCGAGCCCTGTGTTGGGCTCTGCCCTGACAGCATGGAGCCTGCTTGAGATTCTCTCTCTCTCTCTCTGCTCTCCCTCACTCTCAAAATAAATAAAGAAAACTTTAAAAAAAGAAAATCGGGACACCTGGGTGGCTCAGTCGGTTGAGCGTCTGACTTTGGCTCAGGTCATGATCTTGGGGTTGAAGAGTTTGAGCCCCACATCAGGCTCTGTGCTGACAGCTCAGAGCCTGGAGCCTGCTTTGGATTCTATGTCTCCCTCTCTCTCTCTGCCCCTCCCCCACTCATGCTCTGTCTCCTTCTGTCTCAAAAACAAATATAAACATTAAAAAAAATTTTTTTAATGAAAAAAGAATTAAGATGTAACATAGTAAAAATACTATGTATAAAAACTTGGATTCGGCTAAAGTTGTACTTATAGGGAAATTTATGGCTATACAATGCTTACATTAGATAAAAAGAACATTCCAAAATGAAGAAACCACAAATCAAAATTCAGCAGTTAAAAAAATAAACCAAAGAAAATAGAAGATATAAAACAATAAAGATAAAGCCACAAATTAACATGCAAAACAAACATAGGTATAGAGAATCATCAAAGCAAAAGTTGTGGTTTTGGAAAAAAAAAGAATAATATAGACAAATCTCTAGCAAGATTAATGAGAGAAAACCCAAATAAGCAATATTAGCAATACAAGTGGGATGGAGCCATATATCTTAAAGAAACTAAGGAAAAATAAGATGTGAACAACTTGTATTAGTTTGCTATTGCCACCATAACAAATTTCTGCAGATGTAGTGGCTTAAGCAACACAAATATATGATCTTACAGCTCTGAAGGTCCGAAGTCTGACAAAGGTCTCACTGGGCTTACATCAAGGTATCCATAGGAGTGCATACCTTTCTGAAAGGTCTAGGGGAGGACCTGTTTCCTTGCTCACTGAAGTTTCTGGACGTCAGCCGAGGGCCGTTTCCTACTTCTAGAGGACACCCACATTCCTTGGCTCATGACCTCCCTCCTCCATCTTCAAAGCAAGCAATTGTGGGTCAGGTCCTTCTCCTGTCACAGCTCTCTGACTTTCATCATTGTGTCTCTCTCTAACCAAAGCTGGGAATGATTCTCTGCTTTTAAGGGTCCATGTAATTTGACTGGCTTCACCTGGATACCCAAGATCATTTTCTCATCTCAATGTCCCTACACTTAATCACACCTGCTAAGTAAGACCCTTTTGCCAAGTAAGGTAACATCTTCCTTCAAAGGTTCCAGGGATTGGGGCATGGATATGTCTGAAGGGCCATTATTCTGCCCACCGTAGAATTCTAATTTAACAAATTTTGAAAATTAGATGAAATGGGCAAATCCCCAGAGAAATATTACTTATTAAAACTGACTCAAAAAGCAATGAAGAGTCTTGTAACTGTTCTTTTAAATTTAATAAGTGGTTTAAAATAGCCTTACAAAGGAATTATTGCAGACGGTGTTATAGGTTAGCACTACTGAAATTTTCAGGAATAATAGGAATTCTAATCTTATATAAATACTCCAGGGGATAAGAAACAGAGGAAGCACTCCTGAAAGAATTTTCAAGGGCTAGTCTAAGTATGGTACTTTTAAATCATGTCACAAATGCTTTGTCACTTCTCCCATCAAAAGATGAAGTCTCTCCCTGAGTCTGCTTTGGCTTCCTCACCAGACAGGATGTGGCAAAAGTGGGGCCATATGACTTCCAAGGGTAGGCTCGATAAAGCAATGCAGCTTGGACCAGTTTCTCTTGGGACACTTGCTCTGGAAGCCTCTGGTAGAAGTTCAACTGCCTGAAAGCTGCCACACTGGGTGACCACAAGGAGAGATCACAAGGAGATAGAAAAGCATTCAATAAAAATTAGTATCTATTCAGGATTTTTTAAAGTTTATTTTTTTATTTTGAGAGAGAGAGAGCATGAGAGGGGGAGGGGGGCAGAGAGAAAGGGAGAAAAGGGAGAGAGAGAATCCCAAGCAGATTCCACTCAGCACAGAGCCCAACGCTGGCCTCAACTCCACCACCGTGAGATTACAACCTGATCCAATATCAAGAGTTGGACGCTCACATGAGCACCCAGACACCCCCATTCAGGACTTTTTTTTAACAAAATCTTCTCAAATAAGGAATGAAAAGAAATTTCCATGACCTGATAATAGACATTATCAAAAAGTGAAAAGAAGGAAGAGAGAGAGAGAGGAAGGAAGGGAGGAAGACTACCACAAGTATTCATAATGATGAAATGCTGAAAATATTCCCTTTAAGATGAAGAACAAGACAAGAATGGACATTATCAACATACCTATTCAACAAGGGACTAAAGGCATCACCAGTGAAACACAGCATGATAAAGACTAGAAACAAAGCAAAACTGTCCTTAATTGCAGATAATTTCATTATTTACCTAAAAAGCGTATCAGTCTATAGAAATTTTAGAGTTTGAGGGACGCCTGGGTGGCTCAGTCAGTTAAGCGTCGACTTCAACTCAGGTCATGATGTCGCGACCCATGAGATCAAGCCCTGCATCTGGCCTGTGCTGACAACTCAGAGCCTGGAGCCTGCTTTGGATTCTGTGTCTCCCTCTCTCTGTGTCCCTCCCCTGCTTTCTCTCTCTCTCTCTCTCCCTCCCTCCCTCAAAAATAAATAAGCATTGAAAAATTTTACAAAAATTTTAGAGTTTGAGAGTTTAGCAAGGCTTCTAGATGTAAACACCATAGTAAAGAAGTCAATTGCACCTTTGAACACCAACAGTAAGTTGGAATACATACTTTTTAAAGATGCTATTTACAATATAGGGGGAAAAATAGAAGATAGATAAAATGATCATGAAATGTGGTAAACTATTAACATTTGGATCTGTGGGAAAATCTTTATATTAATTTTATAGCCGTTCTCTAAGTTTGAAAATATTTTACAATAAAAAGTTTTAAAATAAAAACTTGTGGCCATCAAGGAAAAAAATTCCCTCTAGAGAATGAAGAGAAGCTTTAATCTGAAAATATATTTACAACACATATAAACAATTAGTATCCAAAAAATATAAAGCACTCCTACAAATTAATATGGAAAAGAAAACTCAAAAGAAAAATAGGCCAAAAGGTTTAACACACATTTCATAGAAAAGGAAGTCCATGTTGCACTATATGGTAACTAATTTGGACGTAAATTTTAAAAAATAAAAAATAAAATTTAAAGAAAAGTACAAAAGGCCCATAAACATATGAAAAGATGCCTAAATTTAGTAATCAGTAAATGCAAATTAACATCATAACAAAATACTATTTTAGACTCATGAGAATGGCAAAAATTTACAAATTGTTCAGTATCAAGATGGAGAGGTTGGAGAACAATGGAAACTCTCATCCACGGATTCTGGGAATGAAAATTGGTACAGTCTCTTTGGTAAACAGTCTCTGTGGCTTTATCAAGCTGAACACATGCATATAGTGGAAGCTTGCAATTCCACTGGAGGTATTTGCCCCAGAAAAGCTCTTACACATGTGCACCCACAGATATACACAACAACGTTCATAATGTTAGTAAAGCACTGTTAGTAAAGCCAGAAACAATCCAAATTCCCATCAGCAATAGAATGGATAAATAAATTGTGACATATTCATACATTGGAAAGCGTGTAGCAGTAAAATTGAATAAACCACAGTTACATGAATCAATTTGGATGAATCACTAAAACATAATGTTGAAGTATTAAATCACGGGAGAATATATAATGCATCATTCTGTTAAAAAAACAACAACAGGCAAAACTAAATAATATATACATATATAGATGACAAAGGAAAAGGAACAAGAGACCAGACCTCAAACAAAATGGTAACAACATGAAGCTTGATGATAACTATAAGAGGGTTTGTTTTATCATTACTCTTTAAACAACATGTACATAATGCACATATTTATGTGTGATATGTTTCCCAATAAAAAAGTCTACAAGGGCCATTTGGGTGACTCAGTCGGTTAGGTCTGTGACTCTTGATTTTGGCTCAAGTCACTATCCCACGGTTTGTGAGTTCGAGCCTGCATCGGGCTCTGTGTTGACAGTGCAGAGCCTGCTTGGGATTCTTTCTCTCTCTCTCAATAGAAATAATAAATTTTAAGATATCTACAAGCATGTGTATACCTCTGACACTTACCCCTAGCCTTGGGAGTTTACCTCATTTCTACCTGCGGCACAGGGTCAGTGGGCTCCTGTTACAGCAGCCTCGCGTTTCCTTCCCACATGCCTCCCAACAAACCTTTCTTCACTGTTCCAAGCTGTGGAATAGACAGCCGTACCCACTTCAAGGATGGTTAACGAACATTCAGTGAAGTAACTGACATCTAAAATAGCTAACACAGAGTGGGGTTTCAGTGTACCTTTTTAAAAAGTGGCAACTCTCATAGGGTCACTAGAAACTTCTTTAAAAAAAATTTTTTAACTGAGATATAATTGGCATATAACACTGTATTAGTTTCAGTGTACAATGTAATGATACAATCTGTCTAGTGTGAAATGACCACCACAGTCTACTTAATATCTATCACCACATACGGTTATAATTTTTTTTCTTATGATGAGAATGTGTAAGGTCTACTCTCTTAGCAACTTTAGAATATAAAAACAGTATCATTCCCTATTGTTACCATGCTGTACATTACATCCACAGAACTGATCTGTCTTAAACTGGAGGCTTGTACATTCTAGTAAGCTGGAGTCACTAGGAACTTTTAAATACACTTTCAACAGGCCTTTTTCTGATTCTGTTGGTACCAACTGGCTGGCAGCTGTCCCAGAGAGCCCTTGTTGCTCATGGTATTTTTGTTTGGGGTTTAATAGTTCTTGTTTGTGGTGCCACGGCCCCTGCCAGGTCCTACATCTTCCACTACCCAGGCTCGCCAGGATTTCTCTTTATTAGCATCACGGCAGCTCTACGGAAATAGCCCCAACCTATTATTTAGTCTTGTTTTTAAAAATACACATTGGGTCCCTGGAATTGTCTCTCGTTAGCAAGAAATAACAGCAATGGTCCTCAGCCCTTAACCTCCAAGGGGCACTGTTCCTTTTCAAAACAATTTTTTAAAATTCGTGATACACTTGGGGGCGCCTTGGTGGCTCAGTGGGTTAAGCATCCAACTTCAGCTCAGGTCAGGATCTCAAGGTCCGTGAGTTCGAGCCCTGCGTCGGGCTCTGTGCTGACAGCTCAGAGCCTGGAGCCTGCTTCCGATTCTGTGTCTCCCTCTCTCTCTGCCCCTCCCCCATTCATGCTCTGTCCCTCTCTGTCTCAAAAATAAATGTTAAAATAAAATAAATAAAATAAAATAAAATAAAATAAAATAATAAAATTCGTGATACTCTTGGAAATGGAATAAATAGAGCCTAGCTGAAGCCAGAGGTTCCCTAGACAGGGAAGGTTCTTGGTTGCATCTGACCAGAACACTGGCTTCAGGTCATGATGAGAAGTCAGTAACTCTTTTTATCTGTCTGACTCTCCAATTAGACCACATGAACTCCTCAAGACCAGGAGTATATCTTATTCATTTCTGCATTTCCTCATGCAGGCTTGGTATGCAGCAGGTGCTCCATAAATGTTTTCTGAACTAAAATAAATTGCCTGAGAAAAATGCTTGATGGCCAGTGTCTACAGCCATTGGAAGGGCCAGCTAGCTTTTTACATCATTCTTTACATGGTATCTGGCACCGTGAACTAATAATTTGCATGGATTGATTAACTCATTAATTTTTTAATTAAATACTTGATTTGGGGGCTGGGAACTGAAGACTACTTGTAAACAGAAATTGTTGGCTGAAACATGGTAGTAAACGGGCTTCCCTAGACTGTGAGTGGAACAGAGTGAGTGTCCTAGAGCTGATGGCCAGAACAAGGAGTGTCTCTATCTGACTTTGTTCTTTCTGTCTTTGATGGAAATGGCCTTCCAGCAGCCAGTGAGGGGCCCTGCTGGCACTTATAAATCATTCCTCTATTCCAAGAGCAGCCCCTGCTCATGGATCTCACCCTGTCCCGGTATCAGGAACCCCTTATGAGCCCAGTGCCTGGGGGCTTTTTAAGGGGGCTCATCCTTGTTAAGTCTGAATCAATGGGGAGCTCTCTTGATTTTCTACTCAGACTGAAAACCAGAGAGTTAGGTGGAATATGCTGATTGACTTAAGTCAGTCGGGATGCACACCCAAAGCTGAAGTGATGTCAGCTTCCTCATGCGTGGGAGAGACAGGCTTCCAAACAAAAATTAGAGCACTGTTACCAAGCAGAAAGGCTGTTGAGCAGCCCCAAAAAGCCAATGCCCACCACCACAGCCAGGTGTGTGTCTGAAGACGAATGATCTGGCACGGGGAGATTTGGAGTCATGGTTCTGAATGGTAACTCGTCAGAGAAGGAGTATGGCCCATGGAGCCCTGAAGCCCAAGGCACCCATGAACCAGCCACTTGACATTGAACCAATCACTTGTTCTCTTCAGTCTGCCATTTTCTCTTTTGTAAGAGAAGGGGGCTGGGCTAAGTGATTGCAAATTCTCTTCAAGTCCTAACATTCTACAGGTCTCTTATTTCTCATTCCTGCCTGTCACCTGAGCTGGTATGAGAGAGAATAATTACTAGCTGTGGGATTACCCTGGCAGTGGTTCTTTTGAACAACAAATATGAGCTTGTTTCTTGTCACTTGTCAGAGCGCCGCTTAATTGGGGTCAAATTATCTGAGGTTCCTTTTGTCAGATTTCTAGCAGTAGTGATATTATTAAGCATTGTTTGAAAATTTGGGAATTTCAAGTGTCTAGCTAAACTTTTCTCAAAACCAAGAAATGTGACTAGTTCAAATGTGACACATTGGCAAAATGTCATATGTAGGCAGAGACATGAATAAATGGAATGAATTAACTGGACTTATTCCAGAACAGAAACTGTGTTTTACTCAGTTTTGTTTCTAGTGTCTGCTCGAGTGGTTGCCATATAATATAATGAGACACTCCATTTTGTCATCAGATATTTAATGAGCACCTACTATGTGCCAGGCACCTTGCAAAGTCCTGGAGATACAGTTATGATGAGATGATGTCCTGGCACTCAAAGAGCTCCTGCTCAAGTAGGAGAGACAGACAGTAAACAGATTAACATGATAGGCAGCTGCTATGAGAGGAAAAAGAACAGAGATGACAGCATACCTATCCCAGACTTAGGGAATCGGGGAAACCTTTGTGGAGGTGGCATCCAAGCAGCCCTCTAAAGCTTCAACAGAAGTTGCCCAAGCAAGAAGCTCAAAGTACTGGAACTCTCTGGTGGAAGTGTAGCATGCACGAGGAGGGATAAAAGAAAGAGAGGCAGAATCCAGTCCATAAAGGGCCTTGATGTCTTACTAAAGAATTGCCTTAAGGGCACTATGCAACCAGCTGTAGGTTTTAAGCAGAAAGTAAATACATGTGCATTGATTAATAAACGCTGGTGCAATTTCTTGCATGGAAATTTCCTCATCTAAAAATCCAGGGGTTGGATTAGATGACTGCCAGGATCTCTTCCAGTTGTGACATTTTGTGAATCTTAAAGTTTCTATTCTGATTTGGGTCAAAGTTTCCTGATATTTGCCTCCTCTCACTAGCAGTAGAGGTTGCTTTGGGCAGAATAATGGAATCAACTGTGCACATGGCCTCTCTCTGTCTCTCTCTTGCTCACTCGCTCTCCCTCTCACCCTCTCTCTCCCTCCCTTCCTCCCTGCCTCCCTCCACTAGACGGATGAGCGAGTTCCATTACAGAGGATGAGAGCTTCCTTGTGACCAGCCTCGAACCAATCCATCCATCAGCCGATTAACAGTGGCTGAAAGCCACTTATCAGGAAGGCTCCTGCCCTTATCACTGTCACCGTCTGCAAATAAACATCGACTTTATGCTGAGTTTCCATATTTAACCACATTTAAGTAACTGCTGATACTTTCATTACATGACATTTGCACTTCAGAATTTAAAATTAGACACGTGCACGCAGCTCTTCCATGAAATAGGAAAGACCGGGTTGTTTGGGGCCCCTCCTGCCATTTGCGTTCAAAGAAAAGGGGCTTCAAAGTGAATTCTGCAGAACACAAGAATCTCTTGTACTCTAAAAACAGTATGGACAAGAAAGAGATCAGGACGATGTAGTTTTATTTTTATTTCAAACGATTGGTGCCTCGTGTAAAAGCTGTAACACATCAATAATGGATGAGATGCATAAATGATACATCAAAGTCAGAAAACACAGTCCTCTGAGGAGCAGAAAAATCTTCCTTTTTGAGCTGGATTTCACGATATAAAAGCTTAATGCCACACACAAATTCATTACCTGATGATGAAAAAGAATGTTGACCCAGACTAAGCATGAATTAACAAACACAGATCAAGGGCTTAATGGTGTGGGTGCAAATTCTGGGCCTGTAGGTTTAAAAAAATAATTTGGGATAAAATTTATCCCTTTGAAAAGAAAATACTTCAGTAAGACTTTTTTTTTTGGTTAAAACATAAGGTGTTGATGCTCATATTATAACATGTCCTTTTGAATCCACAATTTTGCTTATATTCCTATTTTTGTTCTCATTGTCTTGAAAGAGTTTTACCTCCAATCCCTTAGCATAGCATCTGGAACATAGTAGGTGCTCAATAAATGTGATTTGCACGAATGAAAGAATACATAACAGTTGCTCAATGTTTTGAATGCTAACTATGTGCCAAGCAATGTGCTCAATAATCTCCATGCATTATCTCATTTAATCAGCACAAATAACCTTGATCTGGCTGTTATTAATATTATCATTTAGCAAATAAGGAAACTGAGTTCCAGAGAGGTTTAATAACTTGGCTGTGGGTACATGATTAGTAATACTGGTAAGTGGTGAATCTAGATCAGACTCGGGTTCTGTTTGAGCCCAGAGCTTATATGCTTAGCCACAATAGGATAATGAATTAATAAGTGACTATTTTGACCTAGTGAATCAAGTGAGAGGAAAGTATTAATGGATTTAAGGGATCAAAGTCATTAAAAACAAAATGCACTAATAGATCTTTCAAGAACTTACTATCATATAAAAAACAGAGAGTTCGGCAACTGTATGCTCTTGCAAGAGTCATTTGTTTGACATCAGATGTGTGCTACATAAAGTGCTTATCTACACGGTCCAATAATATGGTGGCCATCAGCCACATGTGGCTATCTCAACTTCATTAAAATTAAGTTAAATTAAAAATTCACTTTCTCACTAGCACTGGCCACATTTCAAGTGCTCAAAATCCTCTGTGGCTACTGTGTTGGACAGTGAAGACATGGAATGTTTTCATCATCACGGAAAGTTGTGTTGGACAGTGCTGGGCGAAGTTGCCTGGACACAGATATAAATAGCACACAGAACTTGTTCTTTAGGAGCTCCTGTTCTACTGAGGGAGAAGGACATGTAAATTAATAGCTATCATCCTGTAGAATAATGCGGGCAGTAGGAGAGGTTCTGAACTCAATGGTGGGAGATGAAAAGGATACAGGATGGGGAAAGCAGAAACAGGACAGCTTCACACAGTAATCGCAAACTGCTCTGAATCTTGAAAGAAGAGTAAAAAATTAGCCAGCAGGTAAAGATGAGACCTCCAGTAAGAAAGAAGGAATTCCAGACAGAGGGAACAAAAATCTAAAGGCTCAAAGTCAAGAGGGAGCAGGGAATGGCAGGAGAAGGGCAGGAGAGAAGAGGAGGGAGGGCTCAGGGAGGGAGGAGGAGGAGGGAGGAAGAGAGGCAGAGAGGGAGAGAGAGAGAGAGACAGGGAAGGAAGGAAAGGGAGGCAGGGAGGGAGGGAGACAAGACACAGAGAGAAGAGAGAAGTATTAGCATCAGATACCTCTCTGAATGTATTACAGGTCATTGAAGTTTAACCTGAGCTCTCTGTCTTAAACCCCTGATCGGCATTCTCAAAAGGGATGTTTATTTATTATTTGCTGCAAATGAAGCTGGAATAAGTGACAATTAGATGTCAGCCACAGCCCTCCTTCAGGTTTTTGACACAACTGCTGCCTTCCCAGCATTCACATATTCCACCAAATGTCTCCCTACCTAAAGACTCCCCTATCTCCAGCCACTGTGTGTTATGTCTTTCCATTTTGTCTCCTTCAGAGCACATTGCACTGTCTGAACTTATATGATCAATACGCTCGTTTGCTTACTAATTTATTATGAGTAATAAATAATAATTCTACACTAGAATTTAAGCTCCTTGTCAGCAGGAACCTTCCCGTTTATTCAGGGCTCTATCCCCATCACGAGAGTGTACCTGGTACGTTATAAGCCTCACTAAATAGATATGTCAGCCAAGGCAACGATTACAACAACTGTAATAGTAGCAGTAACGGTAGAAGTGGCAGGTCAATTCGATGACACCTCATTCCACAGCAGGCAGTAGGCTGGGTTCTCTAAATGCAGTATCTCAGGCGTTTCTCACACACAATTCGGAGACAGGTCTCTTTGAAACCCCATGTTACAGTTGAGAACACTGAGATCAGAGATAAGAAACTCACCCCAGCTCACGCAGCTGGTAAGTGGGGAACTGAGAAAAGAACACAAGCCTCGGAGAGGTTACTACATAAGCTTCTAACCGGCTCAGAGTGTGGCCTCCTCTTTACCTTTCCTGACGCTGCCTCTCAAATTACAAGATCAGCCGGATGAAGGCGGGAAGATGAAGCCACTTGGCCGGGGTCATGGAGGAGGTGTGACAGTGAAGGGTCTTCTGCTTCCGCATCCACAAGTCTTTGTCTTCTTTGCTTTGCTGACTCTTCCTCAAATGTAGAGGTATTGCGTCTTGATTTGTTGACCTCAGTATCTTTGGCTCAAGAATGCTCTCAGAACAGTGCCTGGTACATGGCTCAATCAATGTTTGCTGAATGAATGAGCACGCATTCACTAATTTCAATACCTCTGTTGGTCATAGAGTTTGGGGATATAATGCTCTAGGGAGACATTTCTGACTAAAATTTGTTGGCACATTCAAGTAAAATTACAAATGACTATTATTCAAGTAACAGCACAAATGACTACTCTCTATTTGTCCATATGTGAATGGATAACAGCAAAGATCCCGGAGCAGGAAATTAGGTTATGCAAATACCTTCAAGGGCCAAATTGAAAGTCACTCTTCATTTGAGGGGATTTATTAGCAATTCTTACCTTTTTCTTTCACATGCCCTATTTTACATTTCTGCTGCATTTAAGTTGAATGCTCGCTCCATCTAGACAATCTCCAGTACAAACAAAACAGCCAAATTAAGGCTAGTGAAGAAGCAGTGTGTTTTGTTTTTTTTTTTTTTATAGTAAGCTTAAGTGCCTGAGCAAATTATAGCCCAGCCAGCCAGAGCAGCAATGAGCCATTCCAATTGTAAATAAACATATACGTGGCCTATGGACAGCCAGCGTGCATCAGAGACATCTCAGGCAATTCATTTGAACATTCAAAAGGTTAAACCAGAAGGCAAGATCGGATGGGAATCATTGTGTCCCCAGCACCTAGGACATTGGCAGCTAAATAAATGCTGAAATGATACATGGTACGTGCTAAAATAAATATTTGCCAAATGAATAGGGAAGAAATGAGTTTGGTTTCCTAGAGATAGCTTCCATGGTGGTCTGTTTACCTGATAATAATGATCATGTGATTCCTGTAGAGGGTCACGAGGGCTCAGCTCCTATCTTTAGCAAGGCCATAATACCTTGTTTGAGGTTCTTATTCTAGAGGAAGCGTTCTAGGGAGCACCCTGAAAGAGGACTGCTTTTTTTTTTTTTTTAATTTTTTTTTTCAATGTTTATTTATTTTTGGGACAGAGAGAGACAGAGCATGAACGGGGGAGGGGCAGAGAGAGAGGGAGACACAGAATCGGAAACAGGCTCCAGGCTCTGAGCCATCAGCCCAGAGCCTGACGTGGGGCTCGAACTCACAGACAGCGAGATCGTGACCCGGCTGAAGTCGGACGCTTAACCGACTGCGCCACCCAGGCGCCCCAAGAGGACTGCTTTTTAATGGATACTTGCTATTCTTGCTTTGGCTGGCACTCATCCCCCGTCTTCAAGTAACACCCTCCTCATTCTCTCTGGGAGGGCTATGTCTCTCCCACTCTCAGTCAGTGTTGGTTTAGGTGAAGATGAGTCCTTGTCCAGCTGCAGGGAAAAGCCTGTAAGCCAGACTGGGCCAAGGAGAGTGTAATAACCCCCAGGCCACAGTCACATGAGTCATTTTAAGCCAATCAGAGCCAAGAAGTCTCCATTCTGGAATTTTACTGAGACTACCGGGAAAGAGGTAAGCTTTTTCCACTAGAGCTGCTAGGAAGATAGAGTGAAGATGGAGCTTCTAGAATAATCTTATGAGCAAACGAGGAGACCTTGCCTAAGAATTAGTCCAGTAGAGAATAAAACAAAGCCAAAGGTTAGGGAGACAAAAATCAAGGTCCTGGATCCAACCATGCCTGAATGCATATTGCCTCTAGAGTTTTAATTAATGAGCCAGAAAATGGTCTTTTTTGTTGAAGCATGTTTGATTTAGGGTCCTGATATTATTTACAGATATCACTCTTTTGAAGGGCAATAATATTTCATACACTACCTCAAGTGCTTAATTTTGAAAAATTAACATCTAGCAAGCCTCAATCTTATAGTGCCTTGGTTGGTATATGAATACACAAAAAAGAAAGCCTTAGAAATATGGAATAACCATTCAGCCACCCTCTTCCCCAGCAAAATAATTTCCACTTTGCATTATGGGTTAAGAGCTATAAAATGTCTATCCCTTCTGACCCAGTAATTTTAAAGCTGGGACTCTGATTTAAGGAAATAATCTTAAGTAATAAAAAAGTTTTATACTCATAGATATTTATCATGATATTATTTATAATTACAGACAATCAAAAACAACTTAAGTACCCAATATATAGAAAAGGTCAGATAAGTTTTACCACAAAATATTATATAGTTATTAAAATTACATTTATTAAGAGTTTTCAATAATGTGTTTACAGCATAATCTTAACAGGAAAAAATCCTGTGTATTGTACAAACACACTGTGTTAAAAAAAAAAAAAAAAGATCCACAAGTAGAAAAAAAAAATGGAAAGAAGTATCTCCAAATGCTAAAACTGGTTATCTTTAAGTGGTGGGACTATGGATAATTTTCTTCTCTTATTTGTACTTATTCTTTCTACTTATTTGTAAATAAGAATCTTAATTTTTCCTTAATTAACAGATATTATTTTATAGAGGAAAACATGATATTAAACTTTGAAAATAACTCTCTCCACTAGCTCCCCAATGGAAGTCAGCCAGCCTTGACTTGGATATGTCAAACCCGTCTACTTTGGACCATGAAAACTAGCGAATTCACGCAAAAGATCAGAGGTACAGCAACAAGCCCCTCGTGTAATTGAACTCTGGGCATGTATCAGTCACCCATTCTATGAGCTCAAAATGAGAATGCACTAAAAGTTCTTACCACCGATCTACTTACATCTCTACAGGGGCTTAGTACCAAAAGCTGTAGTTGGGACTATCATTACATCATTAACCTTATTAGTGAGAAAAGTTCAAGGCAAAACCTTAGCTGCACATTCCTCAGAATGATGCTTTTCAGGCACTTCTGGTCTCTGGGGGCACAAATGGAGGTCTTCTAGAGCAGAATATTGAGATTCCAATCCCCAGAGATCTCTTCTTGAATAAACCAGTAGACTAGGCACTGAAAGGACCCAAGTTTGAACTTGTGCTTGTCCAATAATAAAACCTCAGAAAGGTAAACAGACCAGGCCAGAAGAAGAAGCTAGGAGACACATCGATGAAATCAGTGGGCATGGCTATGTCTGTTATTAATTGATCTGAGCACAAAAGATGGCTCTGTAACCATGAACCTCATTCGGGGCCTTGGGCAAACATAGCTCTCCCTCCATATACCAAGCTTCCTGTCACTCTGTGCCCAGTGGAAAGCCATTTCAGCTGCCATTTTGTCTCTTGATCAATGACCATAAGGCATATTCTGGGCCCCATTCCCAGGATAATGTACTGAGTAGGTACAAATATAATTTTTATAAAACCACCAGGACGGCACCTGCAAACAGAAGAAAAAAAAAAAAAGGAAATGAATATACATCGCGAAGAAGAACACGTACCAGGGAGAATTTGCTTCCTCACATACCTGGGACAAATGGAGAGCAGCACATTCTCCACAGAACTGTGAACTCAGTAGGGCTTATTTCTTGGTCTCCCCTCTTCCACCAAAAGCTGATATTCAGAATGACTGTGACATCAGTTACATTAACCTTAGAGATAAGTAAACCACTTGGTTTTATCTGTATATTTAGTGTTTGTGTCTGTAGCAGCCAAAGGCCACTGATTACAGAATAGAAAAATAATTAAGCCCTTCCCATGAAGCAGCTTATGTGAAGGACCTTACACATATCTAATCCTCATAAAAATCCTATGAAATAAGTATTATTAACCTCTGCATGTACCTCCCCTCCCTTCCATTTTACAGATGAAGAAATCAAGAGAGTTCAAACAAACCTCCTGAGGTCACACAGTTAGTAACAACTGAGACAATTAAAACTGGGGGCAATCTGATTCCAAAGCCTGTGCCCTGACTACTTTGTTCTCTAGAGATGTGGTCTGAGCATACATACCCTGTTTTTCTATGCTTTAGAAATACAGTTCACAATGAATTCATAAGTCTTTCTATGATGTATATGCATATCAAATGGTCACATTGCACACTTTCAATATATACAATTAGACTTGTCAATTACTAATCAATAAAGTTTTTTTAAAAAATGAAAAAACCACGGGGCGCCTGGGTGGCGCAGTCGGTTAAGTGTCCGACTTCAGCCAGGTCACGATCTCGCGGTCCGTGAGTTCGAGCCCCGCGTCGGGCTCTGGGCTGATGGCTCAGAGCCTGGAGCCTGTTTCCGATTCTGTGTCTCCCTCTCTCTCTGCCCCTCCCCCGTTCATGCTCTGTCTCTCTCTGTCCCCAAAATAAATAAACGTTGAAAAAAAAAAATGAAAAAAAAAAAAATGAAAAAACCAGAGTACAAGTTCAAAGGAAAACACAACCCAAATAGCATCCTCTGGCCCACCCAACATTTAAAATTTCTATTTGCCGTGTAATTTCTCAATCAACAGTGAAAAGCATCAGACCCTGGCAAAGCACTGACTCCAGCTGCCAAATAGGAGGAATGTTTGGGTACAGGATGGTTTCTGAGTGAACCTGAACCTCACTCCACAGAGAGCCACTCGGGTCTCCTTCACAGGGTCCTGGGGGAGGGACCAGAGGACGTGCTGTGTGGTCCACAGCAAAGGGACCCACAGTGGCACAGCAGTGCTGGGTGAGGAATGGTCCACCCCACCCCTGGCATTAGCACCTCCTGTCTTCCAAGAGCCCCCTCACAGACTCCAGTGGCAACTTCTACCGAAGCACCAGCTCATCTCTTCCTGGTCTCTGAGGTGCCACCAGGAAACCAGGGAGTCAGGGAAAAGAGGAGAACAAGCCATACAAACTTCCCATCCACCCTGTGCCTCTGCCTTGAATGGGAGCAGAGGACTCAGGCCTTCTGACTGGCTCCTCTGGCACCATTTGTAGTACCTGTGTTCCTTTCAATGGGAGGAAGAGAGTAGGGAGCTAGGACCCCAGTTGAGAGAGTGAGCCTCCTGTGTAAAAGTCACTGTTCACTCTTTCCAGAGTCCTCTTCCTTCCCTGGGACCCTGCCATGTTTGTGGGGACACTGTGGGTAACAGGGGAGGGTGGAAGGGAGGTCACAGGCCATTCCTCCAAAATGCTCCGAAGCTACATGTGGCAAAAGAAGGGTAGAATTCCGGTATGCAAGAAAGCAAAGAAATGCTTCTGCGGCACTGAGCAACCTCCCCCAGCAAAGCTTCTCAGGAAGGGTAATAATGTAAACATTCAGCCATTAGAGGAAAAACCTCACCCTTCATGCCACCCTCCCCACCATTAACGACATTGGCAGCCCTATTAAAATACAAGTCTGATTTGTGTTTAATGATCTTGAAAGGAAAGTAATTGCTTGGGTATTACCATTCGAATGTTCCTAGAAGCACAGATAATATTAACAATCGGATTGTCCTTTCTCAGGGAGGGTGGGCAGGCAGGCAGGGCTCCCTAGGCCATTTGAAGCTGAGGCTGAGAAATGATCTCAACAATCAGCTTAAGGGTCTTGGAGCTCAGAGTGTATTTTCCTCTTCCTTCTTTTCACTGTCAAGAGGCTCCTGGGTAATAACCCTACCCCTTTTCTTCTAGGAAGGGAGTCAGTCATTGAGGAATTTGAGAGGGTAGACTATATCATTCTCAAGGAGTGAAACCTAATCAAAAAGCAAAGATAAAAGAGAGATCGAATGAAGTTATAGCCCAAACAGATGGATTTAAACTCAAGCCAAATTGTGTAGCTATATCAATGTTCCTAGAGCATCAGTTTATAGATTTATGAAGGCACCCAATGTTACTGTTCCAAGAAATACACAGCTGAATGCACGGAGTCCAGGCTATAGCACGCAGTATTAACCACCCAAACTAGGGGGCGACACAGTTCCCAGTTCAAATCCCAGCCCAGCCACCTAATAGCTTTATGACCTTGGGAGAAAGTAATTTTACTTCTCTGAGCTTCAGTGCCCTCATTCAGAAAACAGAAATGATAACGGGACCCACCACTTAGGGTAATCATAGGAATCCAGAGAGGTTCTAGAAGCAAAGGACTTTGTACTGCAACTGGCAAAGCGTAGGTACTCAATCAATGTCTTTGGTTGTTGTTGTTGTTGTTAAGATTTTATTTTTATGTAATCTCTATACCCAATATGAGGCTCAAACTCACAACCTTGAGATCGAGTCACATGTTCCACTCACTGGGTCAGCCAGGTGCCCCTTCCTTGGTGATTATTAATATTAAAAAGGCGAACAAGGTTCTAACTGTCTTCAGTACCTGGCCTCACATCACTACTATACTATTTTGGCACTTGCGTATTTTGCATGCTCAGCATCAGTAGCATCTTGCTCTCGTGGCTGCACACTCAATTCTTGGTACTTCCGCATCCAGGAGGTTGTAGAAACCACAGCAATTCTGCTCATTTTACAGGTTAACAACCTGCTGAAAGCTTTGCCAAGGCAATGACCTCTCAGGCAAACCTCAGAATGGATTTGGTTTGGTCAGATTCAGCCTTCCCTCTCCCAGGCCATGTAATCTTCATCATATACCTGCATTTTATGGACAAGTCTGGCCTGTGTACCTTCCCTTTGAACTAAAAATCTGGACTGGAGGCCACAGTGAACCACCAGTGAGAACAGAAAAATCTGGAAGAATCTGGAAGGGTCTTGAATCTGAAAGACAAAGAAATATGGTAAAGGTAAATTATTTCATTCAACTCCCAGATCATGGGGTGCTGGCTCCCAGCAAGGGGCTAAAAAATGGCAGGTAGCCTCATTGTCAACATTATGACATGCACCATTTATAATCTGTGTGTACTTTCTCCAATTCTCTTTCCTCTCCTTCTTCCCTATGTCACTTTGTTACCTCACAGAATGGGGTTAATGCTTTGCTAGGTAGGGGAAGGACTCACTCTTTATCAAATGCCTCCCTCACCAAACTTTATTAAAAAATGAAGACCTCTGCATATCTTTATTCCCAAATTTAAAACTACAATCTGTGGGGGCGCCTGGGTGGCGCAGTCGGTTAAGCGTCCGACTTCAGCCAGGTCACGATCTCGCGGTCCATGAGTTCGAGCCCCGCGTCGGGCTCTGGGCTGATGGCTCAGAGCCTGGAGCCTGCTTCCAATTCTGTGTCTCCCTCTCTCTCTGCCCCTCCCCCGTTCATGCTCTGTCTCTCTCTGTCTCAAAAATGAATAAAACATTAAAAAAAAAAATTAAAACTACAATCTGTGGGTCTTAGTAGTTTCACATAATACCTAGAATTTTTCTTTTATTCCTAACCCTACAGACTTAGCATACATATAAGCCATAGAATTTTATTGCTAAAGGAGACCTTTGGAATCATTAAGCCCCATCTGGCCATTTTACAAATAAGGAATAACCCAGAAAGGTTAAGTGACTTGCCCAAGATACACAGCTGCTATGAGTTGGGCCAGAATTTCTGACTAAGGTCTTGGCTTTTCAATTAATACTAGATAAAGTGATAATTGAGAGGTTATATCTGTTGGGGATTTGACCTAGCATATGTGTGTGTGCATGTGTTTGCATGTGTGTATGCGTGTGTGTGCGTGTATGTGTAGCAGGTAACAGCCAGCTTTTGGGGGGGGGTTGGTAAGGTGGGGGTGGGAATACTGGGAATTAATGTTAAATGGCAGCATCCATAAGCATTCCTGCAACCCCACAGGACTTTCTCTGCCATTTATGCCCCATTTTGCTAAGTTTCTTTAACATTGCTTCTCAAAGAGTGGTCACTAATCTGAGTACTTGTTACAGATGTGAGCTTTTAGACCCTACAGGGGACTTAGTGCCTCAAAATCTCTGGAGGTGGCCCAAGAATCTCAGTTGTATCAAGAATTCCCCATGATTCTTTGTGTGCTCAAATATGAGCAGCACTGAGTTAAGAGCCATCCCAGGGTTATACTAAGTCCTGTAAGCACAGGGATTATAAGCATGGGCTTAGGCCAGACAGACCTGGGGTCAAATTCTTTTCCTGAGCTCCAGCACTGTTCCCTCTTTCCATATTTCCACCTGTCTCCCTCCCTCATCTCCTTCAGGTACTTGCTTGGATGCCCCCTCTGCGGTGAAGCCACCTGACCGCTCTATATGAACCAATAACTTACCCCCACCCTTACAGTCCAGATTCTGCTTTCCCTATTTAGTTTTCTCCATAGCACTCATCACCTGATATGTTATATATATGTATTATTTATATGTTATTGTTTGTTTCTCCACTCTCTGCTTCAATGTATGCTTCACTAGGGCAGGCATTTTTGTCTGTTTTGTTCACTGCTATCATCTCAGCTCCTAGGTGAGTGCCTGGCACATAGTAGGCACTTACTAAGTATTTGTTGGGTGAGTGAATGAATGAGCCATTTAGTAGCTGTACAACTTTGAAAGAGTTTCTTAATTTCTCTAAGCCTCAGTTTCCTCATCTGGAAAATGGGTATAACAGTCACCTCACAGGGTTATTGAAAGGAATAAACAAGATCATGTATATAAAACGCTTAGGACAGTGCCTGGCACACAGCTAATCATCCATGCTAACTAGGCGAAAACTTTGATAAAGTGATAGAAACGTCTCTGGGTCTTATTTCATTCTCATGCCATTCCACTCTCTCTTACTCCATTCCACTCTCATGAGTCTTATTCCATCTCTGATGTTCAGGCAACGGGCAGGTAGTTCTTCGGTGCTCATTTGTGGGTAATATTTTTTAAGCCAAATGCTTAATGATTCATTTTTAGGGTCACAAAAGAGATGTGAATGTCAGAAGGCTTATATTAAAATGCCATTGTATATTTCAATTATCACAAGACTGGGCCAAAATTAGAAGGAGATGTTCTATAATGTATTTATGAAACTGGGGAGAAATACTGGTTTACATAAAACTGCCATGAACCCTTGTCCTCAGGAAATGAGGACTCTACACACCCTGACCTTTTATCATTCTTCATAATTATGGCTACTCAAGGGGTCCATTCAGAGAGAATGAGGTAAACATGTTCCACATTAGGGCCCAAGTTTGGGGCCATGGAGATTCGACCTCTTTGACACACCTCCCATTCAGGGATGAGATCTATTCCCAGTCTCTTAAAACTAGGCAGGCCTAGACCTGCTTCAACAATAGAGCATGGCTAAAGAGACGTTATGTGACTTCTAAAACCAGGTCAAAAAGACCATGTGACTCTGCTTGGCTTGATGTAAGAAGTTCGAGTGGAGAGGCCATGTGGAGGCTCTGGTCCTTGGTTCCAGTGGAGCCCAGCCTTGAAGCCATCCCTGCCAAGGTGCTGATGGGTAGAGGAAGCCTCCAAATGTCACTTGGAACCCTTGAGAGCAGCCTGTCCACCAACTGAATACCACCAAGTGGCGGCTGCTCATGACATGCAGGACAGATGAATCACCCAGCCAAGCCCTGCCTGTATTCTGGTCCACAAAACTGAGAGATATGATAAAATGGTTTCAAGCCATCACATGTCGGGATCACTGGTTACACAGCAATGAATAACTGGAACAGACGTCTTTGAAGATAGACCTGCCCCGGAACTGGGCCAGAAGATGTCTTCTGAATAACTTCAGGGCACAAGACAGATGAAAAAAGAAAATATTCCTTATTGATTTCTTCTTTGTCTTATGAATATCATTGATTTGAGCTCATTTTCTGAATTGTTTGAAAATACTCCCTTTATGCTCAGATTTCTGCTGTTAGAAAGAGTTTGTTTCTGTAATGCAGGCTTCAGGCAGATCTTCTCCACTTGTTTTCAGCCTTCAGGTGTTTCCCTTACTCTATCTCACCCCTACACTTGCAGGGCTCATGAATTCAAGTGCTCCGACAGTTAAGAAGAAAATTTAAAAAAAAATTTTTTTTAACATTTATTTTTGAGAGACTGAGCATGAGCGGGGAAGGGGCAGAGAGAGAGGGAAATCCAAAGCAGGCTCCAGGTTCTGAGCTGTCAGCACAGAGCCTTGTGTGGGGCTCGAACTTACAAACCATGAGACCATGACCTGAGCTGAAGTCAGATGCTCAACCAACTGAGCCACCCAGGTGCCCCAGGAGAAAAATTTTAAGAAGAATCTCAAAATCAGTCAACAACAATAACAAGAAGAGGATGAATGACTGGAATACAGCGTACAGAAACTTGAGTTCAAGGCCTTGGCTGAGTGCCTTTTCCTCTCTGCATCTCAACCTCCATCACAAAGTGACAGGTTGGCCTTTGATCCTTAAGTGATCTCTTTAGCCATCCTGAATTTTCAAAGGTCGTGAAGGACATATGAGAAGGCAATGTGCTCATTTGCCAGATCACAGCTCCACGGGGGCTGGTGTACATTTGTCTCTTTCAAAGCTACATACCCAACACCTTAGAAAGTACAGTGATAGGCAACCATTACTGACCTTTGTGCTGGAAACTGTACAATATGCTAGATGCGCATTCTCTTATTTCATTCCCATAGCAACCATGTGAAGTAGATACTAGCGTTACCCCCATTCTACAGACAATGAGACTGAGGCTTAGAAGTTTATGTAAGAGGCCAGACAGTACAGAGATAGTAAGCAGTGAAGCTGGAATTGGAAGGCAGTTTCTAAACAGAAAGCCCCAGCTCTTAATCACAAGTATTTGTGGAAGGAAGGGCAAGGAAGAAGGCGCTGTATCTTCTCCCGGCCTGTAACTGTTTTCTCTGGTTACAAGGGTGGCTCAGAGACCACAAAAGATATTAGCTCTAAGGACTTCCTTTATATCCTGAGCTGCCAGTCTCCTGAGATTCAGCCCTACCTCTCTCATTGACCACAATCCCAGGCCTCAGGTGACTTCCTCCTTGACACCTCTAGCCCTATTACAAGTACTTAGTTCTCACCTAACCGCCCACATAGAGGATGGGCTAGCTGCATGGGGTTCCTGCCAAGGCAGCAGGAGGTTCAGGGAAGCCCCAGGGTTTGTGTCAAGGGAGCCATCATTTGAAATGGTGTCTGGGAAAGGCCTGAAGGGAAGACTGCTATTCAAAGTCTGTTATTAACAGAAATATCTGGGTTGTGTCTGTGGAAAGAATTTTTCAGGGCTGGTGAATGGGAGCTGGTGTAGAGTAAAACGGGGCATTGTGGCCTGGAAGCCGGGAGGCAAACTGCCCAGGTAGACCTGAGCAAGCATCTTCACTCCCTGGGTTCTGAGATCTCTAAGGCCACTCCTTCCTCTGAGATGTTCCATCTTGGCCCCTGATGCAAAATATCCCCATGACAGCAGAGGCTCAATTGGTGGCACAAAAAACATACCAAAAGACTCTGGGCCTTTGACCTGAACTTTCAAACAATTCAATGAACAGCCAGGATCTGTTCCTAAATGTCATTCCTAAACCCTTTTCTCTGAAAGTAACAGGACATTTCCTTCCCCCTGTTGACCACAGAGGGCTCTCTGGAGAGAAGATGGGGCTTTGGGGTTTGGTAAGAAATCAGATATGGATGCCCATAGCCTGAGAAATTATAAAATGCTTTCTCTCTCCCACCCCGTTTGCATGTGCTTCTTCCTTTGTCTCTAGGTCCTTACAGGAACATATTGTTACCGCCAAATAAGTAAACCCATTCAAATGGGAATGTTACTAACTTGTTTAAAATCATGTCCATGTTGCTCTTAAATAACACCAGCAAAGATGCAGGAATGCCACACCAGCCAAAACCATCACCCCCAAACCTGGCAGCCAGTCCACCTCTTTTCTTTTGCAATCCATCCACATTTGAATGAGGATGGTCCTTGAACCATTGTCTTTCTAAAACAATGGCCTTATGGCCAGGAAGGCCTGTTTCAAACTCACTTTTCTGTGTTTCCTTGTCTGGCTGAGTAGGTGTTTCTGTTCCCCGAAAGTCAACTTTGTGTTGTGGGGATGCCCAGTGCATACTCTTCCCTACCAGGAGTTTCAATCATTTCCTCTACAGCCCAGCTCTGGGTCTCTGAGTCTTTTTGGCTTATTTCCTTCTCCTGAGCAAGGACCCAGTGTGGGAAGTGAGGACTTCAACTCCCTAACAACCTCTGAAAAAGTTGTGGCAAAAGCAACCTATTTGATGATCCACCAGGTCAGATTTGAAAGTATTTCATTGGTACATTCGGTTCTGGTGGTTGAAGACTGCTGTGTTCATGAATTTCACTTCTATGAGAGTTTGTATTACTGCTCCCAAGTGTTTGCTACATTTCCATGTGAGAAGATTGTACTTCCAGCCCAGGCAACATCAGGCATGGCTATGTGATTTGATTTGGTCAATAAGTAGTCAAGTGGCAATGACAGAAGTTGTAAGAGCCATTGTGTAGTTCTGTTACTGTCATTTCTCTACCAGGAGAGCTATGTAATCCTTATAGCAGCTGCTTATTCAGCCTGGATCCCTAAGTGAAGACACACAGAGAAGAACTGCAGGTCACCCACTGCTGTGACCAAGGAACGGACCTTTTAGTCATAAGCCGCTGAGATGTCAGGTGTGTTTGTCACTGCAGCAAAACCTAAGAAAAGTGAAAGCACCATCTTAAAGGGTGACAACAGTGCCATCCTGGAAGGCCTGAAACAAGGCAATGGACTCTGCTTTCTCAAGTGAAACACCTTCTCTTCCTGTACTGTTCGTAGAGCTGGTTGCCATAAAGACCCTCAACAAATGGTACATAATTGTGAACACACGTGTGCCTCTTTAGATCTCACCAAGGCCTTCGTATTTGCTCAAGATCTCATTTGACCCCAACAACAACCTGGTAAGATGTGATAGGTATTTCTATTCCTGTTTATAGACAAGAGAAGTAAGAATCAAATGACTAAGGTACTTTGGCAAGGTGATGTGGCTCTTCAATAGGAAAACCAAAACCAGTGCCCTTGTACCTTCTAGACCATTTCTACTCTACTAAGCTGCCCAATGCTGACACTATAGGAGGGGTCACTTGAGGTTGTCTAGGGCCTTGCATGTTCAAGTGCCTTGAGAAGCCACAGGAAACATCCATCCCCACATCCAATAAGATAAGAGAAAACCTTGGGTGACTGGATGTTCTCATTCCATTCACCCAACTGCACTCTGAACACAACATGCAATATAAACATGTATTCGTTTTAAGCTGACCTTCAGGGAAAAGCAATGACATTTTGATACATTTCATCTGCAAAATCAGTTGTCAGGACCTTGTCAGATATTTGCTTAGAACAAATAAAAGCTGGGGCCCTGGGTGGCTCAGTCAGTTAAGCATCAGATTCTTGATTTCAGTCCAGGTCGTGATCTTACCGTTTGTGAGGTTGAGTCCTACATTGGGCTCTATGCTGACGTCTCAGAGCCTGCTTGGGATTCTCTCTCTCTGTCCTTCTCTTGCTTGCATTCTAAATAAATAAATAAATAAACTTAAAAAATTTTTTAAAAAGAACAAAAAAAAGCTATGATACATTCTGTAAAATTTAAAACACACATAAAATAAGATTTATGACATGATGTTTTGATCAAACTTTTGACTAATCAGACCTTGAACTAGTGCAGCCAAAGCCCTAGATGGCTCTTCAGAGGATGCAAGTTATCACTTAAAAATATAAATGAGCCATGGTTAGCGACCAAACAGAAAATTGTAACACATATTACTATAAGTAATACATTATATTCATATAATGATTATGTTTGTACTAACATAGTTACTGTGAAATAATTATTACTAAGCTATTAAATCCTACTCTTGAAAAAAGGCAGAAATTTTGAATTGGAGTATGTAAAAAGGCCAGAGCAGGCCACTCAAGAAAATGCACTTTGCTTTGTGGTGACTTGAGCTTCCCAAGGACCTCACCAAGTCCTCAGTACTGGGCTCTACAGCCCTTGAGAAAAGATGAACCCACCTGAAAATTGAAAGCGGCTAGGATCTAGAGGAACTCCTGTTCCAGCATTTTCTCTGCTTGTTTAAATGCCTAGGCTACAGCCGTTTCTGAGCTAGTTTAATTGCATTACATGTTTCTCAAATGGCTATTATGGACCCAGTGGTGAGCTAGGCATTTGGAGATTTATAAATGAGAAGTAGAGGGGTAATTTTGCCAGCTTTCATCACTTAGAATTCAGGCACTGACTCCATACCTTTGTGCCCTTACCTCAGTATTCACCTGTAGCTCAGCACTCAAGATTCCTTTATGTATCTGGCTCAAAATTTGTTCAATTTTGATGGTATAGGGTGGGAACAAGAGAAAGAAACCAACAACTGCAACAACAAAAATTGTTAAGACATAGAACTTTTGACTTGTGCCATTGTTCAATAAATTAATCAAGTAAGTCTTGGGAAGGAGGCCATTTCTCTCTTACTACTGACATGGGTAATATTAGCAATAGCGTCTGCTGGTGGTCTGTACCGGGGTCTTTCTTCAGAGCAACTTTGACACATACACATGGAAATACATATCTCCATCTTAATTAACACACCTTAAGGAAACCATAGGCTCACACCTGTCAGAATGGATAAAATTAACAACTCAGGAAACAACAGATGTTGGCAAGGATGCAGAGGAAGAGGAATCCTCTTGCACTGCTGGTGGGAATGGAAACTGGTTCAGCCATTCTGGAAAACAGTATGGAGGTTCCTCAAAAAATTAAAAATAGAACTACCCTACAATCCAGCAATTGCACTACTAGGTATTTATCCAAAGGATACAGGTGTGCTGTTTCGAAGGGGCATATGCACCCAATGTTTATAGCACTATGGACAATAGCTAAACTATGGAAAGAGCCCAAATGTCCATCGACAGATGAATGGATAAAGAAGATGTATACAGTTACAGAGAGGGAAGGAGGCAAACCATAAGAGACTCTTAAATACTGAGAACAGACTGAGGGTTGATGGGGGGTGGGGGAGAAGGGAAAGTAGGTGATGGGCATTGAGGAGGGCACCTGTTGGGATGAGCACTGGGTGTTGTATGGAAATCAATTTGACAATAAATTATATTTAATAAAAAATAAAATAAAATAAAATAAAAATAAATAAAATTTTAAAAATACACACAATGGAATATTACTTGGTGATCAAAAAGAATGAAATCTTACCATTTACGACAACATGGATAGAACTATCATGCTAAGCAAAATAAGTCAGTCAGAGAAAGACAAATAGTCACTCACATGTGGAATTTAAGAAACAAAACAGATGAATATAGGGGAAGGGAAGCAAAAATAAGGTAAAAACAGAGAAAGAGACAAACGGTAAAAGACTCTCAAATATAGAGAACAAATAGGGTTGCTGGTGGGGTGCTGGTGGGGGGATGGGCTAAATGGGAGATGGGCATTCAGGAGGGCATTTGTTGGGATGAGTTCTGGGTGTCATATATCAGTAAGGAATCACTAAATTCTATTCCTGAAATAATTATTAGACTATATGTTAACTAACTTGGATTTAAAAAACAAAAACCAGAAAACAAACCTCCTCCAAGTAAGCAGCCAGATCATAGGGCATCCATTTCCTCAAGGTAGGATTGCGCATGACAGAAGAACAAGAGTAATTCTTGGCTTTGGTGTTTCAAAAGCCAAGGCTTTTAATTTGCAAAAGTCTGACTTGGTGTCTTAAAACACAATAAGGATTTGACTACATATCCTTGTGGGATATAACCCAAAGGCAAAAAAACAAAAACAAAAACAAAAACAAAAAAACAAAAAACACTGAATAGGAAAAAAAACACTTTAAACTGTTTTCTGTAATTACATTGTTGGTGGTAGAGTTGGTATTCTAACACCATTGTATATGTGTTGTGGATTAAAACAAATGAATAATTATGTTGGGATTCTTAGGAATCAGAATTTGGGTCACAAAGAAGAAATAGATGTAAGAGAGGTGCAGTCAAGTAAAAACCCTTATTATTCTGCACCCAATTCCAACCTGTGGGGTATTTTTCCACACACCAATAAGCACTTCATAGACACCCTACAGCTGGGTGTCTACCATTCAACTCAACACTGACACTATCTACCTGGAGACAGCATCAGATTCCAGAGGCTAAGGGCTCAGTCCCACCAGAATGCCCTCGATTTCTGATGCTCAGTTGCAAGTTCAGGCTGTCACCTGTGCTTCTGAGTGACCAGCTTTAAATCACAAGTTCCTTGGCTCCCTCCTTGGGTTTCATTAATTTGCTAGAGTGGCTTACTGAATTCAGGAAACCAGCTCATTCACCAGATTACTGGTTTATTATAAAACGATATAACTCAGGAACAGCCACTGATAGAGATGTTTGCATAGGGCAAGGTATGTGGGAAGGAGTGCTGAGCTTCCTGGTCTCTGACCACATGACTTTCCTGGCATCTCCATGTGTTCACCAACCCAGGTGCTCTCCAAACCCTCTTCTTTTGGCTTTTTATGGAGGCTTCATTACATAAGCACAATTGATTGAATCATTGACCATCGGTGATTGAACTCAATCTCCAGCCCCCTACTCTTTCAGTAGGTCAGGGGGTAAGGCTGAAAGTTCCAACCTTATAATCACATGATTGGTGATTATAAGCACCTTAGCAACCAGCTCCCATTCTTAGGTGTCAGCTAAAAGTCACCTCATTAACATAATAAAAGACATCTTTACTGCTCTCATCACTTAGGAAATACCAAGGGTTTTAGAAGCTCTGTGCCAGAAATGAGGATGAAGACCAAATAGATATTTCTTATTATGAATCACAAAATCACAATCATGTATAGTCTTGAGTTTGAAATGACATACCAACATGAACTCATTATAATGTATTTTATCTTTATCAGTGGACAAAGGCCCACTGAAAAAAAAACTGGAGACAATATCAAACCCATGGAATGTATACCACCAAGACTGAACCTTAATGTAAACAATGGACTTTGGTTGATAATGATGTGTCAGTGTAGGTTCATTGACTGAAACAAATGTACCACTGTCGTGGGGGTTGATAAGTGAAGGAGGCAGTGTCTGCATGGGGGCAGTGGGTATATGGGAATTCTCTGTACTTTCTGCTTAATTTTGCTGTGAATCTAAAACTGCTTTAAAAACAAGTCTATTTTAAAGGTGGGGGAGGGACATGATCAGTTTTCTTATTCCTAGGTGTAAGATGCCATGAGCTAGAGAAGAGAGTAAGAGAAGGAATAGTGGGTGTAGGTGTCGACAGGTCCCTGAGGAAGTGCCCTATGCCTAGAGTTAACGTCAAGACAAGTAAGTCAGGGAGGGGCTGTGCTCTGTTCAAGAGTAGAGCCCAGGAAAATGCCAGGCTTCAGCATTTCCTCTGCCAAACCATGTGCAGATGTGGTGGTGGACTTCCCGTCGTAGCTACAGGTTGTGTGTAGACAAGCAAGTCTCCACGAATGCCCCCTTGCAGAGTTCCTGCAGGTCACAGGATGACACCGTTGGGGGTAGCAAGGCGACTTCCTGAGAGCCCAGGTGTGGCATGAACACATACAGGATCCCAAATACCTCCCCAAGTCCCCCACAACCCCAGTGTGTCACAAAAGCGGCTGACAAACAGTCAAACTAGGAGAACCCTTGAAATCAAATGAGAAGTCTGCAGAAGTAACCCCCAAGAATTAGCCTTCCAAACCCAGAGGAAACAAAAGCATCACAACAGATGCCAGAGGGACTGTGTGAGGATGACTGAGACCCAGGGGTGCCCATTTCACTACCCCAATCCACCCCCAGCATAAAAACCCTATTCCTGCTTTGAAAGAAAAGGAGCTGAATTGCCTAAGATTATAGGGTGAGAGCTTAAAGTACAGAAAAAAAATTTTTAGGTTCATTCACAGAGAAATCAAGTTCTATTATCCATATGTCTAAGTTTATGCTTAATGCAGTTTCATTAAGCATCTTTTTTAAGTCAACATCCCTGACCCACCCTGGCATTCTGTGCCATATGCCTTCAGTGACAAATTACAATGGAAAGCATTCTCCAAAGGTTCCAAGGGAAGGAGACTCAGGGAAGGATGAGGAGCAGGGAGAGGACCACTTCACGGTCACCATTTATTTGTTCAGCTATGAGAAGTGGTAGCAGATGTTTAACTTTTCAAAACACAAGCTGTAAAATAAGATACAACAAAGATCGTACATGATATGATTTGTTTCCAGGTCAAAATAATAATGATGGGCAGTTAACCTGAGTGACTAATACATACCAAGTGCTGTATGTGAATATCTCACATCAACAAACTGTTACCATAGCTCCTCCACCGATAGAGACCCTGACTCAGGCACCAAAGTAGCTTGTTTGGGAGCCACACACCTGGCATTTAATGGAAATTTGGCAGGAACCCAAGCCCTGTGGCTTTAAGACCCAGGTTCTTAGCCACTCTGCTCCAGAGTCTCCATTGCCTCAACACAGCAGACATGTCTAGTCAGTGGCCCACCTCTTATAAGCTCACTCCAGGCCTCCATTCTGGAAGGGCAGATCAGCGGAGACTTGCCCCCATTCAGTGACTTTAGGAAGGAGGAACCCGTCTCCAAAAAACTGATGTGGACAAGCTCCGTATGAGGCCTCAGTGTGCTTTACCAAAAAAAATGTTTGTTTTGTGAAGACAAGTGTTCCGTGTCTGTCACAGAAAGCAGAAGGAGGCTAACTAAACTACAAGAGGCCAGTCAGGGTCACTCCTGACCTGGAGGCTCTGCTTAAGAGTCAGAAGGGGAAAAGCAAACTACACTTGGTTATCAATGGACTATTTCACTCCCTCTCTAAATAAGCCACGCGTGCAAAAGCAGGTCAAAGTTCATTTGCTTTAGATCAAGTATAAGAAGGAAGTATACAATGCACCTCACTGGGGCTGGGGGTGTTTCTTTGCTCTATAATTTGACATTCAGAATTGGTATGAATAACATGAGTAAAGTCAGTTAATGGCCTCAATTTTCACTGCTAATAAATGAACATTATATACGTAAAGCCTGATGGTGGATCTAACCTTAGGGGTGTTCAAGTTATCAGCCTGAGGCCCAAGCATCAATTTGGTTGTTTGTCCTGCTGCTGCGAAGCAGAACATTCTCCCTCAGCTGCTGTGGGACACAGAGGAAGGGACCTGACGAGCTTCTGGGTTATTGTTGGACATAAAGTGACCTGGCTCTGGGTCAAAACAAATTTGGCCCTTTAAAGTCTCTGAGGGTTGGGACAAGTCCTGAAAAACAGTGACAGGACCATAATAGGTCCTTTATGAGCAGTTCTGTTCTAAAACGACATTGAGTCTGGTGTTCACAGGCGTTGACCTCAGAAGTGCCGTCTCAGGAGCAGCCCGAGGCTGCAGAGAGGCTGTGCTATAAATGGATGCTGAGCAGCTGTGAGGGGAGCTATTTTGGGATCCCAGGGGGTCTCATTTGTACTTCAGGTTAGGAAGCTTCCAAGTGAAGGAAGAGCCTTCAGACCAGGCATAGCCGTCCTCCCTGCCACGCTCTGCTGCTAGGCCTCTCAGGTCCCATCCCCTCCCTTCTTTAAAGATTTCACTAGCACAGGGCGCTGGGTCTTTGTGAAGGAGAAACACAAAGGGAGAAGAGGGAGCAAATCATCTCCCTGCCCAGAGTGTTTGGGGAAATTGCTTCCTCAGTTGTGTTCTAGATAAGATTGCCTGACCTTTGCAGATCTGGTGGAGGTGCCAAGGCCTTAGGCTCTCAACGCCTTTTGCATCCACATCAGTGGCTGTCAAACAGGAAGTAACCTGGGAGCAGAGGTGAGAAAACAGGGTGTTAGACTCCTCTTCACTGCTCAGCTCTGGCCCAATCTGCAGGGCAAAGGGACTGGTTCCTTCTCTCTCATGGCCCAAGTGCCATGGTTTAAGTTGGTGTGGCCTCAGGGCCCTCTGAACACTATAGCTTCTTTCCATCCCCTTCTACCTGGCTTGAAATCCCTTCATTGGTCATGTGAAGTTAGAAGAAATGGCAGATTAATGGTCTCCTCTCAGGTTAGCCCATGCTCACATGAATGGGGGCCATCTTGAAGACAGACCCAGCGTCTAATGGAGCAGCTCTCATTGCTTAAGCATGAGCACTTTAGAGCACAAAGACCTGGGTTGGAATGCCGCATTGCTACATCTTACTTAGGTGGCCTTTGGCAGGTCTTTTCATTGCCCTGGGACTCACGCCTCACTTACAAAATGGGATCCATTATCCTATCTGCCTCATGAGGTTGTTGTGAGAATTAATTGGTGCAAAACACTTGGTACCACACATGCCACAAGGTAAGTGCCATGTAATGTATTACATTTTTGCAATGGATATGTTATGTCCCCTCTTACTAACAGCTGGGGAGAGAGATTTGTCAATGAGAGCTCTCGAGGTTTGGAGCTGAATGAGGACCCTAGTTCTGACTTACCTTGTCACTGTTCAAGGACCCTTCTAATCTAAGAAAAAGGAGAGTGACAAGGGGGAAGAAGGGAGGAAGGAGGTAGGCAAACTTCTTCTGCTTTGCAGCTGGGGCTCAGGCTGGCCCTGACTGGTTGAGCTATGAGAAGCTCCCAGTGCTGACAGCCCAGAGTGCCAGGCATTTAGGAAAGATGGATACCTGTGCCTGTGCTCTGAACAAACATCTCAGGTCTACAGGAGAATTATAACATTGAGGCTGCCAAGGACTATACAAATAGAGTCCATATCCTCTCCTTACATATGAGAAAATGTAGGTTTGGAAAAGTAAAAGGACTTACCTAGGTCGCACTGCTGAAAACAGCAGATAGCTTGTAAATATAGCACACAGTGGTTGAATTTTATTGTTCCTGTAAAAGAAATTTTGTTGGTGGAAGGGAGGGGACACACACTCAGCCCCATTAAAGGGACCCACACACCTATTTAGGAAGCAACAGGCACAAGAGCTTCCCCAGCACCCTAAACAGATCCAGTGAAAACTCTCCAACTGACCTCACCAGCCACTTGCAAAAGCCAAGATGAGCAAATGACACAAGAAGGGGTTCATTGCTATTGTAGCTTTTGGTAAACAAGGACCTTAACATCATGCAAGTATGATGAGCCAGATGGCTGAAGGAATTTCTTGACAGTAGGAGCTTCCCCAAATTCTAGTTGCTTCTGAGCAAGTCTGGAACTATGTGCTGCTCAAAGAGTGCCTCGATTCTCAAAGGAACCCAATGCATCCCCAAGGCCTTGGTCTTTCCAAAGGAATTTTAAGGGGTGCCTGGGTGGCTCAGTGCGTTGAGTGTCTGACTCTTGATTTCAGCTCAGGTCATGATCCCAGGGTTGTAGGATCAAGCTCTGCAGTGAACATGGAGTCTGCTTGAGATTCTCTCTCTCCCTCTGCCCCTCCCCTGCTTGCATGTGTGCGCTGTCTCTCTCTTTCTAAAATAAAAACAAAAACAAAAAACAAAGGATCATTGAGATACCTGTCTGATCCCCTCTGTAAAGGTAGGCATTGAAGCCATTTTCTGTGCTGTTATTCGATGTCCTTTACAAAGAGTGGGACCTTATTTCATCCAAACCAAGACACTTTTAAGCGTGAAAGAGGGCACTATTAAGTTCCCTGGGACAACATGTGTAAACTGTGAATGTCCTGGGCGCTTTGGGATGTGTGGTTACCCCACCTATAAAAATCAATATGATAATTTCCTCTTACAATGTAAAACCTAGAAGTATATGTCTTCCCAGAATTGATGCCTCTCTCTTTTTTTTTATCAGACAATGAGGGAGGGAGCAGAAGGTATGTAATCTGTCCGTTCCTTTTTGCCTGGGTTGCTAGGAAGTTCAGAGTTAAGTTTTATATCAATTCTAACAATCACCACTTCACCCCCTCCCAACTCTCAATACAATTGTCTTCTCATCCCTTTTCCCAACCCCATTCTCTACATGCTCCTTGATCATGCTTCTCACACCACATCTAGATAGGAATTTAATCTTTTTTTTAAAATAAATTACCTCGGGGCGCCTGGGTGGCGCAGTCGGTTAAGCGTCCGACTTCAGCCAGGTCACGATCTCGCGGTCCGTGAGTTCGAGCCCCGCGTCAGGCTCTGGGCTGATGGCTCAGAGCCTGGAGCCTGTTTCCGATTCTGTGTCTCCCTCTCTCTCTGCCCCTCCCCCGTTCATGCTCTGTCTCTCTCTGTCCCCCAAAAAATAAATAAACGTTGAAAAAAAAATTTTTTTAAAAATAAAATAAAAAAAATAAAATAAATTACCTCAAAATCCTTTGTAAGCAGGTCAGTATGACTAGCACACATCCTGAATTTTCTGAGACAGTTTGCTATTTTCCTCATAAACTATCCAAAGTTCTAAGGAATTCCCTGTTTTGCCTTCTAAAATGTACTATTTCTTTAAGTAAGCACTTTTTGAATTCCTACCATGACCTGGAATGGAGACAGGAATATTATCAGTCAACAAAATAGACACAAATTCCTCCACTTGTGTAGTGGACATTCTAGTGAAAGAGATGGGCAACAAATGATAAATTCAACCAATAAGCAAATTATATAATAGGTTAGAGGGGCAATAAGAACAATGGAAAAAAAGAGAACAGGGTCATGGAGTGGGGAATATCAACTGTTAGGCAGAACAATTTAAATGGAGTGATCAGGATGGGCTTCATTGAGAAGGCGATATTTGAGTAGAGTCAACACATAATTTATCGTCTAAACTGGGAAACTTTTTTATTTGAGTATGTTTTACACACCATGTTACATTAGTTTCAGGTGTACAACCTAGTGATTCAACAAGTCTATATGTTATGTTCCACTCACTACAAGTGTAGCCACCATCTGTCATCATACAATGATATTTAAAATTGTTTTTAAGGTTTATTTATTTTTGAGACAGAGAGAGACAGAGTATGAACGGGGGAGGGTCAGAGAAAGAGGGAGACACAGAATCTGAAGCAGACTCCAGGCTCTGAGCTGTCAGCACAGAGCCCAACGCAGGGCTCGAACTCACGGACCGCGAGATCATGACCTGAGCCGAAGTCGGACGCTTAACTGACTGAGCCACCCAGGCGCCCCAATGATATTTTAATATGTTCTTCATGCTCTACCTTTCATTCTGAACTGGAAGCTTTCAAAAGTGCAAAGGGAAGCTCATAATAATTACACTGGGACAACAGATGCAAACTAGTACTCTCCCGGGGCTAAGACAGACATATGGCCACCCTGAGCATGAGCAAAGACTTGAAGGAAGTGAAAGAATCATTCAGGAAGGAGTGGTTCAGGCAGAGAAAATAGCAAGTTCCAAGGTCTTGAGGCCAGAGCCAGGTAGAGCAGTAGCAAGGCACGCAGTGTATTTGGAAGGGAGTAAGCAAAGGGACAGCTGTAGGAAATGGAGTCCAAGAGGCACTGGGGACCCCAGATTCTGTGGGTCATTGTAAGGGCTTTGGTTTATCTATGAGAGAAATGGGGAGCCATGGCTGGGTCTTAAGATATAATCTGGCTTATATTTTGCCAGGGTTCACATTGGCTGCTGTATTAAGAGTAGACAACAGAGTGGGTAAACAGGAAAGCAGGGAGACTAGGTAGGAGGTAGTAGTGGAAGTGGTAAGAAGTCAGATTCTGGATAGATTTTGAAGGTGTAACCAAGACTTTTCGTCGACTGGATGTCAAGGGTGTAAGAAACGAGCCAAAGTTGATTCCAGGGTATGAGGCTTGAGAAACTAGGAGGATGGAGGTACCACTTACTGAGATGGGGAAGACTTTGGGTAAAGGAGGTGGAAAGGGGAGGAGCCGTGATGGTCAGGAATCCAGATTGGGACCTGAGAAATCTGAAATGTCTGTGAGATGGAGCTGTCCAGCAGGCCCCTGGCTATACAAGTCTAGAGTTGAGGGAATACGTTGGGACTAAGAGAGACACATTTCGTCAGTAGCATATGCATGCTGTATAAGATACGAGAAGGGTGGGACTCCCCAGGTCCCCCTGACCACCTCTTGTACCTCAAAGCAGTGCAAAAACCCTTCTGTAGATCAAATTTTTGTTCCTGGCTTGCCAAAAATCAGAATGTTCATCCTCCAAAGCCCACCACAAATCTTAATTTTTCATGAAGTTTTTTCTAATTACTGCAGTCCCTACGGGACGCTCTTAATTTATATAATTGTCTGCTTCACTGATTCATCAATTAATAACTATCTACTGAGCAAACTCTGTGTACATGGCCCAGTGCTGGGTGCTGTGGGGGATGTGAAACAAGAACATCTGGTCTCCATACCCAAAAAGCTTATGCCCAGCTGAGCAAAGAGAGAAAATGTTAGCCAAAGCACTAAAGAACATCAAGTTCTTTAAGAACCCAGAATCAGTAGGTGCCTGGGTGGCTCAGTAGGTTAAGTGTCTGACTCTTGGTTTCAGCTCAGGTCATGATCTCACAGTTTGTGAGTTTGAGCCCTGCATCAGGCTCTGTGCTTAGTGCAGTGCAGAGCCTGCTTGGGATCCTGTCTCTCCCTCTGTCTCTCTGCCCCTCCTCCACTTGCTCTCTCTGTCTCTCTCGAAATAAATAAATAAACTTTAAAAAAATTAAAAGAAGGTTAGAATAAGGATTATGTTGTTTTTTTTTTTAAAAAGGAGTCAGGATCAGTGACATGAAGAAAGTATCTTTTGAGTTGAATCTTAAACAGGCAGCTTCTAGGGACACATTTTTTGGAAAATCTGAGTAAATGGTCTGTCTCCTAAAAGTCTTCCAGTTCCAAAAATCTGTATTTCTATGAATATTGAAAAACGGAAATTTTCTCCAGAGGAGTAAGGGTAGGGCGGGGTGGGAGACACATTAGAAGTGGCCACCTAAGTAGCAAAGTGTTGGGGGCAGGAGTGAATATGAACATGAGGTCGCAGAGGAGATGGTGAAAGGTAAGATCTGGGGCAGACATTTCAAGTGTAGAGCAGCAGAAAATGAGTCTGAAAATAAAGGGGCATCAGAGCCCAGCTTGAGTGTGATATCACAGACAAGGAATGGTTGTGTTATGGGGGTGGGCTGAATGAAGTGGGTGGAGAAAAGTAGACGCGAAGTTCTTGTTATTATCCAGGCATGTGGTAACAAAGGCTTGACTGAAAGAACTGGTTAGAAATGAAGACTAACTTCTGAACTAGAATATCTTTTGAAAGAAAGAAAGAAAGAGGGGAGGGAGGGAGCAAGAAAAGAAAGAAAGAAAGAAAGAAAGAAAGAAAGAAAGAAAAGGAAGGAAGGAAGAAGGAAGAAGAAAGAAAGAAAGAAAAGAAAAGAAAGAAAGCAAGGAGGGAGGAAGGAAAGGAAAGAAAGGAAGGAAGGAAGGAAAGAAGAAGGAAGGAAGGAAGGAGAAAGAAAGAAAGAAAGAAAGAAAGAAAGAAGGAAAAGAAGGAAGGAAGGAAGGAAGGAAGGAAGGAAGGAAGGAAGGAAGAATGAAAGAACAGTGTGGTTACAGAAGAGAATAGAGGCCAAGAAAGGGAAGCATGATGCTAGGAGTCCAGGCCTGAGAGGGGAGAAGCAATGGAATCACTAATGGATGGGGACATGGAAATGGCGTTGGTGGAGAAGACTTTGTTTGAGTGGGTCATTTGCAGTAAGAATGGAGGCCCCAGGAGTAGGGGAGGGTCCAGGTCAGAGTTGGAGAGGCAGGAGTGAGCCATGTGGAGCCATGCTGAAGCCACGAGACAGGGTAAGCTCAAGGAAGACTGTACTTAGGAACCGGTGACCTATGTGCACCTGCAGATTTTATCTTCCCAACCAGATACTTGGCACACTTTTTCTTATATTCTTGCAGTCTTGGGGAGACAAAACAATGTGGTGATTAAGCACATGGGTTCTGGTGTCAGACTTCCTCCATGTGAATCCTGGTGTTATCCGGCATTGGCTCTAGCTTTCTAACCTTGGACAAATTCCTTAGTTTCTCTAAGCTTCATTTCCTTCATCTAGGACATGGGGAAGACAATAGCAGTTGCCTCATAGTTGTGAGGATTAAAATAGATTTGGCACATGGAAAGTATTCAATCACTTCGCCATTACTGTACATGGTCACTTCTCCATAAATATTCACTAAAAGCAGAGCCCATGGAACCAATATTTAAAATCATACAATTCCCTAAACAAGTTTATCAAAGGAAAGATTAAGGGAGAGAATGAACATTTACTGATCACCTGCTATATTTAAGAACACTCTGTTAAATATCAATTGACACAACAACCCTATTAGATTGCTATCCCCATTTTATACACTAAGAAATAGTGGCTCAAAAAAAGGTCATACAGCTAATAAATGATATGTGTTTTTATGCACTAAAAAGTTCTGAAAGTATACGTTCCAAGTTATCCTCTCATTTTATACAGCTCCATATTATTTAAAATTTTCAACAAATATCTATTATTTCTTAATCAAAAAATAGTTATTTTCATTTTGGGGGCAGGCGGGAAGGGTAGGGGAAGCCTGTCAATCCTAGATGCTTATCTAGAAATAAAGAGCCTTGGGGCCTCTGTTACAATGTTGCCTTGAGCCACTGGGGGGAAAAGGATAAGCTAGTGTAACCCTGAGAACTGAAGATATCAGCAAGGAAAAGACAAAAAAGGAAGATGGGTAAGCGTGTAATGTATTTGAAAGAGACTTCTGTCTAAGATAATTAAAATAATAGAAAAGTTTTCATGCTTAAAGGGATAAATCTCCTTAATCTGTCCCATACTCTTAATCCCTGCATGAGATGTCTCTCTTCTTGCAAAGTGGACACAACTTCCCTATATATGGACTGCTAGGGCCTCAGACAAGGTACAAGCAAGATCAATTCCCTAACACCAACATATGCTAAAGAAAAAAACACGGGGAAGAGTCCAAAGTCCAGATTAAGTCTGAGGTCAAAAATTTGTTCTCCTCATGATCAAATAATAATCTTCTGAAAAAATACAAGGGGAAACACCCTGATAAAGGAAAAACCACCTCTCCAAAGGATTACTTCAATTAATTGAATTCTACTTTAAAAAAAAAAAACATCTCTGGTCCATGTCATGTCATTTGTATATTTTGAAGGTGGTAATAATAACAGATATGTCAGACATGTTGGAGGAGTTTGCTTCATTTTAAAAGTGTTTAAATTATTGTACTATATTTCTAAGAATGTCATAGAAGGGAATTCATCTTTGACAAGAATCAGAGAGGTTTGCTGAAACTCCCAGGGGAAAGTAGGGTGTTCTGATAGAGAGCAAGATGAGGTGACTTATGAGAAATCTTGACAATCAATCGATCAATCAATATAGCATCTTCATGAAAGTTTATATTTCACATATTCCCTTCTAAAGAATTTTGCTTTTGGCAGGTGCATGCAAATGCAATTCAAGTCACTAACAATTTCTGAATACTATTGTGTTCCAAGCACACAAAAATGAAAAAAAGTGTAGTCTTTCTTCTTAAGGAAGTCACAACTGATTGCAATGCAGTGTAATAAATCCTATCTACACACACACACACACACACACACACACACACACAGAGACAGAGATAGAGAAACACTGGGATGAGGATGGAGTAGCTATTAATTCTTCAGTGGGTCAAAATAAAGGACCTAGGAGGTCAGAGAAAACTATCAAGACATGTCTTGGGCTGAAGGGTTCCTAGGATATCAATGATCAATTTATCATTTATTTGCATCAAGCTGCCCGTAGTCCCCTTGAGAATCAAGAAATTTGTTCTGCTATTCCTAAATTTGCTTTAAGAACCCTGCTTGCTATTCTTAGCTTTCAAACAAAGTCTGGTGGGAAAAAGGTGGAAATTCAGGATCTTAAGAACAGATTAAACAATTTAGAAAAAAGAACAGATTGAAACATTTTTCCAAGAAATTGGACAAATTTTAAAACTTGCAACATAAGACAAAAGAGGCAGGGAAAACAAAAAGCTTCTTCCCTCCAACAGAAGATGATGCTAGTTGATAGAGATGGAAAGGAAAGGTATAATAAATCCCACTGCACCCCACCTTGACCTCTACTCCCTCCAAAGAAATACTGAGATCTCATCAAGTGTAGGGTCCCATAAGAAATAAGGAATGGAGGAGATTATCTCTGTAAGGGTCATCTCTGTGTACTTAGCAAACCCTGCATCCAGCTAATTTTCTTGGGTTTTACTCCCACTTCAAGGCAGCTGGCAAAGCCAGGGATTTTGAAACTATAACAAACTGACTGACAACCTCCCAGCTCACTTTCAGTCCAATAGGTCCACATTCCCACACACTAAAAATTAGGTTGCTCATATGTTACTTGTGCTGATCTTAAAGATCAGTCCACCTTATCTGAGGTGACCAGCAAGTATCCCCAACTTGATGAGAATGACGCAGAGGGTTACTGTTTGTTTTCCTTGAAAACTCTAGCAAGTTCATCAGTCTGCCACGGCCTGCCAATGTGAACAATGGATTCTTCTTTGCCACCTTTGGCTATTTTCAAAACTGCAAACCCTCAGATCCCTGACTTGGAACACCTTCCGTTTTTCCTAGAGAATGAACTACTGATTTTCCTAGTGCTCTCTGGATCATGGTCTTTCCATCCTGCTTGCTGCCTCTCAGGCACTTAGATCACAGTTGTCCTTGTTTGACCAGAGAGAGAGAGAGTAAAACAGAACAAAACAAAATCTTAGAAGCATTGACCTTTTTTGGTGACTTCTTAGTTACCAACTTTTCCTCGGCCTCTAATAAAGGGGTGATGTGTTTACCAGCTCCTTGTGCTAAAGGTCAGCCTTCTACTGTCTGTATGTGTCTAATAAATTTGGCCTCTTCCGTGGGCTGTGGTACAAAGCAAACTTCTTCAAGAAAGAGAGATGCCACCAAAATGATGGATACAAAGCATCATTGTGCAACTGAATGCATACTGGGTTATGTTCCTGGAAGCTGTCTTGTTTAATTTCTCTCTCCACTCATGAGTGACTTTTTCCCCATGACTTTTAGATTAACCGCTTCCAAATTCCATGTGCCACCTTCCCCAGGAAACTTTTTCTGGAGAAACCTTTTCATGGTTTTCATGGAGAAGAAGCATGGGCAGCTCATGAAAATTAGCCAAATATCAACCTGGTGGCTTCCAAGGGGACCTGCCAGTCCTCAAGCACTCATTAATGGTGAATCCAGGATTATAGTAATCTGGGTCAGATGGCAGCCAACTGTTGACCAGGAAGTCTCTCCAGGGCTAGCCTGTCATATACTGGGCCTGAGAGAAAGGTCCCAATTCCTGAGAATTTGGATGGCAGGAACAAAACAGGATAGTGGGAACCAAAATAAAAATTCATTCCTGCACACAGAAGCCCGTGGGTTGGGGGAAGCTATACTTTAAGGAGTAAAAAGAGCCAAGAGAGGGGCGCCTGGGTGGCGCAGTCGGTTAAGCGTCCGACTTCAGCCAGGTCACGATCTCGCGGTCCGTGAGTTCGAGCCCCGTGTCAGGCTCTGGGCTGATGGCTCAGAGCCTGGAGCCTGTTTCCGATTCTGTGTCTCCCTCTCTCTCTGCCCCTCCCCCGTTCATGCTCTGTCTCTCTCTGTCCCAAAAATAAAGGTTGAAAAAAAAAATTAAAAAAAAAAAAAAAAAAGAGCCAAGAGATCACCATAGGATGCATATACTGACTTCAGTTAGCATAAATGATTAGACAGAGAACAACATAGGAGCCCAGAGACCAGCCATAGTGCTAAAGAAGTCCAATAAGTAAGAAGATGGGCTAAGGAGTCTGGGTTCATGTCCTAAATCAGTGTATTTAGATCTTCCTAGCTTACTTAGATCTTAGCCACTGCTTCCCTAATTGTAACACAGAGATAATAACACAACCTACGTCCCTAGGTTGTTACAGGGATTCAATGAGATGATGGGTAAAAAGGCACTTTTCTCCAAACTTAGCACATAGTAAGCATTCAATGCATGTTAGCTATTGGTATTTTTTTCTAGCTCATAGCATCATACCTGGCATATAGTATACAATCAATAACCATTCATGATTGGACAAGGACTTAATGGATCACGGGCCTGAGAGAGAAACTAACACCAAGTCCTACCAGAAAGAAGAAGGATTATGGGGCTGAGTGGGGTAGTCTAAATTAGGCTTGCTCTGGTCTAGTTTAAAATGGAAATATGAGCAAGGCAGACAATGGCAGTGGTTATGGCAAAAGCAAAGGAAATGGGACATTTTTGCAACTTTTATGCAGACTTGAAATTTTCTCAAAATAAGAAGAATCTTAAGAAATTATATGGGCTTTGCTAAAAGTAATGCTAAGGAGATCCTCTCTCTTGGATATACCCTGTAAAATACCCACTGCTCTTCCCTTACTCCTCTCGCTGACAGCTTTTCTCGAAATGTGCTTGGTCGTGTGGCTTTCTGCTTCCTTCCCATCTGCATACCGCACACTGTGGCCGCCACCTCTGTGCTATGTGGGACTGTGGTTCTGTCCCATGTTATCTCCCTTTTCCTGAATACCTGATTGAGGTTCAGTCTGAAAATTTCCCATATTGGACAGAAATATGGATTCCATGAAACATTGTATATGTCACAACTGAACATTGCCCTAGGCTGCTACAGCTCAGGGGTGTTTCTGTTCTAATAATTCCGCCCCACCGTCACAGAGACTATGAGCTGACCTGGTGGAAAAACTCATCTACACCACATCACCCTCCACCCCTCATCACACACCTCCAGCCTCCCTCCAGCCACGCTGTTTTGTGCATCAGGTTGAGGAAGCTTGAGGAAGGGTGGTTCATATCTATTATTTTCTTCTCTGAAGGGTCTCCATGGGACAGAATTTCATCTTAAGGTTTGGGCTTTTTAAAACTCCTATGTCTTGAGATGTGCTGGCATGGAGTATAAGAAGCTGGTTTATTACTCGAGAATCGCACCTCGTTTATAAGTATCCTTTGTGCACCCACAGCCATTCTCCTCTCCTGAAGCAAACAAACAGGAGACTGTCCTGAAACCTTAAAGAGAAGGCAGAGAAAGACTCTCCCTTTCCCCTTCTCATATATTATCTCATTTTGTCCACATGGCAACCAGGGAGGGCAGTGAGACAAATATGGTTATTTCCGTTTACTGCGTCAGAATTTTGAGGCTTGGAGAAAGGAGCATAACACTAGCCTAGGTCACATGGTTAGGAGTAAATAGCCCCAGGAACAGACAACAGGGCAAAGAGAAAGCATGTGGTATTGTCAGAACAACAGAGAATGAGAAGCAAAACATCTTGGCATTAATCCTAGTTCTGAGGTTATGGAACTTTGGATACTTGGTTTAATGCCTCAAAACCTGTTTCCTCATCTGCAAACCCAGGATAATAAAATCTGCTTCCGGGACTGGTCCTGAGGCTTATGTGGAAGAACATATGAGCACCTCATCCTGTGCCTTTACAAACATTACTTCCCTTCCCCTGTGTTCCTTATCTTATTTGCACTCCCCTTACTCTGGGATATGAATAAAAATCGGCACCTTGGGAAGGCTCTCCTAAACCAGTTGACATTAGCTAATGAGATCCTTCGTATTCTGAGTACCGAGTTTACAAATGGAATCAGGGGAAGGTTTACTGCCAAATAAAAGCAGTGCTAATGAGGATTGTATTTGCTACGCACAGCTTGTAAAATACGCACTAGTAGATCTGGGCAACCTAGTTATTTCTTTGTGATTTTTTTTTAGGACAGCCTTGAGCATTATTTACATTCTCCTTCCATACTCAAAATGCTACTTAGGTTAAAGATCTGACATCCCGGTCCCAGACAAAGACATTTATGTCTTTGCCTAATGAATGGGATAAATCAAGCTCATTTTTAAGAACTGCAGGAGGTAGAGTCTTAATTTTGCTTTATTATTAGACTCACAATGCATTAAATATTAAGACTTCATAAACATGGCTATGTGTACTGATAGATGAACCAGGCCCATCAAGACATGTTCTCTTACTATGGGAAGCTGGAAAACAGAGTCCTGAAGACTGGACCTGGGCAAGTAAGCTGGTTGGACAGAGCCCTTAGTCTTCAGCAGAAACACTACTTCTCACTATCCCAAATTGAGACCTGCTTTGGAGAACATTCGCATCTGCCCAGGATGGGTTTGTGGGTATTTTTGCCACAGCACTGCAGATGATACCAGATCTGGGGCTGAGGTGCTCTAGAAGCTTGCCTGGATTCTATTCACCCAGACACAGCAAAGGGTGTCCCTTGCTGCTCTGAAATATCCAGTCAGCCACGGTCCCACTGAGAACTCTGGCCACCTGGGAGGTCAGTCGGCTGGACGCCTCACCCGGCCAGTCTATTTATCAGAGATGTGGCCCAAGGTCACAGAGGAGAATTTTGTGTGTGTGTCAAGCATATCTTCAGAATGACCACTTCCTTCACACCAAAAGGCCAAAGTCTCACCCTGCGGGGTCACAGAAGCCATTTTTAAAAGTTAAAAATGAACCGGAGTGAAGGAGTCATTGTCCTGGGACACTCCCCAGCCTGAGGACAGAATTGACTGTTTGGAGGGAGTGAAAGTGGCCTGAACTTTGTGTCTCTAGAGCTGACAAGGGAAGCACTCTCCACCCCCACCCCCTTTAGTTTCCTTTCTAGCCACATCTCTCTTCTCAGCCGCTCCCTGGTAATTTTCTCAAGAGAATGGGGGGGAGGGAGGCCTGGGAGGGGACATGACTCAGCCATTGTGTGTAAAGCCTATACGGAGACAGGGAAAAGGCTCTTGACTCATTACAGATCCGGGCACCAGAACTTCAGGGCAAGGCCCTGGGGGGACCACATGCTCATTAACCCCTCCTACTTTTGTGAGGACAGAGGCCCAGGAGGCTGATGGGAGGCTGCAGTCAGACAAGTACGAAGCAGAAAAGTTGATGAACTTCCTAAGACCCTGACTCTTAATAAGGCTCTGTGACTCTGAGCAGGCCTTCACGTCACCTTAATCATTTCCAGTCTTCTGTTTTGGATATTAGAAACAGAAGGATTTGTTTTAAAAATTAAGTGTGTCTCTTTACTTCTCCCTCCTATAGCACCAAAAGTCTCAGAATTAGAATAAAAGATCTTTCTATTCTAACAGGCAAGGTGGCTGAGAGAGGTTAAGGAAGTTACGCAAAGTCACATAACTAGAAGAATGAGCTAAGGCTTACATTCTGTAGCTCAGAGTTGCCAGGTAGGAAGCCTCTCCTGGTCTCCGCATGCTGTGGGTGGGCAGTTTCAGAAAGGAAGATTTTCTGCATCCAAGTTTTTTCTGATCCCAGATGAAATCAGGAAAAGGAAAAAATAGGAGGGGACTCAAGGAGTCTCCATAGTGCCTCTGAGAGCGCCTGGGCTGCAGAGAGGCAGAAGTGATGCTACCCCCTCATGTCTAACTAGGACAAAGTTCTGGGTTGACCCGGGATGTCTTTTCTTCCCGGCCTTGGAAGAACCTAGCGGCACCTCTGTCCATGTGCCTAATGAGGTGCTTGGGAGTTTCCTTTCTCCATCACTCTGGGGACAGACGTGGGGACAGACATGCCCTCTGTCTCTCCAGAGGACGTGCAGCTCCATGTAATTACACCTTTTTCGAGCTGGGTAGATTGGGATTGTTGGAAAAGCCCCATTGATTGTAGGCTTGTGAATCGCTGGGCTCCAACTGGGACAGCTGATAATGATAATGATCTTGCATTTATACAGACCTTTTCATCCAGATGGATCCATAGAGCTCAGCAGAATTTCAACCGTTCAACTGTTCAACAGTTCAACCGACTGTACAACTGCAGAGCCAAACTCTGCCCTCTGCGAGGTGCTGCCAGCTCCCACAGAGGTCACAATACTGCTGGGGGTCTCAGTCAACATTGTCCCTCCAGCGGGAGCATGTTCCGGGTCCTTGCACTTGAGCTAGAGGAAGAATTTGCAAATCACGATAGCCCCAGAACAAAACAGCCTGCAAGGGGAGGCTAGAGGGCTGGGGCCATGGGGAGCTGCACCTGTGCAAAGGAAAGCAGGATTCGACCCTCTGCTGAGGGCAGAACCCCCTCCTTGCACATTCAGCAGGAGAGGCAGGGAGAGGTCGAAGTTCAGGAGATAGCTGGGTCCCAAAAATCTACTCATACTGCCTCCAGATCAGCATTTCCCCATGTGTGTTCCACACTTAGTCCTTCCTGCAAGATGCCCTCAAACAAATACATTTTGGAGTCAACAAAGTTTGGGAAAGGCAGCAACTCGATCTTCCAGCTGGAGGGTCATAATGCCCATGAACAAATTAAAGGTTCTGAGAAGTTCTGAGATCAAGAAGCCTACCTAACCTCAACCCAGTATACCTCAAGCTGATTGAACCACGGTGCCCCTTTTTTCTTTGCAGCTGACTGAGGAACGTAGTACAAACTTTGACCTCATCTGCTATAGATTTAGACCAGTCTGAAGAAAGCTTTTCCACCTTTCTGTTTTTCGATCAAAAATGTGTATATTCTACCACAGTGTTTATAGCAGCACTCTCAACAACAGCCAAATTATGGAAAGAGTCTAAATGTCCATCAACTGATGAATGGATAAAGAAATTGTGGTTTATATACACAATGGAGTACTACGTGGCAATGAGAAAGAATAAAATATGGCCCTTTATAGCAACATGGATGGAACTGGAGAGTGTGATGCTAAGTGAAATAAGCCATACAGAGAAAGACAGATACCATATGGTTTCACTCTTATGTGGATCCTGAGAAACTTAACAGAAACCCATGGGGGAGGGGAAGGAAAAAAAAAAAGAGGTTAGAGTGGGAGAGAGCCAAAGCATAAGAGACTCTTAAAAACTGAGAACAAACTGAGGGTTGATGGGGGGTGGGAGGGAGGGGAGGGTAGGTGATGGGTATTGAGGAGGGCACCTTTTGGGATGAGCACTGGTGTTGTATGGAAACCAATTTGACAATAAATTTCATATATTGAAAAAAAGTGTGTATATTCTGCCTAGGCCTAGGATAATATCAAAGAGATGAACCATTGTTATAAACCATCTTATTCAATCCCTGTTGCAACTGTAGGGAAACTGAGACCCAAAGAGGGATGTCACATGCCAGACTCACACAGTAACTTGGTGGCAAAGCCAGGGCCAACCTTAGACTTCAGTCTGATCCCCTTTTATAATCACATTATACATAATATGATTATAAATGCATTGGCCTTTTCAAAAAACAAAAATGGATATAAGATGTACAGCAAAGAAATTCTATATAATGCCTGCCTTATTTCCTGGATTCCATTCTGTCCTCTGCCTTTTTAAGGTAAAAGAGTTTCCTCATGTAATAAGAGTCTCCAACATTTTGAGTCTGAGATATTTGTGGGTTGAGGGTCTTAACTGGATCCACAGGAAGTTCTGTGGCATTCCCTTACATTCATTAATGCATGTGTCACTTCCCCCCCGCCCCACACACACACATGCAGTGATGTACATATACATACACATGTGCACATATATACAAAACAAACTTCTGAGAGACCTGAGGCCAGTAGAAAAAGAACCACTGAGGGATACAACCCTAGACCTGTGCTGTTCAATATAGTGGCTACCAGCCACATGTGGCTATTTAAAATCGTAGTTTAAATTTGTTAAGATAAAAATAAAAAAACTCAGTTCCTCAGTTACATTAGTCACATCTCAAGTGCCCAATGGTGGCTAACATATTGGACAGTGCAGTTGGAACATTTCCATCCTCTAGGTGGCTCAGTCAGTTAAGCGTCCGACTTTGGCTCAGGTCATGATCTCATGGTCTGTGAGTTCAAGTCCCACGTCTGGCTGTGTGCTGACAGCTCGAAGCCTGGAGCCTGCTTCCAATTCTGTGTCTCCTTCTCTCTCTCTCCCCCCCCCCCCCACTCATGCTCTAATTCTGTGTCTCCTTCTCTCTCTCTTCCCCCCCCCCACTCATGCTCCGTCTAATTCTGTGTCTCCTTCTCTCTCTCTTCCCCCCCTCCACTCATGCTCTATCTCACGAATAAATAAACATCAAAAAATTATTAAAAAAAAGAACATTGCATCATCTCACACAGTTCACTTGGACAGCTCTGCTCAGACTCTTCACAGCAGCACTAGGCATGGTCTCCTTCTTGTGTTTTCTTCAGGGCAGTGGATAATCTTGGTTTTCTTCAAAGGGCAGGAAAACCTGAATGTTGAAAAAGAGAGCTCGTGGATCATCAAAAAATAACTGCAGGGGCGCCTGGATGGCTCAGTCGGTTAGGTGTCGAACTTTGGCTCTGGTTATGATCTTGTGGTCCATGAGTTTGAGCCCCACGTCAGGCTCTGTGCTGACAGCCCTGACCCTGGAGCCTGCCTTGGATTCTGTGTCTCCCTCTCTCTCTGTTCCTCCTCTGCTTGTGCTCTGTCTCTCAAAAATAAATAAATGTTAGAAAAATTTAAAAAACTAATAACTCCTAAATACAGAGTTAAAGGCAATGGTCATGGAAAGACTAAAGGCACACCAATAAAACTCAGATAATGTGACAGCCATGTTTTCATCTACTTCCCGCATCCAAGTTCCGGATGAAACTACCATCCCCATCAAATGGACCACTCCACACCAAGATGTGGGCAATTTTATATTACATGGATGTTTGGGATCTCCTTAATGTCTTTTACTACATTTGCCTTGATAAATAATTACTATTTACCTGGTACCTGATTACTTGTGTTTATAGCCCTATCATTGGCTTTTGGACCAGATGAGGAGTACACATGGTTGATTTCTTCTCAATAGCTGCTCAGTAACTCCTTACTCAGCCCCAAATTGGCAATATGACTCCCAAGGTCAACTTCTTTCACTATCTTTCTTTAAAGAAAAAGGCTCTCCCCCTACCCCAACACAGCTCTGGCAGCCTCTCCTCCCATCAGCATCTCCCACGAGTGAGGTACATTTGTTACAATCAGTGAACCAAACTGACACATTATCATCACCCAGAGTTCATAGTTGAGGTTAGGGTACAGGTTAGGGTTCACTCCTTGTATAGCACATTCTCTGGGTTTTGGACAAATGTATACTGACCTGTATTGACCATCACAGTGTCCTACAGAATATTTTCACTGCCCTAAAAGTCTTCTGTGCTCTGCCTTTTTATCCTTCCCTCCCCCTAACCCCTGGCAACCAGACCTCCTTTTCTTTGGGAACTCCATTCACTTTCTGGACATTCCTAAACCTCGCTCCTGCTGACAGCAACCTTACACAGCAGAGAGGACGGCAGATGTGCCTCTGTCTTCTGGCTGGATAGACTCAAGTCCAAAAGCACAGAGAGTGATGGCAGAAGGAGGGCTGGACGCTGGCTGTGCTCTGGGCTCCCGGCTCTCACTCACTCGTGGGCACATTTGCCGCATTCTAGAGCTCTCCCCCTTCTCTCATTTGTCACCATGACCTCATCCTCCCCACCGTGCGGCCTCCCAGCCAGACCCGGGCGGCAGAAGCATCATCACTGCTGATTTTGTTCTGGGATTCGGATGTTCATTCTTTTCTCAGGATCCCCCAGGTTGCTCAGACAGAGTGGCTGCCAGTCAGCCCCAAGAGTTCTGGAATTTGGCCTCAAACCAAGTTTGCCTGGGGCCAGTGCTCTGCCTCTCCTCAGCCCAGACTGGCAGCAGGAGGGGAAAGACTGAACTACGCTCTTTGGCTCAGGAAAGAGAGCTTCAGACTTGAGTTTTAATGTCCAGCTTTCTCAAAAATTCTGGAGTCAGTCTTACGTTCTTCAGGTGGCAAATATTGCCCAGTATTTCCCCTGAAGCAGAAGCAGGGTTTTCTCGGAGTTGCATCATCCACAGTGAACCCAGATTCCATGGTTGTTTCTCGCTGCCCTGCTGTGGGCAGAGCTTACCCTTCACCATAGGAATAAAACTTGTATTAGTTGGGCACTGTGGCCACCCAGAATAACATTATATTGCTCCATGTTCCTTGCAGCTAAGTGTGTGATTGGAGTTCTGGGCATTACGATTGGTGCAGGACTGGGGTATGCGATTTCCGGGAAGAAAGAGAGCATGAATCTCTCCTCCCCTTTCCTTCTTCTGGCTAGAGTGAGACATGTTGGCTGAAGCTAGAGCAGCCCTGTTGGGCCATGAGGGTGCCTTGGAAATGGAGCTATGGAGATAAGGTAGAAGAGTCCACATCCCTGGCAACGGGTAGCATCATACCAACCCAGGAGTATCTTCCTGGACTTTTGCATGAAAGAGAAATACAATTCTATTTCACTTAACCCACTTATTTTGAGATTTCTGTCATTCACAGATGAGCCAAAGGATGATGTCTCTGTCCCATGTATTAATACTGATAACAGTAATAGTAAGAGAAACGATAGCTACAGCTCTGAGTATGGATGATCTTGCAGGCAGTGTGCTCAGTACATTCAATATACAATCTTCTTTAGTTCTGAGCACAGCCCTACAAGATGGATACCATAGTCACCCTTTATCAAAGAGATGGCTGAGGGTTAGGAAGAATAAGTAACCGGATTAAAGTGATACATTAACACATACCAAGAATGGGATTCAAAACACTACCCTGTAACAGGAAGAGATGAAACCAGGAATTAGGAAAAGGAGAAAAGCAGCAGGTCAGGCAAGGGAAGAGGGCAACCCAACAGCCTTCTATCCCAAACTGAGCAACGAGCCTCCTTGGGGTGCCAGAGGGACCCCTCAGGGTTGCCTCGGGATATTTTCAAATTTCAAGGGAAACACATGACTACTTGACATCTGTCAGACCCAGCACAGAACTCTAGCTTGAGGCAGCTCACAGTTCCCACATCATTTATTGCACTACATTTCTTTCAATGCCAGAACTACTGGGGGCGGGGGGGGGGGGGGGGGGAGGGGGAGTTGCACTGTCTCTGCTGAAGACACTAAGCAAGTAAGACATAGATCTGGTGTCTATTCCTGATAATGGAGCCAAAGCAGAAGAAAGAAGAGCCAAAAGGTACCTGAGACACATTTCTAATACCATCGTGTCAGCACCTGCATCAGTCATGTCCGGAGTCTTGTCGTTTCAAGATCATGAGCCACTTTTATAACTAAACTACTTTGTATTGGGTTCTTGCCCCTTGCAACAGAGTGTTGGTTCATACATCTTAAGTGGGCTTTGCAAATTGGTCGATGGAAGGGAACTGGAAAAAAAAAAAAAGCATCATGCATTTGAAGGAATTCTTTAGAAGTTTAAAGACCCGAATCTTATGAGCTTCCATTGTCAACCATGAACTTTTAAAAATTAGAGTGTGTGGGGGCGAGCTGAGAAGGTGAGGTTACCTACAATGGTCCTAAATCATCATGACCCACTAGGACATGACGATTTCTCTGACAAAGAGGGAGAAGACATTTCTCTACTTCACCAGTGTTGAGATGTCCATAACACTCCTGTCCTTACCAACAGTGAACCTACCTATATAAATTTTAATCTGCCTGCCCTATTAACCAGTATAGGGCTAGGACTAAAGGCTGTTGACTGTTGCCTCAGCCACTTACTATCTATGTGATTTTGGCTTAATTCCTTGTCAAGCCTTAGCTTCTTTATCTATCAAATGGGGATATTAATCCCTGTTCCAAGCTTGCAGATATTATACTATAAAGTGTGTGCACCTACCATGGTACCAGCCCAGAGTAGACACTGAACCTGTGAGTCCCTCCCTCTCTTTTACCTAACAGGGTGAGGCATACATGGGGTACTTAATACAGTTACATAGGATGGTTGTTTGGTCCTTAGACATTAACCCAAATTTGCACTGAATTTACATTAGTGCATTTACTCTTATCAAGATTGACATTTTATACTTAGGCTAAGACATCAAGATCTGAATAATCTCTCAGTAGCAATAATCACGATTTATTGAATTTCCATGTGCCACGTACCATGCCTGGCCCAATAATAGAGGGGCACAACTCTGACCTCAGTGAGGTCCCAGTCTATCTTGATTATGGTATATGGATAGATGAGGATTTTTACAGCCCTACAGTGTCTCCTTTACAAAGAGTGCGACTTTGGGGGTTAGAAATAACATAAAGGGCCTTTTATTCCAACTACCTCTTCGCTTTCATCTGACATTCACAACCTGGATACAATGTACCCCTGATTGTTCAGCCCATGCTTGAACTCTTCTCCTGATGGGAGACTCACCTCCCCCTGAGTTTGCCTGGTGTGTCTTTGCACAGCTCCAGCCATTAAGAACTACAGATAGGAAGTTTTCTCTGACCTGAAAGTGTCAGCTATTCTATCAGCTCTCTGCCTGAGTCTGACAGAGAACAAAATGGGAATTAGATACGTGTGGTGGTTTCAGCATGAGACAGTTACTCGGTTTAATGCCAAATACAAAACAGAGAAGAAGGGGGGATGCATTTGCCAAAGGGAGCCCTCCCCATGGGCTTTGGCTTGGCCCCAAGCTGTTTGACAAAGAGCCACAAAGATGGCATGGTCGGAACACATCAACCAAATGGATGCATTCCTCCAGGGGTAGAAAACTATTGGGTCTCCATGAAAACTATTTTTAAATTACTATTAACAGTTCCTCTCGAATTAGGATCTGCTTTCCTTTTCACTTTTATTTTCTAAAAACCTCTCTTTCCTAGTCATTGATAACTCTAGTCATCTTCAACACTACCCCTTCTCTTTAAATCAGTTCTCTCAATGTAGATCTATGCTGTCCAACCACCAGGACAGTGTAGCCACTAGGCACATTTAAATAAAATTTAAGATTCAGTCCCTCACCCACACTGGCCACATGTCAAGTGCTCAGTAGCCACATGTGGCTAGTGGCCACCATATTGCACAGATCAGATACAGAACATTTCTGTCACTGTAGCAAATTCTATTGGGCAGCCTTAGTCTACTTTACAGTAGCTTTGACCTTTCTTTGCTTACTAGTATTGAGTAAATAAACATGAATTGTTTAATCATACAGACCTAAAGTCTGATCCCATCTTAGGAAGTGTGTGATTTGGACCAGTTACTGGACCTTTTTGAGCTCCACCTCCAATCCCTCCTCCTATAAGATGCCCCTTGAGATGCCTCATCCACACACATTATTTGCACCTCTCATTATGTCATTGGCAACATGCTGCCTTAGATCTGAGTTACTGATGTATGTTTCTGGCCTTCCCACTAGCCGATGAGCTCCCAGAAGCACATTCATCAGTTTTCCCTCCAGAGAGTGTAATACGGTGTTCATCTTATGGCAAGGCCTCAACTGATATTAGACTGAACTAAGTCACCTTCTAGGTGATGCAGGCAGATTTAAATAGGGTGCAATTCATGGTCTGTCTGGCTGCCTCCAAGAAAAATCCAAGAACTTGAATAACTAAGATGTTGGTTGAATAGCACATTAATATGTCAATATGATAACAGTATAGTTACAGACGTCTGATGAACACTTACTGTATCAGGCACTGTACTACGTGTTTTATATATGTTCACGCTTCACAGAAATAAGATCGATAAAAGCACCGCCCACTAATTTGAAGATGAGGAACCTGAAATTCAGAGTGGCTGGGTGATTCCCTTTAAGGCACACAGCCAGTTGGAAGTGAAACCGGTGCTGAATCTAGTTGACTCCAAGGACCCTAGTCTGGGGCACTCTGCTCAGCTGCTTCCTGAGCTGCAGGGGCTGAGTCATCATCACCGAGATGAGCAGAAGGGTCCAAAGCTTGGATTTGCACAGTCAAACCTGCCTTAAAGTATCAGGCTTAAATGATGGAGGGTGAGAATATTTACACTGGGTAGAAATTGGGTCTGGGGTTGGGACTTGATCTACAAACCATTTGTTTAGACACTCAGGATTTCTGCCCTCAATGTATGCATGTATATCTACTTTGACTTAGTAATTTCTATTTGAGCAATTTATTCTAAGATACTTCCTGGGAATGTCTGTGCACCCAACTTAGCCTCAAGGAAATTCATTATAGCATTGTTTGTGAAAGGGAAAAAAATAGAAAAAAAACCCAAACATTCCACATTTGAGGATTGATTAAATAAACTGCATTTCATCCATATGTTGCAAAACTAGTCATTCAAAATACGATAGTGGACCTATGTATGTCGTGCCATAGAAAAGTTTTGTGCCATATTGATGGAAGGGAAAAAAGCAAGTTACAATGTGGTTTGCATCTTATGGTCCAATTTTTGCTCAGTATTGGTAGAGAAAGCTCTCTAGAATGAAAAGCACCAAATGTGAGCTTTGGGCTCAAAAACTCAGCTGATGTTTTCCACTCCTTCTGTTTATATGTATTTTCTGATTTTTCTACAAGAAATATGCAATTTTTGTAGAATTTAACATGTATTATGTTTTCAATCTGGCTTTAAAAAAATTCTATCATTTTACCATATACACATATATTAAATCATTATGCTGTAAACCTGAAACGAATATAATGTTATGTGTCAATTATCCTAATTTTTAAAATAAAATCTTTCTAAGGAGCCATTTTTAAATTCCCATTTTCACCCAGGCTTGTCTCCCTGGCTCTCCATCTCCTTGAGGAGAGGCCGCCTGGGTAAAGTCGGGCTCTGAGGTTGGCCCCAGTGGTCTGAGCAAAGCACTTTCCCATTCCTGGGCTCACAATTGGCCTGCGGTTTTTATGTGCAAGGCTATTTATTTTCCAATCAGAGGCATTGAGTCAGGACTTCTGGGGGTAAACTGGTAGCTCTGGGCAGCTTTGAAGCATCACAAGTGGGAGGTTTTGTCCCCTGAAGATTTAGGAGGGCCGGCTCTCTCTGGACTGTTTTATTGGCTTCTTTTACATATGTATAGCCCCAGAGTGGGGTGGAGGCACTGCTCAGGGACAGACCTCCCCAAAGGCAAAATCCTCAGAAATGAAGGGAATGTTGCAAACTTCTCAAAAGTTGGCCCCTTGTCCCCCACTTCAACCACACCCTTAGAGACTCCTTCCCTTCTTCTGTATTGTCTTCTGGTAGAAGTAGATCTTAGAGGTGAAGACTGTGGGCTTTGGAGTCAGAAAGACGTGGGCTGGCACCACAGCAAGTTGCTTAATCTCTTGGAACCACAAATGAATTCCTCATCTGTAAAATGGGCCAACAATAGTAGCTATTTCACGTCATTGTGAGGAATACATTAGAGAATGTGCACAAAAGTGCTTAGCACAGTTCCTGGTACAGAGTAAGCACTCATTCCATAGCAGCTGTTATTATTTCCCCCTCCCTCTCATCCTTTCTTCCTTCCTTCCCTCCCTCTCTCTCTCCCTCCTTCCCTCCTTCCCTCCTTCCCTCCTTCCCTTCTGCCCTCCTTCCTCCATGGTTACAGCTGATCTAATACAGTCCCCCAGGGAAGTCTCAACACCATTTCCTCTCTCCACCAGTCCCCTAGCCCTCTGCCCCAGAAATTTTGCAAACCACCCATCTCCAAACACACACACACATCCCAGTCCTGCCTGTTATTTTCAGTGTGGCCTTCACATTTCCCGTTGACTCGGGCCCTGGTGTAGGGACAAATTGGACGAGCAGAGTGTAAATGTTACCACTTTGGCTCCTCCTCAAGAGGGGCTGAGCACAGATGTTTGCAGGGGCGAGCGCAGCCCGGTAAGAATGGGGGCATTGTGTGCGGGCTCACACAAAGGCTCAGTGGCCCCACTCGGCTGCCAGCCTCCCGAGCATCCCCTCTTTACGCATTGATTTATTAGGCCAGGGATGAATGAAAACGTAATTAATATTACTGAAGCATTAGAGTCTATTTAATTTAAATGCCACTGAATATTTCACTTTCAGCTGGGAGTGACAATGTGCTCAGGCCCGGCTGGTGAAAGCTGGGGCCATCTGTTACCCCGGTGAAGGAGGGAGACCGGGGAGGCCGAGGGTGCGGGGCTTTGTGGACATTCCAAAGGTCCATGATCATCATTCAACTCAAGGGCAGCGGAACCGCATTCCTCCACACGAGCTCCTCTGGGGATGGGGGGGAGGGGGCTTACAAATCAGGGGCACAGAATGCAGAAAATGGAAAGACCTGCATCCTTGTCTTTACCAAGAGAGCCCACCGGGAGGCCGGGAAGCTGCACGGGAGTGGGGGTGGGGGCACAATGACAGGGTTGATCAGGGAGCTGCTGTATTGGAGAAATGAGTGCTGACCAGCTAGAATTGTGCTGTCCGGACTTGGTGGCCACAAGCCACACGTGGCTCTTTCAACTAAACTTAAGATTTAAAATTCAGTTCCTCAGTCCCACTAGCCACATTTCACTTGCTCAATAACTACGTGTGGCTAGTGGCTACGGGCTGCTGTGTTGGATAGCACAGAACACTTGTATCATGGCAAAAAGGTCTAGACAACATTATTCTAGAAGTCAATTGGCCACAGAAATCCGCCTGAAGAATTCTGATTGATTGATTTGGGGGCTCTCTGACCCCTCAAGAATCACTGATGGTCAAAAGCAGGTGCTATGGTGACAGTTCACATGGGCTCAAATCCCAGTTCTGTTGCTTGCCCTTGGACAAGGTATTTAATCTCTGCCTGCCTCAGTCTCTTCTTCTGTAAAATGGAGAGAATCATGACCACATTGCTGGGAAAAAGAATTATGAAGTGCTTCCAGTAGTGCCCAGCACACGCAGAAAAAGTACTACACAGACAGAAAAGTCATTGTTATTCGTGGAGTGGGCTGCAGGGGAGAAATATCTCGGACTAAAGGGGGAATGTTGCCCTGATGTGTCTGAGCTGAGGGGACAGCTGGGTTCTGAATTCAAGAAAATAAATCTCCGGGTAGCCAGCTAGGAGCCTGGATGCCAGATTTCTGGATTTCTGGAACTAGGGGAAGGATGAGGGGATCCCAGGGCACTTGGTGCCTCGGCAGCAGCAGCAGGAGGGGGTAGGTTCTGTCCTTAGTGGAATGATAATTAGCCCGGTGGGTTCTCTCATAATTGGGATCATTTGTTCTCCTGGTTTTTTTCTCTGACAAACTGATTCCATGCCAGGGGAAAGCTGTGTGACTCACACCTTGCCATGCCAATTAGCTGATAAACATCAAACGTAAACAAAGATGGCCTAATTAAAACTAGTCACTGAACCTCTGTGAGCATCTTGTCAAAATTGCACCAACATTCTGCACCCAGGCTTGTGCTGGGTCTCGAGAGCTAAATGAGGGATTCCGTGGAGAATCTGCAGATGGCCCCTCAGGAGGGGCCCCGAAAGTGACAGAGGAAGCAGGCAGAAGGCAGAGGAAGGGATTAGCTCAGCCACTTGGACCGGCCCCTCCGGCTATTCCAGCTGCAAACCTCCACACGCGAAGCTTCTCATGTGAGCCTGTGGCATGTTCACAACTGCCCCTTTGCACTGAGAAACCGTCTCGGGGTTATTTTTGTTTCCATGTGTGGTTTTCAGACGGGTGTCTGTTTTGTACTTTGGACGTCTCTAATCCTGAAACTCTCAAATCACTGTCACGTAGTCAGTGAACCTCTCTGTGACTCAGTTTTCCTCCTGAAAACGAGAATGATGATACTTGCCCAATTTACCACTCAATGTCACGGTGAGAATCCAATGAGCCTAGGTACACGAAACGCTTTGCAAGGACAAAAGCTTAATTCCCCTTTAAGTTGTTCTGTCTGGCTCCAGTGTCAAGAGAAATACTTTTGGAACTGGATGCGCTTCACTGCAAATCTCACCTCTGCCACTTAACTGCTCTGAGCCTCCGTTTCCTCACCTGGAAAAGGGGACTACCCATACGTGCCAGAGTAGGAATTAAAGGCTTGCAAAGCACTCACCACAGGGCCTGGCAGATAGTAGGTGCTGAAGGTTGTTAGCTTCCTACCCTTTTATTCCTTCACCAAAGGGAAAGGAAGGGCTCATGAAACAGACGAAGGAGCAGGAGAATGTTTTCGTATGCCCTAGGCCCTGTCTACACATACAGCCTCACTCCATCCTTTGTCTCTCCTTGTAGCTTAACCACATTTAAGTGCCAGTCCCAAGGCTGACAAAGGCCACCAGGATCTGGGCTCTGACGGCTTCTCCTGGTCCATTCTTCCCTGACTCTGCACTCCATCCACGCACCCCCTGCTCCAGCCGTAGGGAACTACCCCCAAATTTCTAGGCAGGTTTCACATGGCTGTTATTTTTCCTATGCTATTCCTTCTACCTGGAAGCAGTTTCTCCTACCTTCCACACCTGCTGAAAACGTTCTCAACTCTTAAGCCTCTGTTCAAGTCTTTATGGAGATTTTTTCCAACCACCCTCTTCTCTGCCTCCTTCAACCTGGAGAAATGACCACTTGGGCTGTTTGTTTGTCGTATACCCTGTATGTTCAACCACCATCTGGTAAAGTGAAAATGCATAAATGAATCAACGGTTGCAATATATGGCAAGTATGTGTACCAGTCTCTCTGCCCTCAAGGGCACAAAATCTGGTGGAGGAGACAGACTTGTGAACTCTTATACCCCTTAACACATTACCTGGTGCTTAACTGACAGCACAACCTGTCCCCAGGCTCCCCCGTTCTGTGACTAAGATCCCCCAGAGGGCAGTGACCTTATCTTGGGCATAGTTGTTTCCCCAGCATCTAGCACAGTGCCTACACAGAGCAGGGCCTCCATACTTTTTTGGAGGAATGAATGAATGATTGAATCAACACCCGAATGAGTATATAAGCAAACCCCTCATTTTCTGTCGATGATTTGTCTGCCATCTGTCCACCGGAGCCACGGTGATCTCTCCAATCTGGTTTTCTGCGAACTCCCTTGGGACAGAGCCCTGTGCAATACGCACTAGCTAACGACCTTCATTTTTTTCTAGAGAAATCCTTCTATTGTTTTTGCCTTTCCCCCCAAAACATTTACTGTAGAAAATTAAGAAAGGCAAATTAAAAAGTTAAAGAAAATCACCTGCCGACAGCCAACATGAACCCTTTGGTCTTTGGCCCTCCAGACCTCATGCACCAACTCTAGTCAGACTGCCTGGGTTCAACTCCCAAGCTCTGCCCCTTAATGGCTGTGTGACCTTAAACAGTGTATCCGGGCTCTGCGTGCCTCGGTTCTTCCTCTATAAAGTGGCAATAATCATTCTGCCCACCTCCCTGTTGTTGGGAGGATTAACCAAGTTAATACATGTGAAGTGCTTGCTTCGTAGTGTGCAGACTCAGCACGGGTTACCTCTTCTTACCCGTCCTCTTCCTGAAGACTTCCAAAGCCGGTCCAGCGACCCACAGCCACTCATGACCAAGAGGGGGTGCAGACGGCTTGTCGGTGACTCTGAAATGAGTCACCCCATGTTGCAGCTCTGAATGTTATGCTTAGTTCCCAGAGCTGGCTTCTGTATCAGGACCGAGGGCAGACCTACAGCTGAAATGTGCTTCCAGCATTAAGACAATGTCGGTTTCACCGAACCCTCTTAATGTAAACAAAAGGATTAAAACTGCGAGGCCCCGGTAACACTCCTGCTAGGTCAAGTTTGCCATATAAACAGAGACGCAGCTCACTATCCCCATTCATTAAGCTGTGTCACCTGAATGAGGAAATGCCCGCTCCCTGACAGGATGCAGGCCCTTGCCACAGCCCTCCTGCCTGCCAGGCAAAGATCCCTTCTTCCTCCTTCAGGTGGGTGCCTTAGAAAGGGGCTTTGTCACCAGCCTGGTGCTCCAGCGCCCAGGATCCACACACCGCCTGGCCTGGGACAGTGCAGGGCCCTCCCAGCACCAGGAACCCGAGGTTAGTTTTGGCAGTGACCCCGTTTCCAGAATAATCATCATGTAAGCATTCGATGTAGTGGAAGGATTGTGGACTGTGGAACTAGCCAGGTGGAGGTTTGAGCCCACACTCTTGTCATTTCCCAGCTGGGTAGGCAAAGCCTCCAGTTCCTTATTGAAAAAGTGATGAGCGAGGAGCTCTGGGCTGCAGTGGTGTGAAGTGTGAAGTGATGTCTGGCACACAGTAGGTGCCCGTGACGTGGAAGCTGTCATGAGAAGCCCACAAAGGGTGGCGGTGGTGACGGAGCTGAAGCTCAGAGAGCAGGCTGTAGCACTGGCTGCCTGCTGACCTCTCAGTGAACAGCCCTCCTGGGTGAGAAATCTGGGAGACCCCAGGGAGATCCCAGACTGCCCACGGGGCCCTGGCTAAAAGGGGTGTCACTTTCTTGTCCCCAGAAGCAGGGGAAGTCCCTGCAGAATGAGAGAGAAGGCACTGTCTGTGATATTTCAAGTGGAGATCTAAGCCTGCTGCATCAGTGGAGAAGAGACCTGCCTTCATGCCTTCGGGGTGGCCTAGAAGGGGCTGCCGGGAGGTTCTCTGACCAAATTCACCCCCACTCTCACCACGGGCCTCATTGTGTGATTTCAGGCTCAGTCCCTATTCAAATGCAAACACCAGGAGGCGCCTTTGCATTGTGGCCCAGCGCTCGGTGACGGAATTGACAAGCAGCAACTTCTCTGGAGCCAGTGCTGCTAGGGAAAGAGTACAAGAAAGGGGCACGGAGGGGCCCTATACACAGGCGGCCAGGAGACATCTCAGTGAGGAGGTGCGGGCAGAAAGGACCAGGTCTTGGCCAGAGTTGGCTCTGCCCACAGGAGGACTGGCTCTGTGGCAAGGAACAGGGGAGTACATCCCCTGGAAAGGCAGCTAAACATGAACCAAGCTGCCTGGTTTGATCCCAACTCTGCCTCTGAGTGACCTTGATTGAGCCTCTCAACTTCTCTGAGTCTGTAAAATGAGGACAGGAATACCTACCCCATAGTGTTGTGAGGGTGGCAAGCCATAAGCACCCAATAAACGCTAGCTCTGGACATTTTTCCAGCAGAAATGTGTTCAGCCCAAGCCCTCCAAGAGAGTGGCTCCAAGTCCACTAAAGACCAGCAGGACCCAGTGCAACATGGTATCCTGGATGGCATCCTGGAACAGAAAAACCACATTAGTGGAAAAACTAGTTAAATCCAATAAAGTCTGTAGTTTAGTTAATGGTATTACTGATAGTCATTTGTCAGTTTTGATACATGTGACATGGTTATGTAAGATGGTAACATTAGGGGAAGCTGGGTGAACGGTACATGGGAACTCACCATGCTATCTTTGAGACTCTTCTGATAATCTAGAATGATTTAAAAATTAAAAAAAAAAAATTAATGGTGGAAAGTCCCGGCCCTTCTGTAAAGAAAGCAAACAGCACCTCACTGCCACATTTCAATAGTAATGGCCCTTATTCCTGTTCTTTCACACACATTCCTCCAGGGGGTAGATAATAAAATGTAAAAATAATGACCCTTACAGCACTTACCAGTCAGGCTCCAGACTAGATGCTTAATATATACCATCCCGTTCAATCCTGACAATAACCCTGAAAGCTGGTATTTCTATTCTCATTTTACAGAGCATAGAAACTGGAGCTCATGTGGTTGTCCAGCTAAATGGCACAGGGATTCTAACCATTTCAGTCTCGTTCTAAAGTCTGTGTATTTCACTGGAGGAAGAAAAAATGGGGATCACTGGAGGCTGCAAGCTTTCCTCTTTGACAGCACCGGTTTAAGAACCTGTGCCTCAGTGAGACCAATCATGTAGGTGAGAGGCTGATTGTTAAAGGATGGAAGGTACCTGAAAATTGAATTAATCAAAGTATTGATATTCACCAGGGTTGTTTACCATGGTAAAAAAAAAAAAGTGGGGGGGGGGGGAAGGAAGGAAGGAAAAGAAATTTAGAAAATAGTCTAAATATCAAACAATTGGGAATTTCACAGAGGTGTTTCTGGTACACCCATACAATAGAATAGGCAGCCATTCGAAGTAATTTTGTAGAATTTTATTGCAGACATACATCAGAACACTTTTGGCTCCCAGTAATGGAAAAGTGCAACTCAACCCATTGAAATTAAACGACCATTAATGTATCATCAAAGCCAAAACCACATCTGAAGCTGTTGTAGTTTTAGCCATCATGCATACGAATGACAATATATGTAGAAGGGCCATTGCAGAGTATCTCTTTTTAATCACCAAAGAAACCCACTCCCCCAACTCCTCCATCAGTCTCGGCCTCACTTTTGCCAGTATTACGTCACATTCCATCATTATTCCAGTCACTGGCCATAGGAATGGACTGCTATTTTAGTTAAGCCCAATCATCTTTTACCCTGGGGACTGGAGATAGAGTCTGCCTTCCCGGAAACAAATTGCCACTGAAAGAAGGGTAGAAGCCTGAATTAAAACAGAGACTCTGTTAGGAAGAAAGAAAAGGCCAATAGCTGCAGGATAAGAAATCAACATTTTCTGTTGTAACATACAAATTAGAATATTATTGAGTGGAAAGAGGAGAATACATTTCAAAAGAGCTCAGTAGTATAATCCTATTTATATAAAATTATTCACGTGTTTACATGTGTATATGCATAGAGACATATCTGAAAGGATATTCTTCAAAAGTTACCTGTGGTTATCTCTAGGCAGTGAGATTCCAAAAATATTTTACATGAATTATACTATGTTGAATTCTTTGTGTTTAGCTATATTAATGTTTGCTATAAGCGTGCGCTATTCTTACAAAGACAATGCATATTTTCTTTGAGGGATTTCTGTTTCGCTTTCAGTAGGCAAGTTCTTTGTGTGGACAAGGTTAGAAACTGCTGTTCTAGGCTTTGGAAACTTTTTTGAGGAGTTAAAAATTATGTTTTTTTAAAATTTTTTGCTGTTATTTGCATGTCAATTTTAAATGTGTCCACAAATTCTTTAATAGTCCTTCTACTGAAATGTGGAATCTATGTCACTTCCATGTGAACCTGGGAAAACTTGAGACTGTTTCAAATAATGGAGTATGCCAAGAGTGACACTGTGTCTGAGTCTAGGTCACGATATACCAAGTAGCCTGCATCTTGCTCCCTGGAACATTTGTTTTTGGAGTCTTGAGTCTGCATGTGAGAAGTCTGACTAACCTGAGGCCACACTGTGAGGAAGCCCAAGCCACATGGAGTGGACACGAATAGGTCACTCTGGTCAACAGTGTCAACTGAGGGTAGCCCAGATGCCAGATCATTTCAGCCTCCAACTGTTCAAGTCTTCTTCACCGAGGCCCCAGACACCTGTGGAGTAAAGACAAATCTTCCCCTGTGCCTTATCCAAATTCTTGACTCACAGAACCCACAAGCATAATAACATGGCTGTTATTTTCTACAACTCATTTGGGGGCCATTCTGAATGTAGTGGTACCAACAAACCCAGACTATAGACCTGTTCTCACAGGACCAAGGTGTGGAACCCATGGGTTTGTCCTTGAACGTGTCAAAGGAGCCAAAGACCAGAGCATGCAAGAGATGGGAAGACATCAGGAGCCATATTCAGGCTGGAGGGACAGGAGGGACAGACATGTGTCCCTGGGGCATGACTCAGAAGAGTTAGGTTTTGCAGCCAGCGTGATAGGCAACATGAAAAGAAAGGGGACATCTTGAGAAAGGGCTCATAGTAGCATGGATTACTGACAGAACTCCACAAAACACGAGTTTTTAAGGTGGGACTTAATAATTGCTACTCATTAGCTGTGTGACATTGGGCAAGTCACTCAAAATCCCTCCAAAATGAAGAGCCCCCCCTAGTCCTGTGAGGATTAGTGAGCCAGTGTGTGTGAAACTCAGTGGGTGCGTATGGCAATGCTGCCCCCTACCTGGAGGCTAGACTGGTTCCATGGTTAAATACCTCCTTTTCTTTTCTTTCTCTCTCTCTTTCTCTCTCTCTCTGTCTCTCTCTCTCTTTCTCTCTCTCTCTTTAATGGTTGGATTGAAGATGGAAGATTCCAGTCGCTTTAAAACATATTTATTTAGGGGCACCTGGCTGGCTTAGTCAGTTGAGCAGCTGACTCTTGATTTCAGCTAAGGTCATGGCCCCAGGGTCATGGGCTCCAGCCCTTACATTGTGCTCTGTACTGAGCATGGAGACTGCTTAAGATTCTCTCTCTCTCTCTCTCTCTCTCTCTCTTTCTCTCCCTCTGCCCCTTCCCCGACTAACCCCCCCCTAAAAAAATAAATATTAAAAAACCTTTTTTTTAGGGGTGCCTGGCTGGCTCAGTAGGAAGAGCATGAGACTACATCCGGTGAGTTGGCACCCCGCGTAGGATGTAGAGATTACTTTAATTAAAAAATCGTTAAAAATTATTTTCTCACTGGTGGGCAGCTGTGAGCGTGGTGAGAGGAGCAAGGAGAAGGACGCATCGGATCAGGAAGAAAGTGTTGAGAGAACAGCAGCCCACGTCTGAACAGACTGACCGGCATGGAGAACTTGTGTCGCGCGCCCTGGTTAGTAACCTGACTGTGGAGCCGGACAAATCTTCATTTCGTCCCGGCTTGGCCACCTGCGCCGCCGCCTGCTGTGCTGACCACTGTCCCCCGCCAGACATCAGGGGGATCGGCTGCTGACCGCTCCCCGGCGGCCACCCCTGCCCGCCTGGTCCCACCCCCCCCCCCACCTCGGCTTCCAGGATCCTGCACGCTGTCTCCACCCACGCGGCCACCAGAGTGGGTTTTTGAAAACACAAATATTGTCGCTCCTCTCCCAAGACTCTTAACCATATAATTCATCTTTACGATAACACCTCCCCCATCCGTGGCCTCAAAGCCCTGTTCACCAGGCCCGTGTCCACCACGCTCCCCTCCCTTGCCCTGATGCAGCCAGGCTGGCCTTCTCCAAGCTGTCACCCCGCCCCCACCCCCCAGGGCTGGCCACCCTGCTCTTCCCGCTCCACACGCTGCTCCACAGGCTGCTGCCGCCTTCTTCTTCAGGTCAGGAGCCAGGCATCCTCTCCTCAGGGAGGCCGTCCCTGACCACTGTGCACCACCACCCCGCCCACACCCAGGGAGGGCATTAGAGCTTCCTCACAGCTCTAATTGGTATCCAAGAATATCTAAGTTATTTATCAATTATATACTATTAATAATAAATATTGATTAATAAATGCAATATTTCTGCCGGATGACATAGTATTCTAAAATCATTTATGATCTACCTCCCTCTACCAGAATGGGAGACCCTGGAGGAGAGGAACTATTTCTTGGTCACCCCTGCATCTCCAACGCCAAGAAAGTCCATATTCATTGACTGACATCTTTGCAGAGCCCACTTAAAGAAGCTTCTCCTGGCTGTCCCCACTCTCCCCAACTTCTCCATCCCTGGAGCTCTTAGAGGTCTGATTTGGCACTAACCTCACACTGCCTATAGTGGCAATTTTCCTCCAAATGTGTCACGCTTCTCTAGGGGAGCATTGTAAGACCCCGCGTCTCTGTCCCTTCTCCCCTTCCCTGCAACACACACACACAGTACCTAGCACAGAAACCTTGCACAAACACAGATGCTTTAGAAAATATCTATTTATCTGGTGGGTTGGCACTTTTAGCTTCTCTCTATTCCCTGTCTCACTCCCCTGGGCTGAAGGTTTATCCCTAATTGTTGTCCTCCTGTGGTTCCTGTCATGATCAACTTCGTCTGTTGCTTGGTTGTGATATGAACTACATTCTCCAAGGCCTCTCTGTGGGAGGACATCCATGAGGGCTCACTTATGAAGTGAGTTCCCTGACTTCATGTCCAATGTAAACACAGGCAAATATGTGATTATCAAGCATTATTACTGCTGGCAATTACCCTGGCTTTCCCGTCAACATTGTAAACCAAAGAAATGAGCATGAAGAGTAGAGTGCTTAAATTTTGCCCTCTTTGCCCCTTAAAATATTTATTTTTCAATCATCACTCTAAATAGTTGAATTATGTCTTGTTACCTAATTAGTGCATGTATGTGGAATTTACAGGCCATCCAGAGTAAAGCTTCATAACTTTCTAAATGTCTGTATCTCACTGAGTGTCCCATCAAATATTTCCAAGTATTCATTTCCAAGGCTCTATTTCTAGATTGCTAAACACTACCATCAACAGCGTCTCTGTGGCAATTAAGAAGCTCCCTGAGTTAATTCACTGAGGATTTCCCAGGAGTCTGGCATTGTGGAGGGCTCCCCTCATAGAAAAGTGGTTCTCAAAGTGTGGCCCAAAGGCTACGTGCATCAGAATGTCTCAGGATACTTTAAAAATGCTGATTCCCTGGCTCATGCCAGACTTCTCAAAGTCTGGCATTGCACAGAGTGGAGCCAAGGAGTTTGAATTTTAACAAGCTCCTCAGGTCAGTCTCATTCACATTGAAAAATCACTGACAGAGCCACTTTCCTGCCTTATCCTTGTCCCGTGTCTTGCGTTGATAGCTGCACTGAAAGAAGCAGGAGGGAGAATCCGTGGTGAATGAAAACATGGCTACCTTACAGAACGCTCTTCAAATCCGGTCTCCTGGAATTATGAAATGTGTTTTCTAGAGAATTAATAATGACAACGTGTGCTAGTTAGAATGCCAGTTACACTGTTCTCCCATTCCCAAAATGACAGTGGTTTTTTTTTTTTAATTTTTTTTTTCAACGTTTATTTATTTTTTTTGGGACAGAGAGAGACAGAGCATGAACGGGGGAGGGGCAGAGAGAGAGGGAGACACAGAATCGGAAACAGGCTCCAGGCTCCGAGCCATCAGCCCAGAGCCTGACGCAGGGCTCGAACTCACGGACCGCGAGATCGTGACCTGGCTGAAGTCGGACGCTTAACCGACTGCGCCACCCAGGCGCCCCGACAGTGGTTTTAAAAGGATAGAAGATTGTGTCTCTCTTACATCATAGTCTGAGTGTAAGAAGCTGGAATTGATGTGATGTTGGGGATCCTCCTACTTTGTTGCTCTCTCATACTCAACACCAACACATAGCTTCTGTCTCATATCCTTTTTTATTTTTTAAATATTTATTTATTTAAGTAATCTCAACACCCAACATGACGTGGGGTGGGGCTTGAACTCATGATCCTGAGATCAAGAGTCGCAGGCTCCTCCCACTGAGCCAGCCAGGCACCCCTCTATCTCACCTCCTAATGTGGATGCCCCAGCTCCTGCCACCACATTTGCATTCTAGTCAGTGAGAAAGAGAAGTCATGACCCTAAAATTGCACACATCACTGGCACTCATATCCCTCTGGCAACTTCTAGTTATATAAGGGGCCTATATAGACCCCTTTTTCATTTTTCCCAAAATTTTGCTCAAAATCAATTTGGAAGTTCTATTACTAAAAGAAAGAGGGAAATGCTTGTTGAATGACAAATAGTTGTCTTTTGCCCTAGTACCGCCAGACTCATTAGGAGTGTGTGCATGCGTGCGCGTGTGTGTATGTGTGTGTATATAACTCAATATTCTGTTTTTTGGGGGTTTTGGGGGTTTTTTTTGGCTAACTTAAAGCTCAGTTACTTTGCTGCAGTTATAGGGTTGCTAGGTAAAACAGGATACTCAGTTATATTTCCATTTTAGATATACAGCAAATAATTTTTCAACGCAAGCATGTCCCAAATATTCAGATTTAACTGGGTCTCCTGCATTTTTATTTGCTAAAATCTGGCAACCCTCTGTAATCAAGGACCAGAAATTGAGATACTGGGAAATAAACATGTATTTTTCAACCCAAAGAGTAGGAAGTGAGTCTTTTTTAGCAGCTCTATGCCAAGAAGCCAGTTCATTCCTCTCCCAAATGATGGGATTTCTGCAGTGAAGTAAATAGTCCCTCCCGTGGAGGAGAGAGTCAGGAGCAAGGAATGCACCACGGAGCGGCAGAAATGTGGATAGTGTGCAAACGTGGTAGAAGCTATCAGCATGAGCAGGGGAGAGTGCACAGGCAATTGGCAGGAGCTGAGACAATGAGAGCACCTGTGGGCCTGGAGAAGATGACCGAAATCAGGGAAGTTGTATGTTGTAGAGAAGGTGCAGTCTCCAGGGGAAATGAATGGATTGCAGAAATGCACGAGTATGAGCAAGCAAGGGAACAAGGCCGGAAGATGTGTAGCAAAAGCAGCAGAACCCTTATAACAGATGGACTTCTGTAAATTTCCAGTGATAAGCCCTCGGTGAACAAAATTTTATCACAGTTTAAAGGGTTTACAAATAGACCTCTAAATGAATAACGGGGCTCAAACCCCAAGTTGTAGAGCTGGTCTGTAGGGCCCCACAGAGGAGGCATACACTGGCTGAGGCAGTCACAAAGCCCTCCTGGACTAGCCATTTACAACCCATGTTAACCCTTACCCATTTTCCCTTCCTTCCTCTTCCCCAGGTGGGACTGACCTATAAGCCCTTGTGAGATCCTCTTTGATGTGGATATTGGTGGCCTTCTCCCCAGGCCTCACTCTGGAACTCTTGACCACTCCCCAAATCTAGAGGCAGGATCCCAGTTACAGTGACTGTGTTGTTAGTCTCCTTTGCAATGAACCAGACCCTGTGTATGAAGAAAAAGCTGAGAGGCCTTGAGTTTCAAGATTACCTGCCGATCCTTTGGCTTTCTGCCACAGATCCAAGGGCCTCCACCTGAATCCCAGCAGGGACTACAGCTCAGTCCCCTTCCTTAAGAGTCCTAAACCTGCTCCTGGGAGTCCTGCCACTTGCAGACTGATCTCATCGTGTAACTGCTTCCTCTGAATTGCATGGCCAGCTGGACCACTCCATCTACCTTGCTCCATGATATTATCTCTCCCTACATGGATGGTCATCAGAATCAGGCCTGAGATTTCTGTCCAATCAGAGGTTCTCAGCTAGTGAGAGTACATCAGAACTACTCACAGGGTTTTTGTCAAAATCCAGATGACCAGACCTCACCCAAACCTACTGGATCTCTGAAGGAGGGTGCAGGGCTATGTGAATTTTCTGAAAGTTCCATTGATGATTCTGATGTGCTCCCTAGATGAGGAACCCCTTCTCAAGTCACTGTGCCTTGAACTAGGGATCACTTCCGTAGCCGGCTTAGTCCTCCCACTGCCAACCAGCCTCTCTCCCCTTCCCTTCTGCAACTTTTGCACCAGAGTGCCAACATGCCTTGCCCCTGAGTCTTCCAAAGTTGTGACAATAAGGGGGAAAGAATGGACCGAGACTAAATTTACACCTGCCCCGCATGTATCTTAGCTTTTGTTAATATTAGACCCGTTTCTGTGGTAAGAGTAAGTTATTCTCAAAACTGCCCTTAAAAAAATTGAAGTTCTGGCTGAAGAATGATAGGCAGAAATAGTTGTTAGTGGCTACAAGTAATCTGAACCATCCTACTGACCGCTGGTGCTCAAGAACTCCCCATTATCCACCGTTTGGCCTGCCTGTCCCTAGCCCATCTAAGGATTGCAGGGTGGGTGCGGCTGAGAATTAAGTGACTTCTGTCACAGAATAGGGTGACTACATCTAGCTACATCTATGTACACCTTAGCTACAATGTCCAACAGTATTATCAATCTCCTTAACACAAAAATTGGAAAGGAAAAAAACAACAAAATGCGAATGTCACATTTCCTTTTATTTCCTCCTATCACCGCCACACTTGCTCAGCACTTCTAGCCCTAAAATGCACCCCTCAGACCCAATCTCATCTCCAATTCACACCCTTCTACTTGGCTGGGTCTCTGGGACTGTATATTGATGTGCCACCAACCCAGGCTTTCAATATGATTCTATCAGCCCACTGCGTGTTTAGTCAGCATAGCACCAAACATCAGGTTTAGCTATTTCCTTTGAAATTAGCCAGATATTTTTTCTGCTGGAGATACTGAATCAATATGGTGTGTGTAGGTCACAGCATGACCTTCCTCTAAGTGAAAGCTGCCTCCATGCTTTGCTGGTCAGGAGTGAAGCCTACTTTCCTTCAGTTTCCTTCTGGTTCCCTTGTGCCCTTACCACTCAGTCCCTGACTCTTCAAACTCAATTCATGTTACTGTCATCCAGAGTTTTCTGATTCCTATCTTGGAATCTAGAGAACTTCCCTTTGATATACATCCCTTCATCCACTCATTCATCCATTAATTGAATAATTACTACATCCAAGGCATTGGTAACCCAAACTTGATTAAGATATGGAATCTGTGCTAAAGTTCAATATTAATAAGAGTTTTTAGTTGCAGACCATGGAATCCTCCATAATTAAAGCACAGAGAGATTTGCTAGAAGATATTAAGCAGCTTACACAATTTCCAGGAGGGTCAGAGTTGGAAGCTATCCAACCAGAAAAAAAAAAATGACCTTACCCTCCATTTCATAGTATTGTTCTAGAGGTCTCCCCACTTCTGCACGCCCTATCACTGGCACCTGTGATTCTAGACACTACACACCAGAAGTGCTGCCACCTTATTCCAAATGCTTCTATCATGCTTGCCAGGATGATTTCTCCAAATATGATCTCCATCTTTGTGACTCATTTCTACCACCACCATGTGTCAGGTGTGTAAAGACACTTGATAGGATCTTGGTCACATACATAAGCTTTCTGCAAGAGTTTCTGTTTTCTATTTCTCTCCACTATAGTGAGGAAGAGGATAAAAGGGGGAGGGGAGTTGAGGATATAGAGAGAAGGCGAGAGGAGACTTTATGGGTGACTGAGTATGAAACTTTAAAGGTAAATGTTCACCCACAGGATAAAAGAAAGAAAATCCAGGCAGAGGAAAAAAACTTGAGATAAGGCACTGGTGTGTGAAAAAGTAGGCATGTTTGGGGAAAGATGAGAATTTAATGTGGCTACAGCAGGGGTGAATATACTGAGTATTGGATGGTAGGGTGAAGGGAGGTTGACAAAGACAAATGAACCAAGAAAGTAGGCAGTGACCAAGCTGGGAAGGATGTCTTATACTCCTAGAAGCATGGCCTTTCCCTGAACAAGCCAAGATTCAGATACTTTCTCCACATCTGACCAGAGACTACAAGTTTTCAATCAGGTGTTTCTATGCCAAGCACCAACCCTCACTGCAAACTTTGCCTTGTAAAGCATAGTTTCCCCTACTGAAAGGTAAGCAAAACAACTTTTGACAGAGTTAGTTAGTTCCATAAACAAAGAAGTATTTCCTTAATATTTTCAAAATATTTCCTTTGTCCCAATTTTCTCAGATGAAATATGATCAAAATGATTTTTTTGTTCAACCATCTCTAACTTGTCCCAGTTTTATAATGCTTTCCCAAACAAGACCGTGTTGTTCCACTTGAAGAGGGTGCTCAGCAACTCCATCAAGACAACAGACTCATACAGAAATATATTGCATTTCTATACATCAATAGTGAAGCATCAAAACAAGAAATCAAGGAATCAATACCATTTACAGTTGCACCAGAAACCATAAGATACCTAGGAATGAACCTAACCAAAGAGGTAAAAGGGCTGTACTCTGAAAACTATAGAACACTTATGAAAGAAACTGAGGATGACACAAAGAAATGGAAAAACATTTCATAGTCATGGATTGGAAGAACAAATATTGTTAAAATGTTTATACTACCCAAAGCAATCTACACATTTAATGCAATTCCTATCAAAATACCACTAGCATTTTTCACAGAGCTAGAACAAACAATCCTAAAATTTGTATAGAACAACAAAGGACCCCAAATAGCCAAAATGATCTTGAAAAAGAAAAAAATAAAGCTGGAGGCATCACAATTCCAGACTTCAAGCTATGTTACAAAGCTGTAGTCATCCAGACAGCATGGTACTGGCATAAAACAGACACATAGGTCAATGGAACAGAATAGAAAACCCATAAATGGACCCACAACTATATGGCCAACTCATCTCTGACAAATCAGGAAAGAATATCCCATGGAAAAAAATAAAACAGTCTCTTTAACAAATGGTGTTGGGAAAACTGGACAGCAACATGTGGAAGAATGAAACCGGATGACTTTCTTACACCATACACAAAAATAAACTCAAAATGGATGAAAGACCTGAATGTCAGACCTGAAACCATAAAAATCCTAGAGCAGAAAACAGGCAAAAACCTCTGTGACCTCAGTCAGAGCAACTTTTTACTAGACACATCTCCAGAGACAAGGGGGAAAAAAAGCAAAAATGAACTATTGGGGCTTCATCAAGATAAAAAGCTTCTGCACAGTGAAGGAAACAATCAACAAAACTAAAAGACAGCCTACAGAATGGGAGAACACATTTGCAAATGACATATCTGATAAAGGGTTAGTATCCAAAATCTATAAAGAAGATATCAAACTCAACACCCAAACACCAAATAATCCAGTTAAGAAATTGGCAGAAAACATGAATAAACATTTCTCCAAAGAAGACATCCAGATAGCCAACAGACACATGAAAAGATGCTCAACATCACTCATCATCAGGGAAATACAAATCAAAACCATGATGAGATACCACCTCACACCTGTCAGAATGGCTAAAATTAACATAGGAAACAATAGATGTTGGCAAGGATGTGGAGAAAGGGGAACCCTCTTACACCATTGTTGGGAATGCAAACTGGTGCAGCCACTCTGAAAAACAGTATGGAGCTTCCTCCAGAAGTTAAAAATAGAACTACCCTATAACCCAGCAATCACACTACTAGATATTTTACCCAAAGGATATAAAAATACTGATTCGAAAGGGTACATGCACCCCAATGTTTAAAGTTAATTCTTTATTATTTTAAGTTTATTTATTTTGAGAAGGGGGGATGGTCAGAGAGAGAGAGAGGAAGAAAAAGAGAGAATCTCAAGCAGGGTCCACGTTGTCAGCATGGAGCCCGATATAGGGCTTGAACTCAGGAACTTCGAGATCATGACCTGAGCCAAAATCAACAATCAGGTTCTCAACTGACTGAGCCAGCCAGACACCCCATTTATTTATTTATTTGTTGGTTGGGTGGTTTGTATTTATTTATTTATTTAGAGCAGGAGAGGGGCAGAGAGGGAGAAGGAAAGACAGAATGCCAAGCAGGCTCTGAGCTGACAATGCAGAGCCCAACATGGGGCTCAAACTCACAAACTGTGAGGTCACATCCTGAGCTGAAACCAAGAGTTGGATGCTTAACCAACTGAGCCACCCAGGCACCCCACCCCAATGTTTATAGCAGTATTATCTATCAACAATAGCCAAATTACGGGAAAAACCCAAATGTTCATCAACTGACAAATGGATAAAGAAGATGTGGTATGTATGTACAATGGAATATTACTCAGCCATGAAGAATGAATCTTGCCATTTGCAACAACGTGGATGGAGCTAGAGTGTATTATACTAAGCAAAATAAGTCAGTCACAGAAAGAGAAATATCATATGATTTCACTCATATGTGCGATTTAAGAAACAAAACAGATGAACATAGGGCAAGGGGAAAAAAGAGACGGAAGCAAACCACTCTTAACTATAGAGAACAAACTGAGGGTTACAGGAGGGAAGGTGGTTAAGGGGTTGGGCTAAATGGGTGATGGACATTAAGGAGGGCACTTGTTGTGTTGAGCACTAGGTGTTATATGGAAGCGATGAATCACTAAATTCTGCTCCTGAAACCAATATTACACTACATGTTAACAAACCAGAATTTAAACAGAATTTTGAAAAAAAGAATAAAAGGCAATGTACTCATTACTTCTTTAATAGATACTTTTTGGGGTGTCTTTCCATCCACAGTCTTCCTTCTCTGAGCACCATATGCCTCCTCCCACCAGGGCCTTATATATATAACCCTGCCTCCGGTCAAAACTGATTGGAGGGGCACCTGGGTGGCTTAGTCGATTAACCATCTGACTTCAGCTCAGGTCACGGTCTCACGGTTCATGAATTCTAGCACCACGTTGGGCTCAGTGCTGACAGCTCAGAGCCTGGAGCCTGTCTCAGATTCTGTGTCACTCTCTCTCTGACCCTCCCCCACTCGTGCTCTGTCTCTCTCTGTCTCTCAAAAATAAATAAAAATGTTTTTAAAAATTAAAAAAAAACTGATTGGAACAGCTTATTAACACCTGACCCAAGCTAAACGTTCCCTGGTAATTTAGAATTGGATTGGATTACATTCCCTAGTAATTTAGAATTCATTCCTTCTTCCACTCAACAAATATTAATGGAACCCTAACTTTGAACTAGGCCTGGTTCTAGGAGCTGGGAATACAGAGTGTTCATTTTCTCCTGATACCCCGCTGCATCATTCTGGGCTCTGTCAGACACCTATGCTTCCTTATACAGTCTCTTTCTTTGTTTCAGCTGGTTTAGTGGGTGTCTATTCTTTGCAAGAAAATAATCTTTTCTAAACAAATTCACATTATTATTCATGAGGGGGAAATGCCTTATTTTCTTTCTTTGGATTTTCAAAACCATTTCCCCATGGTAAAGAACCTGAGAAATCTCTCCAAAGTTTTATTTTTATTTTTTTAATATTTTATTTTTAAGTAATCTCTACATCCAGTGGTGGGGCTCAAACTCACTACCCTGAGATCAAGAGTCGCATGCTCTACTAGATGAGCCAGCCAGGCATCCCTCTCCAATGTTTTCACTAGGTAAATTCTCATTGAATAGAATCATATTTGATCTCAAGAAATCTTTACCTTTGAAATTTAAACTTTATTATCCACTTTATAAAAACACAGAGAACATCAAGTAATGTGTTAAGGCCTTCCATTTAATTTTTGCCTTTTATTTCTTTATAGTAATCACATGACAACTTCCCTATCCCTTACACACACACACACACACACACACACACACACACACACACATACACACAGCTTCTAATAAACGTCTTATGTAAGGAAGCAAAATAGAAAGACAGGAAAATTGAGTGGTTAGAAGCATGAGGTTTATAAGACAAACCTGAATTTAAATTCCCCTTCCTCTTGCAAAATTTCAAATTCATAAAAAAGAGACAGTAACTATTTCATAGAATTATTGTGAGAAGTAAAGGTAGCACATGAAATGCTCTCAATAAACAGCATTCACTAAACAGGTAGTCACTGTTTATTATTGGGATTTTTACTTGTAAGCCACAGTGGGTATGTATATAAATCCAGTTATGTGTACACAATACAAAAATGTACATAACATACACAGTACACAAATATATCTATGTAGGCAGTTGCACTATATCCCTTGCCTATGGAGAAACTGGATGGTAGTTTAGGCCAAGAGATGATTCAGACCCTTGTGTATAACTAATTACAGGACTCAACAATAAATTGTAATCTAATCCACTGGTGTAACCAGAGGTATGAATTTCTGCCAATTCAGGATCCAATGTCATCCTTAACAAATATTCCTCATCCTGAATGTGTCTAGAAGCTCTAAATGCTTTGCTGGAAGCTGAAAGGGTGTGGAGGGAAATGGGGTGGTGATTCAATTCCTCAGGATCCAAACACGGAGAGGTTTCAAAGCAGAAGTGGAGAACTCTGCTGCATCCCACGGTCTTAGAAAATGACTAAGAAAACAGCAATGATATACTGTGTGATCACAGCAAGTGCCACACGCTGGGCCAGCATTCGCCAACACTACTGTGGAACGTTATGGGTCAGCTCACTCGTTAAATGCGCTGACTCTAGAGTCTGACTCCCAGGGTTCAAACCCCAACTGTTCCTTTTGACTCTGGCCTTGTTTTCTTGGCTTTCCTGAAATTTGGTTTCTCATTTGTAAATGGGTATGATGATAATAGTAATATCTGTTGTAAGAAAATATTACAGGGAAGCCTGGGTGGCTCAGCTGGTTAAGCACTCATTTAGGCTTAGGTAATGATCTCACAATTCGTGAGACTGAGCCCCACGTGGGACTCCACGTTGACAATGTAGAGCCTGCCTGGGATTCTCTTCTTCTCCCTTTGTCCCCCCCACCCCCGCTCCCTCTTTCTCTCTTTCAAAATAAATAAATAAACTAAAAAATGAAGAAAGAAAGAAAGAAAGAAAGAAACAAACAAAGAAAGAAAGAAAGAAAGAAAGAAAGAAAATATTACTAACTTGGTGGCTTAAAACAACAGAAATACGTTCTCTCACAATTCTGGAGGATAGAATTCCAAAATCAGTTTTCACTGGGCTGAAATCAAGGTGGCAGCAGGCTTATGTTCCCCATGAAAGCTCTAAGGAAAAATCCATTCCCAGCCTCTTCCAGCTTTTGGTGGCTGTTAGCATTTCTTGTCTTGTGGCTTCACCACTGAAGTTTCTGCCTCCATGGCCACATCACCTTCTCCTCTTGTGTATATCAAATGTCCTTCTACCTCCCTCTTATAACAGTGAATGTGACTGCATTCTCGGACCAGTGATGATTAATTTTATGTGTCAATTGACTGACTATGGGGTACCCATATTAAACATTATTTCTGGATATGCTTGTGAGGGTGCTTCTGGATGATTATCATTTGAAACAGCAGATTCAGTAGAGTAGATAGCCCTCCCCAAAGGAGAGTGGGCATCAGGTAATCCATTGACAGCCTGAATAGAACCAAAGACAGAGGGAAGAGAAACTTATCCCTTTTTCCTGCCTCACTGCTTGAGCAGGAACACCTCATTTCACCTTCTCTAGACTGGGATTTATACCATCGGCTCTCCTGGTTTTCAGGCCTTCAGACTCAAACTGAACTACACCATCAACTTTCCTGGGCTAGTTTGCAGACAGTGTATCATAGGACTTCTCAGCTTCCATCATCTCTGGAGAACTCTGGACTGATTCAGGGTCCACTTGGATAATCTTCTTATCTGCATAGACAGGAACATTTTTGGCCATATATAAGAGAACATTCACAGGTTCACCTTTCAACCTACCACATTTGCCTTGTGGGCTTATTTTGAGGGTTGAATGATGTACACAAATAAAGCACAGTGGCTAGAACATGGAAAGTGTTCAATCAGCATTATCTACTATTACCAGGAAGATCTTGCCTGCTGCAAAGTGACCTTGAAGGAACCCTCACCCAAAGAGATATAAAGCAATACAGGAAGGAGGCTGATAACAGTTGACCTTTGTTAACAGCATCTGATTCAAAAATGCTGTAGATTGGTGATCTTAGCATGTACCTTTCACAGACAACACTGTAGCTCACAACTGTTTGTGTGATAGACAAGGTGGGGGAAATGGGAAAGAATCCAGAAATTAATGCAAAAGAGTTATTTTTATTAATCCATATTTGAAAATTAATGTATTCATAGGAATGTTATTTTCATTCCAATTTTGAAATAATCATTACATTCTGAATGAAGAAAACCTTCATATTCTAGAAATTTTTAACTTTGCACATTGGTTTATAACCTACTCTGTAGCATTTTTTTAAAGCTGAGCATATTGGTCTTCTCAATATTGGCATAAAATTGTTCTTTGTTGTGTCACCTGAAATGTCTGTTTCAAAAACACAGAATAAAGATCAAGGTTCAATATTTTAACACCTTCCTATCCTTCCCAAGGCTTAGCAGGTAAGCAGTCAGACTGAGAATAGATTTACACTTACAAAGCCCTTTCACAGACATTATTCATTTAATCCTCCGAATAATCTCATGAGATGGACAGGAATCAGGAGTACCACTTCATAGGTTTGGAAAATGAGATGGAAAACTTAAGGCTCAGAGAGTGGAACAGAGCTGGTCATAGGCAGAGCTGGACTGGAAGTCAGGTATTCTGACTCCTGATGTCACCACTAGTAAGAGAGGAGGGGTGGAAGTGGGTGCCCCGAACAAAGGCAAAAGTTACCTGGAAATTTCAAGCCTGGAAAAGGCTGAGGGAAGAAAAGCAAGAGCTGCAAAATGAAGGAAGTCAAAATCCCAAGTCAACCTCCTGTTTGCTCCTAGTTAAAAACACAGAAAGATCTGATTCCAATGAACCAGTGATTTGATGCATGTGCACACATTCTTACTGATTCCTTCCTTGGGCTGATTTCACATGATGCAGTAAAGGGAGCACATGACCTTATTTGCTAGTTCCTTTTCTAAACCACATTCCCTCACATGGGCAGGTATATGAGCAGGTGACAGGTTTCTCTGCACAGCAAGGACAACTGACTGGCCGTTGTTTCCCTAGAAACATTTCCTCAAAGAATTTGAAAGCAAGAGAGCATAGGAGAATCAGAAAGTGAAGACTTATGTTGATCACATTGAATTAAAATATTTATAGTAATACAAGTGACAGTTTATAAAATAAATGTACCCACACATGTGCATTACCTAGCTCCTTTTTCATACTGTAATTCCCTCCTCTTCCAGAAAGGTGTCAATTTCCCAACTGACTGCATTTCCTGTTTTTCAACTTTTGCCACATTACTTGAAGGTTTCTTCTAGTGCGGGTGATATTACAGTTACCGGCCTTTGGAATAACAGGGCCATCAGCGCTGCATGTGGAAATGGATGGGCTCATTGAAACAGCCTGATACAGAAAGAGAAACTGAATGTGAAACTACACATTTAGAATTTCAAAATGGTGGAATTTACCCACTGTGGCACCTTAAGTGGTGGAGATGTTTGAGAAGAGGGCCCGTAAGTAGAAAAGCACACTATTAATAGAAATCACTCACTGCTTGTGAATTGATGTGCACAAGGCACTGTAATTGACATCAAGGACAGCTAAGAACCAAGAGATAAAATTTGTCATTCCTTCCCTTCAGAAACTTATTATCTGGTCAGAAATGCCAAAGAACTCACAAAATCATGCAGCCAGGACAAAGCCCTCAGTCACATGTTATTTAGCATTTTCAAAGAAACATACAGGAGTTGAGACAACAGGCCAGGTTCACCAGTCTCAAAACCAGTCCAAATAAAAAGGTTTGTACTGAAAACAAGTCGTGGTGGGATGCCTCTTATTTGCAGTAGATTTGAATTTTAATAGCATTGTTTCTGAGCCTCTATATCATTACTTATATTGTTGCTGTTATGTTGTCATTGTCTTTACAGGAGACCTTACTGTGTGCAAACCACTTTCCTCACACTATTTCACTTTTTCCACCCACACTTGTGTGTGGTAGGTTTTATTCACATCTTGTACATGAGGAAACTGACTGAGAGAATAAGTGATTTACATGAGGTTTTGCAGACAATAAGCCATGGCTCCAGGCTTCAAATACTGACCCCCCAAAGACTCATATCATCTCTGAGCTCCTAGGGAGTATGTGCCTCATGGCATGGATCCAATCAGAGCAGAGAAACCACACTAGTAATTTGAACAGGGACTATCTCATAAAAAACAAAAACAAAAACTAGTAACAGGGGATTAAGCACTGAGGAGATTTAATTGTATATGATTGTTCTTTGCTCTTTAAGAGTTTCCAGTGTTGGGGTGCTTGGGTGGCTCCGTTGGTTAAGCATCCAACTTCAGCTCAGGTCATGATCTCAAGGCTCAGTGAGTTCAAGCCCTGTGTCAGGCTCTGTGCTGACAGCTCAGAGACTGGAGCTTGCTTCAGATTCTGTGTCTCCCTCTATCCCTCCCTGGCTCATGCTCTGTCTCTCTGTCTCTCTCTGTCAAAACTAAATAAAAACATTAAAAAAAAAAAGAGTTTCCAGTGTATTATCTATACCAAATCAGACTCTTACCTCAAGGGCAAAAATAGTGTTTGCACCTCTTTCATATTCCCCACCAATGTCAAGCACTGTGCTAGGCAGAAAATAACTTGGGCGTTCAGACCCAAGCATGTTCACATCCTTGCCCTGCTAGTTATTAGCTGGGTGACCTTGAGCAAAACATTTGGCCTATCTATGAAACGAGGATAATAATGGCTATATTAAAGAATTGGAGGGAGAATTAAGTGAATTTTTAAATGCAAAGGACTCAGATAAATAAGTGGAGGCTACTACAATTATTATTGTCATCACCATTGTTAAGATTCCCTGGTTCCTCATCTTTTGAAAGGCCCAGTATAATAATTGGGACAATATCTGAAAATCAACAAGACATCCTTTGACCTCATTTGCAGACAGATCTTTCGTTTGGTCTGCCAGAAGGAACTACCATATGTTACTCGGCCCTATTTTAAACATTGAATTTTTTTCCTAATGGAATGTTAGGTCAACATGCACCCTTCCCCATCATAAGTCTCTCAAGCATCAGCCTACTGAAAGCTGGGCTTCTTTAATCCAAGGGTGATATTTCTTTGCCTGGTTAACTTTCCTCTACCTTTCAACATGAGCCAATTGGCTTTAATCATGGGAAGTTATCAAAAAAGATTGGGCAGATTATGGGTAGTAATAGAGATAATTGCCAAGGAGAAATGAGGAAAAAAATAAATGAAACTTCCATCTCAGAGAGAAATAAATGGCTTTATTATGGGGTCAGGAAGGATGATCCTAGAATTCCCTGTCCAAGAGAAAACGCGTAATGGTAGTTGGGGAGCTGGAGCATTTGGCAGCAACAACATCCACGGATCAAAACAGCTTTTAAGGGCTGACCTCAGGGGATTGCATTTCTATAAAAGGAATGAGATGTTTTTCTTTATGCTGCAGAAAATGCAGAATCAGAGCCGATTGGAAACACAGTTAGCTTGTCTGTCATTATTTGCAAAGGACAAGGAGAAAAATGATGTTCTACCCTATTGGGGTGATAGGCAAAAATCTCTCCACGTTTTCTGGAATTCATTTGGGCAAGTCTCAGGAAGCAGGACCAAAAACTTTAAGGTAAAACTCTGTTGAAAATGGATTTTTCTGGAGTTATCTCTATAATATTGGATTTAATGAGAACGTTGGAGCCCCATTTCCCCTTCTGCCAGTGCCCCCAGGCCAGCAATGTGGAGTGGTGTTTGCCTGGGATGGCATTTAAAATTTTTTTTTTTCAACGTTTATTTATTTTTGGGACAGAGAGAGACAGAGCATGAACGGGGGAGGGGCAGAGAAAGAGGGAGACACAGAATCAGAAACAGGCTCCAGGCTCTGAGCCATCAGCCCAGAGCCTGACGCGGGGCTCGAACTCACGGACCGCGAGATCGTGACCTGGCTGAAGTCGGACGCTTAACCGACTGCGCCACCCAGGCGCCCTGGGATGGCATTTTAGAAGAAGCCGGGGGTGTGAGTGTTCTCATGCCACAGGGTACTGTGCAGTTCTGCACAGAATGTCCCCAGGACTTCCAAGGTCAGCAAGTGCTCAATGGGCCTCAGTTTTGAGTAGAGGTCCCAAGGCCCACCCTATGCCTCACTTAGGGCCAACAACACTCAACTAATCCTGTGATGAGGATTCAAAGAAAGGCTCAAAGAGGACTAACATGAACACTGTCGGATACATTTTATCTTTACATTAAAATGCTTATCTTCTCTGGAAGCCTGGGTGGCTCAGTCGGTTGAGCGTCTGACTCTTGATTTCAGCTCAGGTTGTTTTGTGGTCATGGGACTGAACCCCAAGCTGAGCTCTGCATGAGGCATGGAATCTCCTTCAGATTCTCTCTCTCCCCCATCTCAAAATAAATAAATAAACATTAAAAAATTAAATTAAAATAAAATACTTACCTTCTCATCTGCTGACTGGCTTTAGAACTACTCTAATCTCTCAGCAGTATTCAATGTCCACTTTTCTCCAATAACTTCTTCAGTTCTTAAATATTTAAATGCCTGCCATGGGCAAGAGGAGAAAGCAAGAGGAGAAAGAGGATATTCAGAAATGGTATGACTGGGTCAAGTTCTTCTCGTCTTTCAGGGAGGGGAACTTGAGCACCCCTAACGGGTGTTAGCCTAATGGAGGATCTTAGCCCACCTTGACTTTTTTGCTTCCCAAGGAAGCCCAGTCAGAGAGTGTACAGGTGCTCACAGATTTTCCTGGCCACCACCTCCTAGGGAATGGTAATTCTGTGATGGGAAGGAATCAAACACCAGGTACAGTGAGCAAAAGCTACCTTAACACACAGCAGAGAATGGGAAACTGACTTTTAGGTCCCAGAATTATTGTCCAGGATCCCTGGAACTCACTTAGCTGACCTCTGAAGAGTAGTTTATTTATTAGTGTGAATATTAAACGTTCACATTTTTTAACAAATAATGAGGCTTATTTTTTTATGAATATAATTTACTGTCAAATTGGCTTACATACAACACCCAGTGCTCATGAGCCTTATTGGTATTTTGGAATCATATTCACCAAAGGCCTTCAACAAATAAAAGTTCTTTTGTACATTTGGAAATACGTGGAAGACCGTCATTATAAACATATAAGCATAGTACCTGCATGAATATAAATAATTGTTGGGAGTTGATTATATCATTCACCCTTTCCACCAAATCATATTCTTAATAAGGGCAGCATCTGATTGGAATTGCTTAAACCTTGTCATTATTTCTCCTATAAGCAACTGCAGACTGCAAGCTTAATTAGAATGAAATTGGTATTTTGAACAGGTATTCTACCCTACATTAACTAACTGGATATAAGGCCAGTAGCATATGATCCATTATAATAACATATAATAATTATATAAGTAAAGGACACGCATGTATATAACATATGTTTTTTAATCCTCATATATTGGAGACATATTATATTATATTATATTATATTATATTATATATATGTATGTATATTATGTATGTTATATATATATATATATATATATATATATATATATATATATTCCTAATAGGGGGATTAAAAAAAATTATAGCTCAAGTCACAACATTTGAATCATAAAATCTGTTGCAAGGATGAGAAAATCCATTTATTGTACTGAACTCCATTTATTGTACTGAAAGCAAATGCCTGTTTAGTAACCAAAGAATGTACACCTTTGGAGAAAGTAAATTACAGCCCACTTCCTACTCAGGTAATTACATTCTCTGCTGGTTTAAATCTCCTCCCAAGGTTCTGTGCCCCACACAAGGTTCTCCCTGCTCTGACTTTGAACCTCTGGACTCTGGAGTCCATCGGAGCATGGTCCCCACTTTTTCTGAGCAGCCCCATCCTCAGTCCTGAGCAGAATTATTCTTATGATGGGGGTTGACTATTTATTCATGTGTATGCCATCTGCCACCCAGAGCTGAGAGCATCTTCCTGGGGAGACTCTACTTAAGAGCGGTCACAGCTTATTACCTGTCTATCTGAGGTACAAGCCTGAATGGCTTTTAATTTTTTGATGCTTAATGTAGAGAAAATAGAATTGCTTTTGATTGATCCTGCCAAACTCTATGATGCATGCACTTCTTTTCTTTTTCAGTGGCTCACAGGAAGCTAGCAGAACAAGACTCTATGGAGAGGGGTCAGTGCAGTGGAAACCCCGTGCGAGGGGCCACATTGCAATCTTGGGCTACTGGCTCTGCTACTATCTGGTTAACCTTAACCAAATTCCTTAAGGTCTCTGAGTCTCAGTTTCCTCATTTTTTAAAATGTGCTAAACACACAGTTGTTATAAAGAGCAAATGAAACTATGAATGTGCTATCACCTATGTAACACACAGGTAGGCATTATGATTGTTTACAAAGTACAAAACTATTCTTATAAAGATGTATAATACACTGTGTATCATGCTCACCACTGGCATGCCACCTTACTACTTTATGGAGAAGATTATATACTATAAAGGAGAAGTTTTATACTAGTTATAACTATATTAATACAGTTATAAGAATGATATTGTTAATACTAATATATAAAATTAATATGAATATTAATATAGTTATAAGAATGATATAGAAAGTATATTAATAGAACTACAGTGAAACCTTTAACAAAATCACAAGGTCTTAAGGAATTGCAAGGTAATGCTCACTTTTCCAAATTTTGGTCTATGTTAAATTGTCAGTGAAGGCTGAGCTGGTATCCTATAGATGCCTGAGCCTGGAAGAAGCACAATTACATTTTCATTGACAATTCTACTCCCTCTATAAATCAACATCATTTCCTCCTGGCCTCTCCAAGATTCAGCAGCTGTCATAAGGTTGCCAGGTAGAATAATGATTCAGGACCCACAGACCACACTGTCTTATTGAACTGCTCCCAAGCTCACTGGCTCTGGGACCCAATAAATCATTGCTTTACAAGTCATCTGGAACGCAAGGTGCAGCCCAGAGTCAAGAGTCAAGGTTCCACAGGACTGTTAGGAAATATTTGTTAAAGGGAGGGGGGAAAGATTTTCCTTTTTTGTCACATAATAACCTTTCTCTTGATCCTCTGACTGGTTTCCTATCTGCATGTTTTTCACCCTCTGTATATTTAACAATTCCACTTCAGTGTTCAGATACCATTGTGGTTTTTTTTCTCTTGATCTTGAAGCTCTTCCAGAGCCCCTACTGTTTTTTAAAATATAGAACTCAGGATTCTTTCTTGTGTGGCTTCCACCGTATTCTACCCCACTTCCCATGGAGATTACACACTCAGTAAAGAGTCGGCCTGTTTTCAGTGTCCTGAGCAGATGGAGACAAAGTTATTCTCCACTTTTGTTCCAAGAAACAAGGCAACGTTGTGTTGCCAAGTTTTTGCCTTTTTGTATTGAGCAATTGGAATAATCATAATACCAATCTCTCTTCTTTATAGGAGTGTTACTATTTATAAAGTTCCTACCCCTCCAGTCTTTCACCATCCTGGTCTCTCTTGGAAGAATTGAGTGTGAATTATGCTTCGTGATAACACAGAGAGCATGGGTGAAGGATAAAGACTTCATATATTGAGCAATACCTAAGATTCCAGAAGTTATTAGATTTGCTGATGAAACGGAAAACACAACAAACTTCTCTGTGTCTTGTTGTTTGTGTATAAGTCTTTAATCACTCCACTTTACTCATGACACCTCTCCTGATTTCCTCACTTTTTGCCATGAGAATAATGCTTTCATCATGGGAATCTACCTCCAAAACCAAGAGGACACTGTATACACCGTATGTTAGTCAACTTGACAATAAATTATATTAAAAAAATTTTTTAAGGAGGACAAAAAAAGAATGATGCTTTCAATTTATGAGCAATAATTTGCATTCTTTATACAAAAATGAATCCATGGACACCATTATAATATTGCTATGGGGGAGACAAGATTCCTGATGAATGCTCACATTAGTGGATGGAATTCTACGAAGAAGCAGAATAGTAGCATAGACTCAAAATATCTCCCCCAAAATAAATTGTGGTGGTGGATTTAATCTGTGCCCACAAATTATTTGGTTCTTCTGCTTCCAGGAGGGGAACTCCATTCTCCTTCTTTTCGATGTGAGCCCAACTTAATGACTTAAAAGAGACATAAAATGACTTAATGACTTAATGACTTACGACTTAAATGACATAAAAAGAGAAAAATTGTAACGCTACATGGCAAATTCTGGCAGACACCACCTTAACTAAGTGATCAACGTTAATATCACTGTAATAAGATATATCCACATTTGTATCCTCTAACACAATAGGATAAGAAAAGCATATCATCTATGTGGTGTGCCTCCAAATCCATAACTCCAGAATTCATGAAAAACATCAGATAAACCCAAATTGAGGGACATTCTACAAAACAGCTAACCACTACCTATCAATAATGTTAAGATCATTAAAGACAAAGAAAAAAGAGAGGAAAAAAATCATCGGTGGGAAGAGATCAAGAAGACGTGGTAATTAAATGAAATATGGATTAGATCCTGAACAAAAAGAGTATATTAAGGGAAAAACTGGTTAAATCTGAATAAAGTTTGTATTTTACTGACTAGTATCAATGTTAATTTCTTAGTCTCAACAAATGTCTTAAGGCCCTGTGAAGTGTTGACGCTAGAGGAAGCTGGTTGAAGGATTTGCAAGACCTCTCTGCTATCTTTGCAGGACTTTTGTAAAGAAAAAAAAATATTTCAAAATTAAAAAAAAATGGTAAATAATGTGCATGTTTATGGACATGTTTAATGTAAGCATAGATGGGCTAAGATAATATTCATTCTTTCACTCAGTTCATTCTCTGTACATTTCTTGAGAGTCCGCTCTGTCCTAGGCATGGGGGAAACAGTGCTGAAGGTGGCTGAGATTCCCACACTCATGGAACTTACAGTCTGATGGGTATAACAGGCAGAATGAGTGATACAAAAGACAGGATGCTGCAGGTGCATGTCATGTGGTACCCAACCTGTTCTGAAGGTTAGAGAAAGCTTTCCTCAAGCAGAGGGGTTTGAACTGAGACTAGAAATGTCATGTAAGACAGGGATGGGAGCTGTTTGGGCAGAGAGGGGACACTTCCAGGCAGAAGGAGCAGCATGACAAGGACTCAGAGCAAGGAGTGAGGGATGAGAAAGAAAGCCAAGAAGTGAAGTTAAAGGGTAGAGAGAAGGATCTAGACAGGAAGGCAGGGGCTAGATCATTCAACGTCTTATAGGTCAGGGAAAAATTTAGGATTTGGTGCTAAAGTAGTAGGAAAGCCCTGGAGAGTGTTAGGTAAATTATGTAATTATGTTGCAACTTCTGTCTCTCAATATGATTAGTTCCCAATTTCCTAAATCAATATTGCTCATGTTTGAGAATGGATTAAATTTCCTGATTGTTAGTGACTTTCATAAGAAACATATCATTTACTTTTCATCCTGACCCCAACTCCAACCTCAGTTCTTATTTTAGGGGTGAGGAGGGGAAAGGACTTTAGCCAATTGTAACAGGATCTGATAGCCCAGGAAACAAAGAAACCCACTGCTGAGATGAGCCAAAGTCTCAAGTAAAACTTTTGTTATTCAAAGGCTCTTGTAGTACAGAAAAAAAAAAAAAAAAAATGGCAACAGGTTGTCCATGGGCATTGTTGCTGGTACAGGGAAATGGCTCTTTGTCCCCCTCTGGCAGGGAGCAGAGTTGAAATTTTCTTTACTGATTGAGCCAACTGTGGGTGACCTGTCTCTGGGCAAGCGAAGGTATTAGCCAGTTCGCTCCCCAGGTCTCGTTTCCCTTTGCAAGTCCTCTCCCCATCATCAGAGTCTTGGGGGGAGGCAGGGCCCTACCTCCCACTATGGGTGCACCTGACTTAGGGTTAGCTAACTGGGTGTCCGCACCCAGATCTCTGAGACACAAACTATCCAGAATTCTTCCAGGGGATGGAATAGTCACAACCAGGTCTGGGACATTGGTGGCAGCAATGCCAACAGAGGTGTGCAGAAACCAGATAGATTCTGTGGCATGATTTGTTGTTCTCCAGTCTCCCTCAGCTTCTCCTCATTTGTTGATCCTTATTCTCTGTGGGAGATCCAATGTCTTCCCAATAAACTTCTTTATCTGCAGGTCTTTTTCTGACATTGATGGCAAAATACATTGACTGTTAAAAATAATTCACATTTGGGGCGCCTGGGTGGCGCAGTCGGTTAGGCGTCCGACTTCAGCCAGGTCCCGATCTCGCGGTCCGTGGGTTCGAGCCCCGCATCAGGCTCTGGACTGATGGCTCAGAGCCTGGAGCCTGTTTCCGATTCTGTGTCTCCCTCTCTCTCTGCCCCTCCCCCGTTCATGCTCTGTCTGTCTCTGTCCCAAAAATGAATAAACGTTGAAAAAAAAATTAAAAAAAAAATAATAATTCACATTTATATAGCACTCAGCATTTGCAAGCAATGTTCTAAGTACTTTGCTATACACATTATCCCCTTTAATATTATAAAATAGAGAAATAGATTTCTCTGCTGACAGAGGGAAGCCATGTGGCAGATAATTTACTTTTTTTTTAAGTTTTTTTCTTATATTTTTAATGTTTACTTATTTTTGAGAGAGAGAAAGACAGAGTGTGAATGGAGGAGAGGCAGAGAAAGAGGGAGACACAGAATTTGAAGCAGGCTCCAGGCTCTGAGCTGTCAGCACAGAGCCTGACGTGGGGCTTGAACCCACGGACTGTGAGATCATGACCTGAGCCAAAGTCGGACGCTTAACTGACTGAGCCACCCAGGTACCCCCAACAGATAATTTCCTTTAAGAAGAAAAAACTATGAATGGAAGCCTATTTTCATGCCCAGAGATAAAAAAGTCAGTTTTCTCTAATATCAAAAAATTGGAAGCAAACTGAGACGTTTGAGAATATGGGAAATGAATAGACAAATTATAGCTCAACCACCCCAGGGACTAGTACACAGCCACTTAAAACAATAATGAGCAAAACTGAGATGTGGGACGTGAAAAGCTTATGATTGCAATTGTATAAAAAGATGAAAGCAAATGGTCAAGGAGTGGGAAAAATTATGTGAACATTTAGATCTGTTTTGTTAGGGTGGTGATTATAAGTGAGTTCCCCTCCCCCCCCACCCCCCCCACCCCCGGTTTCTAAACTCTGTCTCAGGTTGTTACATTATATCCATAATTTTAGAAGGATGTTATATCTATAATTTTAAAAGGAAATGCTCTTTCCCTCATTATATGTTTATCCCAGTGTTCCGGGATGATTCTTCTGCAAGTGTTGGGAAATCCCTACAATCATTCCCTTGGCAACCATTTAAGATAATGAACTTCAGGGTCCCTCTAAAGTCTATGCTGTTAGGGCAAATATTGACCACAATGTTGAACTGAAGTTTTCAGTATCAAATCCCAAAATGGCCCCAAATTGCGATCCCTATCAGCTTCTGTTGTAAGGTTAAAACCCTAATCCAGATGTACATATTTGGGGATGTAACCTACCACTGCCTTGACCCAATCATTCTTGCTTTGTTTCTGCTTTGCAGAGAACTGGGACGTCAGCTTCAGTTCATGAAACTTTGTAGATTTTTGAGACATCAGTCCTTTGATTCACACTTTTACCTTTTATGCAGGCTCATACCCTGGGGCATTTCCTAAACCCTCAATTTGTGATGCTCTTATCCACTTTCTTGATTCTTAATCTTGTCTTTCCACTTCTGGGGATCAAAATCTACCTTCCTCAAGAAACCTTCCCCAGTTCCCTAAGGAATTCTCCGTAAGACACCAAACAAACTAAGAAATAAAATTAATTGAAAAAAATTAAATTAAAATAAAATTAATAAGTTGAACCACTAACGAAACAAAAGTGAAAATTGCAATATTTGTAGGTCAAAAAGGATCTAACATCTACAATTTCACATGGTTCGGTCTAATTAATAGCAGGCAGCACACCTACAGTGCACAACATTGGCAGCCCTTGTAGGTCACACTTCAAAGTCACCAAGGTCACTTACGATTGCCCATCAGAATCTGCAGCACTCCTTGAGTCAAATTTGACATTGCTTATGACAAGTGGGCCCCGTATCTCAAGTTTGCTACCTTTCCCATGCATCCCAGAGATTTATAGTTTGCACCTAGTTGAGACATTTTCAGAAAGAAACTTTGGCGTCCCTCCTGGCTAAGACACTACTAATTTATTTAGCCAGATGATCTTATTAAATAAGAGCTACTAAATAGTTCTACTCAATCAAACAGCCTGATTATCTTTCAAAATTAAAAAATGCATGAACCCTGTTACCCAGCAATTTGACTTCTTGGTGACTTGTCCAACAAGTATACCCATACTCATGCAAAATGAAGTATATTTAAGAAAATTTGTTGTTACTTTGGTTTGTAATAGCAAAAGACTATTTTTAACTATTTAAATAAATTTGGTACTTCAATACAGAGCATTGGAATAATACATCTCCGAGATACAGAATTGAGAAAAGAGACCAATGTTACAGTATATTTCCATTTCCATGGGGAAGTGGTGTCAGGAAAATATCTCCTGTTTGGAGAGGAATTGGGTGGAACGAGAAAGGGAAAGAAATGGATCTTCCCGAGTGTGCCGTTTGGTACATTGTAAATTTGTCTACCATGTGCGTGGATTACTTACTAAAAAATGAAAGTAATGATTTTTTTAAACTAGCTTTTTCCCTTAAATGAATCAGATTGAGAATTAAAAGCACAATCTTGCTCTGATATTGACTGAAGTAGGAGTCCCTATCATTGACTTTAATACAGTTATATTCACCTGGTTCATTCCAACCTTCCTGAAGTATTTATGCAAAGGATCATACCTCTCCTTGACGTGAAATTCCCAGACCACACTGAAGTGTCCTTGGTTTGCTCTTTCAAGGCTGGAGAAGGCTTAGCGAGGCAATTTCAAGGAGAGGCAGGGCATATCAAGGAAATTAAGCACAGATATAGATATTACATACATAGATTTATATCTTCTTGTCAAGAGCTAAGAACACTGGCCTAATAGTCAATGTCTCCCCAAATTTATACAATATTTATTTGCTTCTAGAAAATTAAATTGTTAAAATTCTTGAAAGTAGAACATTCTTTTGAGTAGGGAACATATTCCCCCTATAATTTTGAAAGCAATTTGAGCCTCATTTCCTATTCAGTCACCACTATCTGTTAAGTACTAAGAATCAGGCACACCAAAATCTAGGATAATGTTTTTCAAGGTTGTTCTATTTTTGGTTTAGTTCCTTGCCTTTAACTTTTAATTGTCAAGTAAAGCTAAATCTAGGTCAGTCCCTTATGTAATAGACCACATATTTGATCTTTGGGAAGATTTTAGACATCAAGGCTTTTGAGGGCAGAAAAAAGAATGATAGTAAAAGATAACCCATCCAATTATGTTTTTATTTCAGTAGTCCTGGTGCTATACCAACCCAGTCTTCCTCAAAACAACTGTAGTTTGTAAGTGGCCTGGGCAATTCACTTTGGGCGAAAACTGAAAACTTTGGGAGGAACAATGAAAAATAAGTTTATATTGTGCTCAGGTGTTTCCAACTGGGTTTTCTTTCCTTTGCTGTTGGGAAATGCTTAAGCAAATAGTATTAGAATATCTTCAAAGCTTCTGGCAGAGTAACTGCCAGACAGGTCCTTCTGTATCCTCAAAGATGCCATCTGCCCCACTTTCCTGCTACCCCTAAGTTGCCTTCAGTCAGACCTCCCAGTATCATTAGGATACATGTATCAATTCCCTTCTAAAAATGAATTTTCTGGGGTGCCTGGTGGCTCAGTTGGTTAAGCGTCTGACCGGCTCAAGTCATGATCTTGCGGTTTGTGAGTTCCAACCCCGCGTCAGGCTTTGTGCTAACAGCTCAGATCCTGGAGCCCGTTTGGGATTCTGCGTCTCCCTCTCTCTGCCCTTCCCCCACTCATGCTCTGTCTCTCTCTCTTTCAAAAATAAATAAACATTAAAACATTTTTTAAAAAATATAAATCTTCGGAGGCACCTGGCTGGCTCAGTCATACAGCATGTGACTCTTGGTCTTCGGGTTGTTTATTACAGTAGAGTCTACTTTTTAAAAAAGTCAATTTTTCATTTTTTAAAGGGAAATGTAAAAATATAAGTAATTAAATTTAATTGAAATGAAAACAAAAATTGAAAAGTAAAGGAAAACATATGCCACATATATATGACAAATTGTTACTATTAATAAATAAATACTCTAATATTTTGAAGAGAAAAGAATATGAATTGGTCATTAAATATATAAAAAATGTCAGGGCTCCTGGATGACTCAGTCAGTTAATCCTCCAATTCTTGATTTTGGCTCAGGTCATGATCTCACAGTTCATGAGATCGAGTTCCATGTGGGTCTCCACATTGATAGCACGGAGCTTGCTTGGGATTCTCTTTCCCTCGCTCTCTGCCCCTCTCCCACTCACTCCCTTGTGCTGTCTCTCTCTAAAAATAAACAAACATTTTTTTTAATGTCAAACCTCATTAATAAAAAAATGCAAATTAAAATTGGTATTATTTCACCTGCCAAGTGAGCAAAGATAAACACTGATGTTACTATTCAATATCTGCTACCACGTGGGAAAATAAACACTCTCAAAACTTGCTATATGGGGCGCCTGGGTGGCGCAGTCAGTTAAGCGTCCGACTTCAGCCAGGTCACAATCTCGCGGTCCATGAGTTTGAGCCCCGCGTCAGGCTCTGGGCTGATGGCTCAGAGCCTGGAGCCTGTTTCCGATTCTGTGTCTCCCTCTCTCTCTGCCCCTCCCCTGTTCATGCTCTGTCTCTCTCTGTCCCAAAAATAAATAAATGTTGGAAAAAAAATTAAAAAAAAAAAACTTGCTATAGAATTCTAATTCTATACCTTTCTAAAGGGTAATTGGGCAAGCTGTGCCAAAAACTTTAAAAGGTACAATTTTCCAGGGCACCTGGCTGGCTCAGTTGGAAACACGCGCTTGATCTCAGGGTCGTGAATTCAAGCCTCACACTGAGTGTAGAGATAACATAAACGAATAAATAAGTAAACAAACAAACAAACAAATAAACTTTTAAAAAAAGTACAAATTACCTCAGTCAACTAGTTTTACTTTCTAGGATGTGTTATATAGAAATGTATAAAGATATATGCAAAGTCACCTGTAAGAGTGGTCATTGCACTGCTTGATTTTTTTACTGTCAATATGTCAACTTCACAAAACAAAAAAACTTTTCCTCAAAAAACAATGTAAAGGAATAAGTGAATCTCCTTTGAAAAGCATCTACTGTATGTATGAAAAGACTCGTTTTCCTTGGGGCCTTTTACTACCCATTAAAATGAACTGCACATTATTTTTACAGCTTGAAGTCTTCTGAATAAATTTGTAGATGTTCTCTTCCAAAGACTCAGTCTGGAAAGATTAATCTTTGGTTTTGGTTTTCAAAATGAAGTCTATTAAGTGGTCTTAAAAACAGAAGTGGGCATCGTTGTTCATGCAAATTATTGGTGCTTTAAAAGTCTTGGGCTTGGTGAGGACTGGCTTTCTCTTCCTTTGCACTGGATTGTAAATTAGGGGGAGAAAGCAATGGGAAAGCAGCCCTGTAATGGAGGCACCCACTGTCCTACACATTTGGAATGAAGGCCAATAGACCTTCTAAAGTTTGGAGGCCTGGAATGGGCCTTTGAGATGACAGTGGAGCTTTGATTTTACGATTACAATTAGAGATCAAGGTGAGCACCCAGTGCCCAAAGACTTTCCCTGATGGAAATGAATACACACCTGGCTCTAATACCATAACCCAGCTAGAATACAAATAGAGCATATTATCAGCCATCAGAGCATGTTGTCCCTGAGTAGCAGCAGACTGAGGAGCAGACTTTAAATCAAAATGAAAGAGAGTGCCCCAGAGCCCCTCATCAACCATTCCTCTGCTGGGCTCCCCATGGAGCCAAGAGAGAGGGAGGACCTTTCTGTAAACAGCCAGATCAGCAGAATGAGCCCTGGGATTCAACAAAGTGTCGGGTGAATTCACTGTACACAGATTCTCATTTGCCTCTTCTTCTGTCTGACAGATTGCTTCTTTGCAGACCTCCAGAAGGAGGCAAATTGCTGGGAAGGGTGTGAGGATAGAGGTACTCATATACTGCTGGTAGGAGTGTAGCAATATTGGCACATGATTTGGGGAGAGGGACAGTTTGGCAGCGTCCCCCAAGTTTTAAAATGCACATACAGTGTGGTGAAGCAACTTTGTTTCTAGGAGTCTAGACCAGTTGGTTAAGTGTCTGACTCTTGGTTTCGGCTCAGGTTATGATCTCAAGATTTGTGGGTTTGAGCCCTGCATTGTACTCTGTGCTGACGGCAGGGCTTGCTTGGGATTCTTTCTCTCTCTCTCAAAATAAATAAATAAACTTGTAAAAAATGAAATACTGTGGCCATGATTTAGAAAGATTATCTTTGTTAAATGATCCCCCTTGGGGGGAACATCCTTGATTTCCTTAAATGAGCATAGATATGTGTGTATGTAAATGTCCAGTTAGCACTGAAAAGAATTTGAAAGTTTCTATAGTTTCTAAAGTTTCTACAGTTAATAAGGATTCCTCTAAAAAAGGATGTAGTTAGGATGGAAGAAGAAAGGAAAACCCACTTCCTACTTTATCAATTTCTGTGTTTATTAAGTAATGTCCACGCCCAACGTGGGGCTCAAACTCACGACCCCAAGATCAAAAGTCACATGCTCTACCAACTGAGACAACCATGCACCACCCCCAATTTCTGTATTGTTTAAGATTGAAAATTTTCCTTACTGTTTTTACTTGAGTAAGTAATGATACCTTTTTTAAAGGAAACAAACCTGTATCTGTACATTTAATAGCTCATGTGAAGGTTCTGTTTTAGGTGACACTATGTGTCCCTTTAGCTCTTCCCAATCCAGAGGACACGAGTGCTGGGGAGATGTGAAGGTAGTGCCTCATGGCTCTGATGGTCAAACTGAGTTTTGAGGCAGGGTGTTCACCACAGTATGGCAAGGTAAGCGGCTACTTGTTACTCACCCTACATATGAGATCAGAGTGGGATCTCCACTGAGCTAAGAACTCTGGATCACAGCAGCCTTCTGTTTTCTCTGCCTCTGAGCCTAATCAGTCCCCAGGGCTGGGGTGGGGCTGAGCCCACACTTGAGGGGCCAAATGGGCTATGATACAAGGATGAAAGAACCTGAGTGAAGGCAGAGAAGGCATTGCCTCAGGAAACTCGATTTCCGTCCAAGCTCCAGCCCTCTCAGCCTTGAGCAAATTTCTCAATCCAATTGATTCTAAAAGTGCTTCAGTTTAGAGGAGGCAGCCCGGGGCGGCGATAGGGGAAGGAGGGCCAAAAGTGGCATTAGAAGGCCCGGAAGCCGGTTCTTGCGTCCACCCTCTGGTGGCCTTGAGGACAGTCACTGCAACCCTCTCAGTGCTCTCACTCTTGTTTTTGTCAGCTGTAAAAATAATCCCCAAATGATATCCTATCTATTTGAACAATACATTCTATAAAGATGTCATCAAAGTCTCACATAAGTCTAATATTCATTATAGTCTGTATAAACGAAGATTGATAAGCCCACAGCCAAAAACTGTCTCCAAGTAGGGAATTATGGGTGACCATTGGCTGACAACTCAGTCGCAGGCTGTACCAAGGCACTTGGAACCTGTTTTTGAAGTCAGAAGATATTTATGGGGGGGATCGTGCCCTGGTTGGGGACCAATGTATACTCCCACTGACCTTTTCTGAAGGCTCTCCTCTTCCTCGATCTTCTTAAGATACAAGAGTATACTTTCTGCATCTTTTTTATGCTTTCCTGGAGCTTTCTCCTATGGCCTTGTGTAGAGAAGCTGGTCTATTAAGTGCTGAACATTCTAGATCAAATTTGGCCATCGATTTTTATTTACAAAGCTCTCCTAAAAGAGTGTTGTTCTCCCCTCCTCCAGTTCTGTCTCTGTGACTAGAACTTGAATGTCCAGGAACACCGGCAGCAAAGCCACCGTTCCCCCTCAGGGATGCCACTGCCTATCTCAGTCAAGCGCTTAATAGCTGAGGGACTCACTCGTCATGTTTCCCTTTTTTATCTTTCTGTTATTTTACTCCCTATTTTCTAAGTAAGAAGTTAGAACAAAAGGAGAGAATGAGAGAGGGAGAAAAAAAGGACGAAAGGCAGGGAGGGAGAGAGAGGGGAGAGAGGAAGCAGAGGATAAATGGAAAACCTGAAAGATGAATGACAGAAATTGCAAGGAGGACAAGGGAAGGATTTGAGGACAGAGGATGGCCCCATAGAAGCAAGAGAGGATAGTCCCAGAGGGAGTTATTACCTACTATTTTACTGAGAAGATCAGGAAAAAACCAGCTCCAACTCCGCCACACTCACCCAACCGTATCTGAGCCCAGCAGCTCTGCTCTCCCCCATTATTGTTGATAGACCACTCCTGCCACCGACCAGACCAATGCCTCCATGTATGCGCTGTATCCTATTTCTTCTTGCCTTCTTCTAGACTCCGATAAGACAGTTCTCCTCTCTGTCCTCGGCACCATCAATTTTTCCTTCTCTAGTGCATGATTGCCCAACAGAATGCAAACATGTCTTCGTGTCTATTATCTATTTTCCTGTTCTCCGTTGCAACAAAGATTGCAGCGATAGTTATGTTCACTTGTGCTGCCTCAGATTTCTCTCGTCTCATTATGTTTCAATCTCACTCCGAGAATATTTTGTTCACTTTACCCAATAGTTCATGACAAGGTCCCCAGTGACTGCCACACTGGCAAACCAAACAGCCAATTCTCAGACTTTACCCAGTCTGAACTATTTCATAGCATTTGATGCTGTCTTTGATTACCAGTTGTTCACTCTCACTTTCCTAAAATACTTTCTTCAATTGCCCTCCTGGACCACTCTCTCTTGGTTCTCTTCCTGCTTGGCTGGCTGCTCCAAGGATCTCCTTTCCTGATTTCCTCTCAACCCCTAGACCTTTAAACATTGCCACAGTTTGATCCTCAGACAAATTCTCTGCTTCATTGAGTACCTCACTGATTTCATTCAGTCTCATAGTTTTACAAATTGTCTCCTTGTTAACGATTCCCAAATTCCCCAGGCTGGAGAGCCCCACCCTGAACTCCAGACTCATATCTCCGACACTTATCTGACATTTCCACTTAGATTTCTAACAGATGTCTCAAACTCAGTCTACCCAATACCAAACTCCTCATTTTTCTCCATAATCCTACCCAACCAGTCTTCCTCATCTCTGTAAATGTCAAGCTCAGTTTTCCAATTTCTCCAGCCAAAACTTTGACTTCTCTTACTCTCACAACCCAACCTAATCCATTAGAAAAAATAATGATACACCCAAAATCTAATCACTTCTCACGACTTCCACCACTCACATCGTTAGCTCTTATCTGGATGATTGGAACATCCTCCTGACCTTATTATGCGTTGTTGTGGGTACTGCTCGTGGTTCACCACATTCCATCATCCTTTCCTTTCTTTACATGTGTGTTGACACATTTCCCACTTCTACTTATAGTTTTCTGTGGACATGTGACTAAATTTTGGACAAAGGAATGCAAGAAGGGATGTGTGCTATTTCCAAGGTAGACTTAGAGACCATGGGCATTCTTCCTACATTGTCTTTTCACTTCCCAGGAACCAGAATTGGAAGGCCACTGTGAGCCATGTAAACAAGAAGAAAGGGGAGTCTAGATGTGTGAATAATCATGTAAAGCAGAGCTGTGTGACAATCTGAAACACACAGCTCAGGCTGTTAGGTAAGAGAAGAACAAACTTCCATCTTCTTTAATCCACTGAATTATAGAAGCTGAGGCTTATGCTATTTAGCATGGGAAGCTCAGGTAGAGAACCTAAAACATACAAGCTTTTCAAGAAAGGGTTTGAGATGTTTCAATTCTGTATCATCTCCCCCTAAAAATGAGTAGTTCCAAAACATGGAAAACAAACCATAAAGTCGGCATTAATAAACATCTACATGAATAAAGAAGAGTTAACATTAGGTCAACACACCAGCTGCAATTCAAATCATATGTTATATACAAATATAATAAAGTTTAAATCATAAAAACAAAATGCACGATTCATTTCCAGCAAAATTCAAGACTCTTTCTGAAAAGTTTATACCAAATAATTATACATACCTGTGGGTACATTTTATTATTTGATATGATGTGTGGTAGGGCCTCAGAGTAAAAGTGCTTAGGTTCTGGGGTGGCCTTAAATGCTACCTGTCTTAGCTATTTACTAGCTGAGTTACCTTGATCAAGCCCTTTAAACTCTGAGACTCAGCTTCCATCTCCTGTAAAATGGGAAGAGAGCAGGAAAATAATACTTATTTCACAGGGTTGCAAAGGTAATCAACAAGTACACTGTTTTTGAAAATACTTGGCATACATTATGGAAATGCATGGAATGAATACTTTTACATTATAGGTTTCCATAGAATCTCAGTGTTTGAAGTGCGTCTAGAAGTCAGTTAAGCCTATGATGCTCAACCCTACAAAATTATCTGGAAAGCCTTTTATTTATTTTTTTTTCAACGTTTATGTATTTTTTTGGGACAGAGAGAGACAGAGCATGAACGGGGGAGGGGCAGAGAGAGAGGGAGACACAGAATCGGAAACAGGCTCCAGGCTCTGAGCCATCAGCCCAGAGCCTGACGCGGGGCTCGAACTCACGGACCGCGAAATCGTGACCTGGCTGAAGTCGGACGCTTAACCGACTGCGCCACCCAGGCTCCCCTGGAAAGCCTTTTTTAAAAAATGTTTATTTATTTATTTCAAGAGAGAGACAGAGACAGAGAGAGTGTGGGTGTGCACACGAATGGGGGAGGGTCAGAGAGAGAGAGAGAGAGAGAACCCCAAGCCAGTTCTGTGCTGTCAGCTCAAAGCCCAATGTGGAGCTCGATTTCATGAACCATGAGATCATGACCTGAGCCTAGACCAAGAGTTGGACGTTCTACTGCTCAACCGACTGAGCCACCCAGGTGCCCCATCTGGAAAGGTTTTTAAAACACACATGGCAAGACCCATCTCTTCAAAGAAGTGAATTAAGTAGGCCTTGAGATTCTGTATTTTAAGTTTCCTATTCACAAGAAACTCGTACTATTGGTTAAGCACTAAGTGGTTGGATGACAGAGTAGAAAGGAGAATTTTCACATTTTTTTTAATTTTAAAAATTCAGAATCACACAAATGTATAATTCTATTCAAAAATAACCAGATTAAAATTATTTGATACAATAACCAATAGATAAATGCATGTTCTTGGAAAAGTCCTAATAAGGCTAGCCCTGAACAGGAGTTCGGGGTATAGGTCAATTTTCTCAACCATCCCTTCACGCAGATTTAGCCAGATTCTACTTGAACATTTCCAATGTCTCCACTCACACTACCTTACAAAGCAGCCCATCCAGTTGTCAGACAGCTATAATTGTTAGAATATTGTTTTTGCAGGTCTGTGTCACAGTGAGGGATGCTATAAACATCATCATGGAGGTGGGAGCATGATCTGACTCACAGCATAACTGAATTCATCGATGATAGTGAGGTACTTGATGACAGGGTTTACTGGATACAATTCTGGTGAGTCTCTGTCTGTCACCAAGACAGAAAACTGACATTGATTTTATCCTCAGATTTTTGCTTGACCTACTGATGCGATTGTGGCTCTGGTTATCAGGGAGCTCTCAAAGTGGGATGTGAGTCCTTGTTTAATCAGTACTGTGTCTGTCTTGTCCCTGATTCTTATTATCTAATGCAAATGGGCTTCCTTATTACCTAACATAGTAGCTTCAAGCAGAGAAAACCATGCAAACTGAAGCTACAGAATTCAAGCAACTGAACATCGTCATGTCCTAGGGACAATGTAAGATTTCTTGGTAAATAAATGTGCCAATTCCCCAATCCAAATGCACTACAATAGCCAAAAGAGAGAATAAATCACTCTGAAAGAAAGGAGTGGGAATTTTTTTAATTTTGCACTTGGTTTCATGATTTTGGAAGAGAACACAGCCTTTTCATTCCAAGAGTATACCAATTGCCCCTGCTTTATCCCCACCTCCACTACCAAATTCCTATTATTTATTCTCATTTGAATGGTCTGAAACTGTCAAGTAACAGAAAGGTTGTTATCAATACTGCATCAGCCCCCGATGGATTAGAGGGAGAATGATGTTTGTGGCTCTCTGTAATCCCTCCATCGATTCTGGGATTCTGAGCTTCTCTAGGGAATGCAGCAAAGCCACAGGAAGTCCCCAAAGGCAAGATGTTGCAAGCTGTTCTCTGGTTCAGCTGCCAAATACAGAAAAAGTAATGTAGGGCAAGAAAATAAGAGGAAAACTCTTCCTTGCCTGTAACTCAGAGGCAGATGAGAGCATGGGTTATGTTATTCCTCCTGAGAGCCACCATAACTCATCAGTCTCTAAGAAATAAAACTTCCACGCATGTCTTCTGTTTCCAAAATGAGCTCCAAAGTCACCTGCTTCAAGTAGCCTTATATGGAATTAGAGATGTGTACTGATGTTGCCTCCAGCCCCGTTCTGTTTCCAAGTCCAAAAATAGATTTGAGGGAGACTTTGAACAAAATCTTTATACTCTCTGTGCTTGAGTTCCTTTAAATTGAATGGCATTTGCCATTCACTTTCATATAGAAGTGAGAGGAAACAGCTGCCGTGGGATTCGTTAAAAGAGAGAGAGAGATTTTGAAGTATATTGTAAAGAGAGAACAATGAGACATAAAGTAGCCATTCTTTACTCTTTTAAGCAGTAATTTATATTTATTGAAATTCATGTACACTCATAAGCTATGGGAAGATGGAGCATAGGTGAGTATTTTGATAGAAACGTAGAATAAAATAACAATAACAGTAACTGAAAAACTCGGATTTCCTATACACACAAATGCACGCAAATTAGGATCACAAGCACTGTTATGGGCAGTTCTAACGACATTTTCTTTATTCTGCTTTGAAACGTGTTTGTGGGCACTGTATAGGACTGTTTTAAATTCTCAATATTATGCTTTATTTCATTAAAATGAATTTGCTCTAAACAAAATAAAAACGTTCAGCCTTACCAGTCACAAACATGGAGTATTTAATTTAAAAAAAGTACTTAAGGATGCCCAAAATATTTTAATGTAAAATATTCATTACACTACAGGAGAATGGGATAAAGAAATGAGGACATTATACATGGTTTTCCTAGAACATCCAGGCCCTAAAATGACCACAACTGACATTAACAGTGACGGTATGTAAAAATCAAGAATAAGATATTACTACTTTAATAACAACAAAAACAGAGTTGAAATCAATGTTTTTATACCATAACTGTGTTTAGAAATATTTTTAGACTATGCAATCATAGGTGCATCAATATTGTAGAATGTTTGGTATATATATATATATATATATATATATATATATATATATTTTGAAAAACACACATTTAGCGATGTGTATGCCTTGTGGCAGTGTTTGCTTCATTTTGGAGGAAAAAAATTCTATTATTTGTATTACATACAGAAACTAGGGAAACCTAGCATTAGTTTCCTCCTTATTTTAGTTTTGTAACTTTGCATTGTTTCGACATATCTGCTTTGTATTAAATATTGAAACAGGAAAAGAGAGAAATCCCCACTTCAAATACACAGAAGAGCTAAATAGGATTTTAATTTTTTCAAATATGATTTCTCCTTTTGCACACTTCATGTACATGCCCCACAGGAGGAAAGACAGAAGAGGTAAAAGTGAAGCACGGTGAAATTTGATTTTGCCACAACCCCAGCAAATGCCTGTTAGATTGATATTCCTTCCCTGCAAACATCTGGAAAGCAGTGGCAACAGAAAGAAGTCCTCAAAACTTGGCCGATCACTAAGGAATACTTCCTTACACGAATAGGGAGCTATGTGGTCGCCACGAGTTCTACGGGTTTCCTCAACAAGACAAAGTCTGCACGTTCAAGTTTTGAAACTATGAACTACAGTATTCCACAGATGATCGCTCCTGGTGTTTAAAAGGCCCCTGCAGAGGTCTAGTCAAAATATTTACATTCCTCTCAAACTGTACCGCCAAGGAAAAGAGAAACATAGTGAGAGGACGAATCAAAAAGAAAACTTTCCTTTCCAGGGAGCGAAAAAAAGGTGTCAGGCCGCGGGGTCTTCTCCCTCCACAGTCCTGTTCTCTTCGTTTAGATCAGGAGTGGATAACACACCTTTCCGGTGAACGTTCCTCTATGGCAGGTGCTTTAGCACGATTTTGTGCCAAAATTAGGGTTGTATCAATTGCTGAGAGCCTGTGGGCAAAAGAAAGCCGTGAGTGGGCGTGTTTAAGTGTCAAGCGTGTTCCCCGGGGCGCTGCACCCGCGCTGTAAATACACAAGTGAGTGATGGGCACGTATATGTTTTTCATTAAGTGCAGCCACTGGCCCAAAGTGAGTCAGGTTCTGGCGTGGAAGCGTGTTCGAAGCTGGGAGGCGGCAGGGACGGGATGGGGGTGGAGGAAGGAGCAGGCGGGGATGATGATTAGCGAAGGAAATGACCCAACTCCCTCCCTTCTGTTTTCACAATCTGCGTCACGCTTCTGTACGCGCCGCGCCAGCGGCGGGCGAGCGGACGGCCGCGCGGGCCAGGTCACTTCGGGCACTCGTCTGGCGGTCGCCTTCCCCACCCAATCCTCCAGCTCCGACGCTGCCTGCAAGAGGTCCACTCCTTACACACACCCCCTCCCCCAGGGAAGGCCGAAGCAGGGACTTGGCCTGGCTCCTCGGGGTCAACCCTGGGACAGGGAACCTCTCCCTTCCCGGCGCCCCCCGACGTGGGTGCGGAGCTGGGAGTCCAGAAACCGGACCTGAAGCCGCCACCGAGCCCGGCCTGGACTCAAGCGATGAGGGAACTGCGGCCAGCGAGGAGGAGGCAGCGGCCCGGGGCGCGGAGACACCTCCGCCCGTCCGGCCACAGCCGCGCAACTCGTGCGGCCCGCGTTCTCGACAGGAAAGCACCTTCTGACCATTAGGAGTAATTCTCCATCATTCCTGTTAGAACAAGTTAATGTAAGGGTTGGGCTGGGAGGCCCCGGGCAGGGTCACGTGCGCCCCCGTCACTCCGGCTCCCCTCGCCTCTCCGGTTCGAGTTATGCCATCAAGCTAATATATTGTGACTGCTCTTCTCTCCTGTGACAAAGGCTTGCAGCTGCCTCCAAATCAATAGACGTCAAAGAAATATGAAAACAATCATGACACAAAACTTAAATCCTGGCTGGAGCCTACATAATCAGAACTGTGCTTCTGTTCTCCAAGCCGCCGATTAATTTATCCCAAAGTTTAGTCAAATTTTTATTCCGGTACCTTTTTCCCAGCAGATCCTGCTACATCTGTCGGGTTTGTAATGTAATTTGTAATTACTGCCCTTCATGTGGTCCGGTGCCTTGAACCATCTTTAATTAAAAGCATAATTAAGGGAAGATCTAAAGAAAGACAATTACCAGATGGTCTTTTTTTTTTTTTTTTTTTAGAGGCGGTAGTTTCCTGGAGAGGGGCGTAGGGTCTGTCCCCGGCACCCGGTGCCTGGGTAGGGGGCGGCGGGGCCGAGCGGCGCTTGCGCACTGCATAAGCCTAGGCCCCGTGCCCTTCCCCGCCCCCCACCCCCGGGCACCAAGCCCAGAGGCCGCGCCCCAAGGTGAGCGCCAGCGTCTCAGCGGTGCCCAAACCCCTGGTTCTCATCGCTCTTTCCCTGCGTTTTCGGGGTGTAGGGCGGTAGCGGGGAGGCTGGGACAAGTTCAAGTTCGAAGCGACTTCCAAATCCGCGAGGGCGCTCCCGGAACCGGCCCCGCCCTCCCTTGCGCGCCAACCTGGGAGCTCAGAAGCCGAAGGACGCGAGGGCTCGAAAGGAAGGGGAAAGGAAGAGAGATGGGCACCTGTCCCGAGAGGGCAATCTGGCGAGGGTGCCCCAGCCTAGGCCCTCCCTAGAGCCGGGCCGCCTAGGGTGGGAGCTGCGGGTCTGAGAACCCTCGGGACAACAAGACAGCAGCGCAGCGCCCGTCGCCCGCAGCCCCGTCGGGCAAAGTGGCCCTTTGACAGCGATTGTCTCGGCTGTCGGCTCCTCCGTGTCCACTGGTCCCTGGAATTCTCAGAACAAGTTTCGAGGAGGAGGGAACAAACCCATTCCCCACCCCTATCCCACCCTCACGTCCCCGAAATGAATAATGTAGTCAGGAGCCAAGATTTCTGCATTAGCGCCGCGTTGCCCCGGCGGCTGGCTCTAGGATTCCGAAGTCGGATAATGGAAATTAAACTGTTGTTGTATGGCGGCATGTCATTATGTGACTGTTCATATTCAAAGTCAGGCAGCAATGAATTGTAATCATTTCAATTATCTTCAATACACTTTCTTTAGGACACAAGTTGTCAAAGATAAAAAAAAAAAAAATACATTCTTGCGGCTCCGTGGGTCCATTTTCCAGACGGTTTGTTGCTCTTGCTGCCTGATTTGGTTTCGGCTTTTATTCCCCAGCCTCAGAGTCTCTTACAGAGACTCCGACGGAGTGAGCGAGCCCCGGCGGTCCTCGCCGCTTCTCTGGCGCTGCGTGCCTGTTACCAGAGTCCGGAATTGGCCTCCGTGCGCCTGGCGCGCGTATTTTGGTTGCTTTCAGGTTTAATTAACTTTGAACAACAAATATGCCTGGAGATGTAGATCTGGTGTCGCCTTGGGGAAGGGGGCCGTCGTATTATATTCTGCATCCTCCCCAGCCTTAGAGGGTGGGCTGGCTATAGCAGCCTGCGTCCCCGGAGGCCAGCGCCATGCGTCAGAAAGGCACGTGCTGAACGGTGCCCAGCTCCTCCGAGATCCCTCAGAGAGCCCGGGTCCATCTTCTTCCAGCCGGGAGAAGGCAGGGAAGAGCCTGGACCAGTGGAGCCTGCTTTCCTTTGTCGAAACTACCCTCAGACCCGTGCTCGCTCCCTGTTGTCCCTGAACGTGAGGCAGTGGCGATTTGGATGTGATGTCCTCGCGGCATGGCAAAAGAGCCCTCCGCCCCCAGCCCAGGCAGAGGGAGTAGGGGTCGCCTTTGAAGCCCACGTCCATCGCGCCTATTAGGACTAATCCCGATCTTTACACTAATATCGCTTCTCGGGTTTTTATTATAATCATTTGGGAGGAAATGAGCTCTTGCCAGGCAAATAGCACCCCGCACCCCATTTTTCATAGCTGCGCAGGGCCGAGGCCTGAACAACCCCGCGGGCAATCCCCGAGCTGCCGATATTATATTTGTGAAATGTCCTTTTGTTGAAGCTTTTAACACCTTCTTATAACGAATCATTTGTTCTTTTCTCTTTAATTTTGATAGACAATTAGCCATCAGAGATACACCAGTTGACTGTAACCGAGCATTAAACTCGCCTTTATGTAACGCTAATTTAGCATAGCTGCTTTGTTTAACTTTGCTATATAAGAACCAGGTTTTGTAGCAAAAAAAAAAAAAAAAAAAAAAAAAATAGGTGTAATTTTATGTGGGGCTTCATTTCTTTTGGCCCTGTACGCAGCAAGCCCTCTCCTCTTTGTGAAGCATTCTGCTGGGGCCTGACGCCATTTCCCGTGCCTAGCACCTGCAGGCTGGGGTGGGGAGGGGGGTGGGGGAATTAGCATTGATATAGATTTAGTTGAAATGTAATCTCTTAAATCTGTCCAAGATTCGGGGAGATAATTACACTTTCACTGAATTGCCAGGGGTCAGCGTCTCAGAGGACCTGAGGAGTTGATTTACTAACAATAGTGTTACATAAAAAATGGCGTTTGAGATTATAATGTTAATGGCTGCAGTCGCTGGGGAATGCGGCCGCTTCCAACTAATTCCACGTAACTTGTTTTTTGCCTCCCTTTTCCTCCCTCCCCTTCTTGTCCAGCTCCGTCTTCTGAAAGATTCAGAGCTTCTCGGTGTTTAATTTGGTGGCAGGCTCCGGGAGGTTAGGACGCTGGAGCTTGGGGTTGACGCGCTTTTTCTCAGAGAAATTTCGGTGACAGGTTGTGGCTTCGACATCAGGATTGGGCTCTTCCCCCACGAGAAGCAAGACTAGGGCGCGGACTTCGCGCGCCCCACGCGCGGAGACGCGGGCTGGAGCGGAGCCCAGGCAGCAAAGGCTGACCACGGCTTCGGCAAGCGCCGCGCCCTCCCAGGCCGGCCTCCCCGGCCCGCCTGAAACTGGACCTGCCCGCTTCCAACCGCCTCGAGTGAGTCGCTGGGCTGGACGAGAACGAGGCCCTGCTCTGAACCCTACTCTCCCGCACAGGCCGCACTTCCAGCCCAGCAGCCCCAGATCTGTGGACACTCACTTCCCGCCGCCAACTTTCCCAAGTTCCAAGTGGAGTTTGGTGGGAGGCCTGGACGAACGTGCAGAGAGGGCCCCCGGAATACCAAGAGACACCTCAAACCCCAGATTCTAGCTTGCGGGTGGGGATAAGCTTTGAAACTAAGAGATCAGCCTCCTTTGGGGTGGAGACAGTGAAGGAGTTTACAGTCCCGCATACACTTGTCTAACTCTGGTGGAACTTGACCCACATCGGTCTCCACCCACAGAGACTAGATTCCCTGAGAAAGCCCACGACCACTCTTAACTTGAAACCCCATCGGGAGTTCAGGCACTTCAGCCACCCTGGAAACTGCTGGCCGGCTCTTCCCCACCCATGGGCCAACCAGGAGCCCCTGAAACTGTGCACAAAAGTCAAGGGATGAATGGGGGGGAAAAGCAGCTCCTCTTCCTGGGTAGGACGAAAAGAGCTGGTTTTCTGACCTCCTGCAGGGCAGCTCTGGGCCAGGCAATCAGAGGAGGCGTCCAGATCCTGGGAGCGTCCTCAGGCCACACCAGGGTTCACCGGCTTGGGCCTGGACCCAGGACATGGCCATTGCTGATACCCTGAGTCCAGGAGCTCAGATTTTCTCCTGAAGGCGGGACTTTGGAGTGTGAAAGGGGGGCGCCTCTGCCCTGTACCTCTTACTCCCTTTGCGGTAACATGGGTAGGCTGAGAGCTCCAGGCTCATCCTGCCAGACTTGGGCGCAGGCCTTGCCTAGGCTCTCCTTTGGGCTGGGAATTCTGCTTCTGTGAAGAAAGGGTGCTGGAGCCACCACTTGTGGTTCCGAGGAAAACAAGGAGCTGCCCCTTGGCCTAACACGTCCTCACCCATCTTACCTAGTCCCGTGGCGCCCGCTGACTGGCCAGGCACCAGTGGCCCACGGGGCGCTCCAGATCTCACCCGACAACTCAGACGGAGAGGCCTGGGCACCTAAGCCCTTGGCCCTGGGGGGTCCTTGAACACCGCGTGTTTACGGGTGTGCCCCCTTATCTTATATGTAACAGCAATATATATGTTAATTGAAAACTTCTGAATTTAAAAAGGTTGTGACAAGTTATAATTTGTCCTGTCAATGCCTGGAATCCTTATTTATCTCTTTAGCTTGCCTCCCGCTCGCGCCTGTCAGCTAACAGCTTGCCTAACTCGTTGACTTCCTCACTCATGGCACGGAAATGACAAATGTGCTGTTTTATCCGTACAATTTATTTCATTATTGTTGCCAGCACGACGCATCACAATCAATCATAAGGAAGTCCAGTTGGCAGGTGTCAATCTTGGTGTGTTTTTGTACGTCTCAGTCTATATTTAATCCAATTATAAGGGTCACGGAGTAAGTGCCAATCCTCTTGTTACAACTCACATCTTATTTAAGATTTAAAGTAAAAAAAAAAAGTCAACTCCATCACATGGATCTTTTGGGGGAAGGGAGGGGATGTCTTTGAAACCCCCCATCTCTCTCTCACTCTCACTCTCTGTCTCTGCCTTCTCACCTCCAGTTTAAATTATGAAGCTATCCCTTTTTATTAAAGAGTTGCAGGGAATCCGAGTTTTATGAGCATTTGTGTGCAAATGAAGGCTCTCGTTATTTTGCTAAAGTAGAAGCAGACTTAATGATGAGAGATCTTTCCGCTCATTGCCCATTCAAATACAATTGTAGATCGAAGGCGGCCTTGTCACGTTGAGAAAAAGTGAATTTCTAACATCCAGGACGTGCCTGTCTACTTTCAGCGAATTGCATCCAATCACCCCCAGGGAATTCAGCTAATGTCTCAGTCTCCACCCGGACAAGGGAGAGAAAGAAATCAAACATGGTGCCACAGACTAACTTAACATGAAAACGTTTAGAAAGAGAGGAAAAGCAGAGTTTTCTTGAATTGATTGCAATAGAGAGTTCCTTAGTGGGAAAGCAAACTGGAAGGATTTGGAGATTTCCCCAATTGTCCAAGAAAACTTTGTGATGGGGTAGAATGGACGGAAAAGAGAAGAAACGAAGTATTTCTTTGAATGAGAGCAGGAAAATAATTGAATAGCAGAGAAGCCACACTCCTGCATAAATCATGCCATTATGCAGTTCTTTAGACCTGAGTGAAGAGATAGCAGATATTAGCTTTGCTAAATATTTCCCTTTTTGACACCCAGATTTACAAAACATTTCTCCAGTTTTTACTTAAAACCAAAATCTTGTTTTAAAACCCTGTCACTTAAAGGAGAGGAAGAGTAGGGAGAGAAGAAAAGGCAAGAGCCACAGGCGCTGCTCAGTAAATTGAATTCCTGAGATAATAGATAATATATGGATTTCTGGCTCATGTACCTATTTGAAATGACACACAATATACACAAGTTGTTTTTTTTTTTTTCTCAATTAGTCAGGGACTTTTGCCTCTTTGTCTATTACTCTTTATACAGAAGAGTTTTATTAAATCCCTTTAGAAACTGGCACCCATTCAGGAATAATTTTAAATCATATTCTATTATTTTAAAATAATACTTTTTTAAAAAAATAGAAGCTAACAAACAGGATGCATTATCCTCCAACTTAGTAAAATGAAATGAAAATACTGAAGGGGAAACATCCATTTCTACTTTTCAATTGTTGCATGACTCAATGCCCATTCTCACAGAAAAGAAAAATACCAAATCAATTCCTACCCACCCTGTAGCATAGTTCCAACATAGGGGCTCCCCCAATCTGAAAGCTGCTTTATTTGCATAAAGCAGTTAAGGAGAGAGGGGGGAGGAGGGAGGGAGGGAGAGAGAGAAAAGAGAAAGAGAGACAGCGAGAGAGGAGAGAGAGAAACATACCTTGGACAAGAACAACAGATCTCAGCTACAGTTCAAGCCAAAACGGCTCTCAATCGTCCCCTCTCCCGCTGTCCTTCCACCCAAGCCTTGCCCTCTAATCGGTCCTTTCGCTCCCTTCCTCCACCCCTACCCCCTATTTCAGGCCCCTCATCCCCATCAGTCCCCACGTGGCGTCACGGGGCTTCGGGCAGTGGTAGGCCGGGGCTGACCTGGGAGCCCCCGCAGACCAGGCGGCTGCCAAGCTCGCTCACTGCTGTGGAGAATCAGGGCTTGGGACTACCCTGGGTGTCAGAGAATTTCAATCTGGGCTAGCCTGAGCTGAGGGGAAGCCTGGCAGAAAAGTGATTTCTTTCCCGTTTCTGGCCCTTTGCACCCCACCTACAGCCCGCCTTTGGTCTCACTCTGCATCCCAGGTTGCCAGTCGTCGATGACGCCCCCGGGCCTCCGGCGGTGCCCTTCTGCCAGGTGCGGCCTAGAGAGGCAGCCTCTGCCTAGGTGGGTCGAGGCCGGGCCTCGCAGGCTGAGCACCACGAGGGTGCCGGGCTGGGCCGAGACGTCCACAAGACCCGTGCAGGCTGGAAGGGGAGTCCCCGGCTCTTGGGTTCTGGGAGGATCTCCAGAGTTCTCTCTGGTAACAAACGACCCTGGGTACCGAGTTTCGGCAGCGGCTCAACTTGCGCCTTCCCTGGTGGCGACCCCAGCACGGGCTTCCCTTGCCTCCTCCCGCCCTGCCTGCTGTGCCGGGGGCAAATGGAGAGCGGCTTCGGCGTTGGCCCGGAGCTCGGAAGAAGGGCCTGGTCCGGCCTCGCCTCCACCGCTCCCCGCTCCCGCGCGGCCTGAGCGCGCCCTTTATTGACAGGCAGATAAGCAGGCGGGGACCATGGCGTTTCCAGCGTCGCTCTCGAGCACCCTGCTGGGTTGCAGGGATCCGCGCACACTTAATGGCCTGGACTCCAAACAAGCCCGGAGCAGCCTTCCCGGCGGCCTCCGGTCCGGACAGAGGGGGTAGGTGGGGAGCGAGAAGGGGCAGAAACTAGAGAGTAGGGAGGCCTACTCAGGCTCCGGGCCTACTCGCAGTCCAGACTCCAGGGCAGACCACGGAGCGGAGACCTCAGGCCATCCGGGGCAGGGGGCTGGACCAGGTCCTGGAGGGGAGCTAGGAGATTACCAAGAAACCAGGTCACAGGACAAGGCCGGTGGCGGCAGAGAAACCCGCAAACGCCTCCCAGAGCCAATCCCCAGTGGAGTCTGGCTTGGGGAGACTGGACAGTGGTAGGGTCCTGCCCCAGATTAGAGTGGCCAGTAGGGGAATGGATGCTCGTTGCCCCTGAGACGGGAAGAGCAGAGGGCTGAGATGGGAAGAAGTGTGGGGAACTTTTTAAAATAAGAAAGAACACCACGCTTCTACCTCTCTGCCAGCTGGCTCCGATTCTCCTCCCCTGCTCTACCCTCAGGGTCTCGGAGGGCTGAGCAAAAAATAAAAATAATAAAATCAAGTCTGGCCAGGAGGAGCCTGCAGACGGGCTCCCCGACCCACCTTCCGACCTGTTGTGAAGTCCTACACCTGTCCAGGTGTGCTGGGAGGGAGCAGCACCTCTCTCGCCTCTGCGCCCTCAGTGCAGCCCTCTCCCTTCTCCTCCCCCACCTGAGCAAAGTGCGGAGGCACTGGCCCCGGAAGCCTCCTCTGGCCTAGGCCTCCCCCTCCTCTTTTGCCCACACACCTGCTCCCAGGTCTACCAGGACTGGGCCTTCCCAGGAGCTGCCTGAAGGCCATTCCAGACCCCACCACTTCCCTTCCTGCCACCTTGTCAAGAGCCCCCTACCCTCCAGGATGGACCTCCGTCACTTCCTAGTTCCAGACCCGGATGGACGCGGAGCAGGAAGGGATTAAACGTTGAGAAGCCCCCTCCCCTATTTGGGGGGGAAGGGGGACATGAGAAGGACAAGGCAGGTCTAGGTACCCTTCCAATGATAGCCAGCCCAGCTCTACTAAACCTTCTCCCAGTCCACGGCGGGTGTGAGGGGAAAACAAGCAGATCGCCAGCTCGGTAACCAGCCCACCTAGCCCCAATTTCTGTTGTTTTCTCGGCTCCTGGAAGGGGAAGCTTGACTTCAGAACCTGCGATTTTCCTATTTTCCTCCTCTAGGCCACAAAGTCAGCAGTTAACCACCAAGTCAAAGATTCATTAAATCACCTATATTTTCTGTGTGACTGGAGTCTTTCAGCCCAAGGGGGCGAGTCGGGTGCTGTTTGGAGCGTCCTCACAAGAACCTAGTTGGCTTGGCCAGGACTTTGGCGTAGCCTGGGGTAAGGGCTCGCTGGTCCTCTCCCCAGAGCCCTCGACTGTGCCCAGCTGGTGACTTTGCAAGCGCGAGGGCCAGACCAGGGTACCCATCGTTCCTCGAGCTCCTCCTGAAAACCATTCCTGCCAGAGGCCCCTCTCAACCCAGGCGCAGCCTCCAAGTCCCTCAGATAAAGTGACTCCCTCGGTGATCGGAGGAGGGGACCGGATGGGCACCTGGGAAGGTAGCTGGCCAGCCTAGTGGCAGGGTCCCGCGTACCAGCGAGGAGGAAGAGAGCACTCAGGAGGACTGGTTTCCTTGGGGTTGACTACGCCCTAAATGAGGGCTGGGCGGACCCGGGCCGGGTTGGGCGTGGGTAGTTACGTGCTGGACTCTGGAAGGCCAAGGCAGGGCATAGAGCGAACCCGACTCGGGGTGGGGAGGGGAAGGCTCCCGCCGGGCCCCGGCGCAAGTCTGCGCGGAGCGGAGCCCAACTCTAGCCGCCATGACGTCACGCGGGTTGGGCAGCCAATGAGGACCGCGCTGGCATGGATATTAAGGAAAGTTAGCGCCTGCCTGAGCACCCTCTTTTCTTATCATTGACATTTAAACTCTGGGGCAGGTCCTCGCGTAGAAAGCGGCTGTCAGATCTGCCACTTCCCCTGCCGAGCGGCGGTGAGACGTGTGGGAACCCGCGCCGCCAGGCTCACCTGCCTCCCCGCCCTCCGCTCCCAGGTAACCGCCTAGGCTCCGGCCTGCGTCCGGCTCGGGCCCCGCGCCGCCTCTCTGCTGCTCGCGATGGGTGCTCCCAAATCCAAGGCTGCCTCCAAGTAGCTCAGGGGCTTGACTTTTGCTTTTAAAAGGAGGCATTACAAAGGTGGAGTTAGTGAGGGCGGGATAGCATGGCGGGCGGTGGGGGTGGGGAGAGAAGGGTTCTTAGCTTTGCCGAGGGTGTCTTTCTGCAAAAGTAGCAAAATGTTCCAGTTCCCAGAGTGGACTTCTAGTTGGGCGCTGAGCTGGGAGGGGGGGAGGGGCGGGGAGTGGGAGATGGGGATCTGCTGCTGCTGTCTGCAGAAGCCGCTCGCAACCGTGAGAAATGCAGGAGGGGATGCAGTTTGCACCCAGAACTCTCCCAAATCGCAGTTCATGACAAGCACTCGCGAAGTCCCCACCAGCGCCCGGAGCGCGTGGAAACGCCCAGCCGCGGGTCGGGCAGAGCGCTGCAAAAGTTTCCAGCCGTTGCAAAGTGTAGATGGCTGGACCGAAACAAAGTCTTAGAGATGGGAGTTCGTTTCTCAGAAGGGAGCGGAGGACGAAAGAATGCTGCCCGTAGAGCTGGGCAGCACGTAAAGCCCCAGCGTGTGATTTGAGCTTCACTTCGGAAGACCTAATAATTAACGATTCTCACTGAGCTAGAACGCGGGCTCTGGTTACCGCGGGCGCTGAGCTCGCTGTCTCGATGGGAAGCTTGTGAGCGTCAGGGGAGTCTGGCCGCTGAGCGCCGGGGAGAGCAGCGCCAGGCCACTCTCCTGCCCCGGGACAGCCCAAGCCCGGTGCCAGAAGTTTCTCCGAAGTGCGTCAGGGAAGGGACCACCCTAAACTTAGGCTACCTGGTGGTTCTGCGGAGCGAAAGTTCCGAAAGTCCAGCTCCAAGCGGCCACAGACTCCGAAGCGGGCTTAGGCATGGCATAGGAGCGCCGGCCCGGGGAGGCCTCTGCGTCAGGCCGGGGCTCGCCCCTCACTCCCACTCGTGCCCTGACGCCCCCTCTCTAGACCTTTGAGAGGCACCTTCGGAGGACGTTTGTATCTCAGGCACCTGTGACAGGTGCTTGGGATCACTGTCCAGCGGTGGGGGGGGGGGGGGGGGCTCTGCCCACCTTGCCTGAGAAGCAAGGGAGTGAGGGAAGTGGCCAACCGGCCGTGCGCCTTACCTGGGCCTTGGTTCTCTCCTCCGCGGTTTCCTTTCTCCGGAGCTGGGCGGCAAGCAGGTTGCCCGCTTCGCAGTGGGAAGTGGACCTTCTCCTCCAGTCATAAATCAAACCCCGTCATCCTCGGGCCTCCTCCCTCATTAGAGATGTTTATTGGAGATCGTGTTTATTCGGCTGTCACGGCGAGAAAACGCAGTGACATAATTACCTCTGACCAGAGTTCTCTCCCCGCGCCCAGGGCGAGACTGAGACCTCCTCTGTCGCCTTCTCACTCCTGTGCCCTCCTTGATCGGAGGGCGTATGTGGTTGGCTTGTCCAGTTTTTCTTAGACCCTCTCATATAATTTGGATTATTGAATGAGTTACTATTCAAATTTCCCCAGGGCCTGCCTGGGCGTTTATTTATTTATTTTAGAATATGAAAGGAAAACCGAAGGAACCTAACGCCCCTCCGGGGCAGAAGGGGGCAGAGCGGGAGAGACGGAAGGAGAGTCCCTCTCGCTGCGCTGCGCAAACTTTCCGGCTCGCCCGGCTGCTACGCTAGGGGCCCAGACGCCACCCGGAGCCAGAGGCGGCCTGAGCAGTGGGGAGCCGAACGGGAGGGATGGATGCGGATATTGCTGGTGGTGTTTGTTGTTTTATTTTTCATTCTTTCTCCTCTCCGGAGGAATCTCAGACTTCGGGGCCCCAGGTGGAGGATTCTTGAACTCTCCCCCGCGGAACTCCGCGGAGTCAACCCGCAGCTTCACCCCCCCCTCCGGCCCCCGCCTCTTGGCTACGCCGGGCTTTGGTTCCCTCCCCCCACCCCTACTCTCCCACCCCCCACGTCTCCCGCGTTAGCCAGGTTTGTAAGTCACCATCTGCAAGTCAGAGTTAGAAAGTGATGAAAAGCGCCGAATTGTTCTCTAATTGAAAATACTTTTTTTTTTTTTTTTTTTTTTTTTTTTTTTTTTTTTTTTTTTTTGTGACCGCACCGACAAATATCTGGGATCCCGGCTTTTGATCCCTCACTGCCGCCTCTGCTCCAATCGCTAATAAAACTCGCATTGAGCCCCTTAGTGCCTTGATTAACAGGCAGATTAACTCTTACTGGGGTGGGGAACAGCTTGTCCCAATCAATGTCATTTTAAAAGCCCGATACGCTTAGCTCCGGTTCCCTGGCTGCTCGAGCGAGCCAGCCATGACATTTGCTCCCTCCCCCTTCCCCAGCCTCAAATCCCCCAGCAAAGCCCCCAGTTCCCAGCTCGCTTGTTCCCCGCTACACTACCGGACAAATTGCAGGACTCAGTCCCTGGCGTTTAAGACAAGCAGGTGTTTTAAGTGGGAATCTCCTGGGAGAAGGGACTGAGGTGGCCTTGGCTTGCTTTTCATTTGAAGCTGAACTCTTCTTGCCGCTTGAGGGAGGAGGTTACGGGCAACGGAGAGACGGGGAACCGTCCAGGGTGATGAAATGGAAAGCAAACTTTCCTGAGAATCCTATTTGCAAAAATCGGAGAGTGCCACTGCTTTGCAAGTATTCTACACACCAGGAGTTTTAAAACTGGCCCCTATCTGGACAACAGCAGTAGGGTCCGGGAAGCAAGACTTGGGAGTCCCACCTGCGTACAAGCTGTAGGGGTCTCTTCGCTGGGAGACCCAGTTGGCTAATGCTTTTTAAAAAGTATTTTTCTGGGGGGAAGGAGGAGAGAGAGTCTTGCCGCCTAATGTGAATGAAAGAAGACTGAACCCAGAGAGCGCCTTGACACACTTGTCATTTGGCAAGAGGTGAGGAAGGGCCAGAGCACCGAGGCTTTCCGTAGCCGAGCGTGGTCACAGCCTGGAGGCGCCACCCTGCCGGCTCCCGGCTCTCCCCGGCTTTCCCGCGGTCTGGGCTCGCCGAGGCTGCTGAGTGAGCTGGAGACCCGCAGGATGCCGGAGAAAGGAGAGGGAGAAAGACCCCGAGTGAAGGAGGCACCCCGAACTGGGTGGCAGGGGTGGGCGCCTTTGCCTTTCACGCTGGTTTGCCCTGTTTCGTCAGCTTGGCTATCCTGGGAACCCACCTTCCTAGGGCCTGCAGAGAGAGAGAAAGTCCTTTGAGGCTCTGCAAAGTGAGCAGGTGTCTGCGGAGACTTTCCTCCTTCAGAGAAAAGCTCGTCTCCACCCTTCCCCGTGCGCCAGCACCGTACTTCTGGTTGGCGGTGGAAAGCGGCAGTTCAGAGGTGTCGCCACACCGGGTAGGAGATTCTTGGTTCTGAAGTCGACAGCCGAATGCGCATCTCTCAAGCACTGGACACGTCTTTGCCTTGCCAGGGGCCGGCTCTGGACCGAAAACCTGGGGAGTGGGTACAGGCAAAAACACCAGGGACTGCTGGGTGTGAGAAGCTGCCCGATCTCACACTTGTGCGCCAATACTGGTCGGAGGCTGCGGGCACTCTCAGGGAGCCGCGATCCCCCAGCGTGACTCCCTCGGCACAGATAGCCTCCCCTACCCTGTTGGATGACCCCGGCGGCCCCTGCGGGAAGAGGCCGAAAAGACGTCCTTATCCGGCGCCAAGGGGCGGGAGGGCGTGGGGGGGGGGGTGCAGGAGTACCTGGCGAGAGGCGGGAAAAGGCGACACTGAAACGGAAAGCGCGATTTCCCCCGCCCTGGAGGGCAGCAAGTGGGCCTCGGTCCCGTTGAAAGCCGCAATTAAAATGGCGACCTGAGAGTTGTCTCAATTTTGCATACACCTCTGGCCCAGGCGTGCTGCACCTTCGTCCCAGCTCCGCGCGCCGCCACCAGAAAGGGTACTTCGCAGAGGGCGCGAGACGCCCCACCAAGCAGAACAGCACTCGCACCCTCCTTGAGATTGCAGAGACTCTCTCCTCCGGGGAGACCAGGAAATCTCGCTCTCCAACCCTCTCTCCTTAAACTTTGAAAACTCTGCCTCCCTTTGGGCTGAGCTCCCCCCCCAAATATTGACACATTGGAAGCAGCCAAGTCCTTTTTGTTTCTTGTTTGTGCAGAGGGGTTTGCAAGAGTCCTCCCCTAGCCCCCACCCCCACCCAATGACGTCAGCGGCATTCACTCCCGGCTCCTGGCCTGTTATGATTTTTTTGTTGTTAAAACTTTTCTCCGAGGTGAGATGGGGGTTGAGGAGTGGGAGAAGGAGCTAATTCAAAGAGCCAGTGCCCTGGGGGGGAAATAGCAACAAGATTATGGCTGCTTCTTTCCGAGGCAAAGCTTAAGAAGGTGCTAATCCACTCGGTCGCTAATTGAAAGGTTGTAAAAATGATATTCGCCTCCAGTTCGGACAGTCTCTGGGCCTCATCCCCCCCCCCCCTTTGCCTATGGCCAATGGACTTGAGTTCAAGCTTCTTTAACGCTTGTTTGAGAAGTAAAAAGGGAGAGAAAAGGTACGCAGATTCCTGCTGGTCTGGGACCTGGGCCCGATGCCCCACTTCCCGGGATCCTCCTAAAGTCGCGGTCCTACGAAATCTCACACTGGAGAGACCACTGACCCCAGCGCCCGGCACCGCCTCCTTCGCCTCTGGCCTGGGTTTTCTCCCGGAATTGAGTGCTCCTGGGACGCGTGCGGGAAGGGCCATCCCCAGGCGGAGAGAGTCAGCGAGTTGTGCAACCCCAACCTGGTCCCGGCGGTGGAGGCCTCCGTTCCTTCGGAGCTCTGCCCCGGCTCCTTGGTCGAGGCGTTAGTGGGTCCAGACTGGGGAGAAGAGTGTGAGGCCCACACTAGGCCGGCAGCTCAAGGCAGCCTGCAGCGTCCTTACGGTTCCAGCTCCCAGGGAAGGCTGCCACAACGCCTGTCTGCCGCGAGTTCGGGGTGCACAGTTCGTTGATGAGCTCTGACTTTCAGCATTTCTCCTAAGTCAAGAGGAGTCAAGTGTACCCAGCGTGGCTTCATTTCAGCCTCCCTGCCTCAGCTATGCCATCCCCATTCTCTTTTGCTGGGTCCTGGGGTGTGTCCCCCATCCCAAATCTTCCACTTCCCTGCCACTTGGGCAGCAAGCTCGAGAGAACTCGAGACTTCGCAGGAGTAGACAGCCGCTCCCTCCCCTGTCACCTTAACTGCAAGCGCCAAGGGGCGCCTTTGGAGTGTACTGAGGTGTGTCCTAATCGTCCGGCATTCAACAAATGGACTTCTGGTGTGTGGTCAGAAGAGAACAGCCATTTGCTTACTTTCCTCCCGGTTTTCTGGCAACAGCTGAAGGGGAGCTGCCTCCTGGGACTGAGCAGACCCAGGAGAGGGAATTTCGGTGTGGAGACACAGGCATCGCACACAGATAACCAGTGGAACACATCGACACACGCTGACACACGGACATCACCGGCGAAGACACACACACGACTCTTCCCCAGCATTGGTCATCTTCCCCCACCCCAGGCCTCCACCACCCCTCCTCCCCTCTCGTCTCCCCCTGGCGTCCCCTCCTCTCAGGCTCCTGGAAAAGCAGCCGCACTTAGTCAACAAATGGCACGTGGGAGAAGTTGGTGAGTGTTTGGTAAGGACTCTTCAGGGCTTTTCACAAGAACCCTCTGTACACAAAGTAAGTGGCGTGTTTGCTCGGGCCTCTCCAGCCGGGGCTGTGCCTCCGCTCCGCTGCGCACCGCGGCTTCCGAAAGGAGAAAGGACTGAAGAAAGGGCCGGGGTAGCAAGAGTGGGGGAATGGGCAGGCCCAGGAGGCCTAGACTAGGGAGGCCGCCGGGCGTCGCCTAGTTCCCAGCCAGGCGGCCTCCTTTCGGCCTAGGCTTCGCCTCGGCCTCCGTCGGAGTGTTGCTGACGGGACCCAGTGCCGTTCACTCCCCTTTTCTCTTCTTCTTCCCAGAGGCCAGGTGGGCTAAGGCGCGGCCGCTGCTGAGCTCCGCGTCCCAGCGCCCTAGCGGGGATGGGGTAGGGCGGGAGGAGAGGGCGGGCGGGGGCGGGGCGGCAGGCCGCGCAGCGCTGGAGTTGGCAAGAAAGGGCTTCGAGAAGCTGCAGAAACTTGCTCCCTCCACGAACTGAGAGTCCTGCGCCCAGCTCAGGGGGTTGGGGGGGGGGCGCGACCCGCAGCCCAGCGGCCTTCGCTCGACCCCTCAAGTTCGTGGCCACAGTGCGGGCAGCGCTGACTCCCGGAGCGCTAGGAGCTTAGAGATGTCGGCGAGCGCCAGCTCCAGAGCCCGGGCTCGGGGGCCCAGCGCCAGGGAGAGAAGCCGGGACCCACCATCCGAGCCGAAAACAAGTGTATTCATATTCAAACAAACGGACCAATTGCACCAGGCGGGGAGAGGGAGCATCCAATCGGCTGGCGCGAGGCCCCGGCGCTGCTTTGCATAAAGCAATATTTTGTGTGGGAGCGAGCGGTGCATTTGCATGTTGCGGAGTGATTAGTGGGTTTGAAAAGCGAACCGTGGCTCGGCCTCATTTCCCGCTCTGGTTCAGGCGCAGGAGGAAGTGTTTTGCTGGAGGATGATGACAGAGGTCAGGCTTCGCTAATGGGCCAGTGAGGAGCGGTGGAGGCGAGGCCGGGCGCCGGCACACACACATTAACACACTTGAGCCATCACCAATCAGCATAGGTGTGCTGGCTGCAGCCACTTCCCTCACCCACACTCTTTATCTCTCACTCTCCAGCCGCTGACAGCCCATTTTATTGTCAATCTCTGTCTCCTTCCCAGGGATCTGAGAATTGCTCTCACACACCAAACCAGCAGCATCCGTGGAGAAAACTCTCACCAGCAACTCCTTTAAAACACCGTCATTGCAAACCATTGTGGTCTTTAAGCAACAACAACAGCAAAAAAAAAAAAACAAACAAAAAACAAAAAAACCACCCCAACCAACCAAAACTCTTGACAGGAGCTTTGGCGAAAGAGGATGCCTCATAAAGGTGAGTCCGCTTCTTTCTTCTTGCTTCATTTTAATTGCAATATTCAGGCAGGTCGCCCCTTTCCTCCCTCCTTCCTTCCTCCCTCTGGCCGGTCCCCTCCCCCACTGCTACGCCGGGAGAGTTGGGCCGGAGAAGTTTCCACGCAGGAGCCCAAACTTTCTACTTCCAGCGAAAGCCCGCGTCGGAGGGCGACAGCCGGCGAGCGGGAGCGGCGCAGGGCTAGGGGCAGGCGGCCGGCTCAGCCCCAGCGCCAGCGCCAGCACGGGCTAGGCTCGCTGGAAGAACCGAGGCTCCGGGCGCAGCAGCAGCCGCGGCTGCCGACCCCAGCGTCGCCACATGCCCCCGGCCGGCGGCAGAGGACGAAGAGGCTCTGCGGTGCCCCAGGCCCGGGATCGGCTTCGGAGACCGGGCGCCGCCGGCTGCTTTGTCCAGCCGAGGGCCCAGCGAGCGCGCACAGAGCGAGCGTGTGCAGGGAGCGCCGAAGAGCCAGCTCGCCGCGCTGCCGCCCGCCCGCCCTCCGGCTTTGTGCGGCGCTCCACTCGGGCACAGAAGAGTCCGCGGGCACTCGAGCGCCGAGGGGCACCGCGCCCGCCGCCAGCCGGAGCAGTCTTTCGGCGAGGCAGCCACACTCTGGAGGCAGAGAGAAAGAGCGAGTGAGCGTGAGCCGAGAAGGAAGCCACCAGGCCAAGGCGGTCGAACGCGCGCTCCGAGGGAGCTCAGAGCCGAGCGGCAGGATTGTCAGCTTCCATCAAGCCCCCGGGCTCTTGCCCCCAACTTGAGCGCAGAGCTCGGAACTTGAAAACTCTCTGCTCCCCAGGCTTCCCCCAACCATCGCCCTGGCCCAGCGAAAGCTGGGGCTTCCCTATCCTCCAGCTCCCAGGCTCGGTGGGTATTTTTCCTTGTCTTCCTCTGACAAAGCTACAACCCGGTGTTGCCATTTCAACAAGTTTCAAGGTGGAAAGGTGGATTGCTTTAAAAAAAAAAAAATCCAAATCTCCTGATTTTTTTTTCTTTGTGAAGACTCAAAAAGAAAAAAAAAAATCAATATGAAAGCATTGGCTTTCCCCTTCGTCTGATCACATTCTCTCCCAGCTAATTAGTCTGAGTAATTTGAGAGCTTTTCGATTCTAAGACCCCAGGAGGAAAAGTGTCTTTTCAAAGTTCATAAAGTTGTTGCCTCTTTCCTTGTGCAGATTTTCCAGTCTCCCTGGATCATAATAGCCCTGAATTTTAGCAAGTGTAATTGGGGGAAAATGGAGTTGAATTTCAAGTGGAAATGCTTTCTTTTTCGAGTGCTTAAACCCAGCCCTCCAGTCTTGAGTGATTTCTAGAAAGTTTAAAAACAAAGTGAACGTGGTTTCTTTTTTTCTTTTTCTTTTTTCTCTCATACTCTCTAAAGCTTCCTAAGCCATTTTGGACGTTTAACTCGAACTTGGGAAGGTTTGAGGAGGGGGCGGGAGCAGAAAATGAAATGAAAAGCAAAGAGCTTGAAAGCCTGGTGAGTTTACCAAGGACAAATAATAGTTGTTGCCGTTGACATTACATTTTTTATAGCCGGCGACCTTTGCAAATGTCTGAAGGCAATTTGATTAGTTGTTATCTTATTTGGCCCTAGAGAGTGAAACTTTGTCATCTTAATTGCTAATTACTCTTTGGCTGGGGGCCGGTAGGGACGAAAAGTGAGCTCTCTTCTTCACCCCAGCTAAGGAATTTGAGGATGGATTTTGAGAATTAAGTGATTAAAAGAACTGCTTTTGAAAGCTGAGGCTTGAGTTGGGGATGGGGGTGGCAGTGGCCCAGTGGCCTAGAGGACCAAGGCCCCATTGGACTTTGAAGCATCTGGAGACTCTTCCCCCCGCCCCCCCAGTGGGTCTCTGACTAGGTTAGGGCTGTAGAAAGCCTAGGGCTGAGCTGGGGGACACTGGCTGTAACTAGGGTTCTAGCCTCTCCAGCCACCACTGCTTCCGGGTGTCAGTGTCGCCAGCTTCCCCGGTCGCTTTTGCACTAAATGTTAGCGATTACTTAAGTAATTAAGTAGCTTCTTAGCTGAGATAGATGTGGGAATGAAGCAGAACTGGAACTTGAGATGCTTCCACCTTCCCAGTTGCTTCAAAAACTAATCGGCTGGGCCTCTCTGGAATCAGCTAGTGAATATATATATATTTTTTAATGGCTTCAAGGATGTATGGGCCAGGAGGGAGGCATTCAGTTGTGGTTGAGTACAGTGTGGGTTATAGAGAGGAATTCGGGAAGTTTTACCCCTTCTAGGAGAAGCCCACCTCCCCTCTCCCTGCCTGCTACTATTCTGCAGTTTCGGAGTCCCACTTTGAGGGGGAGCACATTCTTCAAGAAGTTGGGGTTTCTCCTGCCTGTCCTAGATCTGACTATGGCTGTGGGGACTGAGAGACAGGAGGAAGGCCCTGGGAGCCAACCCAGCTAGAGGTAACTAGGTAACCCTCTCCTCTCTCCAATTTTACCAGACCACATTCAGAAGCTGGGTAAATTCCTCCTCTTAAGTTTATTTTTATGGATTTAAGCTGCCTCCCAGCTAGTTAATAAATTAGACCATGAATGGCCTTGAAGAGAAAAAATGTGCTTCTTGGAATTCTTTGCTTGTAGGCAGACAAAATTAATAATCACAATAAGAAAACAGAAAACAGAATGAATATTTTAGTTTTTTTTCTTTAAACAGGGAGAAATAATGCTGTGACTATTTAATTATTTTACTTCTTTTTTTTTCTTGCAAACCTCTTGAATAGGTTCTTTATTGTAACTCTCTCTTCCCAATTGAGCTCCCCACGGTGCCGTTGTATCTTTTTACAGCCCCTAACAACTCACACCAGTAGCACAATTACCTCCAGATATTTATAACAAGAAATTACTTTTCTATTTTCTGCCCCCCCCCCACCTTCTTCTTAGGGTAAGGCAGGGAGGGGGTGGTGGAGGGTGAACCTTGGGGGACCCGCACTGGGTCAGGACTTACAAAGCTAGAAGTGTCCCTCTGTTCCCTTTTGTGGGTTGGTGGGTTGTTGGTATATTTGGTTGGAAGCTGTGTTGCTGGTTAGGGAGACTCAGTTTTGCTCTTTGGGTTTGGGGAGAGCTGGAGAATAGAAGCCATTGTTCGCTGCCTGTAGGCTTTGTCGACCACGCTCACCCCCTCCTGTTCGTACTTTTTAAAGCAGTGAGGCGAGGTAGACAGCGTGTGTCACAGTACAGTAAAAGGGGGGAAGATCTAAACACCAAAAGAGAAGTTAATCACAATAAGTGAGGTTTGGGGGGGAAAAGTTGGGCTTGCTACTTTCAAAGTCCCAGAAAGGCTGGGAGGAGGGTGGAGTGGGGACCTGACCGGGAAGCTTTGAGGGAGAGAGTGGAAGATGAAGGGGTAACCAGAGTTGGGATCTGGGAGCCTTGGAGCCACTAGGATGGTGAAGTTCCTTAAGGAAGGAGTATGGGCTCTGCAGCCCTTCTGATCTTCCCTAGTCTGCACCCAAAGGCACCCTGAAGTTCTGAGATTCCCCCTTCCCCTCACCTCTGAACTTCAGGTATTAGTCTTTGGCCTCGATTCCTAATGCCACTGTTTCTCTGGTGCTCCCCTTTCCCTTTAACTGGTTCTTGATATTTTTGCAAAATGGTTCCCCGACTTGTCAGATTCTCCAATTCTCCCAAGCCAGGCCAGAGCAGCTACTTTTAAAAGGTGGGGACTTCTGCATGACAGGCTGCTGGAAATGTTGTTATAACTCTGAGATTTAGGGTTCTATGGTAGTTTGAGCCCTAGATGCACGTTTTGTTTTGTTTTGTTTTGTTTTTCTGGGAGTGTGACTCTGAGAGCCCATGGGCCTGTGCTTTTGAGCCACAGCTTGACATACCTTTCTCTCCTTTTGTTTTGTCTTAGGGGGAAGACTTTAACTAGGGGTGCGCAGATGTGTGAGACCTTTTATTGTAAGAGTGGACAGACTTCCCAGATTTCAGGCAAGTTCTGGTGGCTGCTTTGGGTTCCAAACCCCGAAAAAGTCAGAATACTTGTTCATTGTTGTTCACATGGAAGAAAAAAAAAAATCAAAGTTGGGTTGTTTCTCCTGATTAAAGAGTTAGCTACTAAGGGGTTTGGGGAAAACAGCTTGGGGATATTGGAGTATTTTATTTGTAGCCCAGAGGGTAGATTTTGTATACACTGTAGGGCAGAGGTGGATGCCCCTCTGATGGCTCCAAGCGATTGAGTGGATCATTTCCTCAAGAAGGGGCATTCTCCTGTCCCGGTTCCAGGTCGTCCTCTGTCGGGAGGTAGGGCCTACCTGGCGCTGGCCCTGGATTAACGCCTGTATCCTTGCTAACAGAGCCCCATTTTCGAGCCCCGTGGGATCCCGCGGCCCCCAGCCAGCGCCAGCATGCAGAACAGTAAGTGCCTCTGGTCTTTCTCAGACTTCGGGCTGGGGACACGCAGACCGGCAGGTCAGGGGAGGGCGCAGAGGTTCGCGGGTGTCCACGCGGGCCAGGCCCGCCAGGCACGAGGGAAGAGGCAAGAGACCCCGGGGACCTGAGACAGCTGCGCCCCCCTTCAGACCCGGCTACCCGAGAGGGGAAGACGTTTACTCTGCTGCTCTCGCTCCTAGAAGAACAAGGGCTAGGCCCTTCAGAACAGCCCGCTAGAGTTTGCGAAGCTGAGGTAGAGAAACCCCATCCCCCCCAAATCCTGTAACTCATACCCCCTCCCCGCCCCTGCCCGGGCTCTGACCCCAGAGAGAGAGAGGCTGGGCTGAACAGGGCGGGGCGGAGGCTTCTCCTAGTTGCCCGAGGAGAAGGAGGCCCCTTCGGGTTTAGCCAAGACTGCTAGTCACCACCATCCGGGAGGGGCGTGGGGGCTCCCCTCCCCCAGTCACTCTCTGGACGGCTCCTCCCCTCCTCTCCCCCCCACCCCCCCCCCCCAGCTACCGGCCTAAAAGGCAAAGGGAGCGGGGTACCCTGGCCTGCGGTGGTGGTGGGGTGGGGGGAGGTGGTAAACTGGAACCCTGTAACCCTGTACTACCGGCCAGAGCAGGTTTACTGGGTCTGGGAAGAGACTGGCTGTCCAGCCTTGGAACTGGAGAAACTCCGCCCTGGTAGCTGCAACTGTGAGGGTTCTGATCGGTCCAGGCCCGCAGTGCGTTTGATTCTCGGGCTCTTTTGCCTCCCATCCTCTCTGTGCTCAGGCCCTCTGGGCCCAGCCCACCCTCCTGCTCAGTCCGTGGGGGCACTGCTGGAGTGATAGCGGTAGTGGGTGCTGGTATGTGGCAGGGCTTGTTTGCAGCCCGAGTCTGGGAGCCTGGAGGCCCAGTGAAACCAGGCCCGTGCTGAGGTGCAGAGTCTGGAAGCGGTTCGAGGGTTCAGCTGCAGTAGGAGTGCAGAAGGGCCCAAGTCTTCTAGCAACCTTCCCTTGCCGAACCGCAGACTTCGGAGGGTCTCCAGTGCCCGATCCATCAGGCCTGGAAGCGCCAGCCGCCCCAGGTGCTTCCGCGGCTTGGTGGGCGCGAAGCACAGGAAAGGATTCAAAGGTGGCGAGCTTTAAGGCGGGTTAGTTGTGCAGAACCTGCCAGGCCCGGGAGGGACCTTCCTTGGCGAGGCAAAGGCTTCTGCGCACCTCTCCCGGCTGCGTGTTCTCCCCCTGCAGCTCAGGCTCCCCAGCCGTAGGCTCTCGGGCAGGTCCCGGCCAGGGCCCGCAGCGCTGAGCGTTTGCCGCCGCGGCCTGGCTGGCAGGCCCCGGGGGGGTGGCGCGGGGTCGCGGGCTGGCCTGCAGGGCTTTGTGCCGCTCGCTCCCGGGTGTGCGCGAGGCGCAGAGCATCCAAATTGACACCATATGTTTTCCTATTAGATGCTTCGCGGTCGAATTCTAGGCGCATAATCATCGCCACTGGGCGAGAGCGCCAGCCGTCCCTAGGGAAGGGACACAATGATTGAGGCTTAACCTCTGAAGGGGAACTTAGAGCTGCGCTTCCTCGCTGCCTTTTCGATGCTGGCAGAGGCAACCTGGTGTCTCCTGGGCGAGCACCCGCTGACGGTCGCCGCGGAGGTGGCGGGCACGTTATTTTTATTTTTATTTTTTTTGCAATGAGGGGCGAAGGAGGGAGGTCTAGGATTAGGCGGCCTCACAAGCCTTGGCATTCATAGGCTGGGAATTGCCCAGGCTGGGCGTGAAGTTTGTAAAATCTTTCTCGGTCTCTCTCTGGGACAGCCTTTCTCTTTCCGGGAAGGCTCCCTTTACCCAAAGGGAGGGCTCCGCAGCCGGAGCAGTAGACTGGTGTTGTGAAGCAGAGGAAGGCAATAAAGGGAACTTAGGGGAAACCGGAAGCGCGGTTGAGGCCTTGCTCTGTTGGAGAAGTGGTGTCCCGGCGATGTCCCCGCTTGCGCTGGGCCCGGCCGGAGCCCAGATCCCCCAAACGCCTGTCACTTCTCATCGAGTTGAGGCTCCGGCCCCCCCCCTCCGTCGGTGAGGGCCCCCCTCCGCCCCAAGCCTTCGGCTACCCTGAAAACTCGGCTCCCCTCGAAGGGGAAACGAGTGCAGTTCAATCTCGTCTGAGTGATCTACAAATAGGGACGGAAAGGGTCGTTTTATCACGGTCCCGTTTGTCGTGACGATGCAATTTCCCGGAGCGGAGCACTGTCACAAAGTGACAAGGCTGCCACAAGCGCCCCGACTGATCTTTTCAATTAGCCTTCCATGCATGATCCGGAGCGACTTCCGCCTATTTCCAGAAATTAAGCTCAAACTTGACGTGCAGCTAGTTTTATTTTAAAGACAAATGTCAGAGAGGCTCATCATATTTTCCCCCCTCTTCTATATTTGGAGCTTATTTATTGCTAAGAAGCTCAGGCTCCTGGAGTCAATTTATCAGAGGCTCCAAGGAGAAGAGAGAAGAGGAGAGAGAGAGAGAGAGAGAGAGAGAGAAGAGAGCTGAGCAGGGAGCCACGTCTTCTCCTGGAAGGGCTGCTCTCTAGAGTCCGGGGCTGCAGGTTGGAGATTTTTAAGGAAGTGGAAATTGGCAATTGGCTTTATTTGTGTGCCTGTGGTTTCTGGGGAGGGGGCTACAGAGAGGTGCTAACTCCCTTTCCTGGTTCTCTAAGATTAGACAATGGGGGTGAGGCTGTGAGAATAACAAGATAAAGGAGGGATAGAAGACACTGTGGTGTGCTCCTTTGCTTTTCTTTTCCCTTTCCGATTTTTGCTAATATCTGTCCTTGGCTGTGTGGAAGGCCAAGTTCAGCAGCGGAAGTACAGCGAGCTGTGGCCTGTGCGAATGGACTCCCAGCTCTCGGCCCCACAGCTGCAAGCCGACGGACTACTTTGTGGTTGGAGTTATCTGGAGCTCTGACCCTCACGCCTGTACTGGAGGCGCAGGTTGGGGTTCACCAGCCGCAGATCTGCTGCTGTGGTTCTTCTCTACTCCTTTCCTCTCTCTTCATATGTGTATGCAATGTCACGTAATATATATATGTAATTAAAAAACAAAACAAAACTCCGGTGCTTGCGCGGTGCCTTCACCAGAGTTTGGAGGGTGACAGCAAACGTTTCTGGACTGTGGAGTCCAAGGAAATGCTGAAGAGCTATAGCATTTGCTGCAACAGTTCTAACAATGCAGAGACCTTGGAGATTCAGTGTGGGTTCCGTAGAACCCACGTTTTGTGATGCCATTCAGAGGCGATCTTTGGAAGGATGTTTTCTGAAATGATTGTTTGCACCTTGTGGGTTCAGGGGCTGGCTGGGGTGTTTATGAAGAGGGGCAAAGGGCTGGAGTGACAGCGGCTGTGGGGTGCGTGTGTTCTTGCTCACTGGCATGGATCTGTAACACAGCGCGGCTGTGTTGGGGCTAGGCTGCCCGATGCCCCGCATGGTTGCCTGGTCCCGGAGTCGTTTGTGATTGATAGCAGGGACTTGATCGCTGAGGTTGGCATGGGTTGGCAGGGAGCTGAGGATGCATTGTGGTTGTCTTCTCTTCCTCTTCTCCTTCGTCTTCCTCCTCCTCTTTCTCTTGACTCTTCTTCCTCTCCTCTCCTCCCTGCTCTCCTCTCCTCTCCTCTCCTCTCCTCTCCTCTCCTCTCCTCTCCTCTCCTCTCCTCTCCTCTCCTCTCCTTTCCCTTTTCCTCAGGTCACAGCGGAGTGAATCAGCTCGGTGGTGTCTTTGTCAACGGGCGGCCACTGCCGGACTCCACCCGGCAGAAGATCGTAGAGCTAGCTCACAGCGGGGCCCGGCCGTGCGACATTTCCCGAATTCTGCAGGTGATCCTCCCGGCGCCGCCCCACTCGCCGCCCCCGCGGCCCTCCACTCTCAACGCCCTCTCTTCATTTCTTACTGTAAACGCTGCTAATTATGGACCCCCCCTTCACCCACCCACCCCAGCCCCTACCCCACACCCGGCCTTCCCCGCTTTCCCCTTTCCTTCCGGTATCCTTCCCTATCTCTTTCAACCTGGGTCAGTCACTTAAGATAACTCATCTGCTTAAGGAAAAAAAAAAATGTGTGTGAATTAAAAAAAAAAAAAAACACCTTTCTCTTTTCATTTGATAAAAAACATTTATGGTGGTAACAGTTTAGGAACTATAATAAATTGAGTTACATAAACCAGCATAATTTTATTTCCCTCTCCCTCATGCCACGTTCACCTCAGATTTTGAGATATTTGTTTGCATTCTTCATATTCATGAGGAATATTTATTGATTTTAAAAGCCAAATGCTATTCACCTCCTTACCTAACTCACATTTACAAAATTGACCATATTTTTAAAGGAAAATAAGGAAAATTTTAGTTTATTTTCCCCCTTTGCTCATTAAAATATGGCACTACTTTAAGCAAGGTCAGCACACAAAAAAAAGTCTTACTTCGTTTTGATGCATCTTCAGGCAATGTTTCAGAAAAGTTTTTTTTTTATAAAAAACCTTAAAATTAGTTTTTTTTTTTTTTAGTTCAAACTGTTTGAAAGTATCATCATATTTGTAGTGTTTAGGGCTACAAATGTAATTTTAAGAAAAAAAGCTCTCTACAGTAAGTTCTCATACCATTGAAGGTATATTTTTGTGTTATAGACCCATGCAGATGCAAAAGTCCAAGTGCTGGACAATCAAAACGTAAGCTTGTCATTGTTTAATGCATACTTAAACAATTTTATTTTTGTCTTGAAATTATTAATAATGTGGTTTTCTGTCCACTTCCCCTATGCAGGTGTCCAACGGATGTGTGAGTAAAATTCTGGGCAGGTATTACGAGACTGGCTCCATCAGACCCAGGGCAATCGGTGGTAGTAAACCGAGAGTAGCGACTCCAGAAGTTGTAAGCAAAATAGCCCAGTATAAGCGGGAGTGCCCGTCCATCTTTGCTTGGGAAATCCGAGACAGATTATTGTCCGAGGGGGTCTGTACCAACGATAACATACCAAGTGTAAGTTCACTGAGAACATTCCCCCTCCCTGCCCTAAGCCCCATGCTCTTTCCTCTTTACCATCTCTCTCTTCACTTGCCCACCCCCCTCCTCCCTACCAGTGTCATCCTGTCTCTGTCTCCTCCCCGCTCCCCCTATGTCACCTCTGTAGCTGAGGGTGTTGAGAGGAGCACGCTGACCTTTTTTTGATCTTCTGGAAAATGGGAGTCAAGTGTGGGGAACTGTTCACCTTATTTGCATGTTTCAAAGTGGAGGGTGGAGGCACCCAGGGAAAGGCACTTGAATGAAGAAGGAGAATGAAAATGAAAACCAAAATCTAACCTCCTCCAACTCAGACTGCCTGAACCTTCCTTCAGGTGTCAAACATCCACTTCTGCCCTAATAGAAAACAAAGTGAAAGAAAGCTCTAAACCAAGCCTGTCTTTTTTTTTTTTTTTTTTTTTTTTTTTTAGGAAATCTTTTAACAAAGATTAGGTCACTGCAGACATCCAGCAGAAGTGAAGCAAATGCCCTCTCCATCCCACATTCCCTACCCAACTCAGTTTCCACACCCAAAGTGATGGATGTCATTCTGTCCACAGTGTCTCTGTCCCAGGATGGCTGGGAGTTTTCTTTCTTTCTTTCTTTCTTTCCTTTTTTTTTTTTTTTTTTTGAATGTGTTAAGGGTCATTCTTTAAGGGAGTGGGCGTGCTGAGATGGGAACTGAAGATAGGGCAACTGTCTTCTGGAGACGCTACCATTTGGTTTGATTTTGGTTTGATTTACAGGTGTCATCAATAAACAGAGTTCTTCGCAACCTGGCTAGCGAAAAGCAACAGATGGGCGCAGACGGCATGTATGATAAACTAAGGATGTTGAACGGGCAGACCGGAAGCTGGGGTACCCGCCCCGGTTGGTATCCGGGGACTTCTGTGCCAGGGCAACCTACACAAGGTAAAAAGCCCAAGCACCTATCCTCAAAACTCTCCATATATGCAGCCACTTGCCATCTTCTCCCTCAACCTTTTCCCTCTCTCCACGTCTGTGCTTGAAGAATGGGACACACTGACTTGCCCTGTAGGAGGGTGGTATTTGTCGAACTATCTCACTGGCCTTCCCATTTGAGGGTTGTGTACGTCAGGAGTAGTAAGAATGTGGCCCGTGTGCGTGTGCGCATATATGTTTTGGGCAGTAGTATGTGTGTAAGAGAGCTAGCTGCGTGGTGCCCTATTCAAATTTGCCATTAAAATGCACGGAGAGCCCCCTTGCTGTAGAAGTGTGACAAGTTAACACACTGACAGACTGGGAGGTAAACATAATTGTATCGTTTTGCTTTTTGCGGTAATTGACAAATTACGTGAGTATGAGTAGGGTGCATATGAAAGGGCCAGCAGCAAGATGCAGGGCAGAGTACAGGATAGGGCACTGGAAGTGGTGGTCTCCCAACTCAAACAACACCATCGTCTCGGTCGCATTCCTTCCGTTCCTCTGGGCCCCCAGTTCTCACTCTCTGTGGGTGGCAACTGCACAGAAAGGTGGGGTGAGGATACTGGGAGCCGGCCTGGGGGTGTCGGGGTGTGGGGGTGGGGGTGGGGGGCTGGTAGGAGAGAAGGAATCAGGACCCTCGCAGGATCTAGGAGAAGGAATGGGGGAAGAGGAGCAGTTGGGGGTGGGGTGGCGTAGGTTGGCTCTCCCCTCCCCTACACACCCCGAGGTAGCTTGGTCAAGAATAGGAAACAGTTTACTCCGAAGATTAATCGGTATTTGTTGTCCTTGTGACAAGGAGATAATATGCGGGATAATGGGACGTGGCGTCTCACTCCCCGGAGCCCGACGAAGCCTGGGGGCTCCGGGCCGGGGGCGGCGGCGCTGGGACGCTGACGGGGCTGCCCGCGCGTCAGTGCGCTCTCGGACCCGCTCCGGGTGCCCCGCGCCTCCACGGAGCCGGGCTAGAGAAGGGAAAATCGGTAACAGTATGCGAAATATCTGGTACAAAGGATGCTTCTGTCACTCGCAAGAATTTGTTATGGGAACAATCCTGTCGCTCTGTAATTGCTCATTAGAGAACGTTTTGTTTCTCATTAAGGCGACATGAATAAGCGTCTAGTTGAAGGAGACAGCTGTAGAAATGTTCCACAAGAGACCTCTGGACACGATTCGGCACCAATTGCCAATTAGACATGTCAGTTTTAAGAGCAGAAAACAATATAGGACGGACACTGGGAAGATAGGGAGCAAAGCGCTTGCTCCTCGTTTCCCAGCGCGGCCGCTCGGCCGGCAGAGGCCTCCTGATGCGCTGGGCCCCGGGCTCCCCTGGGCGACCCCGCTGGCCAGCTCGTCCTATCCGGTCCCGACCCCGCGGCCTCCTGGGGTGCCGCTCAGGCGGAGGCCCAGGCCCACTCCCGCCTCTGATGAGGACAGGGAATGACAAGGCTGAGTGTGGACCACCACACCCTCACCTGACCTTTGAAACTGTTGGATTCCCACGTGCGCACACTGGACACACCCAGGAGACACCCGAACTTGGCATTCCCCAGCGCCCGCCCCTAAATCCCCAGCATCCTGAGGTCCCTGTGACCCCTCCCCGGCCGAGTCTGGCCCCCCGGGTCCGAGAACTCTTGCGGACGGCGCAGTGGCCGGGTTCGGGAGGGCTGAGGCCAGAGCCTCCACGCGCTGGCCCTCTCGGTGCAAGAGCTCACGTTAGCTGGGGCCTAGAGCGTGTCCACCCGCCTGCTTTCCGGAGTCGAGACACAAGTCCCGGGCAGCCGTTTTGCCAGCCCCTCCGCTTCCACCAGAGGTGGCGCCCGATTAGGGCAGCTTTTCGTCCCGGGAAGCTTGAGGGCGGGAAGCGAGAGCCTAACTCCACGACCCTGTCTGTGGTGACGGTTGCGGCGGGAGGTGGCGCTAGTTCAGGAGCTTTGAACTTTTAGGCGGCGAATCGCTGGAGAATTCTGAGTCCCCAGCTGTCAGTTCTCGTCCCCCCACCCCGGCCCCCGCAAGAAACTCGCTCGGGTGCAGCGACCGCGGGCCCCGACTGCCGACCCCACTGGGTGGGGGGGGGGGGGCGGGGAGGACGCGTCGGTCCCCCACCGCCCACCACCAACCCCCCGAGCGAGGTCCCGGGCGTGGGGGCGCCGCGGGGCGCTGGTGCCGGGCTTCGGCCGACGCGCCCCGGGAATCCCCAGACCTTTTGGTGCTAAGAAGGCCCCCCTCCCCTTCGCCCCCTCTCCCGGCCCGGGAAGGCGTTTTGGGGTTTTAAAGAGTCCATTACTCCGAAAGCATAAGGCGAGGTTAGGTCTCAGAGGGAGACAAATATGGTTTCCATCTGATCAACGCCATGCGGCGGTGAATAAAATCGTGACGACGTGGGCTGACAACAACAAGAGACAACTCTATCCAGCCCCAATTCTCCAGCGATTTGGTGGTTTTAGGGATCACGGAGACACTTTTTCTTATCTCCTCCCCCCCACCCCCACCCCCATAATACCCAGGCCCTCTATAGGATTTAGTCAGTCTCTTTTCAACAGATGCTACAATGTTTTGATCCGCGCTCTAGAGCTGAAAAGGTGCCGCAACCGGGTTGCTATCTTTTCTTGCTTGTTTTCCGCCTCACTGATTAAGACACTAAGAAACTAAGGAATGATTTTATTTCCCAGCGTCCTTTTTTTTTTTTTTTTTTTTTTTTCTCCTCTCCTTCTTCCAGGAAACAAATCCTATCCCCGGCGTCAGATGGTCCTGGGGCTGGGATAATGGGAGGCGCTTTCACTCGCCTTCTCACGGATTAGGCTGGAAGGTGGACGGCGCCCATTGAAGGCCTCTTCTTTTCGCGCTCCGAGGGGGCGCCTTTTAAAGAAGATATCTTAATTGTCTGCCACTTAGGTTTATCATATGGAGAATTCGAGATCCAACTTTTAGTTTTATTTTGTTAAAAGCTTTAAGAGTGGAAGGTAAATCCACTAAAGAAAAAAGGGGGGGCGCCCAATCTAAGAGTGACCTTTCCTTCAGCGCCTGGCTGCGAACAGTTGCTACTTTGACAGTAGTAAACAAACTTTCAACGGGGCACGCCCGCTCTGCGGGGTCGTGGAGGGGTCCTGCAGCCACGGGTTTCTCCTGGCCGGCCTCTCATTCCACTCCTTCCCCCCTCCCAAAGGGCTCTCTATCCCCACTGACTCTCCCCATCCCTTAAATGTCAATTCTCAAGTCAGAGCCATGCCGGCGTTAGTGTGTGAAAGACAGAGAGATGGGGAGATGGGGGGAGGGTGGGGAAGAGAGAGTGCAACCCTCCAAGTTTTAGATTAGGAAAATGTCAGAGAAGTAGAGAGTAGAGAATGCTATCTGCAGGGGTCTTCTGAGGGAGACCTGGGCAGCTTTGTTTAATTGGTGACACTGAATATGCCAGAAAAAGGACTGGGGTGGGCATGAGTGACCACCAGAGCGAGGTAGGATTGTGTTCTCCTCAGTGCCCCAGTCCCTAAATGTCTCATGGTTGGAGATTTTTGTGTTTCCCCAAAGCAATAACCCACGGAACTAGTTTCTAGTTGGCCAAAAAGGGCTATTTGTAAAGTCTTCCTCGTTCACCGAATCTGAAAATAAGGGGGGGGGGGGAAGGGATTTCTTCTTTCTTTCCACTTTGAAAAGTCACCTGGAAAGTTGGGGCAGTAAATTAGTACAGACACTTGTGCCCACACACGTGGGTCCAGTGTCTCCTTCAACTAAGTACCCTCTCTCACCCCCTCCCCATCTCTCTGAAGTAGCAGGAGATGACCCAAAGTAGAGCCAGTCTGTTTAGTAATTGTCTCTCTCTGTCTTCCTTTCCCCCTTTCTCTCCTTGTCTCCTTAGGTCCTCTTGCCTCTTTTTCCTCTTGGCACTTCTGTCCTTCTTATACCTTTCTGGGCTCTGTCTCTTTGGAGCCCTTCATCTTTTTCCTGCCTCCTCTCCTCCTCTCCAACCCCCTCCCCCTTGGCCCTCATCCTCCCTCTCTGCTTCCCTCCTCCTTACCTCGGAACTGGTCTCCATCCTCCCTGCCTTCCCCGTCCACCCTTCCCACACAAGCCTGCCTGGTCCCCAACGACTTTTCCTGCCTCTCCCCACCCCCTGCTCTGGCCCCCCATCCACCCTCCATCCCCCCAGCCAAGCGCCCTAAATAGCATTGAGGCTACCGCTCTTCGGACAGTGATTAATGATAGCAGAGCAGAGGGGTTAACACACTTCACTGAAAAGTCTGTTGACTGGGCTTCTTGTAACACAATGTGGCCCGCTGCACGCCTCAAGAGAATCCTTTTGTTGTCCGCGCTCATTGTGGCCTCAAAATTCTGCCCACGAAAGTTTGCCAACGCTCCTGCCCCAGGAGTTTAATAGTTTCCCTTACTCATGGGGCATTGTGCAGCGCTGAAAAGCAGCCCCTCGCTATTCAAGTGTTGGTGGTCATCTCAATAGATCTCCAAGGGCCCATATGGTGGCCAGTGCCGATGAATCCGCCTGTTTAAATGGGGGAGAAAGTTGGGGTTTTAAAACATTTCAAAGTTTCTGAAAAGATCCCACTAGATCCTGTCACAATTCCCTGAACTCTTTGAAGGCGCTGCCTATTGTCTCCTGGTTATAAATGATATTCCTGGCCAAGTCGATTCCCACCAAGGAGCTCCTAGAGGCCCCTCCCTCCCGCCCCCCCCCCCCCCCCCCCCGCTGCCACCACCGGCCAAATTTCTAGGATGGGGAGGGCAGCCCCTTTGGTATCCCTTGGGGGCCTCAGGACCCGAGACCCAGGACCCAGCTTGCAGTGGCTCTGGAGGCCCGGTGAGGGCTGAGTCCTTCCTTCAGACAGGCTGTGGCCTCAGGAGCAAGAGGCAAGGCGAGATACAGCTAGCCCAAGTGTACATCTTGCCCTGGAAGCAGCAAGGGAAAACAATAAAACTTTCCCCTGTTTAATGATAGAAATTACAGTAAAAGTGGTGGAAATGCCCTAATTAAAAATGTACCACTTAAATGATATGCCAAGGATTCAGCTGCGGCATAGCATATTTAGTTAGTTAGTGAACTCTCTACTATTTCTTTTTTAAAATTACACGTTAAAAATTTAAAAGAAATCTTACTTTTCTCTGGTGCAACACATTACAAAGAATGGACAGTCCTTTTATCTAAATATAAAATTCCATTTTCAGCAATTATAGCCTGTTCTTGGTGATGATATAATTACAGCTGTGCTCGTAATAGGTGTCAAGGCAAAGCGCACTCATACAATAGTTGAATAAAACTGCAGAACAATGCAAGCATTTCTAAATTCACAACCTTTAAAATGAAATTGACTGTGCAGAATTCAAATAAAAACTAGATAAATATTTTTTTAAAAAGATTACAAGCTTGGTTTGGTTTCTTAATAGCATTTTCTACAAACCTATCAACATCTAATTGATTAGATAGGAATTACTGATTATAGATCAGCTGAAATCTTGAACATCACTCTTCTATTTTCCCAACAGAGCTATAGGTAAATAAATTCTGTAGGGAAAGGGGAAATGGGTAAGGCATTTGGGACTCAAGGTTAGTTATGAAACACCATTGTAATTGGAAACTTCAGCACTTGTTTTGTTAAAGAAATGCCCTTCTGTGATGTCCATATCGTACAGACTCTTCTTGATGAAAACAGAAAGAAAGACAATGGTGATAAGATAGCGTACGTCACTAATGTCTTTTATTAGAGGAAGACTGACAGTTACCTTGGGAATGCCTTGAGACTGTCACAATGTACTGCTCTTGGAGTTTATGGCTATACCCAGGCCCCTTTTGGAGGCTCCAAGTTATTCCAGATTTCTCTTACTGTCCCTTTCTTTTTGTTCCAGATGGCTGCCAGCAACAGGAAGGAGGGGGAGAGAATACCAACTCTATCAGTTCCAATGGAGAAGATTCAGATGAGGCCCAAATGCGACTTCAGCTGAAGCGGAAGCTGCAAAGAAATAGAACATCCTTTACCCAAGAGCAAATTGAGGCCCTGGAGAAAGGTGATGGAGTTTTTCAAAGTAGGGAGGCCGTAAATCAAACTAAATGCCACATCTTCAGTACAAAGAGCTAAATTTAGCCAGGGCCCTTTGCATAGAGGACTGAAAAGCTTTCTTTTTTCTTTCTTTTTTTTTTTTTTTTTCTGGGCATCTTTTCAGTGTGTGTGTGTGTGTGTGTGTGTTTTCTTTCTTCTTTTCATGTACCAGTAATTCAAAGACTAAGAGTCTGACTTCTCATAAAGAAAAAAATGATGGTTTTGCTAATTCAGGCCACAGAAGGGTCCTCGAATGAATGTCATTCTGAAGGAAATTTAACTTGGTTCTGGTGGGATAGCTCTTTCAAGTACAGTCAGTGTTCATAGTAGCGGCATTTTAAAGGGAGTTGGTTGGAAGGGACAGAAATGGGGAGGTGGGAACCAGTTTGATCCAGGGCTTCGTTGACACATTTTGCATAGTTCCGGTGCAACATAGAAAATGCCACTTACTCTTTCAGAGTTTGAGAGAACCCATTATCCAGATGTGTTTGCCCGAGAAAGACTAGCGGCCAAAATAGATCTACCTGAAGCAAGAATACAGGTACCCAGAGAACATGTGGTTTCATGCTTTGCCCTTTCTAGAGACAAAGGTGCTTCTAAGGAACACCGTTCATTGACATAAACAGTAAGAGATTCAGTCCCCTAAATGCTTTGCTGTCACTGGGGGATGGGGGTGGGAAGCAGAGCAAGTGCCAGGGGGGAGGTTGAGTTGGGAGTAGGCACAGGCCTAACCTGTTCCATCTGGCTTCCAGGTATGGTTTTCTAATCGGAGGGCCAAATGGCGAAGAGAAGAAAAACTGAGGAATCAGAGGAGACAGGCCAGCAACACACCTAGTCACATCCCCATCAGCAGTAGTTTCAGCACCAGTGTCTACCAGCCAATCCCACAACCCACCACGCCTGGTAATTTGAATACCACTGCCACTAAGTGTGTCTCACCTGTTTGCCCTGGCTCTGACTTTCAGCATGACTGTCTGAGGTGTCTCTCTCCCTGCAGTTTCCTCCTTCACCTCTGGCTCCATGTTGGGCCGGACAGACACAGCCCTCACAAACACGTACAGCGCTCTGCCACCCATGCCCAGCTTCACCATGGCGAATAACCTGCCTATGCAAGTAAGTGAGGCCGCCGGCCGTCTGCTTACTGGGTGCCTTAGAGAAGAAGTGGAGAACGGGTCAGGGCCTGCAGACCCCACTGGCCACGCATGCACCCTTGGGAGCTTTTCTCACTGCAGCCATTAGCTTAACCAGTCAAGGCTGAGGTGAAAACAGTCAGTCCAGTCTTGTAGTTGGATTGATGGATTGATTGATTCGTGCTCTTAAAAAAAAGCACAAAAGCCAAATTAATCTGCCTTTTGCTCTGAGAAGATGTTAGCTTGATAACGTTGGGTGGGAATGGGCATGTTTTGCGTACTGGTGAAAGTGGTGTCAGAAAATGGAAATAATGCTGACACGTTATTAGACAGCAAGGGGTTAGTATACGTAAATTCGGGTTTATATTAATGTGTTCATATAAGTGAATATATAACCTGTGTGTGCATTTTGGACATTATTTAGTGTATATGTGACAAACCAGTGAGGAAGAAAAAAAGGATCAGAAATAAGATTTATATTTGCCTTGTGGGATATATTTTGATTTAAAGGAATGGTGAGTTTTCTTTCTACAGCTTATGATGAAAAAAGGAATGCAGGTGCTTGTTAAAAATTTAGTGGTCTTTGTCATGGATCATGTAATGAGTTTGTGGTGCTCCTCGCTGCCTGGGTAGGTTGATGTTCTTCACTCGGTGTGAAGAACCTGCCTCTGCCCTCCATTCTGTCTCGAATGTTTATTAGCTCCTATGTGTGCAAGGCCCTGTAGTAGGTTAGCCCTTTATGATGGAAGTTGTATAGGGCAGGTGGACTATACTAGAACTTTGGAGCTGGATGGATTCTTGATGGGAAAAAAATTGGCCTTCCTTCCGGTGGGCCTTGTTGGTGACTTTCCCAGGACTCCTGTTTGTGCAATGCTTGGAAGATGCCGGATGGTGTGAGATTGGCCAGCGTGAGCCCCTGCTGGAAGCAGTTCTGGGGTTACACAGATTGTTTACTCACCACTGAACATCTTTTGATGAATTTTGAGTCCAAATAACAGCAAAATAAATGTTTCCCAGTCTCCAGATGAATGTACGAGCAGCTAGATAAGCAACTTCAGAGGAATTATTCACATGTTTATTTTTATTTCATCGGGATATTAGTAGCCATAATGCAATTAATGTAAATTAAGGGATTAACAGCCCATTGGTTGGTATTACTACAACTGCTTTGGAATTTTCCAGAAGTCAGGTTGCCTAGAGGAAGTGATTTTGGGAATTAGAAACAAATGCAAGCTGAAATTCTGGCAGGGCCCTCAAGGCCTGCTTGCCTCTTTGAACCTGAGGTTACCACTCATCCTCTGACTTTAATAAGGCCACTGAGTGTCTTGTTCGGTTTTGCAAATTGTAGCAATATCTAGGTTTCTGCAAAGATAACAAAGTTTGTATATGAGAAAATATTTAGAACCAATTTAATAGGTGCTACTCTTTTATTAAGGTTATTTCCACCTATAAAGTGGTGTGGGGTCAATTTATTTCAAACGCTGACTTTTAAAAGTTACACAACTTATATGAAACAAAACATATATACTTTTGTAAAGCATAGAGAAAATTAAAAAGTTACTAATGATTCTCCTGTTCAGAGAAAATTACTCTCTGAATTTTGGAGTTGGGGTGTGCTGGTCTGTCTGTCCATCAATTCATCTTGTTGACCAAAATCTTCAGCCATTTTACAAAGGGTGGGTGTCTCCCTCTGAACTTTCTCTAATGTGTCACCCTCTCTGAGAATGTGGATCTTGAGATGTTAAACATTTCTGCAGTTTGCAGAACGGAGTAGTGCCATCGTCTCCCTTATTCTTGGCATGATGCTTGTATTAATCCATCCCAATCTTGCTGGCCTGGCATAGCCCCATGGAAGATCATGAGGGATTTTGTCCCAGCTCTGTGTATTTCTTATTCAGTTAGGAGAAAGGTTTGCCTCCTCAATACCACCAGACCAAACACTTAGAGAGCAGTAACCCAATTTTGTGGATAAAACCCAACCTGGGTTTTTAGGTCTGTAAGGAAGTCACAGCTAATTCGCAGGATGGGGCTAGGTATTAACTGATGCTTCTAACCACGTTCATCGGAGATCATTACTGATGTGTCTCTTCAAAGAATCTTTAATCCAACGAATCCCACCATGGAAGGCTCCCAAGGTCTCTGAAGCAGACTTTATGGAGAACCCTGTCTACAGTTCTCTGCCCAAAGCCTGAGATACAGGATTTGGGGGTCACTAGATTCCCAAATAGATTGGATTTGCAGGAGAGGGGGTGTGTTTTAATGGAAGTCCTCATGCTATAGATTCTCTGAAGATGCCAGCAGAGGTCCAAGATGAAAATGGACAGAAACCCTATTAATTTTATGGATAGTGCCAACCATCTAGCTAGACAGTTGTCTGAATTTATATTACTTTTAGGCAACTTGACTCTAGTGGTGGTCAACAGAAGGACTGGTTGTAGGCCCGACTGTTGATACGGAATTCCAGTACTTTCCACCAGGGCACCTTTAATGATCAGACGTGTTGGCACAGTTCCTGGGGAGGACAGAGCCCGGGGATGCGGCTGTGTGACGTGCTTCTCGGTAACCACAGGTTTGCCTTTCTCCTCTCAGCCCCCAGTCCCCAGCCAGACCTCTTCGTACTCCTGCATGCTGCCCACCAGCCCTTCGGTGAACGGGCGGAGTTATGATACCTACACCCCCCCACATATGCAGACACACATGAACAGTCAGCCAATGGGCACCTCGGGCACCACTTCCACAGGTGAGCCGCCCTTCCCTGCAGGCTGCACAGAGGTGGCCTTTGCAGCTGCTTTTGCCAGGTGATCTAACTTCACTTGAAGTTACTCTAAAAAGAACCTCCTGGCCGTGTGTGATGGTTTGTTTAACTCTTTGCTGCTCACTTCTCTGGGGGAAAACTGATCAGAAGGGGACATTTAGTCAAGCTGTACTAGTAACTTGTGACCATGTAGACAAAAAGCAAGGTTGTTTTTCCTGAATTTGGTCACAGAAGTTATATATGAAGACAAGGCCTGAGAATGTCAGCTTTCTGAAGAGAGATTATTAGCCAGAGCTCAGCAGCGAGGGTCTCCGAGTGAGGGGCATGGTGAGTGTTGTCAAAAGACTTCTCACCCTCCCAGCCCCTCCATGCCTTTCATCGCAACTGAAGAAGTACCACGTTGGTTTGCCAGAGATAGTTTTACTTAAGTTTTTTTTAACGTTTATTTATTTTTGAGAGAGAAAGACAGAATGCGAGCAGGGGAGGGGCAGAGAGAGGGAGACACAGAATCCGAAGCAGGGTCTAGGCTCTGAGCTGTCAGCACAGAACCTGACACGGGGCTTGAACCCACGAACCGTGAGATCGTGACCTGAGCCAAAGTTGGACGTATAACCGACTGAGCCACCCAGACGCCCCCTTTGCTGGAGATAGTTTTAATGCTAAAGTTCCAACCATGCAAACAAATGGAGGTGTTGTGTGTGTGTGTGTGTGTGTGTGTGTGTGTATGTGTGTGGACTTGGAATTCAATAGATATGTGTAAACAGGTAATCTTGTTTCTGAAGGTTCTACTTTTGCTTGTGAGACTTTAAGTATTTTTTTTAAATACAGTTAGAATGTTAGAAAGTATTATGAGATTTTTTTTTTTAAACCTATAAATTCATGCTCCATGCTTGTCTCTCGAAGGGAATTTCTACATGGCTATTTCTTTCATCCACTTCTAGGACTCATTTCCCCTGGTGTGTCAGTTCCCGTTCAAGTTCCTGGAAGTGAACCTGATATGTCTCAATATTGGCCAAGATTACAGTAAAAAAAAAAAAAAAAAAAAAAAAAAAAAAGGATATATGGTGTTAATTCAGTCAGTGACTATGTGGACACAGCAGTTGGGCGTTCAGGAAGGAAAGGAAAATGGCTGTTAGAAGCACTTCAGATCTGCAGTTGTGTCCTGTGTTGTACCACTGGGGAATGGACTTGAAGCAAGGACCTTTGTATACAGAAGGCACGCTATCAGTTGGAACAAATCTTCATTTTGGTATCCAAACTTTTATTCATTTTGGTGTATTATTTGTAAATGGGCATTTGTATGTTATGAAAAAAAAAAAAGAACAACGTAGACTGGATGGATGTTTGATCTGTGTTGGTCATGAAGTTGTTAAAAAAAAAAAAAAAGGAAACCATGATCAACAAGCTTTGCCACGAATTTAAGAGTTTTATCAAGATATATCAAATACTTCTACCCATCTGTTCATAGTTTATGGACTGATGTTCCAAGTTTGTATCATTCCTTTGCATATAATTAAACCTGGAACAACATGCACTAGATTTATGTAAGAATATCTGTTGGTTTTCCAAAGGTTGTTAACAGATGAAGTTTATGTGCAAAAAGGGTAAGATATAAATTCAAGGAAGAAAAAAGTTGATAGCTAAAAGGTAGAGTGTGTCTTCGATAAAAATCCAATTTGTTTTATGTCAAAATGTAAGTATTTGTCTTCCCTAGAAATCCTCAGAATGATTTCTATAATAAAGTTAATTTCATTTATATTTGACAAGAATACTCTATAGATGTTTTATACACATTTTCATGCGATCATACGTTTCTTTCTTGGCCGGCAAAAATTAATTGTTCTTAGATATAGTTGTATTACTGTTCACAGTCCAATCATTTTGTGCATCTAGAATTCATTCCTAATCAATTAAAAGTGCTTGCAAGAGTTTTAAACTTAAGTGTTTTGAAGTTGTTCACAACTACATATCAAAATTAACCATTGTTGATTGTAAAAACCATGCCAAAGCCTTTGTATTTCCTTTATTATACTATTTTCTTTTTAACCTTATAGTGTGGTGTTACAAATTTTGTTTCCATGTTAGATAATCATTCTAAACAAACGGTTACCTTCATACATACTCTATTTTATATCCTGATAGTTCTTATAGAAATAGTTCTTACCGCTTCATTAATTACAAATGTGTTCGGAAAAAAAAAAAAAAACCCACTTAAAGCCGTGTGTAGATCTGTGCCCATTTGTACCCACAACGCACATATATAAAAATGGTCACATTCCCCGGTTAGCCATTTAATGCAAAAACTCAAAGTCTAGAAATAATCTAAAAATGCAACAAGCTGTTAACTGGGAATTGTCTTTTGAATTAGGGCTGGCATTTTCAATCTGGGCAGATTTCCATTGTCAGCCTGTTTCAACAGCGATTTCACTGAAGTATATTCAAAAGTAGATTTCTTATACAAGACTCTCTGAAAGCTGTTGCCTTTCTCAAATAGGCCCTCTCCCTTCCCTCTCCCTCCCCTTTGCACAAGAGGCATCATTTCCCATTGAACCACTACAGCTGTTCCCATTTGAATCTCGCTTTCTGTGCGGTTGTGGATGGTTGGAGGGTGGAGGGGGGATGTTGCATGTCAAGGAATAATGAGCACAGACACATCAACAGACAACAACAAAGCGGACTGTGACTGGCCGATCGGAGCTAAAGGCCTTCAGTCATTGGCAGCTTAAGCCAAACATTCCCAAATCTATGAAGCGGGGCCTATTGTTGGTCAGTTGTTATTTGCAATGAAGCACAGATCTGATCATGTTTAAAGTGGCGGCACGCAGGGCAGGAGTGCTTGAGCCCAAGCAAAGGATGGAAAAAAAATAAGCCTTTGTTGGGTGAAAAAGGCCTGTCTGAGACTTTTATTTCTGTCTGTTCTGTGCAACATATAAGTCAATATAGATAAGTTTTCTGCAAAGTTCAGTCAAAGGCTGGGGGTTCTGGCGGTCTAGAAGAAATGCTTGCACAGGCAGAAACCTCTGGGGACAAAGACACATTTCCACTGAATTGTACTCTGCTCTTTTGTTTTGTTTTGTTTTTAATCCCCAAAGGCAAGTGATCAGAAATACAGAAATTAATTGGAGGCTTTAAAAAACAGCCTTCTCTTTCCACTTCTCCTATTTTCTGGTTAAGGAGTTATTTGTGAACAGATCATTGTGATTCATGTCTGTGGCATGCTATATATTAATCATTTTATTCCACCAGAGTTACTGCACATTTAGAGACACCTTCCGAGGTTGAGTGCAGTTTTTTTGCGTGCGCATTTAGTTTTCGTCAACGTCAACCTTCGTGCACGCTCGCACACTTCTGCAGTGGCGCGTGCACGCATGCGCACTGTTGGTACAGTTGCCCGCGCAGATATTTCTACCTCCTGACATTTTGCAGCCTGTATTCCCTGAGGGACATGTACCCAGGGAACTGTCAAGAGAAGGGCCGTGTGGTGTGTGCTGCAGCTGCTGGCTGGCTCACTCTTTCCCCGCAAGGAGGGGCGGTTTCCAACTGGCTATGGTTTGGGTCAGGGTCGGGCAGCCAGTCCTGGCCCAAGGCTCCGCTGTGTGGAGAGCACGGACTTGGGAGAACTGGGTGTGGCACTGGGGGCACAGGAGCTGGGAACGCGAGAAGGGGAGCGTCGCGGGAGCCGAGGGTCTGTGTGTGTGCGCTCGGGCACGTACACCTGTCCTCTGAGGGTCAGGACTGCCAGGGCGCAGTGGCGCAGCCTGGTTTAGTCTGAAGCATGGCTGCCCGGCTGCAGAAGCTCACTGGTCCAGCAGGACAGAGCGGCTGCCTTGCCTCCTGCCCTCGCCCTAGGGAGATGAGCTGTCCTTCTGAATGGAGCTCCGGGCCCTCTCCCGGGGCCAGCACGGCAGGCGCTGTGTGGAAGCGGTGCCCTCGTTGTGGAAATAATTTATTTTTATTTATTTACTGATAGGCATATTTATATATTTATCCATGGGAACGCCGCAGGGATGCTTCGATGCCATCTTCCAGGATGGTGGCCATCTATCTGTCTGGGATGTCCTCAGTAGAATCACAAGACTAATGGCGTATGTTTTTCTCCAAACTTGACTTAGACCAAGTGAACAGAATTAGAGCTGAGTGAATGCGAAACATCCAAATTACTCTGAATGAAAAACTGCTTTTTACTACAATGGATTTCCAGAATATTCTCCCCCCAAAGCTGGGCTTCCTAACTCTTAACTGGTAAGCAACTGGCTTCTTGCTGTGGCTTACACAATCATTTCTCCCTACCTTTTTTCCCCAATGAGAATTAGGTTTCCGAAAATTCACTCAGACAGTATTAAGCTCTAGCTTTGTTCTGTTAATTTTTTGCTATATAGGGTGGGGTCTGTATTCTTCTGCTTCTGTCTTTTTGCTCTGGGCCCTAATGTTAACAAGATTTACAAAAAAGGCTTTTCTTCTATGACGTTTGGCTCAAGAAGGCCAAACACAAATTCTTCCCTTTTCTGTTTCTCAAGATTAAACCTCAAATGTGGTATTTTTTGTTTCCTTGTTTTTGTTTTTTGCCTGGTCCTGAATGATTTCACTTGCTCATTTTTAAACTTCCAAATGTAAGTACTTAGGGTATTTAAGTTCGGTGGTGTTGATGGTGACTATGTTTGGAAAGCATTAACAGGATGTTTTAGAACTGGCATTCATAATGGGCTCTAAACAAATGAATAGCCACCCCCCCCCCCCCTTTTGTATGTGTATGCGTATGTCTGATTCTTTACAATTAAAAGACAGGGAATTGATTGCAGAGTGTTGCTTCTTTTTGAAGTGGTGGGTTTAAAAAAAAAATTTTTTTTTCTGTCTAGTGTTAGTATTTGCAGACCCCAGAGGTAGAGAGAAAAAAGCAAATGGAAGAGAGGGAGAGAAAAGGGGTAACTGATGGCTACCAAGAAGAAATTCAGAAGGTCTTAGAACCTCAGCACCTGAGAACAGGGTGAAGCAAAGTATTTACCTCACGTTAAAGAAAGGCAAATCTAGTGTAAGGAATGAATACCATATAGGGTTATGAAGTTTTAGAAACATTTAAAAGATATGAGGACATTTCAAATACTGTGTTTGGCATGGTTACTGAAATATTTATATCTTTGAGACAAGTTGATAACTGAAAAAAAAATGTGTTAATGGAGTTCGTAATGTATCAAAACGGCCTATATACCTACTATGGCATTACTGAAGACCAGTATTTTTATGTAGTAAGTTATCAGCATATGGATAATTGATAATGTTTTCAGAAGAAAGGAAAACACGTTTAGAGTGGGTTTTTACTAAGGGAAAACAAAAATATACATCCCTCTGTAGCTTATTTTTACAACGCCTGCCTAGTGAGTGAGAACAACAAAGCACTTGGATCTGAATTTTGGAAAGCCCAGCTACTATTATTGTTCAACATGCACTTTTACAGAGTTTGAAAAGTTTTTTTTTATGTTTAAGGGTTCAAATATGCACATTCAATTTTTATGGTGTTTGTCTATTTGCATAGCATATACTAACTAGTAATTGGGTGTTCATTTTATAGACATGGTAGCCAGGGTAGTAAATCAATGACCTCTCAAGTATTTTGAACAAGCGATTTACATATCTGATGACCTCACGTTTCCTTGTCAGAGTCAAATGTTATATAACTGTTCCATTGTGTGTTTGTACAAAGTGAATCCCAAGATGGTAAGAAAAGGGTTAGGGTTATTAAAATAATAACCCAACTAAAATATCCACTTGAATTTATTCAGATTGTTCATAATGCTCTCAAGGGACATAGCGACGCTTTTGTGGAGTACCTACACATTATTTATTATCTATGGACTAAATTGATTTTTTGAAGTTGCTTTAAAATTTAAAAGCACTTTTGCTTAATATAAAAGCCCTTTAATTTTAACTGACAGATCAATTCTGAAACTTTATTTTGAAAAGAAAATGGGGAAGAATTTGTGTCTTTCGAATTAAAAGAAGTGAAAAAAATAAACCAGACATTCTAAAAAAAATAGAAGAAACCCGATTTTTAGTACTAATAAAATAGCGGGTGACAAAATAGTTGTCTTTTTGATTTTGATCACAAAAAATAAACTGGTAGTGACAGGATATGATGGAGAGATTTGACATCCTGGCAAATCACTGTCATTGATTCAATTATTCTAATTCTGAATAAAACCTGTATACAGTATGTGTTTATGCTACAGTGGGTTTTTTTTTCTAAGTGACTGACATTCATCATATTGGTTAGACAGTTTTAAAAACCTAGTCTTTGTTTTCTACAGTGTTGTCAAGAGCAAATAAAGTATAATTTGTGGTGTATTACAAGCAAACTGCTTAAAAATGCTAGTTATAATTGCTTCAAAATTTATTCTAACATATCTGAAGATGTATTTTGGAAATTCGGTTTCTCCTAATGGATGTTGAACAGCTTTTTATAAATCGAGATTCTTTACTTAAATGCAAGTTACTTTTCAACCTTCACTTTTTGTCTATGTGTCAAAAGCTTTGAGAATATGGAACTATGATTCAAAAACCTACTGTTTTATATGGAAACTATTTCGATATGCTATATACTCCAAAATGCACATTTATGTGGTTATAAATGTACATTCCCAACCAATGCCCATAACTCACAAAGGGCTTACCTGATGCAATGGAAATCTGAGTTAGTTTTACTTTTCTGCTTTGTCTCAGACCTGCGTCCTGTGAAAATCTCAGGCCAGGCTTCAATACATGCTTTCCCCTAGCATTAATGTCGCCGTCAGTTTGAATTTCAATCCTGAATTATGTCTGTTGACGTAATTTCATAGTGCTGACTTCAATTGTTTAGGATTACTAAACAGAAGACCATCAACTTCTTCTTCCATGCTTTCTGTCACTCAAGTTCTTTATTTATTAACCACTATGGCAGACTGCTTATCTTTAATGGAACCTTAATCCCGAAATATTATTTTGCCTTCATCAGTTTAATAACAGGATGCATAAATGCAAAATCATTTTATAATAGTCTTCATATGTTAGCAAATGAATTTTTCATTTTGAAAAAAAAAAACTTTAGCATTTTTGGGGGCAAGTGACTTTTTCAGAAATAAAGAGAAAATGTTTTTCATATGCAATTACGAAGCTCATACTGTTTTATAGGCTACCCGCCGTCATGTGCACTTCACCATGAACTAAGTGCCTTAACACACGTACGCTAATGACACTGTGAGGCACTTTGAGTTTTTGACATTTTATTTAAAAACAAGGTCATTTGTTTTCTGTAGATAGGGCATAAAACGAAATTTTCAAATGAAAGCATTTTTGCTCTACTCTTTCTGTAGAAAAGGTTGGTTAAGGAAAATGAAGAACGGTGGCCTCATTTTGCAATCCTAACTGTTTTCCAAAGATTGGAGGGTCAACTCGTTAAGAAAAATATTTACATAAGCTATTAGCAGTCATAATGAGAGCGTCCTATAATCCTGCGCGCAGCTACTAGGGAGGAGTCACTAGAAGTCCAGGTGCTTCTTGCCTCCGGCCATCACGCCACAGCCTGGGCCCAGCAGCTTGGAGCGCTCTGCCAGATCCTGTTTGCTCGAGCGGCTCACTGTGTCTGACAAGTCTGGAGGCAAATGCAGTCGCTATGGCAGAAGATTTCAGGAGAAGGAAAGAAGAAAAAAAAAATTAATTTTGCTTTAGCTAGCACACTTCAGAATACAATATTATGCTCTGTTGATCAGCATTTAGTCTTGCATATCAAATTCCTGCTAAAACAATTCTTCAGACTGAATGAAGCCCAAGAGAATCACATTTTATTCCCACTATAGGTTTTACAAATTGTAGCCGTTGCGGAAACTGGACCAGGGATCTTAGGGCAACATTTCCGGAGTCCAAACCTAAACATGTTAAGATGTCTCTTATTTAGGTCCAAATGAAAACATGTAAATGCATACATAAAAGGCATACTTGAAAAATAACACTGTTACAGTAATGGCAGGGTTGGTCTTTGGGTTTGTTTTGTTTTTGCCAGGATTCCAAAATGCTATTTTTTAATTGACTGTAGCTTCAGCTATTATGGATTCCTACAAATGCTTATTTCCCTTTGTCTGTTAAGTTGACCTGATGATTCTATTTCAAGGCTCTACTTTCTTTAGGAACTTAAAATTTTTGTAGAAATATTGACACAGTGAAAAAAAAGATACCAATCAAAGGGTCAATATTTTTTATGTACTCAGGTAAGTCAGCTATGATCAATTTCAGGTCTTGGTAAGTTTGTTTCTATGCATGACATTGGTCATGTTTTGAAAAGTATAGTTTGGCTTTGAACAGCTCCCCATCTTAACTATTCTGCAGAGAGATGCTGATTCAAGCAGATGCAGTAACTGACCATAATTACACAAAAGTTACTGTAATTAAGGAGAAATACTCATATATTAAAAGAACTTTTTTGGGGCACCTGGATGGCTCAGTCAGTTAAGCATCCGACTACGGCTCAGGTCATGATCTGGCAGCTGGTGAGTTCGAGCCCCGGGTCGGACTCTGTGTTGACAGCTCAGGGTCTGGAGCCTGCTTTGGATTCTGTGTCTCCCTCTCTCTCTGCTCCTCCCCTGCTCCTGCTCTGTCTGCCTGTCTCTTGAAAATAAGAGAACTTTTTTGGTTTTCAAAAGGATCTCTATCAAATTCTTTTAACTGTTAGTTCCCCAGCCTATTCAATTTTCATAAAAATCCAAGCTCAAGGGAACCTATCTGTTGTGTGAGGCACACAGTGAGAGTAGGAGGCTAAAGGTAAGTGAGGTAGGATGGGTCCATCAAGGTCTAACCAAAGCCTTGTGGTGAACTGACCTGGAGACAACCTATCTGAAACCCTTCATTTGGAAAACTCCCTTCAATATGGAAAAAAAAAAAAAAAAAAAAAGTAAGATGAAAAAGGTAGAACCATTTTTTTTGGTCAAAATATTATGATCTGTAAGCATATGTTCTGGTTAGTTTCTTTCCTGATAAAAGACCTGTTTATTGTCATGTAAACACAAGCTGTGTACAGAGGATCAAAATATTTTAAGACATTAAAAAAATTTACAAAATGCTCTTTGATTTCAGTTTGCCTGTACTTATTTTTTAATGCCAATATACCTAGAATGAAAGACACCATGATGGACATATGTTCAACAAAGATGGCAGAAATGTTGAGAAAAGCTGTACTCGCCATATGATGATATCCATATAGTAATATTCATTTGTATCCATAGCACCCAACCTGTCTTATATTAAATAACTAAATGTCTATTTCTTGAATGATTTTTAAAAGCTCAAATAAAGACATACTTGTTTGTTTTAAACAATTCTTTCATTTATTCACAGCCTGGTTTTTTTCCAGAAAGCATGAAAGGCTCAGGAATCTAAAAGACATGTATGACTCTAAAGTCTGAGGTTATGAATGTCTTTTCAGTGTTAACTCTGTCAGTGTTCGTGTGAAGAAACTGGAGGGAAAGAAACATCTAGTTAAAAAAAAATATTTTTTTAAAGTTTATTTTTGAGAGAGAGAGAGAGAGAGAGAGACAGATTGTGAGTGGGGGAGGGGCAGAGAGAGAAGGAGACACAGAATCCCAAGCAGGCTCCAGGCTCTGAGCTGTCAGCACAGAGCCTGACTCAAGGCTTGAACTCACGAACCACGAGATAATGATCTGAGCTGAAGTTGGACGCCTAACCGACTGACCCATCCAGGTGCCCCAAGAGATATCTAATTATATGTCTGAACTTCAATGTTTCAAGATCTATTGCTAAGGAGTAAAGGAAAAATGCCTAGGATATATGCATGATCTGAAGGTTATCTGCAACTTAAAGAAAATTCACCGTAAAAAAAAGTGTGTGTGTATACTTTTGGTCGGGACCTCATAAGGATGATGTCAGATGGTGATTAGGCTATTTTGGAAATCAACTGGAGTCAACAAATAGTTAGAATCTACTTGAAGCAAGGTGAACAGAGCTCTTCTACATTACTCATTTCCTTACAATTCCAGGAACACAAGTAAGACAAGCAAGCTGGTAACCATCATAGTGAGAAGCCCAAGACACGTCTACAAGACAGGCAGAGACAAAGCAGAAACCAGGTGGGGGAAGGAGAGCAGAAAAAAGCTTCATGGAGATGGGCTAGGTGCTAAATAATGAATTGGATTCTGACATGTGGAAATGCTGATTTGCTTAACGGTAGAGCTAATACATCTTTAAGATGCATTTGGGTGAAGGGTCATACTGTTCTGATAATCTAAATGAGGAAACTAGTGTAGTGTGTTCAGAACAGCATAATACAATTTATTTCAGGAGCTTACCTATTTGCTAAAAATTTCTCTTCCTCTGCTTCTCTAGGCAATGAACGTGGGCCAGTTGGCTGAAAGCCCTTCATAGCAAGAGTAGCTAAATGTGACGTGTGACATGCTTGGAAATCTTTCAGGTTGAATGGCTTTGAAGAAAAGTCAACTATCATTCGTGTGTAACTTCTGAGTACAAAAAAAATTTGGTTGATATGATGAAATGCTTCTGACCAAATGCTACATTGTGAATGCTAGTTGCATACTTATGTCCTTTGAAAAAGCCCAACGATGGCTCTTGGAAATAGGTGAATGATCTTGCTGGCTATGGTGATTGTTGCTTGAATGAGCTTCCTATGCACTCTAAATTCCCAACCAGTAGGTTTTGTTTTCTTCCTTTCTGAGCCTCCCCCTGTGCGCCATGTCAGTGCGATGTGAAGCAGGGAGGAAGAAGGAGAGATCAGGTTCCGGCTTGCCAGGTGTGTGAGGGACTTTTCCTTGGAGGCTTCCAAAGCATTTACGCATTTGACATGTAAATGGTGAGATGCCGCTGTACCCCAGATCTGTCTTCTGAAAAAAAATATGCTGTAAAACACTCCTCATCGCATGTGGCCTCCTTTAGAATAAAGCTGCAAGGCCGTGGGGACGTATAAACTTTTAGACCTTGCTGTTTCCTCAGTAATGGTTTAAATAGAAACCAGATTGTTAAAAAAAAAGAAAAAAAAGAAAAAAGAACAAAAACAAAAAACCATACCATTTTCAACGTCGTAAGCCAAATCAAGGTATTTATCTTTCTCGTTTTATACCTGGAGTTCAGAGGTGAGGGCCAAAAACGTATCCTACATCTTGAGTGGAAGATTTGCCCACCTGATCTTCTTTGCCCAGATTCTGGGAGGAAGGGATTGTGCTGCTAATGCAAGAGCTGCCTATCTGGCTGGGTGCCTACTTTCCCCCTCGATGCCTTGTCTACAATGATGATTTCGACGGAGGCAAAGGGATTTGAGAAAGATGTGACAGCTCCCAGTATCTCACAGAGGCCTAGGTGATCTGCAGTGATCCCACTGGATTAACGGGTCCCTCTTCTCTGGTGCTACAAGGTGGGAAACAGCGGGGCTGGCAAAATACTCTGGCAGATTAGGGGAGCTCCTGCCAAAAGGCACCCTTAGGCCCGGAGGAAGCCCTGGGTCAGAATGAAGCAGGAGCAGCAGGAGCACTTTGCTCTGCAGCTCAGGGCGGGGGTGGGGTGGGGGGGGGGACCAAACCAGAGCCAGACTTCGAGAATCTTCCCCCACTGCCTACGTCTGTGTCTCTTTGTTGGGCTTAGCCACTGTCCGTATGTTGTTCCTTCTTGAGTCGGCAGCTACGCTGGGTCCTTGTAGGTGCGCAGGATTGGGTTTCCTGGCTCTGGAGTTTCCCTTCCTAATTCCTTTTCTCTCAGCCTGCCAGACCTGCGCTCAGCACTCACCGTTCTCAGACAGAAGGGGCAAGATAACGAACCTAGATTACACCTGGACTTGAGACAAATCGCAGGTAAATACCCATTAAAATAAGTTTAATCAATTTATATTTTTCCTATTTTGCCAAGACCAAACCACCAGGCACTGTTTGTTTTCTCTTTGAGGTCGTACATTTTAACCCTTCACAGATGAATAAAGATTTGTTTTAATCCTTTTTATATTTCTGACATTTCCTGAAGGGTCACACTTTGTATTACTTAGAGTCACAGAAATCAGTGTGACTATTTCAACAATACTTTCTAAGAGACTTTTCTTTTGTTCTTTAAAGGACAGCCAATTTATTTTATTTTTATTATTTTTTTAATGTTTATTTCTGAGAGAGAGAGACACACACAGAGTGTGAGTGGGGGAGGGGCAGAGAGAGAAGGAGACACAGAATCTGAAGCAGGCTCCATGCTCTGAGCTGTCAGCGCAGAAACTGATGCAGGGCTCGAACCCACAAACTGTGAGATCATGACCTGAGCTGAAGTCGGACGCCTAGCCGACTGAGCCACCCAGGCGCCCCTAAGATTTTATTTTATTTTATTTTATTTTATTTTATTTTATTTTATGTATTATTTTTTTAATGTTTATTTATTTTTGACAGAGAGAGACAGAGCATGAGCGGTGGAGGGGCAGAGAGAGAGGGAGACATAGACTCTGAAGCAGGCTCCAGGCTCTGAGCTGTCAGCACAGAGCCCGGCGAGGGGCTCAGACTCACAGACCGCGAGATCACGACCTGAGCCGAAGTCAGATGCTCAACCGACTGAGCCACCCAGGCGCCCCTAAGATTTTATTTTTAAGTAATCTCTACACTCAGTGTGGGGCTCGAATTTACGGCCCTGAGATCCTGCTCTGCCGACTAAGCCAGCCAGGTGCTCTCATAGCCGATTTAAAAGAAACCTTGTAAACACTTTAGAACACAGAGGCTCTACCCTGGTCACTTAACAGAGGCAGCCAGTGAAAGTGTGGTATGTCCCTCTGTCACTCACTCTCAGTGTGACCTTGGACGAGTCAGTTCACCCCTGTCTCAGTGTCCTCCTTTATCACAGGGGGATAATTCTCCCCTCATGAGACTGTCGTCAGGATCAAATGAGATGTACAAGTGTTCTCTGAAATATCAAGTACATTAATATATTCACATTTCTTGCTCCAAAAAAAGATGTTGAGATGGCTCATAAAAGTACATGTGGCTCAACACGATAAAAACAAGCGCGTTTATTAAGGCAAGGAAACAACTCTACATATGTAATGAACTACACATGATCATAAGCGACAACAACAGAATATGAGACTTAGCCAGCAGGTCTCGGTCACTGTGCTGGCGTCACAGCAACGAGAAGACATTGCCCTCTACTGTGGCCCTGTAAAGAAATCAAAAAGGGAACTGAGATCGTAGTCCTGGCTTCTGGAAAGATTTAAAAAGTCTAAACACTTTCCTTCATACTTAGTAAGGCAGTAGTGAAAATGGGGCATGTCACAAGACCAGCTTCTGGGCCAGTGAAAGCAGGCACAGCTGTACTGCAGAAGCAATTTGGGGTCCATCTTATTTTAAAAATCTATCTTTTGCACATGTCCTCATTGCTGTCAAAATAACTAACAAAGGACATGTCAGAAGATAAAGCTTCTCTACTTGAGTTTTAAAAGCATTTCTCCCTCTTTACATGATGAGGAGAAAAAACAAATTAAACAGACACCCTATCCTATTCCATTCCAGAATCTTGCAAGAGCCGAGTGATGCCCTCACCTGCAGGATGATTTGCTGATTCCTGAAGCCAAGTTCTGTGTTACGAGGCACCGCTCTGAATGGTAGGGGATGGACTAGACTACAGGCCGAGTAGCTAGAGTATAGAGACACTCCCACCCCCTCCAATAAATGGCTTAAAAAAGGTAGAAGTTTATTTTTCTCCCATTTTATAGCACAGAAGTAGGCAATTCTGAGCTGTGAGGACTGGTCTGCCAGCCTCAACAGGCGCTTCTTCTACTTCTGGCTCCAAGGCGGATGTGTTTGCTTTCTCTCAGCTGGTGGGAAGAAGGGGCCAAGAAGGCGCAAGACCTGGAAGTTAACACATCACTTCCACTCATGTCCAGAACGTAGACATGGCTACACCTGGCTGGTGACAAGGGAGGCTGGGAGATGTTGCAAAATGTGTAAAAGTGTGTTACAAACCTATTCCTTGAAAAAAAAAATTTTTTTTTAAATGTTTATTATTAAGAGACAGAGAGAGACAGAGCATGAGCATGGGAGGGGCAGAGAGAGGGGGAGACACAGTATCTGAAGCAGGCTTCAGGCTCCGAGCTGTCAGCACAGAGCCCGATGTGGGGCTCAAACCCACAAACCGCGAGATCATGACCTGAGTCGAAGTCGGACGCTTAACCCACTGAGCCACCCAGGCGCCCCTAACAACCCTATTCCTATGGAAGATGAAGCAAATGGATATTGGGAGACAACTATAGGTTGTTACATTGTTACATTGTTACACTTATCCATTAATATTCCATCATTACAATGTAATGTTACATTGCAGTTACTCTGTACCTGGTTAAAATCTTGCAACGTGGAAGATATGTCTGCTTAGTTTTTGGTGAGTTTTGTGTTATTCTCATATATGAATAGGCCAGGGGAAAACAATGCCAGAACTGATTTTTGCTCTTTTTGGATTGGTACGTGTACATTTGATAGTGGCTGCATATTTCTGGAAAAAAGTCTGCCAAATATGGGTTAGGTTTTAACTTTTAGTTTTTGTTTAAAATGCAATTCATTCAAAGGGTTTAAGATTAAAATTGTTTTATTGAATGTCATAATTATACTATATCCTTTGAATCGAAAACAATTCATTCGGTTCTTCCTGATTGATCTGAAAATTAGACAAAATTTCAGAGCTGGCATATTGCATACTGGCTGCCCATTGAAAAATGCTCAGGTGTGCAATTATTTTGACCGTCAATTATATCTGACAGTATTGTCTTGCCTCCAAACTCACCTCTCTGAAAGCAGATTGTGAAGAACTCACTTGTCTAAACAAAAGTGTGATTTGTGAAAAGGCATGTGTCTGTGGCAGAGATTGCTAGCTTACTCCCAATCTTATTCTCTTCCTTTGCAGCCAGTAAAAGCATCTCTGGGGGGTGTGTGTGGGTGGCTCAGTGGGTTAAGGGTCTGACTCTTGGTTTAGGCTCAGGTCACTCATGATCTTATAGTTCATGAGATGGAGCCCCATGAACTAGACCCAGGTGGGGCTCTGCACTGACAGTGCAGAGCCTGCTTGGGATTCTCCCTCCTTCTCTCTCTGCCCGTCCCAGTGTGCACGTGCACGTACTCTTTCTCTCTCCCAAAATAAGTTGTCACATTTCTCAACTTCCCTTGCCGGTAGATGAGGCTGAGTGACTAAGTTCTGGTCACTTATGGTTAAGTTTGGGGTCAGATCTGTGAAAGAGGGGAGGTGCCATTGACTTCCCTTTTCCCTCACCTCGGCGAGAGGGCCACTGTCCTGGGCCCTGATCCACCCTTTCTCATGGGGTAAGGGATCTCAGGGCAAAGAGCATGTGCTCCTTCTTTATAGGACATACTCTGGGTATTCAGAATTCAGAACTCCTTGTCCAACAGGCTACAAAGTCGGCACGGTCTCTTTCCCAGGTTCGTGCCTCAAGGGTGGATCATGTTGTCTGTGTGCACACCATGGGACCACTGTTTGTGTGGCGTGTGGATGCAGTTTATGTACAGGATGGGTGTCCCCAAGCATTTGCATGTGGCCCTGTGTGTGGGAAGGAGACAGGAAGAGAAAGGAGGTGGGCGGCAGGCCAATTCTCCCCCTGTCTCCAAGTTCTAGAGTAGAACCCATATCATAAATTTAAACTTGGTTTTCCAGGAAGTTGTATTTGTGAAGGAAGGAAGACAATGAATATTTCATGGTTTCTCAGCTTGATAACTTGATATAATAATTATGTGGTCCTACATTCACATTATTGTTCTAGGCTCCACAAATATTAGGGGAAAGCCTACCCATCATCTTCCCACTTGCTGAAATGTGGACTTGAGGGTGGGTGCTGAAGCAACAATTCTGGACCATCAACTGGAAGCTATGGTTAGAGGAGGGTAGAGCAAAATGAGAAAATTAGTCTAGGGTTTCCTGACACCATGTGGGCACCCAAAGACCCTGGGTCACTGCCCTGGGCTTTAAAGTGAGACATAAGTGAACCTCTGTATTATTTAAGCCATAGTAGTTTTGGATCTCTGTAACAACAGACTAACTTGTATCCTGTTTATGCAGAATTTGGTACCTGAAAAATGATGCGCTTGAGTTCTGGGATTTAAGTGGCTTAGTGGTTAGAAAGTGGGCGGTGAGGTCAGATTGCAAACTGGAAGGCTGGTGACCCTTGTTATGACTGTGATAACTTGGAAGGCACAAATTTTACCTCCTGATCAGTGGCTCCAAGGTGAAATGGTGGAGAAATTCAGAAAACTGTTGTGCTAGTTGCTTCTTGACACATTCAGCAATGTTACTTACAAATAGGAAAGGAACTTAGGCTAGAGATAGAGATTTTGGAAGAAGCGTCAGAAAGGAACACGCCTCTGTGTGAGGCACTCTGCCTGTACCCCAGAGGCCAAAATGATGAAAGCCTTGGTAATTTAGGGCTCCGAGGATTGAAAAAACAAAAACAAAAACAAAAAACTGTTTCTGCCCTACATGCTGAAGCAGGCAACCTTCACAGGAGATGTTGGGTGTTCCTGAGCTTTGGTGAAATACCCTCATTAAGAGACTGGCTACAGGGGCGCCTGGGTGGCACAGTCGGTTAAGCGTCCGACTTCAGCCAGGTCACGATCTCGCGGTCCGAGCCCCGCGTCGGGCTCTGGGCTGATGGCTCAGAGCCTGGAGCCTGTTTCCGATTCTGTGTCTCCCTCTCTCTCTGCCCCTCCCCCGTTCATGCTCTGTCTCTCTCTGTCCCAAAAATAAATAAACGTTGAAAAAAAAAAAAAAAAAGACTGGCTACAAAATGGGATCCAGTTCAGAGATGAAAATGAGATGAAGGGTATGGCCTTCCCTCTCGAGCTGATTATTTTAGATGGCGTCAAGCTAGTTACTCATAAGGAGAAAGAGAGGGACGTAGGTAGAACAGAAAAGTCGGAAAATAAGACTCAATGGGGTGCCTAGGTGGCTCAGTCGGTTAAGCATCTGACTTTGGCTCAGGTCGTTATCTCGTGGTTTGTGAGTTCGAGCCTCAAGTCAGGCTCTGTGTTGACAGCTCAGAGCCTGGAGCCTGCTTGAGATTCTGTGTCTCCCTCTCTCTCTTTGCCCCTTCCCTGCTCATACTGTGTGTAAGAGTGTGTGTGTGTGTGTGTGTGTGTGTGTGTGTGTGTGTGTCTGAAAAATAAACTTTAAAAGACTCAAGCCTTAGAATGCAACAGTTGTGGTGGACAAGTATCCGTTCCAACCTCGGTGGAGGCTGCAAAGGTGTGAATTATGCTTCTCCAATTAGAAGCATATTGTACTAGATTCAGAAGGTGGAGGAGAAGCAGAAGGAATCTTCCTGCTGCTCTACTGCAATTTGCCAGTACTACTGCAGGGACTTTTTTTTTTTTTTTTTTTTTTGCATCAGTATTCCAGTGACTAGTCAACAACTCCATGGGAATTGAGAGGCAGGTGCAGAAGTAGAAGCCAGACCAGTGTTTCAGTGCCCAGTTACTTGCTTCGTGGGGGTCGAGGGATCCTTGTTGCTGTGGTAGTAAGAACCTACCAGCCACAAGATTACCGCCTCGGAGGTGTGCTCTTTCAGTTACCAGCACCCAGTTGGGGTGGCCTCCCAATTTCTCACCTTTCTGTCTGAGGAAGCAGCAGCTTCCCTGAAGGCCAGTTTTCTGGCGATGTCCTTCAGCCCTCCCAATTATTTTGCTAGCCCCCCAATTTTCTGGTATAAACTTTTCCTCTGCATAAAATAATTTGATGGGATCTGTTTCCTGTCTCCTGAACCTAGAACTCTGTCTTGACAACTGTTTGGCTGTGATTACTTGTGTGAGGGACTGAAGGGAAGCTATCAGACTGGGAACCTTCTAAAGTCTTGAGGGGATTGTTGTGCCAAAGAAACCACAAACCTGGTCAAAAGTCTATGATTATTCAACCCCTAGAATAATCTTAGGTCCCCAAACCTGATCTATCAATAAGTGGGCTGTGAGAACTGTGCAGCCTCCCAAAATTATACTCTCTGATGGTGACTTCATGTAGCCATGAATGTTAATGGACAAGGAATAACTTCCTTAAAGGATACAGAGGATAACAGACAAGGGAGTTCCTTCCAGAGAGCCGAACTGGGGATTATAAATTGGGCTGAAGTCCCCTACTGCCAGGGCAGAGAATTCCTGCAGTTCCCAGCCAGTAGGATTCTCCACTCACCCCCAGAGAGGCAGTTAGTGTGTGGGAAGAAGGCTGTGCATGGATATTTGGGTTCCAGTGGGTTGTGGCATGGATATTTGGGTTCCAGTGGGTTGTGGACTATGACAAAGTCTGATGATTATCCTTCAATATCTACTCTTCCTTTTCCCTTTGGTAGAAGAACTCTTGAATGGGCAGCCATCCGGAATAAAAATTCCATTTCCATGCTTCCCTTTCAGCTAGTTGTGGATCATGTGACCAAGTTTGAAAAGAGCAGAAGTAATGTCGCCATGTCAGGACACTGGAATGGAATTTGAACTCAGGTAGTCTGGCTTCTAACTCCATATTCTTATTCATTACTCTATGTGCCAGAACTCCTTTAAGTACTAGCGATAAAACAGTGAACAGAACGGGCAAGATCCCTGCTTTCAAAGAACTTACAACTTCAGAAAGGGACAGTACATAGACATTTACATGACTCAAGGAGAGACAGGTAACATATAGGAAAGCAAACAAATGAACAAGATAATTCAGATAGTGACAGGTGCTTTTAAGGAAATAAAACATAGTGATATGATATTGGCTGGGGCGGGGTACCGCTTTTATTTGGTGATAGGGCTTTTTGGAGAGTACATTTGAGCTAAGATTTTCAATTTGAGAAGGGACCTATGAAGACCTGGAAAAAGAAGTGTCTAGGCCAATGTAATCAAATGCAAAAGCCTTAAGGCAGGAATAAAGTTGGCATGTTTGCAAGATAGGAAAAAAGTCAGCTTTTCTGGAGCGGTCAACAAACAGGGGAGTGGCTATGAGACATTTGGCTTGGTAGGTAGGTATCTGTGGAGGGTTTGTAAGTGACTTGGACTTAATTCTTAGAGCATAGAGTAGCTCTGAATACCAGGGCTATTTCACCCATATCCTTATAAAACCATGCATAGACATTTTCAGTAAAGAATTGCAAACAGATATATTCTATTAAAGATAGAATTTTCTCGGGGCGCCTGGGTGGCTCAGTCAGTTCAGCGTCCGACTTCGGCTCAGGTCATGATCTCACAGTCTGTGGGTTTGAGCCCTGCATCGGGCTCTGTGCTGATGGCTCAGAGCCTGGACCCTGCTTCCGATTCTGTGTCTCCCTCTCTCTCTGCCCCTTCCCTGCTCATGCTCTGTCTCTCTCTGTCTCAAAAATAAATAAAAACATTAAGAAAAAAAAAATTAAAAAAAAAAAAGATAGAATTTTCCCAAAGGCGGTATATACTGGCTCTTCTAGATCCTGTATTCTTCTGATTCAGAAGAAATATTCTATCTCCTAAGTGGTCCACAGTATCCCCTACTCCCATTCTCCTCCTGTGGGAAGTGGTCGTTGTCAGTGTCGTGCCAAGTCAACAGGAAGATTCTAGTTGGAGTGGTTGGGCCCTGTATGAAATGTTCATGGAGGAGAAACTCTGGCAGTACTGTTTGCGGAGATGGTGTGCTGAGTTTAATCCACTTAAAATGTGAGCCAGAATCTTTTGGACTGTGGTGTAATAAGAATACCACCAAGTGTCAGTCCCAATGTTCCTGAACTTGGGGGCATTTAAGATGTGGGGGAGTTATGTTATTTTCCTCTCTTATTTCATATATGGACAGAGAACAGACTGGATTACTCCCAAAGAACTTTGCTTAAAAGGGTTTTACCTTCCAGACAAACTAAAGGCAGTATCTTTCCCTTTTCTTTTTGCTTTCTTTTTTGCTCCTTGGCATATTTTATTCTCATTCATGTTCTAACATGAGTAGGATTGGAAAAAAAAAAAAAAAAAACAACCACCTAGGTAACAGATGGAATAAGGTGGCTTAAACTGTTACCTAAACTTGTACAGTAGAAATACTTGACACATGCCTCCCTCCAGCCCTCATTAGCTTCCTCTTTGGGATAAAGGGATGGGACAGAGAAGTCACACATGCCACGACTGTTCCTGCGATCCCCTGCTTGTGAACCATCACCTCAATGAGACTCTCCGTATCTCCCCAACTGACTTCCTTCCATTCATCTTCCCTTAATTGTGTACAGGGCTTCTCACTCCGGCAGTGTTTTTACTGGTCTCCAACTGCTGCTTACCCCAAGGCTTGTGTGGCTATGGAACACACAATGCAGGCAGGAGCATATAAGCTCCAGAGTGCGTAGAATTTGAATGAAGCTTCAGCAGGGCCAAGCTGAGAGATGCTTGAGACCTAGGGCTCAGACCTACTGCTGCTATGGCAGTAAATGGAAGAAGACCAGGATCTTCCTGTGCACAGACTGTCATTTTGATAGGCTCTTCAAGCCTGCTTTGTCCAGGAAGCCCCTGTTCTACCCCCTACAAGTGAGGAAACATTTTAGAAGCAGTATTTTAGGTACTACCCCTCAGGTGGCTTAACAGTAGTAAGATATTTTAGGAACATACCATGTTTTAGAACCAAATGCTGAGCTTGAGGAAAAAAACAAACAAACTTCTTTTAAAAATAAATTCAGACTAATTCTATGAGAATTCCTTTTTATCCCTTTGTTCTTGTAAAGCATATGGAAACTGTTCTGGAGGTGGCAAAACGTAACATTCCCTTTGTTTTTGTCTACTAGAATTCAAACTAATGTTTGCTCCTTACTATAATCTGAAACCTCTGGCTCAGTAAACTGTTAGCAGCTAAATGTGTGTGTAAACTCAAGGTTGATCCCTAAATCCCAGAGATTTTTAGAACTACAGCAGATCCACTATTCAGTGTAGGGACTGGCAGAGGGCTGTCTGATCGTTTATGGAATCGATGAATTCTAAGATGTGAACAAGCCGAAATCAGGGACTTCTGAAATTGGATAATTGCTTAAGGTATCAGAGTAATGCCAATCCACTAAATAACTTTCAAAGCTGGCAGCTTTTGATGAACACTCCTTTTGGAAATGTGGCAACCATATATTTTTTTATATGTAAGTGCAGCATATGTAAAAAATATATTGATTTCCTTTTGGCTGTCCATGAATGAGTACTGAGAGCATAATGGCCAATGTGTTTGCTTGCATAATGCCCTGCAGTGTATGCAGAACATTGCTCTACCAAGTCCTCAGATGGGGTATGAAGTGCTCGGTGTAAATGGCAACGTAAAACATCCTGACGGCATTAAATCTCCTGACTGCTCTTCAGTTACTTTAAGACCCCCACATTGCAGGGTCTGCTAGTTCCTGGGTATGAAGAAAGAATTTTTAATGGGGCCAAATGTAGGTGTTTACAAGGGGGAATTGTTGTTTTTTATTAGGAGCTGCCTTATGTTCAATAGTTGTATTTACTTTGTCAAGCTAGCCAGAATTAGAAATCCCCATTGCTAGGCAGCCTAGAGCGTCTGCGAAGTATTTCTGGGCATTCAGAACTGAAGCATGTGCTGCCCAAAGGCAGGTTTCATTACAGTGTGTTATTTAGTCCCCGGTTCGTCCCTCCCTACCCCCACACCCCCAGATAGCAGCGCTTCTATAGCAGGAAATCTTGGTTACTTTATGCTGAAACATATTTACATGACTGAAACACGACAATTAACACATTTGTAAAGCTTGAGGGATAGGCACACTTTAATGGTTTTTTGAAGTAGGCTGATTTCCTGGAGCTTTTAATCTTATTTTATTTTGTTCTGCATGCATGAACAAGTTCCTCCCTGCTATAGGTGTTTGACAAAGTCTACCTGGTATGAATGTGAATGAAAAGAAAATCATACAAAACTTAACTTTACGTTTTATCTTTGTCAAACCGTCCCTAACTTCTTTCACCAGTTCAGTGTATACTGAGGGCTCTGCTCTTACTTTTGACATGTTGTGTTAGCTTTTATACAAAGGCAGTTGGGAAGTATGCTTTGGGTTTGGCAAAATGAAACGTGTAGTTCTCTGTACCAACTGTATAAAACCTTTTCACATTGAAGGAGAAGTATCTGTTACAGTAGTGATTTTCTTCACTTTTCGTGGTCAGATAAAGGCACACTCTCAGAGGTAGTGCACATTTTACTTGCTCCAAACTTAAATGAACACTCAGGTGGTATTAAGAACTATTACTTGATAAGTGCTATTATGTGTGTTTTTGTGTGTTTGTGTGTATGCCTGTTTATACATATACATAAAAATATGTATACACATATACATAAAAATATGACAATGTTATCATGAATATTTTAATAGCTTTTAAGTCTATAGATCAATTACTGAAATCTTTGTAAAATTCAGGAAAAAAAAAAAAAAACCCTTTCATATCACCGCCCTGTAAAACAAAATGAAAACTTCCACTTTCCCTTTGATTTCTGAAAGCATGCTAACCCTGGAAACCACCCACCCCAACTCTTACTTAAAAGTTTATGGCAAATTTACAAATTACACTGGTTTCAAATAGTCACCCAGTACCTCTATTTCCACCCTCCATAGACCTCCCTCCTCACCAATTTCAAAGGGAGCTCGGTGAACAGACTGGGCAAAGCAAGAGCCCTCTCTCTACATGCCTGAGGGCAGTGATGGGGCAGCACCAGACCGAGCGCTCTAGCTGAGGGATACAGATCAAGGATGAGGACATAACTCCAAAGAGTAACTCTCTGCTGAAGTGACTTCACAGATAAGTAAGCAGAGAACCAATTTAGTCTTAGACTCTCTATGAATAAGGGGAAATAAAGTTAAAGGAAATGAAGCAAATAAAGCAAGAAAAAATACTGATGACCAGAAAAGAGCAATATGTTTGTGAGTATATAGATAAATGATTATGCCTACTTTTAGGGATTTCTTTTCTTTGTTTATTTGGCTTAATT